>NC_086336.1:23784313-24474308 GCF_032445375.1 Bacillus rossius redtenbacheri | reverse complement strand
GCTTCCATTTGTATCGTTTCAAATTATTATGTTTATTTCAAAATTATTTGTTTAAGTAGACTACATTTCCACACAACTCAGTCTATTCGTTTGATTTATATCGTTACAATCCATGCATTTAATCATTGAAAATCGTTTCTATAAAAATACAATTTTTTGGTTATAAATGCGTTCTTTTGATGCTTTTGCAAGTAATTTAACCTTAATTTTTTTATTTATTTAAGTTAATTTGGGTACAAAATAATTTATCTCTATTGTATCGAGATATTATGTTTGAAGTATTAGGTTTCGAACACATATCTTATGATTTGATTTATTTCGCTTCCATTTGTATCGTTTAAAATTTCACAATTATTGTTCAAGTAGACAAAATTTCCACACATTTTAGTCCATTCGTTTGATTTATATCTTTAAATTTAATTTATTTAATAATTGAAATTCTTTTCTATAAATATAAGCTTATTTTGTTATAAATTCATACTTTTAATGCTTTTCTAATAATTTTACCTAATTTTATTTATATAATTAAATTTGGGTAAAATTTTTTGTTTCTATTGTATCACGTGATCTTGTTTGATGTATTAGGTTACCAAAACATTTATGTACAATTGGATTTATTTCACCTCCATTTTTATCGATTAAGATTATTTTGGTTATTTCAAATTTATTTGTTCAAGTAGATAACATTTGCACACATTTCAGTCCATTCCTATATTTTATTTCATTACAATTAATGAATTTAATAATTGCAATTCGTTTCTATTCAAATAAACATTTTTCGTTAAAAATGGGTTCTTCTGGTGCTTTTTCGTGTCATTCGCATTATTGTATTTATATAAGTACATTTGGGTACAAATTGATTTATTTCCTTTCTAACGATTGATTTTGTTTGAAGTACTATTTTTCCGACACATATTGTACAATTGAATTTACTTCGCTTCCATTCGTATCTTTAAAGATTATTTCGGTTCTTTCATCTTTATTTGTCCATGTAGATGATATTTTTAACGCCAGTTACGGTTAGCCTAGCTGACCCCAGTTCGGGAGAATTCGTGACCAGAGCGCACATCTCCCATCTAAAGAAAACACAGGCTGACTTAAAGTAGATGTGTTTAATTTCTTTACCCTAACATAGGGGACTCTCTAATATTAGGCATGCCAGAAATCCTCGAGGTCTTAAAAATCCATGGTACTAGAAATAAGAATGCTAGCTTTACGTTGTATTAGTTTTAAGTGGCCACTTAGTTAAAAAGCTCTTAGTTAATAAGTTTGTTTAAGGGTTATCGATATGTTGTGCCTGAGAGGCGGACGCGTCTCAAAGGTGTTAAAATATAAGTAGTAGGATACAAGCGAACCTGGTACTAGTTTTATGAGCAGTGTAAGTGTTTGTTTTATTTTTTTCCTATATGCTCCGCATTCAAGCGGGGGAGTATGTGCCGGAAATTAGGCATTTCGTCACTTTTTTTAATTTAATCTATAATTTTAAATTTTTTTGGGGTTTCTATTTTTTTTTAAATTTATCTGATTGTTAATGGGGGTGATTTACTTTTTGTTAGGCCGGTGTACGCCACGGATTTAAACTTTGTGCCAGTGGACCGAAGCCCCTTCCCAGGGGGCCAATCTGATATTTTGCTGTCTAATGTGGACATGGTCAGCCCGGTTGAAATTTCTCTCGCCTGCAGTCACGCCCCGAGTTTGTAATTTTAATTCCCTGCATGACCAAACCTGCTTTGAGCAGCTCCTGGGCTGCAAGCTGCTACCTTGTAGAGGCCTGCTGAGAAAAGCATGTCTCGTCACGAAGCAGTCTCCAGTGGAGCTGCGTTCCCACCTTAGTGGCTATATCTGCCCCCCCTTCCTCTCTCTCCTCCTCACTTTAGTTCTGAGAAATTAAGCTAAGAGCAGTGACCGGACGGTACGATGACCTGATGCAAAAACCTTCTCCCGGGTCCGACAGACACATCCCTGGCATCTAGCGGCAAAAAAAGTAACCGCGGGCCTGGTCGCCAGCGTTCAGTGCTTACCCTCATGACACCTGGTGGCAAGTCTGCTCACCACCTCAAGTAGTTCCCCCTTACGCCGCTAGAAGGCAGCGTCGCGGTGCCATAAGGCACCATGCTTTCCTCTCGCGGCCCGGAGAAGTCGATTGTTCTTTGTTTTCGTTTCGGTCCGGTAGAGAGCGCGCATGTCGTGTTGTTGCCACGACCGCCTCGGGCTCCTTCGGAAATTTTCGGCTTAGAACCGAACCTACCCCCTCCCTTTGACCCGGGGCCTTACCGCCCGATTTAATTAGGTGTTTTGGCCGATTGCGGCGCACTCAGCCCTCTGACCTCGGCTACTGACCTCGTCTCATCTACGCCCTCTGCGCTAAGAGGCTTTTTGCGGGAACTGTGATTTTCGCGTGCACGAGAATGTAGTCAGTTTGCTTAAGGGATGTGATCCCGTTTGTACAGTAGCCAGGCAGAGGTAGTTTTTAGAAAAGTCATGCGTAGTTAAATTTTTATTTATTCTTATTTAATTCTAAAAATTCCGGTTTCGTCCGCGCATCCTGATTTCTCGGTCCGCGGCATCCTGATGTCGGCGCGAGACACCTAGTGAGCTCCGAACTCTACACCCTGGTTGGTGAGTAATTTTTTTTTCTTTTCCCCCCCCATTCCCGTTTGTTGGCCTTTTGCGCCGACGGTATAGGACTGTCTGGAAGCAAGTCTAATTTGTTTTGGATTTGATTTGGGTTTCAGACAGGGTTGAAGTGCTGGAGAGACAAATTACTCCCAGCTCGTGGTCCTGCACCTCCACTGCGGGTCACGTCAGAAGAAATGTTTCTGCGACCCAAGGTTATCTGTTGAAGACCCGGGTGGTAATGTGAAATCAACATCCCCCCCCCCCACCCTCTAGCTACGAACTACATCAATTGAATGAATAGCCTACCAGCGAACAGTGCTTTCCTCAAGAATATGTAGAATCAATAAAACTAATCACCGATGTAATTGTTGGGACATTCAAAATTGGTGCAATTTTTAAATTTTAATCATGTAATAATTTTTGCTAAGGTGTAACATGTACTGTTTTGATTAATCCTGGGGCGCCCCCTTTAACTTTGTTATTTACTAAGATTTTTATTGTCAGGTTTGAGTAATACGAACACAAAATTCCTCAAGAATAAAACAGGGAACCTATAGACCAAGCTACTTGTGTAGTGTTAATTTATTTATGATATACCTTGTTCCCTTAAAAGATCCACCAACTCCCCAGTTCCTTGTGTCAGGGAGTTCCAAATTATCTTGTTCTCCACCTCGTGCCACCTCTGGTCAATAACTTAATTGTCTCATTTTTCTTGCCCAGCAGTTTCCAAGGCTCTTTTTTAATTAATTTAAAATAATTAAACTTTGAGGCACGAGGGGCGTTACAGGTTACCAAAACATTTATGTACAATTGGATTTATTTCACCTCCATTTTTATCGATTAAGATTATTTTGGTTATTTCAAATTTATTTGTTCAAGTAGATAACATTTTCACACATTTCAGTCCATTCCTATATTTTATTTCATTACAATTAATGAATTTAATAATTGCAATTCGTTTCTATTAAAATAAATATTTTTCGTTAAAAATGGGTTCTTCTGGTGCTTTTTCGTGTCATTCGCATTATTGTATTTATATAAGTACATTTGGGTACAAATTGATTTATTTCCTTTCTAACGATTTATTTTGTTTGAAGTATTATTTTTCCGACACATATTGTACAATTGAATTGACTTCGCTTCCATTCGTATCTTTTAAGATTATTTCGGTTCTTTCATCTTTATTTGTCCATGTAGATGATATTTCCACTCATTTCAGTCCATTCCATTGATCTATTTCGTTACAAATCATTCATTTAAATATTGGAATTCGTTTCATTTTGTAATGTGAAATCCAGGCTTTCACCAAAACCATCAATATCATCATATGTGTCACCACTAGTGTAAAGTTTATCATAGAAATCTCTGCAGTCACTTGGGATGATGAGATGCATAATTCCTTTGAGATCACTCAATTTTGGTGTAGATATTGCCTTGTCATTAGGCCACAAAGGTACTAGATGATCACCACTAACAACATCTCGAGCACCAAGGCATGACGAATTTCTTTTTTTCAAGAAAATTTCTAGACCTACGCTGTTGAAGGACGTTCTCAAAACAAGAGAAAATGGTTTACTCTTCTCTATTTAAATATTTCTTGTTTTCAGCCAACTTACACCTTTACCTTAAATGTCCTTCCTGTTCGTGATTTTCTTTTCCAAGCAAGCAGATCCCACAAAATCCTCATTCCTCATCTCTATTATGGTCAGTTTGTTTTTGTTACGACAGTTTCTCATTACTTGTATGTTTTCACCGGGGGTGTACAATAGTTACTGCAGCTTCAAAGCACACTCAATGTCTCCAAATTCGTCATCATTGGGCAAAAAACTTTGGCCAATTATTAAAGATTTCATTGTCACTGTTACTAATGTTGGGTGTGATGCTAAGACTGCTTTCATTGTGAGAACTAGCTTTATGTTCCTATTCTGCTCTCCGCAAGAATCTGACCAAAGTATTAAATGTTTCTTCAGGGGTGCCCACAAGGGGGGGGTAACGACGCAGACTGCGTCATTAAAATTTAAGGGGGGGGGGGGGGGTGGTTAAAAGACGAGAAAAATTTATATATTATTTACATAATTATAGCTTCTAATGTGAAAATACGTTTCTGGTGCTTTGATAATTGAAAGGGATCTTGTAAATCAAATTGGCAACCCCGCACTTTCCTCAACAAAAGCAGTTTGGCATCTGTCGGTTCAGGATGGAAATATTACCTGATATGACCAAAATTATTATTAGAAAATAGTTTTAATTAATGCAAAATGTGATAAAATATAGTACTAAAAAGTATAATATTATAAAATAATTGAGTAAATCATTGAGAAAATGGCATAAAAAATTTCTTTGTTGAGGGGGGGTGGCGCATCATTAGATTAGGGGGGGGGGTGGCGCATCATTAGATCAGGGGGGGGGGGGGGTGAGTCATAGTGTTTGGAGGGGTGGGCACCTCTGGTTTCTTTCCTTAGGGCAAATGTTCCATCAGATGTTTTCGGAGACACGAGCCTACTTCTTGTGCTCCTCGACCAGCTTGCCCTTCCACCCAGACATAGCGGTAACCTTTCGCTGAACTCCCATCATGAATACCACAGTTAAAGAGCCACAATTGCCGTTTGTAAAAAACAATGTTGGTGGATATTCTTGGTAAAGGTAGTGTTCGCTGAAGGTCGAAAGTCGGAACCGCCAAATCTGTGGACTCTGTAGCACGCTTTATATCATTTTTCATCTCAGAACGTGCCATTTCTGCCGTCTCCTGATGGACCTCCAGCTTTTGCGTTAGGTCAGGTACATCATGTTCTTTCAGCTGTGTATTTAAGGTGTCACAAACATTACATGTGTCCTTTTTCAGTGCTTTACGCCGTAAGTTGAATTTTGAGTAGAATATCTTCTTGTAACAAGAAAGCGACACAGGTTCCACACATTCATCTTTGTAGAGGTCATACATGACCTGAATGGTGACATGCTGTCAGAGCAAGTCACTACTGGTCTGTGCCCTGCAATAATGTGACATATACCTGGGAAATATGTTTATGTGGTTGACCACTTCATTCTCTTTGCCTTAACTCAGTTTATTAACTCCGCCAGATTTCCCCCTGTTGTCCTTGATAATTTGCATGCTTTGTGTTTTCTTTAGACAGCCATCAATCCTATCCCCAGATATTTTAAGAGTCTGGGTAAAAAACTGTTTACAGACTTTGATACCTGCCAAGGTGTAACTTCTGGTGCATGTTATTCTGCTTGGTCCTTTGACCCTTTTCCGTTTCACTTCGGCTATTGACACTTTGCTAGACAAGTACAGTGCTTTATCTTGATAAGATTCGAGATTCCAAAATGTTTGAAGTTCCCTTCTTCTTTCAGTTATACTTATTTTTTCATTGCATTTGTCTTTGCAATGGAAGTCACGAAATTATTTTCGGTGAACAACACTACCACGCTGACTAACATATTGTTGGTTTAGCTGGCATAGTTTATGTCTGGTATCTCTACTTTGGTCAGGTATTTTTCGTTTCCTTCCCTTTTTTGGTCTTCCTAAATTCACACCTTCTCTTTGTAAAGTACTTTGTTGTTCTTCAGTGACCTGTGACACATTATAATTTGAGGAATTATTTGATGATACCAGAGCATTTGTTGGCATTTTACTGGTACTTACACTTGCATCTACTAGTGAATTAATAGAGGTGACTGCATAACATTTTTTCACCCATAGGACATTCTGCTATAACACAAAAAATTGATTATATATAAAAAAACTCATCGTAACCCACATATGAGGAATGGCGCTTAACATTTTTTCCCCATTTTTTACCGTTGTATTTTTATATTGCGAACAAAAGTTTGATAACTCTTGTACACGTAGATTGACAACTTGGCCAACAGTTGGTGTGCTCAGCTGAATTTTTGAAAAATGTCGCTTAGCTGGTTGATGCATAACGCCGTCCAAATATCGAAATGAGTTGGAAACCTAATACATTCAACAAAACCACTCGATAAAAAAAAAGGAATTTGTTGCTAAATGAAAAGAAATAAATAGAATGAAGTAAAACTACATGAAAAAAGATCAAAAGAATGTTTATATAACGAAATGAATGTTCTTTAACAGAAATGATTAAATGCATGATTCTAACAAAATAAATCATAGGAAAAATCTGTAATGTGTTCACATGTTATCGAATTTATCATTTTAATGTGTAATAACGAAATATCATGAAACCATTTAAATGGATACTGAATAAATGCACATATATATTAATGAGTCGGAAAACCCATAAATCAAACAAAATCACTCGATACAATTGAAATGGAATTATATGTTGATAAATGTAATAAAATAAATATAATTAATTTAAATTACATAAAAAAGCATCAAAAGCATCCAATTTATAACGAAATAAATGAAACACTAATAGAAACGATTTCCAATGATTAAATTCACGATTCTAATATAAATCAAAGGAAAGAGCTGTTATGTCTGCATATGAGATCTTCTTGAACATTTCACTGCGAAATAACCGAAATTACATGAAACGATATAAATAGAAGTGAAATAAATGCATCTGTACTGTTAAGATCCATAAACCTAACGCATCAAACAAAATAACACGATACAAGGGAAAAACACACTGCAAGATTTACTAGTTCAAAACGAGACAATATATGTTGCCGGGCCTTAACAGAGGAAATGGCTACGAGATCTGTGTGATGCTCCTGTTGATATTGTAGATTTGCAGGATGAATATGGTTGTCCTTCCCTGCGCAAGCTTAGTTCATTATAAGTAGTGTGTAAATGGGACTCCTGAAACTGGCTTCGGGGTGTGGTGTCTGGTGCCGGTCCGCCATCTTGGATTATGACGTTCAGGCGGCCATCTTTGTCTAAACAATTCCTCAAAATTTATCAAAAATGACTCAAAATGACTCAAAAAATCCCGTTTTAAGGGAAAAATGTCCGGTTTTCGAGGGGAAAATTCCCTTTGCGAGGGAAAATTGCCCGTTTTAGTCCTTAAAAATGCCAACGTCTTCGAAAATCCTACAAGCGGCTTAAAACTCCTAAGAGCTTGCCACTTTAAGCTGCCGAGGACATGACCTTGAAAATTAGGATGTCATGGCTGCCATCTTGGATTATGATGTCAACGTTGCAATTTCCGTTACGACCGCCATCTTGAAAATCTTTATTTATTGTCTGATTTTAATGAAAAAAATGTTCAAAATTCATCAAAAAATTATAATATTAGAATACGGATTGATTAGATCGATTACCGTCCTTGGTTCGAAACCGGTAAGAGCAAAAAATAAAAAATCAACAGATCTAACTTCATGGAAGCTACCTAGTCTGACCTCACACCACCAATACCAAGGTATATATATCAACTGGAATGACGTCATTTCCGCCATCTTTTCTTCGTCCGCTGGAGACCACCATCCTGTTTTCGTCTGCTAGTGTGCTGGTGACATGTTAGTATAATATTATGTTCACCATTCCTTTGTCCTCAACTGTTGGCATTCAACTTGACCATGACCATGACCTTTGACCTTTAACTTTGACCTTGACCTTAAAAATTTGACTTTGATCTTGAACTTTGACCTTAACAATGAAATTTGACCATGACCTTGAAAATTGACCTTGAACTTAAACTTTGACCTTTACCTTGAAATTTGACTTTGGCCTTGACGACCATCATGGATCCAACATTTTATGTTCAGTACAAGCTACCAGGAGCTAGCACATGCTAGAGGTCATTGCCACCATCTTGTTTTCGTCTGCTGGTGGTCACCATCGTGTGTGTGTACTCGTCTTACCATCATTACCATCATTACCTTCATGCTAGTTTTATTCTAACCTGCTAGAGTGCGTAATCATTTATTATTACTAATGTGCTTAACTTCTTAAGATTTGGATGTCATCTTGAAAATTCAAATTAACTAACGCACAAAATAGGGTATAATACCAAAATTTATTAAACAAATTTACAATCAAAATACCGATTAATCCGGTCAGTTCCTGTCCTTGGTACGATTATGGATGATGAATAAAATTACAATATCAACAAAATAACATAATAGTGACAGGTTCGAAAATAAAACAACACAAGATATTATACATATAATATTTATTACTTAATTTATATTCTACTATAGGAACACTTACGATGGTTTGTAATCTTATAATCATTTAGGTCTGCATAGGCGTGAAATGACTAATTCTTAGCTCCAATCGGTTTATACTAGACAGAGACCAACCAGAACCTTTACTGACATAATGCTCCTCTTCTTGACAGAGTTTCTGGATACAGTGTTTAACAATTTGCTTCACATCGTCAGAACTGTAAATTACTGCAGCCGAAGTCTTGAATGCACAATTCTTCTCTTTGTCATCTAACGGATATGGCTTTCCATATATACAGTCCAAACACAAGTTATATTTCAAAGGTCCGTTTGTTGCTACGTCAGCAGTAAGCTGATTGATTATGTTCTGTTTGATATCATCAAGAAAATTACAAATGTCTTTCGACTCACCTAACGTATTTATATAATAGTAGTCTTTCACGAAATGCAGACTTCGCCAAGTAGAAGCCATTATCAATCACTTGTAATGTACCGAACACAGTCTTAAGTTTAGTTTCATGTTCAGACGTTATAGCAATCGGTTGCTGCGCATCGGTTTTTTTGGTTGTACGTCTACGAGTCTCCAATCTAAAGCGAGTCGAAATTTCTACAGGTAGTTCTTCAGTAGACACACGGACTTTACCGTTGCATTTTTTCACATGTCGCCGCAAACTATCAATACGTGTAAACCAAACATGACACTCATCGCAGCGAAACTTTATACGAGAAGGATTCTTCATGCATTTGCTCTACTCATGTCTTCGTGCTTCATGGGAAAATGCAAATGACATCACAGTAGCTGCAAGGATACCGTGGAGATGAAGACGAGCCTTTCAGACCTGATCCAGATACTGGCATTGCAACAGTAGTACCATTTCTTATGCACATGGATGCATCGTTGTTGCACCGAAACCTTTACTTTCTGCCGCACAGCAGGTCCTTTGCATGTCTTCATGTGCGTTTTCATATTATCTTTTCTGGCAAACTGCTTATGACATTTCTTACAAATAAAAATTTTGCGATATGGGTTCTTGGCACATTCTCTATTCGCATGCCGTCGAGCATTCCTACTCTTTGAGAAAATTTTGGCGCAGTAACAGCACCGATGTTCGTTAGGTTTTGCCGAACCATCACCCATTGAAGTCTCCATCGAGGACGAAACGTAGATCGTTGAGTTTTCCTGTGTATCCCGCACCACCGGCATTAAAGTCTCTTCTGCTGACGGTATCACGACTGTTGAAGTCACCTCTTGTGATGACATCATTGTTACCGACGGGATCTGCACTTTCTTCGACGTCGATGACGTCAGGCTTCCCGTAGTCGATGGTACAACGTCTATCAAGTTCATCGTTTTAGATGATAAAGATGTCATAGAGCTCACAAGAACAGGTAATTATTCAATTTATGCACCAGAAGAAACAAACTAGATGATCCTTACACGTTGACGTCATTAACAAACTGAGCGGTCTGCTGTCAAGGACTTGCTGATATACCTGCGACCGATCGAATAAATTAAAACAAGAGCTATTTACTACAATACTCGAGTCAAAACATCATTTAAAAAAGGACACTAAAATAAGGTAACACATTTGGAAGCAAATTCGTCAAATGAAATGGTCACGCAATTCACGCACTTGCAGCTTTCATCATAAAGTTAACATTTAAATTTCATTCAAGCGAAGTATCAAGCCCATGACACATCATATTAACATCCTATTGGTCATACTATCCTCAATATTTCTCAGCTATATAAATCACATAAGTTATAGAAGGTCTTACTGTTTATAACGCGCATCATTTCAGTCATTGATCGTTAAAAAATTCGTATTTAAAAATACAAAATATACACGGTAAACGAAGAACTAGGTTTGCTAATAGTTTATATACTCCATGAGCACTTTAGACGCCAAGAGCTTGAAAGTACATATGTAAGAATGATATTTAATAAAACTCATATTAAATTGTATATTTATTCCCATTAATATACATTAGATCAAAAAAGTAGGTTTTATTCTATAAACCCTACAATTCTTAACACATGTTTCTTAGATGATGTATAAATTTTCAACATTTTGCGAACCATACATTCGGATTGTCTTTTGATGTATAATATGTCTCTTGAGCTACTAATGCCACCCTCTTTACATATATGTTATTAATAGTCTTAAAATCTTCGCGTCTGTGTCACTATCACAGATGCAAAGTCATCACCACCGTAGCTACCAGTTATAATACCAGGAGCTGCATCAATATCACTCATTTTATGATATCGTTTCCTCATTTCAGTTGTCAGAGATTTACCACAATTATGATCTTGTAAGCTTCACAATATTCTCTATCGTTTTCTAGACATGGTAAGCTCCAGGGACGAAACTAAGGGGGGGCAGACGGGGCTTGTGCCCCGGGCGCCACATTTGGAGGGGCGCTGAACTGATAGAGTAATTTATACTATATATTTACTTCAATATCGTAGTGTTAGAGCAAAAAAAAGTCTAGTGCAGTTTAACGGAATTATTCATATTGGAAGATATATAATATATACGCTAATAAAAATGATATTATTCTCGTACATTCTAACTTGCGATGGTACGGTGGTAACTGGTAGATACATACCACTGAATTTTGGTAGGTACAAATACCTTCTAGATTGTACGTCTGGCAACTCTGCCGTGGCCCTGTGGGAACCATGGAGGGAAACGCCCACCCGACCTTGGAAAGTCGCGACATTTCTCACCCCCACCGCCCCGCTCAGGCCAGGTCAGGCATCGGTTGTCTGAAATAGTTTCAGTTGATCACAACCACAACTCAGTAGGGTCATTCGCCCGGGGAGTATCTTTTCATGTGTGTAGCATTTCTTTTCTCTCAGTTACGTCACTTTTGCTATTTGTGAACACACAATTTCGTAAACTGTTTCAATTGTGTTTGACAATCGTGTATAAACTCAAAACATGTAAAAAAAAACGTCTGGTGCAGAATTCAAAAGAAGAGCTAAAGAACGAGAAAAAGAAGCTCCCAGTCGTCGTCCTTTTTATCATCTTGGCTTAATGTCAAAGATGTTAATGAAGAAGGTACGTTATTAACATACTTGAAAAAAATAAGGTAACAATAATTTTTTTTTAATGTTACCTACTTTATTATTTTAGTTTAAGTAATAGAAAAGTATTGCATTATAACTTAAAAAGGGCAACCTTTATATCTAATACTTAATTTTGAACAACATATTTTAAGTCCGTAATCAAACAAAGGACATTAGTACTTTTCTGCGCATGTCTGTCGATCTGCCTATTTAAATATAAAAATATTTTTATGAAAATTGGATCAAATAGATGTTTGAAATAAAAATTTAAAATAAAATCCTTTTCGGCACAGCCTACAGGCATATGTAGATTTCGAAGTAATACATATTTACTCTGGAAGTATTTTTTAAACTCCTATAAACTTCCAAAACATTTTAATTACTTAATGTACCTACTTAAATTATTTATTTTCTCCAATATTACAAAATAATGGATTGAATATTTGTTTATTTCTAACTCAATGTATCCGGCATTAAAGAGCATAGAACGATTTTCATATTATGTGTCAGCTAAGGTAGGTAATTATTTAATTTTTTGACCTTCTTACACTTTTTTTTCATTCCTTGCACTAAAAACGTGGCCATATAAAAATTTTCTTTGCACCAAGGATTATGATAATATTAAGACGGTTTGAAATAAATTCGAACAAATTTGATACTTACAAAGTATGTTTTGATTTTTTTAAAATTTCAAAACTTGTGTATGTGGTAGTAATTCGTTTCATCAAAAATTGTTTCAGCCAAAGTTTTCGATGAAGTTAAGAATTTATAAATAAATTATTACGGATTCAATAGTATATAGGTATATTTAAAAAATATAATGCCTCTTTTTTAATTTCAAACCATGTTACTTGCAGTAATACTTGGTCAGATAAAAAATTATTTTAATAATAGTTTTAGACAATATTTAGAAATTTAAAAAAAAAATAGGAATGGATTTGTAGTGTACATGGTTGAAAAATATTATTTAATTTCTTACTCCAACCCCAAGTTTTTTCAACTCCTTGCAATAAAGGTTTGAATCATCAAAACAATTTTAATACAAATGTTTTAGATAAAAATTATGATTTTCAAACAATTTGTACCGATTTAATAGTGTGCTTACTAAGGAAGTAATGATTTTGGTTGTCTTTCAACCCCTGTTATTTTCCGCCCCTTGAAGTAATGGCTGGGCATATAAAAAATAAATTAAGACGAAACTTGTAGATAATATTTTTAGGTTTTACAATAAAAAGTATTGAATTTAATAGTGTTAATGGTACGAATTTTATTCTTTTTTATTTCACCCCTCTTTTTTCAACCCTTTGCAGCAATGGTTAGACTTATAAAAAATGTTTCAGACAAAGAGTATAGGATTTACCAGCTCAAACTAGAATTTCAAAATAGTATAGCAATAGCTTACACAGAAATTACATATCTAGACTTAATCATTGATCAAGAAGTCTAATTACTTTGGTTTTGTTTTGTAGGTGGTAGCAGTTGCATTAAGGATCCTGAAGAACATTCGATTCAAGAGGTTTGTGTAACTGGAACAGAGAGAGAGTGGGCAAGAAAGAAGCCATCAAGAAGAACTTCAAATTCCAGTAACACAAGTCATCAATGAAGATGAGTTCCAACCATGCACTGTATCTGAGCAGCATCTTACGACTACTGTTGGAACATCAAAGGCATTTTTTTTCGAATTCTACAATTCCGACAAAGAACCTCGTCCAGGGTGAGCCTGCTATTTATTTTGATTTCAGAGACCCCGGGAAGAGGCCTGAAGCATTTCGGATACAGAAAGATGCTTTATTGTGTCAGGATTATTGAACAAGGGGAAGGTAGAGCCTTATCTAAGTATCACCTCAAGAGATGGAAGAAATTTAACCAAAGACTGGTTCACCAAATCATTGGCTGGTGGTCTAAAGGTACGCCGAACATGGCTAACATACAGTAAATCAAAAAATGCCTTGTTTTGTGTACCATGCAAACCTTTTTCTTACATGTTTTCTGAACAAAAAGTATCTATTTTGGACAAGGACGAAGGTTTCACTTAGTGGAAAAATTTGAGTGAAAGGATTCCTGAGCATGAAAATTCACTTAACCACAAAAAGTGTTTTTTTCTTGTGGAAAACATTGGAATTATCCTTAAATTAGTGCTCTGGTATTGATAAAGAGCTGCAGGATCAAATAGCATAGGAGGAAACACACTAGAGATGAGTTTCGTATGTAATAATTGATGTTATTATACATTTAGCAAAACAAGGTAGTCCATTAAGAGGTTATGATGAAAACCTATACTTTCGTGACCCTAGATGTGGCAAGTTTTTAAACACAATATAGCTGGTATATCATTATAATCCCCAACTGAGAGAGCACATTCTCCGCCATGAAAATGACCAGGTCAGCTACTTTTCTCCTTATATCCAAAATGAATTTTTAGAAAATATCGCTGTAAAAATAAGAGAACATATAGTTAACGACATGTGCTTCTAAATACTTTTCCATTATGTTTGACTGCACGCTCGATCTAAGCCATTTTGAACAAATGTTTGAAGTTCTTCGTTACGTGAAGATCACCGAAAATGGCCCTGAGATAGTGGAAAGTTTTCTTGATGCCATAATAGTTTGTGAAAAAACTGGATTGGCTCTTTCAGAAGAGATTTTAGAAAAAAACAGAAATGATAGATTAGATATTAAGAACTGCAGAGGGCACTCATATGACAATAGGTCAAACATGACTGGTGTGTACAAAGGAGTTCAATCTCGTATCAAAGAAGTAAATAGTTTGGCTTATTTTGTGCCATGTGCAGCATATTCGCTAAATTTAGTTGGGGTGAATGCTGCTAGCTTATCACCAGAGGCAGAGTCCTACTTTGGCCAACTTAATTGTCTCTACAATTTATTTGCTTCCTCCACCAATAGATGGGAGGTTCTAGTGCAACATGTTCCCTTATCTCTCAAACTGCAAAGCAATACCAGATGGTCGACTAAGAGAGAAGCTGTAGCTGTAACATATAAGCATCTAGACAAGATTATAGATGCTTTGAATGATCTCGTGACCAGCCCAATAAGAACAGCTGAAACAAAAACAGAAGCAACTTATTTTCTAAGAAATATCAGAAATTTTGAATTCATTGTATTCTCCTGTTTTTGGTATAGGGAACCAAGCCGTATTGATATCGTCAACAAATTATTACAAAGAGATGACATCAGTATCGATCTAACAGCAAAACATATTAACCGTATGATATCAGAATTAGGATCAGAAAGGTTAAATAGTTCCACAAACGCAATCAGAGAAGCGAAAGAAATAGCAGAAACAAGTAAGGGGAAGAAAGAAAAAGCGGATGGTTGTTGAAAAGGGTGAAGATGAAAGCTATGAATTCTCAGAAGAAAAAAAGTTCAGACTGTTGATTATACAAATAATAGATCGGATTCTGAGTGAACTGAGACAAAGGTTTTAAGCTATTCAAAACATGAATAGTTTATTTGGTTTCCTCAATCGAGCTCTGTTTGAAACACTAAATGGTGAATAATTGAAGAAACAGGCACTTGATTTAGCTTCCACATATAAAGAAGACTTAAACAGGGACGATCTGGCGATAGAAGTTGAAAGTTTGAAGTATCATGCCTTGGATTTAAGCCCTAATATGAAAACAGTTTCACCAGCTTATCTTCTGCCATTAATATATAAGAATGTGCTTGAAGACGCATACCCCAACATAACGACAGCATTGAGAATTTTTTTGCACAATACCAGTCTTAACCACCTCTAATGAAAGGAATTTTAGCAAACTAAAAATGATAAAAAATTACCTTAGAAATTTATCAGGTCAGCAAAGACTAACCAACCTGAGCATCATATCAATAGAGCACAAGTTAGTTTCAAAGCTGTCTTTTGAGGGCATTGTAAAAACATTTGCAGCCAAAAGAGCCCGTAAAGTTAAGTTTTAGTTCAAGTTTTCTGTATGTGAATTAATTTTTTTATCACAATTAGCCAGTATATTAAGATATTGTGTGAAATGTATAATTATTATTCTCAAGATAACAACTCGAGTGAAGTCTTTTATTCATACTATTAACTCTATTCATCATAATCAAATATCCTGTTCTTTTTGTCGATTCAGTTCACACATATTGTTCTGTTATTTGATGATAAACTTTTCATTTCATTTGCAGCATTTATGTAAATATTGTGAAAGTATATATCAAACATGCTACTCTTAGATTACATGTCAATTAAGTAGCTTAGACATAAGTGGGAATTTTATCTTGTAGTAAAAATGAAATTGATGTAAATAAATACATTTGTTTGTTACCTAATTAATAAAACATATTTGTAATTGTGGAATTCATATGTAGTGGTAATATGAGGACGTGTTGTCGGTAAATGGTTTGGGGAAAAATTAAAAAAAAGGGGGGGGGGGGGGGGCGCCAAGATGAGATGTTGCCCCGGGTGGAAAAATGTCTAGTTACGTCCCTGGTTAGCTCCATTCTCATTTTCTGTAAAAGCTAGTGTGTCAAGTTTTATTATTCATCCCATCATCCAAGCATCCCAAACTCAATTAAATATTTAATTATATATAACAAAATCATCGAAGTTCCTTTCATTTAATCGTAGGAACCACATCATCCTTTCCACCTTTAGTATAGTTTCTTGAACCCAAGAGACTTTCATGAGAGAGATGTGGTATTCTACCTGTTCTACATACAAATCCATCCTATCAATGATTTGTTTACACATTAGAAAGAATACATTCACGTTATTTTTACGTGTTTTATCAAATTGTCACTTCGACTAAAATAATTACCACACCTAGTAATTCCTACAAAGGACTCTTTCCCCAAGACATATTTACCGTCATCTCTGAAAACAACCATGTCCCATCTATATCACAAAGTAAAAGATGGTTAGAGGAGATAGGTCAAACGACAAGTGCTAGTCACTCATAGGGTAAGGAACATGTGTTCGATACCTATCTCAGACAATGTACCATCTATGTATTTTCTTACCTAATGTAGAAAAATATCTTACAATGCATACCAATTTAAATTTATTCACGTGCGACTAGTCAAAAGTATTTGACTTCAAGCTCGTTAACTTCAAAGATTTTTAACAATTCTCGAGGCTAGAGGCAGAGGTTGGCGAATGAGACATGGAGACAGGCACCTGCAAATTTATATTGTAACCTCGCATGCGGGGAGGGACTAGCCAGCGAGCAGACTGTCACGGCAGGGCATATGTTCGCACGAGACACGTAGCACTACTCGCCTAGCCATCACGCCATTACATAAAAGAAACACATTGTTGAAATCATAATCAAGCTCATGTAAAGTACTTAACGGAATCAGTATTAAGTGTAAAACGTGGATCCAGAGCAGAAAATCAGCCTACAAATGTATAACTTGCTACCAACAGAAAAAAAAATTTGTAGCACATATACGAGAGGTGTCGATCCCCACATACCATACTGTGAAAATCTGTTCTCTGAAAATTATAAGCGTCAAAATTTTTTAAATCAAGATCCCGACCAGTATGCATTTTCTTTTCAGGGTGTAAAAAATTCATGTTAGTAATCAGCTACGAAGGAGTGAGTAACTGGGACGAAGAACCGCTTACCAAGTATCCAGAATCTTACTGATACATCCCATCCAGTGCACCAGCTTACTCAGAAGTGTGGTCAATTGATTAACATTCTTTAATTTTTTAATATCACCACCGTAGCGTACACCAATATATGACAGGTTACGAATTAAGACCATTAATTTCTCACAAGTCTGTTAGTTTTATTTCAGGGAGTATTAAATTTTTTCTCAGAAATAATCAATCAAGCTCCTATCAGATTTGCTCTAATGTTACGGTATTACCTGTACCAGCACGTTACCAAATCTACTCCCATAAAAAAGCTTTAGAATACAGATGACATACTAAGTCAAAAGTAATTTTAGCAAAAAAAAACAGTCTTCAGCATTATTGATAAAATTAATAATACACACAAACAAGACAAAACGTACATTACTGACCTGATCTAAATTACATGTTATATGTAGTTTATTACATTAAGATAAACGATGTAGGTTAGGATAAATAAATAAAAAATTCTTGAATTCAATAATTTATTTAAAATTGTACATTTATACACAATAAAATCTGACACTGTATATATATCATATACATTTATAAGTCCATTGGACATTCATTTTTATTAAAATAAATTATTGTAGTCAGTTTTAAGAGTGAAAAAATACAACTAATTCATACAGATCTCGATACAAAAGTTCAGGAGTGTAACACCTTAGAGGACCAGAGATGATGATGCTACAAACCTACCTTTACAAAATTTATAATTTTTTTTATGTAAAATTTTTGTGTAACTTGTAAACCACACTTAACACACTGAAATTTTACACGGTCAAGATTTGTTCTGCAGCCATGCATTTCATGAATACATGTACTTCATAGTCGAACAAAACGTTTACCACAGTAGCGGCACTGATACAGAATTTCATCGCAGTTACCATCGCTTCCCCGATGTTCAACTTGCAAATGAACTTTGCTTTGACAATACTTAATCAAATTACTTTTGTTTGTGAAATGTACACCACATGGGCCACACGTAAATGTCACTCGATTAGCGTTTCTTCTACAGACATGATTTTCATGTCTTGTTGCATGTTGACGGTATTTAAAACTTTTGTCACAGTACGTACACAGATGTCTCCTCGTTAGACTTTGAGTCACCGACGGCTCGTAAAGTATATTACTTTCAGTGTACACTGCTGTTGTAGGAGACGAAGTCCCGTATGTTGCATGAGCTGGGGATTTCCCAGTCGTCATTGACAGATCATCTGTACTGGATGTCAAAGAATCTGAAGTATACACGACTGACGCAGAAGCTGGGAATTGCACACAAAATGTTTTATTTACCAAATGCGGTGTAGTTGCAGGTATCGGAGTCTCCTTTGCTATCGATAATGCACACATTGAAATCTCTTGGAGTGAAGAGACAGTGGATACAGCCATCATCTGTATCTCTGGAGATGGAAGCCTCGTTACCATCGGAATCTCTGGAGCTTCCCTCATCGTTGCCATCGGGTTCTGCTTCGTCATCACCGCCTCCGTCGTCAGGGACCCCGGTGAAGACGCGAGACCCTCCGCCAAGATCTCTGCAGCCGTTGACCCCGTCACCATTGGGATTTGTACCAATGTCGTCGTTGCTACCATTGAGTTCGGATACACAGACAAGTCAATCCATCAGATCTGCACTGTACCACTACAAGAGGTGGACTGAGGGTCCTGTTATCTGAGGCTTGCTTAAATATCAGCGTCCGATTGTATAATACGCAAGTCAATACATCATCAATTGTTATTACTTAAAAAAATGAGGAATTTCACGAAATACAAGTTTAAATTATATATTCAAACAACTAATCGCACATCGTACATACACGGTTCATTTAGACTTACTTGAAGACCAAGAGTCTCTGAACAATGGAACTTTCAGAATCCAAACGTAATTTAAAGTAGGAACTGAAATTTAAATTTTATTATGTACAGCTACACATAACCTCCAACTGACTCCAAATGACTACAACACATTACTAAAATATTTTATACGATACCAGACTAGGTCCAAAGTCAAATATTTTTTGTACCTCTCATCCACAGTTCAGAGGACCTTCAGTGTTGATATAGCTACAGCCAAGACATGCTCAGTACCACACATCTTCAAAGCCTTCAGAGTCGATGTTTGTTAAGCCTTATGACATTCTCCGAAACAAGAGACCTACTCTATAAGTTTACTAGACATTTTTATGCTTGTCATAGCACATATCAATAAAGATATTCGAAAATAACCCAAAATATTATCAGACCACTAGCATTCGAT
Source organism: Bacillus rossius redtenbacheri (assembly GCF_032445375.1). Classification (NCBI taxonomy): domain Eukaryota; kingdom Metazoa; phylum Arthropoda; class Insecta; order Phasmatodea; family Bacillidae; genus Bacillus; species Bacillus rossius. Next base: position 24,454,649 of record NC_086336.1, on the reverse strand, counting down.
TTATGCACACACAGTAGGCTACCAACATATCCATAAACACAATTGCATTCTACATTAGGCTCCTCACCTACTTTCATCAGTCAACTCGGATACACTCAGCACACAAAAATTAAAAGAAGTCAATTAACAACCTAGTATTTATTTACATTCGGTCATTTAACAGCATACCGTCGACTAGTTAAATAAGCCTGTCAGTGAACATGTTAACAAAGTTTACATTTATATAGGACCAGGAATCCATTGAACCTTCAGAACCTAGCTACACATACACACTGCTGGATGCAAGTTAATTCTACACTCATTTGTCATCACTGCCACTCATATTACATCATAGACACTTGAGTCAACACTCATTTACTGTCATTAACATGCAGTCAAATTCAAATTATCCATTATCGACACTCAATTCGGCATTAATTTTCCATCATCGGCACTCAATTCGACACTCATTTTCCGTCATTGTCACTCAAATAGACTCTCATTTTCTGTCATCGACACTCAATTCAACACTCATTTTTCGTCATCGACACTCAATTCCAACACTCATTTTCCGTCATAGATGCTCAATTCGACACTCGTTTTCCATCATCGACACTCCATTCGACACTAATTTTCCATTATCGACACTCAATTCGCCACTCATTTTCCATCTTCGACACTCAATTCGACACTCATTTTCCATCATCGTCACTCATTGTCCATCACCAACACTTTTCGACACTCATTTTCCATCATCGACACTCAATTCGACACTTTTTTTCGTCGTCGACACTCAATTCAACACTCTTTTTCCGTCATCGACACTCAATTATACATTCTCATTCCAACTTCGAAACTCATTTTCCATCATCTACATACAATAAAATAGTAACTTTCCATCATCCACACACACATACTCAACTCAATTTTTTAAAGAAGCGAACACATGAACTTTATTAGGCTATCAATAACGACACACTTTTAATATCAAAAATACAAAAAAATAAAAATTCGTCAGTAAATACACATTAATAATATACCCTGAAATTCTAAGTTCATCAAGAAAAGTCCACATTTTCTTGATAACTGATAACATTTTATCATCTTGCGAAAGAAATAAAAGTCGCAACCTATTCGCCAACACGTTCGGGTCTTTCCACGATATATAATCAATTTCACTTGATGCCACCATCTTCTTCGAGTGTTTGCTGAACATATTATCATAATCGTTGTAATAATGATTATGATAATTTACATAATCGTCAGCGGTGCTGTCCACATTTTTATCAAACACACTAACATCTTCATCTTGGTTATCCCCGGATTTCGAAATTTCTACATTGGAGTACCATCATTGACATCAAGCTTACTTGCTAATTGAGCAAAATAATATTCCAAAGTCTGTAGATCGTGGTACTTTTTATGGAGATTTTCTTTCATTATCTTCTACTTTCTTATATCTTCAACTCCATTTAAGCTATTTCCTTTCTCAAGACCTGGAGAGATCTTAACACAATCACTTTTAAAACTAGATGGATTAATTTCATTGTAAGACATACTGTCCCCGAGCATAGCGTCTCCATCTATGTACTGTATATCCTGCGCGAGCTTGGCTTTACAAGTTTTATCGTGTATTTTTAAATTCTCTTTTCGTGCCAACCGCCTACCACACTTGCCACAACTTAGTTTTTGGCGGAATGGGCTTTTAGCACAATCGTTATTTTCATGGCTGGCACAGCAGGAGATTTCGACGGGTGCAACATCTTCCGCAGAGCAGACCTCAAAGGCTTCAGAAGTTAACATGTCAGCAGTGTTACAATGGTTCTCAACAGTTCCAGTGTCATTGATGAAGGAAGGAGCAACCACGGTGTTCCATCACCCAACTGTACGTACTGTGAGAAGATCAAAAACTTGAAATTACGTGATTATGTAATACACAATTGTAGTAATAACTCTGAACGCATTAAATATCAGTGCAACAGGTGTTTAAGCAAGTTTATACACTATGGAAGATTAAAACATCACCTCAGGAATTGTCATAGACTGGGTTTTCATTCATCAGAAACAAGCTGTATATTTTGTAACAAAACATAAGCAACTATTCGAAGTTCAAAACAACATGAAATATATCACTGTCCTATTAATGAAGTCGATAATTCGGCTTTGTGTGAAAATTGTGGTGTACCAATATGTCGACCTGATAGACTGAATAGACATTTAAAATCATGTAAAGGGATTAGTCCGTACAATAAGAAGACTGTTTGAATCGAAAAATCCACAAGACTTTAGTAATTTGTCTATGTTTTTTTTACTTGTAGTAGTGTAGAATCGATGTAATAAATTTTTTGTTTTTAAAGTACTTGCGGTATTTTTTATTTTCTCAAACCTGTCACTTTTTTTTTAGTTACAGTTTTTTGAAACAAGTGGCGGGGGTCAGTCTGCCTGCAGCCACTGTGAGGTAAGGATTGGTCGCCATTTTTATTTTTTACCCTCACTGGGTTCGAACCGAGGACTCTGAGCTCCATGCCGTAAATGTATGTTTTTAAAAATATTTTTATTAAAATTTTTTTAATTTAATTTTTTTATACATTTTAAATTTTTTTCATTAAAATCGTATAATAAATAAATATTTTCAAGATGGCGGCCGTAACGGAAATTGAAACGGTGACGTCATAATTCAAAGTGGCGGAAAACAAAATGCTGGAATGTTTGAGAAAACAAAATGACGTCATCCAATATGGTGGATCCAAGATGGCGGATCCAAAATGGCCGCAATGGTCAAGGTCAAAGGTCAAGGTCACGGTCAACCAAGATGGCCGCCGTGATATAATTGTCCCGTTACGCTGATGGCCACCGTGACGTCACAATCCAAGACGGCTGACCAACAATCACAATCCACATCCTGAATCCTGTGCCATTGGCCCCTATTACATACTACTTATGTTCATGGCTTTTCCGATCTCGACAAAGAACTTAAATTGGACGACTGTGGATTATGGAAGAATAAAGATAATGGAAGAATCCTTGAAATAAAAAGTGAGAATACTTTGAAGCCGAACTCAAGTAGATTCTCCGCACTTTGTAAAAATGCAGTACTCATAAAAAGGAAGTTAAAGTAGACATAAACGATTTCGAATTCTTACAATTATCTGCGTGAAGATGTTTATACGATTATGGTGACAGTGGCTCTGAGGCTGGTGGGATAAGCAAGTCTGTAATTAAGAACCTAAAACTGTCAAAATCTATAGTTGTAATGAAGCCCTGAGACCGAAACGGTAGAAATATCGTGTTAAAATAAATAATTCTGATCAAGCCTATGATGAAATGTTGGATGACAGTGATATTAAAAATGTTAATAACATAAATTCCCGGGAGATGACGAAAGCAGAAGAAATTGATAATATAACATAAGAAGAACTTAAAATATTTGTTTGTTGGCTGCCTGAGACTGTTGGTGGCAACGGTTTGTAGAGGAAACTTCTCGCACATCTCCGAAGTAGCTTCCATACTTAAAGAACTGTGGGAGCCTGGAAACATCAAATAATCACTGCTTTAACTTGAGAAACATTTTTATTGAGAAATAAATACTAAACATTTCAAAAATGTAATGTTTTATTTCTTGTAATATGAGTTCTACCTTAGACTTCCTCCGAAGATTGTGCTTCCGATTGTGCTACCTTTTTGTTGATTGTGCCTCTTTTCGTTGATTGCACTTTCGATTGTGCTACATTTTCTTTAAATGTGTACTCTTGCGTGTGTGTGTGTCGTTATGTTTAATGTACGTAGTAAAATCTGCAGTGTGTCTGAATATTTACTGGTTCAAAACATTTGGGGCTTGATAAAAAAAAAAATTAAGAGATTCTTTGTCCTTTATTAAGCGTAAAACATTTCCATTGGTCTAATTAATTGTAATTGATTTTATGATACTTTATGTCTGACAGTTCAAAGATACTTGGCATATACGTATATCATTTTACATGTACGGTCGTAATGTATTCTAAGTATCTAAAATTTAGACTTTCATGTTATTCATAGTGACAGCGTTTTTATTTCGTCGGACAAGTATCTTGTCTAGAGTTGTATTTCTTAGAGTGAATGATTAATAAACTCCACAAAAGGGAATGGGAAACCGAATTAAAAATGTATTTTTAGTTTTATATACTCTTATTACTGGCCTATAATCAAACCAACGACATAAATCTGTCGAGTCAATGATTATTTAAAAAAAAAAGATTTTTGTAATGAATTTGGAATTTTTTCCAAATTTCTAAATCAATTAATAAAATGTTTCGTAATGATGGTTAAATCGGGTTACTAGAGGCTGGTAGAGGAAAAAAACATAAACTGCTTTTAAGATTTTGGTCATGGTTTTATTTAAGTAATATTTTGTCTGAAGTAATGTTTTTGCTCTAACCAAGTAGGGTAAACCGACCATATATATACCTTATATCGTGACAAACAACGTCGCGGGTATCACAGAGTTGGGTAGGCTTCCTACACTGAGTTCACTAAGTTACCAACAAAGAGCAGGCATGTCTAGTTTCGGCGCATGGCTTGGCGCGTCCTTTGTGTTTACCAGCACACTTTTCCTGCTAGTATTCGTTCAATACACGTATCATCTCACTCAAGTTGTGCAGCACGCACTACAAAAAGGTAAATAAATGTACTTTATTACTAATATTGCATGTTTTATAGTTTCGACGTAAAGCGAGAGCATTAATCTGTTAATTTATGGTACTAGACAATATTCTCTACTCTTATTTACTTCGTAATAAGCTTACAAAAATGAAATATTTCCTTACAATTATCCTTCTGTTTTATTTACAATGATGCCATTCGACATCATGTTTGTAGGATAATTTGGCCTAATTATTTTCAAAAGGGTCACGATGGCATGGACTGAAGGGAGGTGCCCTTCCTAATTTCTCCGTAGGGTTGTCTCCAAGTGGTTGGATCAATTCCGAGTTGTTAATGCGGTGGTTCAAAATGTTCACTAAAGGATGCACATCAGACAAACCAGTGATTTTAATTATGGACTCACATGCAAGCCCCTTCACACCAAAAGTTATGGAAATAGCATCACATAATGAAATATTATTGTAGCTTTCCCATCCCACACCAGTCATATCCTCCAGCCCCTTGACATTTCTGTTTATGAGCCTATGAAAGTTGCTTGGAATGCAGCTCTCAAGCAGTTTCAAGAAGGTAATCCATTTCACAGACCAGGACTTTTTGACTTTCATGCTATGTTCAAACCGCATTCTTGAAAGCCATTTTTTTGGACAACATAATTTCTGGATTTACTAAGACTGGCATCTTCCCTTTAAATCAACAAGCAGTTCAGGATGAAGCACTGACAACCGCGCCCACAGGGTTCGACAAATCTCAAGGAAGCACATTATCAAATGCCAGTGGACCTAGGTGCAATTTAGAGGATAGGCTTAGTCCAAAATCATCAGACAGTAAACTTGCACAAAAGTCACTTGACAATCTTTCGTGACTGCCAGATTTACGCCTTACGTCACCACAAATTAAAAATCCTGAACAAAAAGGAAAAAGGACCAACGTGCCAAATTTTACTTCAACCCTACACCTGAACTTCAGGAAGACGAAACTTCAGCCACCATGTGTAGCATTCAGCCTGCACCTGAGCCAAGTGGGCGCCAGATATGGAAGAAAGTGACAAAGAAACAGCCGAAGGAGCTTAAGAGTAAGCCCTAAGCTAGCAAAAAAGAGTGAAGACGTATGTGCGACGTGTAACGAAGACTATGCGCTTGGCAAGATTAAAATTCCTTGGATTCAGTGCTGTTTCTCCTTGAAATGCTTCTACGAAAACCGCCAATCCATTGATTCAGCAAAGCCACCAACAGTTTTCATGTGTAATCTGTGTGAGAGAAGTGATTAGGCAGACAGCAACAGTGACTAAAGTCGTGGCAATGTTTTACAAATGAACATAATACATGTGTCACGAAATAAAGTATATGTTGTCACGGAATTAAGTAGGGTATCACGAAATTAGGTATGTGTGTATGCCATTTGTTTATTTCATATAAGTTTTTATTTACTTAAGATATATTTATCTTTCATGTAGAAAATAATAAGGCAATAAGTAACCAATGTATCACATATAATAGAAAAATTACTATGTTTAAAATATTGCTAATATTGAAGTTCGATACGTTAGTATCACGAAGTTGGGTAGGTTTACCCTACATACCAATATCTATTGAATCAATCATTATGTTAAAAAGATATTTTTTGATGAATTTTTAAATTTTTCCCGAATATTTAGCTAAATAATAACGATTTTAAAAAGATTGTACCCAAAGGTCAGAGGGCGTTGCAGTAATAAATGATTAGTTCACTCTAGCCAGTATAAATGAAACCAACATGTCGGTAGTGCATTCTAGCAGACGAAAACACGATGTCGGAAGCGCACTCTAGCAGACGAAAACCAGTTGGCTGCCTCCAGCAGACGAAAACAAATTGACTGGCTCCAGCAGACGAAAACAAGATGGTGAACGTGACGTCATACTAGCTGGTGGTACACATATTTTGGCATTAGTGGTGGGAGTTCCAGCTGTTGATGGCTTCCGTGGAGAAAGGATACGTCGTTTTTTTTTTTTTTACCTCACCGTGTTTGAACCGTGGTCTCCAAGCTCCATAATTTAAGTACGTTTTGATAATTAAAATTTGATCAATTAATTTTTTTTCAGAATTTGTCAAATAATTACGGATATTCAACATGGCGGCCATAACAAAATTTACAAAGTTTACAATATAATTCAAAATGGTGGAAATTTCATAAAAAAAATGGAGGAAAATAAAATTGTGAAACCCAAGATAGCCATCCAAGATGGCGAATAAAAGATGGCAGATCCCAGTTTGGTGGATTCATGATTGGCAGATCTTAAATAGCCATACAAGATTCGCGGACCTTAGATGGCCGATCCAAGATGGCCGCCGTGACGTCACATTCCATATGGCGTTACAGCATCAGGTACCACAATCTGAAGCCTGGGCCAACACCGGCTATTATATGTATATTTCTTACCTTGTAAAGTCCTGTGTCTATTAAAAACTTTTTTTCTTATAAAGGAACAAAATTATCACCACCCTGGAATTTGTGAGTGTAAATACAAGGGTGGTTAGCTAGAATTATATTGTAAACATTTCTCTTACATGTAAATAAATTGCAGATTTGTTTAAATTTTAAAATTCTGGCAAGTCACTTAAATAATTAGAATATTTAATTTTATTGCAGTAGCCTTAAATCTTGCACTTATCTAACTTTGAATATTTTTAATACGGTAATATTTTACACGCTTTATATTAGCTTCATCTGTATGTTTGTAACCGACTCCTTGCACTCGATTTTGACCCACTTTAAAAGGACAGATTTAATCTAAACTTCGTACACTTATCGAGTACCGGTGACAATACACTAATTTAATAAGTTTATCTCATTATCCTGATTAGGATCGACAGGATTAAATAATTTCCTCACCCAGCCTCTGTGTGAGAGCAAGTAAGACTACCGTGAAGTCGGCGCATGCGTACCGTCTAACTTTTTTTCCAACTCGAGCACTAGGGGTATTAGTATTATTACAAAATTTTCTCGACAGTTGGTTTGTTGGCCAAGCGGATTAAGGCACGGGTCTTCGTTGACGTCAACCCACGGATTCACTGATCGTGGGTTCTAATCCTGCCCACGGCTGAAAAAAGAATTGTTTTCTTTTTAACAAATTTGGGATTGGTGGCGTAAATCCAACTGTAATTCGTCTGGGACTTCGCCAATCCTATTCAAACTAAAAAGTGAAAAACAAATATTGTTTAAAAAAAAAACTAATAAACACGCTTTTAAAGCACATGGAACCTAAAAGTGAAAAATAATTTTTAAAATAAGCTTAAAACAATAATTATTGTAAAATACTAGTAATATTGTGAAAAAGCGTGGGACGCTTTGTTACATATTTATCGTACATCGAGCGCCCGATGGTAGAGCAGACGACATGTCATCGGAAGGCTTTGGGTTCGAATCCCAGTCCGGGCTATCCGAATTTTTCTCACATATTCTATACACTCTAATTGAGAAGGTCCTTTCCTCATCCTTTCTCAATCCTTATCCTTCCCAAAATTCCTGTTAGGTACGTAAATGTGGAACGCTTCACGTAATAATTAATCTGTAACTCACATCCTTTCCTGCTTCACAGCATTAATTTCGTACATTATGTAAGACTGGTCGATATCACGTGTTCGTCAATAACCTTATACCATTAAGTCTCACTGTATATATTGATAACGTTAAAATCTTTGAATGGCTTCTAAAATCGAGATTTGACTATCAATACAGCTGTAAAAATTAATAATTTGGAAAATAATTACAGTTACTTATAGTTATCACGGAATTAATAGTAGATTATAACATATAACAGTTTAAATAAATTAGAAAAATTTAAAAAACACGCTTTTATAAATAAACCAAACTAAAAATAGTAAATAAATAATAGTTTAAAAAAACTAAAAAAACACTCTTTTATAGAAAAACCAACTAAAAATAAAAAAGTAAAGATTAATAAAATTGAATTAAAAACAGTGTAAAAAAATGTATTTTATTTAAAAAAAAGCGTGGGGTGCTTTTAAATATATTATAAAAATGATAATCCTTTTACACATATATGTAAATAAAATAATTATAACTATTGACACCATGCACCCCACGCTTTTTTTTTATAAAATACCTACATTTTTTTAATTTTACACTATTTATAATTGAAATTTATTAAAATTTATTTTATATTTTTAAGTTGGATTTTATATACAAGTGTGTTTTTTAGTTTTTTAAAACTATTATTTATTATGGTTAAACAATCCCAAGACTTACGTTTGGAGCAACCGCAGAATATTTTTTAAATTTCCCTGGTTTCACATGGTGGACAAACCAATTAAAAAAATTTCCTAGTCGAGAATCAACTCCAAAGCCAGGGTTTAGTAATTTTTCAAGTCGTTTAGCTTTTATTGGAGCTGTGTTATTATTTTTCTAAACATTATGGTCTGCTAAACAAACTATTTTATAGTTGACGTAGCTGCTCCGGCAGCGAATTCAAGCACTGGTTGCCTAAATACGTGTGATCCGTGTCCGGATATGAATTCTAAAATACAATTTTCGTTTTTTTTTGTCACGGTCAGCATTATTTCAAAGAATTATAATCCAAATTTAGTGTCCCGTGTTCCGTATTATAAATCTATTTGCAAAATGAGAACACAATAATTTGCTCGTTACTGAGGTTAGATGTAACACTTCTCTAGTGAGTACTGAGGGACACCTCCCTTTTTTAGAACCTCAGAGTATAGGCCTACATTTAGCAAAATGGTGGCTAACGCGAATGAGGGTATACACATTTTTAAACTGGTTACTCGCTCGCCGGGTCGTCTGGTTTGCGTGCAGGATAGAGTCCACGCAAATTCTTTGTTCACGCTTCATATCGCCAGCCATAATATGTGCACCAGCAAAAGCAGTGCCTTACATGTTTATGACAACCACAGTATGGTTACGTTTAATCACTTTATGTGATGTAGCAAAATTTGTTTCTCGAAGGCTTGGTGTTTTGGTATTTTCCTTCTGCTGAAACTCTCCCAGTTAAAAAAAAAACAAGGGGACACAGTGTTAAAGGACTTTATTTTATAGAAAATGCTGTTTTCAATGATGGAAATTAAAACCTATGTTTATTAGTTGCAGTTTCATTAACTTCGCAAGGAACGCAAAGTGCCAACAACGCAGCGTGCAACCAACACAATAAAGTTACGGTAGTTTATAAAGCACGAAAGTCCAAAGAAGTGTCAAAACCTTCAACTTGAATTTGTACAACTATAGAAAAGTAATTTCTTCTCCAGGCTTCTTTTGATAATTAATATTTATTAAAGAAAATAAAAGTTTTAATAATATGATTTCAAACAGTAATTTTCATTCACTGTGTGGAAGTTAAACGTTTGTCAGGATGATTAATAAAGTTCAAAGATTATCAAAGGGCTTCTATGGACATAACATCAAGGTATTTAAAAAAAATGGGGTTGTCTGTAAAGTCGGCTTACTGACGATAAATTTACGTGATAACGTCATAAGGAAACATTGATGAATAATTGCATACTTTTATGAATATTATTGAATATTATCACTCAATTATCATTATTTTGTATAATACAAAGATGGAGAAAGTTGAAATAATTTTCTTTTCGATAAATTAATATTTATTTAAATTGGCGTTTAGCTAGATGAAAATACATGTAAATAAATACGAATCAATACACTTAATAAAATTCATCCATGATTTAATTTTTACAATTTTTGCAAGTTTAATGTGAATTATTTGTTTAAAAATAATTACTAGCAATTTTTTTTAGAAATAAACTTTAATCAAACAATGGTAATAAAGTGTTAATTTAAAACAATGAAATTTAAATCATAAATCAAATTCATGAAACTGATGATTTCGAAAAGCCCGCTAAAACCTGCTTGATATAAAAATTTACTTGTCATTGAAACATAAATATCTTTAAAATTCTGGTTAAAAACATAAATTTTTAATTTTCAAATATTATGTACAGTTTTTGTAAATTTAATTTAAATAATTTGTTTAAATATAATCACGAACGATACGTTATAGAAATAAACTGAAATCAAATAAATGTCAATAAAATGTTAATTTGAAATGACGAAATTGGACAAACAAATCAAATTATTTTAATTGCTGCTTTTAAAAAGCCCGTTTGATATTATAGAAGATTTTCTCGCACGGTGGTTGGCCGGTTCAACTTGTCATTTTAGACACAATTTTAAGACATATGTGAGATTAACATTAATATTTAATCTAACATTAATAGCTACGCACTATCATTTTTTTCATTGAACACTAAATAAAAAAGTTGTCTTTTTATACGATCGTTTATATGAGATAATAATTTTTTAGTTAAAATTGTAACATAACCTATTATTACTGCACTCGCCGACCGAAGCTACTTTTCCTTAATAATCAAAGAACAAATATATGAGATTATATCGCTAATAAAATTCTTAAAATGCAAAAATTAACTACTTTTCTTGCTGCATTTGTTGTTGTAATAAACAATGGAAACCACATTTACTTTTCACTTCACTTTATAAACAGCTGACAAAACAGTTCACGTGTAGGTTGTGTGCTGCCGCTGGCTCTCTTCTACTCGGACGCATTGGACGATGGAATGGAAGAGAGATAGATGCGTCACAAGCCCTCGCTTGTTCCGCGCTCTCGCTTGCACGCTCGGTTCAGGCGGAACGTGACAATGAGTAATGCTTTTGCGTGCGTGCAGCCGGCGTTCATCGATTTAAAAGACGTTATTAAGTAAAAAGTTTTCGGAATACTTTTCTTCAAATATGGCCGGCAGAAACGAAAGCCAGAACGAAAAAAATTGGAAGCTAAACATTACTTGTGCTGTGTTATTGCGCCTTTCGCAGATTATGAACCAGCACTCTATGATGTATTTGCAGAAAATTTTGTGTTTTTTTGGCGTTTTTATGTTATGGCTTGGTTTAAAAAAGAGGCATTAAATATAATCAAGCGTGGTCAAAAAACCATTACAGCCATTTCCTGGGAGTTGAAGTTTGGCGATGGTGAAGTTAAATAAAAATAAATTATATAGTGATATTTAATATATGACGTATCTTCCCCAAGAACGTTTCGGACTTGTAGTACTTTGTTTCTTCGCGACTCTACTTGCGTGTGTAAAATGGCTACTATTTCCGAGGAAATTACAGTCATTTTTCGGTGTTTGGTGAGCCACTTATGTTTCCTATCCTCCAGGCACTCTACGAAATGATGATGATGATAATGGGTTGACTGATGCAATTCTTCGAGAAAACCGTCGAAAAAAGCCTGCATTGTGTCTCATCTCGTTGAGAAATAGGGACACTAGAGTTCCCATGTTTCTTTTCGGGTAACCGGCTGCAAAATCTCAGAGAAAAATATACCCCAATTATTAGTTCTTCAAGCACAGCTGCCGTTAGTACTCAAGCGATCGTGCGTCCACGCAGCTAGAACATTTTGCGAGATCCCGTGCCGCTGCGCATAGTGTTCTAGCCCTGCTTGTGTGACCGACTACTCGCTCTTAGGCCTTCACATGTAAGTTTTCATTTATTTCACTGGCTTTATAGAAGGAAGTATTTGGCTAATATGGCGTCATGTTATCACGTTAAGAAGTTTCGATATATTTACATAGTTCTGATTATCGCATGGTGAGCCTTTTAAGGAAAGTAATGCTAATTAGAGAACAGTTTATCGATCAGCCATCGGCTATGACTAAAACATTAATGCTGTCCTCACGATTACTGAGAAAAAAAATTAAATATAAGTACTGTAATAGGTAAAACATAGCGGTAATTGTAGTGTTGAAATACCATGCTGCCAAAATAAACCCTCAAAGAAGATTACATAGAATTAAACGTCGCGTCTATTTTGTGTTACTAAAAAAATACTATTTGGGAAAAATTTAGTATTAAGTGAAAATTTATTTTTAAACGCTCAGTGCAAATATGTATATCAAACATTCATTGTACGATCTTAGAGGTATCTCAATAACTTATTTTAGAAATGGCTCAGTTTGGATTGTTCTCAAAATATATTTTAAAAATTCCAAGAATTTAATAGTTTATCAGGCCTTTGAAAACGTGATCTGTTAGTTGAAATTAACAGTCTATTCTCCAAGTACTTTAAACATTCAAATAAATATGATAATAAATTAAAGAACCTAGCTGAATTGTTTTCTCTCTGTATAAAGGTATTCTAATTTTTATTTGCTTTTAAAAATTAGATTGGTTTTTTTTTTTATATTTTAAATTGCAATAATATAAACAATACTTTCACGCATTTGATCGTTTCTGAGGAAAATTATATTATAAGATCTTCATCGGCCGGGAATGCCGTGATTTCGTTTATGAAATTTAAGTCACTAATTGAAATACCCTTAATGTTTATTTTATATATTTAAAATATTTTGGAATAGGAATCATCACTATTTTCCAGTCCAATTTGTCATTATATGCGTGTCCTTTTTAAGATCGACTTTCATCTTAGTAGGCACATCACACAAATCTGAAGAAGTATACATCAGACACATAAAAAATAATATCGTGGAAATTAAGTATGTGCTGTCGTTATAAGTAAATAAAAGCACCACGATTAAAAAATTTTCAAACATATTTGGAGCCCAAATATTTAACTTGAATACTCCATTTATAATGGTAAAAAATATTAATTTCATAATGATATCAAACCTGTATTTGATGATGCATCGAAAAATATATACATTAGTTTCCACACATATAAAAAACACATTTATTAAATTACTAAATCAATAAAAATAAATATTTCAGTTTTTAAATGTTTTTTTCTTTTTAATCTTTTGTCTGTTTCGTTTTATATTGTGTGTTTATTCCGACATCAATTGAAAACTATAAGACAAATTTTGATGAAATTATTTTTTATTATTATGATTTTCGGCTGTCTTAAACATTAGGCTATGTATAATTACTTGCAAAAATCCAATCACAAGAAACAAACAAAAATAGTTGATATGTTTTTAAAATTACTATCATCGTAATCAAGAATAAGGATAAAATATTGTTTATCAATAATACACATTCCAAATACACTCCTCAGGTTTTTACCAAACATTTTGCGATATGCTATTCCTAATGGGCATACAAGCGGTAAGTTTGGCTGTATAAAAAAAATGCATACTTCCGAATCCACTATAACTTTATGAGAAATATTGTGTTAATGATATGAACATATCTAGTAGGTAAGTATAGTATGTTCTGGTACAGGGGTGGGTGTTAGGGGATCCGGGGATCCGCGGCGGCCATATTGGATTACGTACATCACTTCCGGTGACCATCTGGTATTATGTCACTTCCGACGACCATCTTGGATTATGTCACTTCTGACGGCCAATTTGGAATATGTCACTACCGGCGGCCATCTTGGATTCTGCCATTTTGTTTTCTAGAAAAGTCTACCTTTTTGTTTTCTGGAACATTCCACCTAATTATGACGTCACATCCGCCATCTTTAAAAATCATAATTATTAACTTAGAAAGTCGGGGAAGTTTTTTTAAATAAAATTTAAATCAATTTAAACCATCATCTTATAACCGAGCACCCCACTTCTATGCATTGCTCTTCATGTTACTATAACATCTCCAGCATTTGCTGGATGCAGCCATCTTGTTTATGTCTGCTGGAGACCATCATCTTAATTTCATTTGATGTCGTCATCACCATCCTAAATTACCTTAGTATATGTGTAAGGTGTGTAAGGTCGAGTTTCAATTCTCTACCAGTGTTGTTATGAACCTTATAGACTAAAAATCCACAAACTACACAAACATTTCCGTAAACTTTTATATATAGCCCAGAAACTTATTAATTGACCTTGTATGTTTCTGTTCCGCGCAGCTCCTCCCACCCTAACGTCCACCCCTCCTTTCCCCTCTGAATCGTCTGCAGGTAAGGAAGGGCCACTCCTCCCTCAAGGACAACTTACACGAACGCATTTCACTCGCTTCGCTATGAGGCTGAAAGGTATTCGCACTAACGAAATATTTGTTGCGTTTGACGCAGTATTATGGGGGTCATTTGGTTGACGTAATAATGAAATCTATGTCGGATATCGGTAAAAGAGGGGGAAAAGACTCCTGAAACGTATTTGGAAACCCTCAAAATTACGAAAATTTCATATTCATTTCTACATCTACATCTAGATGAACATATTGATCAAATGCACGGGAACATCTATAGAAGCATGGACTTAACGTTTCTAAATATATCCCATTAATAAAATGTCACTGTCACCGATGAAAGTCTCATAGGATATTGGAACCTCTGAGAAACAACTGCATGTCTATTTAGGGCATTGGACATAAAAAAACTATACATTACATGCACCCAGCAATCGTAAAGTGTTAATTAGATGTAAATAAAATTGGCAACCAAGTTGGGTCAAAATGTTTGCTGTCAGGTATAAGAACACCATTCCCCTTAATAAGTAATATTAATATATAAAGCCAATAGAACATTAATTCGCATAGGCTATGCAACCTGCATAATACAGCTGCAAAATAAACATTAAAAAGAGTAATTAATATTTTGAATAACCATAGGAAATATTAACCTTACACAGTCCGAGTCGAATTCCGAGTCGAAGCTATGTGCAGTATCTGTTCCACTTTAATTTTCATCAGATGATAATTGAAGGGTTACAATAATTTTGTCGATTTCGATGTCAATGATTCGATCTCTTCTGAAATATTTAGCTTCAATACCTTTAACATGATCGCAGCACTTTTTCCACTGTTAGACGGAGTACAAAGCAAACAATTTCTCACAAAGTTTTCTTTTTTCGTCCAACGAGTTAACTATTTCCTCAGAGACCTTGCTCTTGATGTCCCCCCACACTAGCTCGATAGGATTTAGATCCGGGTGGTAGGGGACAATCGAATCACGTCATGGCCATATTTGTTTATGATTTCGTCTACCTTGAATATTTTTGGGGAAGGATGCTGTTTCACCAAACACAACAAATCTGCTTTTTTCATGTCAGCAGAAAAATCGATGCTATTTTCCCTAAGCCAATCTTGAATGTCATGTGAGAGTAGCTAATGTAGGTTTTCTTTTAGTTTGAACATTGTGGTAAGTAGCATTGTCTAAAACAATGACACTGTGCGTTGGCAAATTTGGTAGTAACTTTTGTTCTAGCCACAACGAAAAATTTTAAATAGTTCATATCATCGTGATGGTCACCGGATTTTCGTTTTGATTTAAAAATCAATAATGCATTCTGGACAAAGCATTGTTCGCCACCAGCATGCAAAATTATCAATCGTTGCCCTTTACCGATAGTTCAGTGCTGGATTGCCAGCAAGAACTTATACTGTGAGTAGCGTGTGGATATGTTTCATCAATATATACCATAATGTCTACTATAATATAATGGCTTGTAAATATTTTCCTCTCCATGCGGTAGTTTCAGGTTTCTCTATCAAAAGTTTTCTTCTAGACTGACATGTTTTCCATCGAAAACCGAGACGTTTCAACAGTTTGCGCAATTATTCTTTGCTGCAGTTCACAATACCGTCAACTGATCCCCTCCACTCCACTCCGCTAGAGAATCACATTACCGCCGCCTGACACTGGGGTCTGCGCAGGTCGAAAACAAAGTTTCTGGATTATAACAAAATATATGTTATCATATATCTAATAAAACATCTTATCGTTATGGATGTGATGGATGTAGTAATAGTAATTTTTAAGAATTAGTAAATTTAATTTATTTTTTCCTTTCAGGATCACAAAATTTACAGTGTCCTAACTCACAATTAATTAGGTTTTGCGTATTCGCGTTTTAAAAGCTGCATGGAAACAGATATTTCTAATGTCTGCCTATAATTACATTTTACCATTCTCTAAGAAATTTATAATTTTCAGTATCTTGGGGGATATAGATTATAAAAATTAAGATAAATAAGTAATATGTAAGTAAAATTAATACCAACAAAAACTGTTCATCAAAAACGGAAACCATATAGCAAAAATGGAAAATGTACGGCAAACAACTGAAACTTTACAGCAAAAACAGAAAATATACAACAAAAATGGAAAACTATACATCAAAAAAGAAAAAAAATACAGCAGATAACCATATACAATAAAATAATTTGCATGTCATACCCGTGGGGGACCGTACGTATTCCATGCTCAAAGAATTGTGGCTTGTCATCCTCCCATGGGATGGCCAGCTTATTGCTGTACTCGGTATAGAGTAATAGCTGCGTGAGCGAATAGCCCTAACGCCAACCCTCCTTGTGCGGTGTTCTTGTAGGGCATCCAGGTAGTCACTGAATGTTATGTGGTTTTGGACCACACATTGCTGGATACCCTTGCCCTTTTTTCTACCTTGTCACCACACCTGTATGCATACAGTTTGGCCCGTAGACATACAAACTCCTTCATCACTTCTCCCCCACACTCATCTTTGAATTTACGACAACCTTTTTGTTGACGGGGGAGAAGCATGGGTGGTCGGGAGGGTAGATGCTGGTGACGAATTAGTCCATCAGTATAGGGTCAGCTCTTAGATCATAGTAGAAGTCTGCAGTGTGAAACTCATATACGAAACTGTATGTGTCCATATACGCCAGATGAAAGTTTTACTGATATTTCGTTTTCATGGTATCATAGTGAAATTAATATCTCAGTGTTTTTGAAAGGTCGAGTACTGCTAGTCCTGCATGGATCTGCTTATCGAAAATGATGGTTTCGTGATTAAGGTGAACGAGAGACCAGTTTGGTTCATTTATAGTGCGGTCCTTGAATGACGGACGACACACCAACTTCTTAAAACTCTTCTCGGAGCACACCGACTCCATTTTGAGCCTGCGCCTCTTGTTATGCATCAATTTTTCAAATATCGAGTTAACAGTGAGCTTAAAGCAGGGACGTAACTAGACATTTTTCCACCCGGGGCAACATCTCATCTTGGCGCCCCCGCCCCTTTTTTTTAAATTTTTTCCCAAACCATTTACCGACAACACGTCCTCATATTACCACTACATATGAATTCCACAATTACAAATATGTTTTATTAATTAGATAACAAACAAATGTATTTATTTACAGCAATTTAATTTTTTCTACAAGATAAAATTCCCACTTATGTCTAAGCTACTTAATTGACATGTAATCTAAGAGTAGCATGTTTGATATATACTTTCACAAAATGCTGCAAATGAAATGAAAAGTTTATCATCAAATAACAGAACAATATGTGTGAACTGAATCGACAAGAAGAACAGGATATTTATTTTGATAAATAGAGTTAATAGTTTGGATAAAAGACTTCACTCGAGTTGTTATCTTGAGAATAATAATTATACATTTCACACAATATCTTAATATACTGGCTAATTGTGATAAAAAAATTAATTCACATACAGAAAACTTGAACTAAAACTTAACTTTACGGGCTCTTTTGGCTGCAAATGTTTTTACAATGCCCTCAAAAGACAGCTTTGAAACTAACTTGTGCTCTATTGATATGATGCTCAGGTTGGTTAGTCTTTGCTGACCTGATAAATTTCTAAGGTAATTTTTTATCATTTTTAGTTTGCTAAAATTCCTTTCATTAGAGGTGGTTAAGACTGGTATTGTGCAAAAAAATTCTCAATGCTGTCGTTATGTTGGGGTATGCGTCTTCAAGCACATTCTTATATATTAATGGCAGAAGATATGCTGGTGAAACTGTTTTCATATTAGGGCTTAAATCCAAGGCATGATACTTCAAACTTTCAACTTCTATCGCCAGATCGTCCCTGTTTAAGTCTTCTTTATATGTGGTAGCTAAATCAAGTGCCTGTTTCTTCAATTATTCACCATTTAGTGTTTCAAACAGAGCTCCATTGAGGAAACCAAATAAACTATTCATGTTTTGAATAGCTTAAAACCTTTGTCTCAGTTCAATCAGAATCCGATCTATTATTTGTATAATCAACAGTCTGAACTTTTTTTCTTCTGAGAATTCATAGCTTTCATCTTCACCCTTTTCATCAACCATCCGCTTTTTCTTTCTTCCCCTTACTTGTTTCTGCTACTTCTTTCGCTTCTCTGATTGCGTTTGTGGAACTATTTAACCTTTCTGATCCTAATTCTGATATCATACGGTTAATATGTTTTGCTGATAGATCGATACTGATGTCATCTCTTTGTAATAATTTGTTGACGATATCAATACGGCTTGGTTCCCTATACCAAAAACAGGAGAATACAATGAATTCAAAATTTCTGATATTTCTTAGAAAATAAGTTGCTTCTGTTTTTGTTTCAGCTGTTCTTATTGGGCTGGTCACGAGATCATTAAAAGCATCTATAATCTTGTCTAGATGCTTATATATTACAGCTACAGCTTCTCTCTTAGTCGACCATCTGGTATTGCTTTGCAGTTTGAGAGATAAGGGAACATGTTGCACTAGAACCTCCCATTTATTGGTGGAGGAAGCAAATAAATTGTAGAGACAATTAAGTTGGCCAAAGTAGGACTCTGCCTCTGGTGATAAGCTAGCAGCATTCACCCCAACTAAATTTAGCGAATGTGCTGCACATGGCACAAAATATGCCAAACTATTTACTTCTTTGATACGAGATTGAACTCCTTTGTACACACCAGTCATGTTTGACCCATTATCATATGACTGCCCTCTGCAGTTCTTAATATCTAATCTATCATTTCTGAGTTTTTCTAAAATCTCTTCTGAAAGAGCCAATCCAGTTTTGTCAAACTATTTTGGAATCAAGAAAACTTTCCACTATCTCAGGGCATTTTCGGTAATCTTCACGTAACGAAGAACTTCAGACATTTGTTCAAAATGGCTTAAATCGGGCGTGCAGTCTACATAATGGAAAAGTATTTAGAAGCTTTCATGTCATTAACTATATGTTCTCTTATTTTTACAGCGATATTTTCTAAAAATTCATTTTGGATATAAGGAGAAAAGTAGCTGACCTGGTCATTTTCATGGCGGAGAATGTGCTCTCTCAGTTGGGGATTATAATGATATACCATCTATATTGTGTTTAAAAACTTGCCACATCTAGGGTCACGAAAGTATAGGGATTCATCAGAACCTCTTAATGGACTACCTTGTTTTTTTAAATGTATAATAACATCAATTATTACATACGAAACTCATCTCTAGTGTGTTCCTCCTGTGCTATTTGATCCTGCAGCTCTTTATCAATACCAGAGCACTTATTTAAGGATAATTCCAATGTTTTCCACGAGAAAAAAAACACTTTTTGTGGTTAAGTGAATTTTCATGCTCAGGAATCCTTTCACTCAAATTTTTCCACTGAGTGAAACCTTCGTCCTTGGCCAAAACAGATACTTTTTGTTCAGAAAAAATGTAGGAAAAAGGTTTGCATATAACACAAAACAAGGCATTTTTTGATTGACTGAATGTTAGCCATGTTCGGCGTACTTTTAGACCATCAGCCAATGTTTTGGTGAACCAGTCTTTGGTTAAATTTCTTCCATCTGTTGAGGTGATACTTAGATCAGGCTCTACCTTCCCCTCGTTCAATAATCCTGACACTATAAAGCATCTTTCTGTATCCGAAAAGGCTGCAGGCCTCTTCCCGGGGTCTCTGAAATCAAAATGAATAGCAGGCTCACCCTGGACGAGGTTCTTTGTCGGAATTGTAGAATTCGAAAAAAAATGCCTTTGATGTTACAACAGTAGTCGTAAGATGCTGCTCAGATACAGTGCATGGTTGGAACTCATCTTCATTGATGACTTGTGTTACTGGAATTTGAAGTTCTTCTTCATGGCTTCTTTCTTGCCCACTCTCTCTCTGTTCCAGTTACACATACCTCTTGAATCGAATGTTCTTCAGGATCCTTAATGCTACTGCTACCACCTTCAAAACAAAAACAAAGTAATTAGACTTGTTTGATCAATGAGTAAGTCTAGATATGTGATTTCTGTGTAAGCTATTGCTATACTATTTTGAAATTCTAGTTTGAGCTGGTAAATCCTATACTCTTTGTCTGAAACAATTTTTATAATACTAACCATTGCTGCAAAGGGTTGAAAAAAGAGGGGTGAAATAAAAAAAGAATAAAATTCGTACCATTAACACTATTAAATTCAATACTTTTTATTGTAAAACCTAAAAATATTATCTACAAGTTTCGTCTTAATTTATTTTTTATATGCCCAGCCATTACTTCAAGGGGCGGAAAATAACAGGGGTTGAAAGACAACCAAAATCATTACTTCCTTAGTAAGAACACTATTAAATCGGTACAAATTGTTTGAAAATCATAATTTTTATCTAAAACATTTGTATTAAAATTGTTTTGATGATTCAAATCTTTATTGCAAGGAGTTGAAAAAACTTGGGGTTGGAGTAAGAAAATAAATAATATTTTTCAACCATGTACACTACAAATCCATTCTAATTTTTTTTTTAATTTCTAAATATTGTCTAAAACTATTATTAAAATAATTTTTTATCTGACCAAGTATTACTGCAAGTAACATGGTTTGAAATTAAAAAAGAGGCATTATATTTTTTAAATATACCTATATACTATTGAATCCGTAATAATTTATTTATAAATTCATAACTTCATCGAAAACTTTGGCTGAAACAATTTTTGATAAAACGAATTACTACCACATACACAAGTTTAAAAATTTTAAAAAATTCAAAACATCCTTATAAGTATCAAATTTGTTCGAATTTATTTCAAACCGTCTTAATATTATCATAATCCTTGGTGCAAAGAAAATTTTTATATGGCCACGTTTTTAGTGCAAGGAATGAAAAAAAAGTGTAAGAAGGTCAAAAAAATTAAATAATTACCTACCTTAGCTGACACATAATATGAAAATCGTTCTATGCTCTTTAATGCCGGATACATTGAGTTAGAAATAAACAAATATTCAATCCATTATTTTGTAATATTGAAGAAAATAAATAATTTAAGTAGGTACATTAAGTAATTAATATGTTTTGGAAGTTTATAGGAGTCTTAAAAATACTTCCAAGTAAATATGTATTACTTCGAAATCTACATACGCCTGTAGGCTGTGCCAAAAAGGATTTTCTTTTAAATTTTTATTTCAAACATCTATTTGATCCAATTTTCATAAAAATATTTTTATATTTAAATAGGCAGATTGACAGACATGCGCAGCAAAGTACTAATGTCCTTTGTTTGAGTATGGACTTAAAAAATGTTCAAAATTAAGTATTAGATCTAATGGTTGCCCTTTTTAAGTTATAATGCAATATTTTTCTATTACAAAAACTAAAATAATAAAGTAGGTAACATTAAAAAAAAATTATTGTTACCTTATTTTTTTCAAGTATGTTAATAACGTACCTTCTTCATTAACGTCTTTGACATTAAGCCAAGATGATAAAAAGGACGAAGACTGGCAAGCTTCTTTTTCTCGTTCTTTAGCTCTTCTTTTGAATTCTGCACCAAAGGTTTTTTTTACATATTTTGAGATTATACACGATTGTCAAACACAATTGAAACAGTTTACGAAATTGTGTGTTCACAAATAGCAAAAGTGACGTAACTGAGAGAAAAGAAATGCTACACACATGAGAAGATACTCCCCGGGCGAATGACCCTACTGAGTTGTGGTTGTGATCAACTGAAACTATTTCAGACAACCGATGCCTGACCTGGCCTGAGCGGGGCGGTGGGGGTGAGAAATGTCGCGACTTTCCAAGGTCGGGTGGGGATTTCCCTCCATGGTTCCCACAGGGCCACGGCAGAGTTGTCAGACGTACAATCTAGAAGGTATTTGTACCTACCAAAATTCAGTGGTATGTATCTACCAGTTACCACCGTACTATCGCATGTTAGAATGTACGAGAATAATATCATTTTTATTAGTGTATATATTATATATCTTCCAATATGAATAATTCCGTTAAACTGCACTAGACTTTTTTTGCTCTAACACTACGATATTGAAGTAAATATATAGTATAAATTACTCTTTCAGTTCAGCGCCCCTCTAAATGCGGCGCCCGGGGCACAAGCCCCGTCTGCCCCCCCTTAGTTTCGTCCCTGGCTTAAAGAACTCCTTCTCGAATTTATTAGCTTCTGCTTTACGCTTGTAGCTGTTCAGCTGAATGTATGAATCCAACCATGCCGACTGCTCAAACTGGAGGACTCTATATATTTTTGCAACCTTTAGGCCATGCGACACTGCTTGCTGTAGGTTTTTAGGTGAACGATTTAATGCTCCTTATTTTCAAGTGTTGTCATCAGCTTTAATTGCTTTAAGCCTGGTGGACACTGATTCATGCGGAGAAATGGCAGGTCTTTATGACTTTCGTGGAGCTCGTGAGGGTACTCCACATCACACTCAATAATGTAGCCTGTGGGGGAATCATCTGGAACAGAAATTATATAAATTGATGTCCCCCCAGTGGCAGTAACATCGCCCACCCATACAAATTATTTGCATCAATGTACTACAGGAATGTGGATGGCTTGGAAGCATCGTGTTTTTCTGGCACGTAGGCAATATTGGCAAAAAATGATGCTTGATGCTTTGCGCTACACCACCACCAATACCAGCCTCCACAAACATATACATGTCGTAATTGGTCAGAAGCTCTAGCTGTACACCTGTGGTTCGAGCATCACGTCAAAACCGAAACCAGGGCAGTAAATATAGTGAGATGGATCTAAACTGTATGTTTTCAAACATAATGTACGAAAATTCTCGAATACATCAGCCAGAATCAGGACATCCGTATTCAGGTACTAGTCAGTGTACTCCCCAAGGTAGTACACTGAAACTTGTCCCAGAGTTTCTACGCATGAGCGTAATCTGTCACTGAAATTCCAGAATTAGTCAGACTGTTGTACAAATCATCAATGGATGGAAGACTCGTATCGTCTAGTCGAGCAAAAGAATCCTCAAAATCGTATGGGAATACTCTCTTGCTAGTAACCAAATCCAACTCATTTCGTGCGAAAAACTTAGCAGTACTTATCAACTTGTCTGCTGGCAATAAATCAGCGAGCAAGGAGAGACCCCGACTCATAAAGCGGAATGTATCGACAAACTGGATACTGAACTTATACAAATTTTTGGAAAAGTTATCAGCTTCTCTTCTGAATAAGGGATGATTAAAATATTATTAGTATCATACCCCAACTTCCTGATAATGAAGTTCTGGTCATATGCCAGGTTGTGGAAGAACACAATCAACTTTTTTGGTCTGCGCCTGAGAAGGTGGCAGTCATTACATGCAGGACCCAGATCAGATATAATCACGAACTTTCGTTTAAGTTCCCCCGAACTTTCCACCGCAGTAGCAACAACACCTTGCTTGCAGAAAATCTGTGTTCTGTGTATGTGTGAGCGGAGTCATAAGAACAGAAGTAGAAAATATTTACTGGACATCATGCCCAATGTCCACAATGTGTGAAATGAATTTGTCCTCTGCATGACACCGCTTGTACAATTCAGCCTCTGAAGGAAGTGAAGAATTGAGGTGTGCAGGAATTATAGTGTTATCGACTTTCACATAAATGCAGTAGCTGTACGCCTTATGATTTTGGTACTGCAATGTGTATGCTTCATCAGAATTGCCTCAAAATTACAGTATATCACAATAGTCATCTTATCTGAGTGGTGGAAGTTTTTAAACTGAAGTACAGGAGGCCGGCCATTTTCATCGGGTGATGTCATCTCCATCCGTACCACAGCATGCTGTTTGCAGAGCTCACTCTGATTTTCCAAACACTGAAGTCCAGTGAGTCAGCTAACTCTTTCCAGATCATAGTAATGCTTGAAGCATCTTTTACAAACATGAATAGCCTCAGAGTGAGAAGTCAATTGGGATCGAATAAGGGCAGAAAAATTAGTAATTTAATTGAAATGGGACTATTTGTCATTGACCAAGAGCAGAAGATTAAAATAATGCTCTTATTCTTCAGGAGCGACTCGTGCAGGAACAACAGGTTCTTGTCAATGCTGTAGATATTGATTGACACTCCAGGGTATTTGTTTTATTGGTGTAGGAAACTCGACGTTGTTGAAGTTGAACTTTCCCTCCAAGTCATTGTATCGTTGATTGACACGTTCAGTGTGCTCGCCTTCCACGTAGTTGAGAAGAATAGACCACTTGAAACACATGTGATAGTCTAGATTTTGTGGATTGATCACTGCATGTTTTGATTCGATGGAAATAGGCAGTTCGATGTAGGAGCTGGCACGGAGTGGATCGAGCTTGTTTATGCATAGCTGCAGTCTCTTGACAACAGACAAAGTCCATCTGGACCCCTTACCCATGTAGTCTACTTCCTCCTTGCAGATCTTAGAGATGGTCTCGACAACTGCTTCCTCTACCTCATGAACTGCATAGAGTGGAACATGCATTGTTTTGAAGGAATTCTTGCCTTCTATAGCATCCATAGGCTTCTAGTAATCGCACTCAAGTACTATTTTTAACTTGAAAAGTCCATTCTTATCTATCTCCTCCACAAGAGGCTTATTATTTTAGCCTTGATAGAGTCCAGGTACGTGCAGATATCCTTGGCAAAACTACTGCCACGTAAGTCTTAAAATTTCCTCTTAACCCCACTTCGGCGGTGATGAAGACGGTGGCATTGGGTAATTCCGCCCCGGTTACTACCTTTGCACGACTGGTGCTTGGTTTAGAAATAGTTGTGGGATTAGCTGCTAACATCCTTTGCTTTTTTGTCGGCGGCCGAGCAGGACCCTTACACAACTTGATGTGAGCTTTTAAACTATCTGCTCTGGAGAACTCCTCAGCATAGTTTTGGCATGAATGTTCTTTGCAGTTTAAGTCCGCAAGCCGTCATCTGTGTAGTCTGGCGACATCCGCACGGGCGAAGGTCTTGTGGCATAAGCTACACCCAGTCCCTGAAATTTGACCTTGACCTTGAAATTTGACTTTTACTTTTGACGACCATTATGGATCCGACGTTTTGTGTTCAGTACATGCTACCAGGAACTACCACCTGCTAGAGGTCAATGCCACCATCTGGTTTTCGTCTGCTGGAGGACACCATCTTGTGTGTGTACTCGTCTTATAGAGTACATTACCATAATACTTGTCTAATTTTACCCGCTAGAGTGCAGTAATCATTTATTATTACTGAGGTGCCTGGTATCTTAAAATTTGGGTGCCATCTTGGAATCGTGTAATTATTTATCTAGAAATTCTGGGAAAAGTCCAAAATTCATCAAAAAATTCACTCATTAAAGTAATGATTGATTATATAAATTCCTGTTCTTTGTTTTACTTTTTCTTTGTTTAAATTCTCTGTTTTTGCAACTTTATTACATTAAATATAATTTAATTCACTGAAAGGGTAATTTTCATCACATAACAACTAAGAAATCCAATTTCATAAACATAACCAGTGGTAATGCCACATCCTGGTATCTCAAAATAAGAACATGATAATCCATATAGAATTTCTGACCTGAAAATAAAAATAAAATAATATATATACTTAAGACATATGTAAAGTCATATATAACATAACAGCTAAGTCATTACATAAGGAAAAAAAAAATGATGAGAAGGGGGTGATAGAACTTAGCATAGATAAATAAAATTTAGCTTTGTACTCAACCATATAAAATGGCAACTTTAAAGTTAAGTGTTAGATACATATTTCAAATAGAAATAAACTTTCTGAGCAGCTATTATCAAACCCAGACATAAACCAAACAAGAATCTCCGAATCATAAGACTTACCTCTTCCATGGACTACCAAACCATTTATATATTTATATTCTATGTATAACCTTAGCACACACAATATGTTATGCCAACCAATATAAAAATTATTTCTCGAGTGGATTTATTATAATATTTTATTGCAGTTTGATTTATTTAGAGACTTTTGGTCAGCTGACTGTTAGTAGTTGTTGATTATCACAACCATTTATGATGTAAATTGTTTTAAGATACACTTACCTATAGTTTCCACATTATGAAGCATAATCAGTTACACAAATACAAATGCAAACCATCTCCTCCTCGTCCACTGATTACAACTACGCATACTTTGTTAGCAGTAATAATTATGACCTGGAATTTTAAAAAAATATCAAATTTGTTTCTGCCTACTACACTTATGATTTTATTTATGATTATTTCAGGATTTTTACAGTATCTGTATCTGATATTTTTACAGTATCTAATGTATCTGTATTGGAAAAAAGGGCGTTCTCGAGCTGTGGTAATGTTCAGCATCATGAGAACCTTGAATATGTTGAGAATTTGCTTAACATAAAATTTTTGCTGTGAGAACTGTTGCATGCCATTCACTCGAAATGATTACTTTAAGATAAATACTTAAACACCTCCTGCTAAGCAACATGCAGTGCTGATGACATTACAAAAGTATTGCGCTAATGCATTAAAATATATTGTCCGTACAAATGAATTACTTGATGTAAGCTTTTGGACATACACCATTGTTAAGCACATGCATGTCTGTAAAAAAAAAGTAAAAAAAACACAAATGACAAAAACACAAATTAAGCAAAAAATTGCTGTTGTCAGAATATGGACATCACATAATTTTCCATAACATGAATATAGTCAACAAACAAAGAAAAACAAAGAAAAATGGACTAACAGAACGAAAAAAAACCCAACAAATGATGACAGCACAAAAGTATTGAACCCAAAAATATTCAGCACAACAGTTGAAACGAGACAAAAACACGAAAAAACGAAAAGATGAAACAAACACAATAGTTTTCTAAAACAGACACAAGCAACGTTTCGGGATTCGCTATCTGCTCCCGACCTCAGGCAGAGATGCACATGGTACGAAAACAAAGGTGCGACATAATACAAATGAATAGTCAGAAGCAACAACGTCTATGTACATCCATGTACATACTGAAACAAAATGTTTGAACTCGCTTGTAGTGTGCAAAGTAGTAGTGGAAACAGATGCTTGAATAATTCCTTCCGTATGAAGTTTTGTTGGTCACGTGAAAATTCGTAAAGATAGGCATGTCATCAATGCTATTTGGAACATAAAATTTAATTACTTTGTTCGTCAGTAATTAATCCTAATGTTTGTGAGATGAAAAGCAGTAATTTGGACAATACGTTTATTTAGGTTTTTGGTTATAATATGTAAATGGATGATTGTTGTGATAAAGCTAATTACAATGTTCTCTTGGCAGGTAATTGAGTGACATTATGTAGGTAAAAAGAAATAAATTTACAAATCTATTATAGGCATTGACTGCTTGTATTGATTCAATAGCTTTTAAACTTGTATTAGTTGTTCATTAATTCAAAGTATTTCTTATATAATTTTGAGTTCTGTTACATTATATAGTTAAGTAAACTGATGAATGGCTAAGAATCATTATTTCGTGTACTGTATACTTGAGACAAGAGATATGATTTATTTTACTTATTAATTTCCTTGTTAAAAAATGCTCTTAATTGTAGAGAATTAGGATGTTAAAGTTCCATTTTGCAGGAAAGACATGAAAAGTTTGCTACATACTAAATAAATAACTGCGAAAAAATTAGCTCTCATAATATAAGTCGATAATCAAGTAGATGTTCGTTATATAGGCCTACATAACTTGAATATTATTGAAAGATGAAATAAGATGGTCGGATGTTATATTTGCCTCTCGGAATAATAATTAGAATAAAATCTCATTACTTTTAAATGGTTTTAAAATATTTGGGGGGAAAATTCAAACAGTGACAGCTCACCAGACTGAAGTTAAATTTTTATGTTTTAAAATACGAAATAATGGCAGAAAGGGCTGAAAGCAGTACGAGAATGCAAATGTTCGGTGAAGAATTTAGTTGAAAAGTACAGTTTTATTTATCTTAAACAATATTTAATGTATTGGCTGACATTTTAGGATGATTGGTTTACGAAGATATCCATTTAATTCCTGCGGATAAAGGAAAGGTATGTGATAGTTGGAGGAACGAAATAATACTGTGTGTATCATATTGTAATTGCATGTTAGCCTCTTGCATATAATATTAGTGGAACAGTGTTCATGCTTTTATATAATGGTGAAAACATGCAAAGTTCTAATGTAATTTAATATTTTAGTAGACGTTGGTTTAAGAACATGTTAATCTCAATATTATTTTGATAAATTAATCATTTAAAATTTATTTGAATGTTGACATAATTTTTATTCATGAAATTGTGTAATTAACTGTATAAAAGCTCCAATCTATCTTTATTAACATGTAAACTCATTAAATGGTTGTCCTAGTGTTGTAGGACAACTAGTGTTTATGATGATGTGGCTGCTTTCACTGAGAATGCGTTTTGAGATTTCATTTTATTCGTTTTCATTACTTGGAAGCTATAAATGCAATAGGAGATTGCAGAAATTAGTATGTTAAGATTATGTAATTAAATTTTAATAAATGTGAGATGAAACTGCTTCCTTTAATCGGTTAAACTAATGCGCTCTCGATTCGAAAGTATTTAATCTCCAAATGTCAATCAGAATTCATCAGTTTGTTGGTGGGTCTTAAGTGGTGCAGAGACTTTGGGCCAGCTTTATAGGTTATTTTCTTCTGAAATGGGCCAAATAATGTGGTGTAGATCATTGACGACGAACCATTCCTCTTCACTGGAAACATAGTCTAAGTAATCGTATTCATCATCAACTACACACACGTCTCATATATGCACCAAAAGCATCGTAGTCGGTGTCTCATACAATGTCGCTACTGTGAGGATATGTTAACAACTGCCTAGAACGCAGAACAACATTAGTGTGTAAAGAATTCCTCCGATATCAGTATCCAGTGAAAGAGACGTAAAAATTTGTTGGCTCGTCGAGATAATTATAATAACCATATTGTGAGTTTAATAGATTAGCAAAATGCAAATCAGTAATTTTGTGTACATAATATGGTTAAAAGTTTTCAAGTAGCAGTAGCACTCGAATGCATGAAGCGAACCATTGTCTTGCCAATATTCTACCTACAAGTTTCATCAGTGTGATATATACGGAAAATTGTTTTAACGGAGTGACAATTTGAATGCAAATACGCATCGCTACAATATGTAATTTGATTCTGTGATAGCATCCCTGGCACTGCTACTATGGGGCTGGTGGTCAGTTTACGACATCTTGCCGTCTTACAGATGATGATATGATTTACGATTGGAAAAAAACTTCATTTTATTGAAGCATTGGAAATTTTCAGGTAATATCTGCATTTGACAGAGATATGGATGTTTACATCACATGGTGAAGTTTCCTATCAGTCTTGCTCAGGGCCGGTGCCAGGTAAATTGGCGCCCTAGGTGAAAAACCTTAATGCCCCCCCCCCCCCCAACAAACACCTCAAAAAAAATTTGCCTTGCCTCAAAATACATCACGTAAGCCTAAAATTTAGTCAACAATCAAATGTAAGCAGGCTTGTGTTTTTTTTACTTCTTTACTTATTACAAATCATAAACAGGTCAGCGTGGACTTTAAATAATTACTTATATCAATATAAACATTCCAAACCGTTACAAAAATCCATTTTCATCTAGTTTCAATAATCGTTAAACATATTATATCAGCTGTTATGTGTCGTGCTGCGCCGCCCCCAGCTACTTGGCGGTTGCCTAGTTGGCCTGTATGGACGCGCCGGCCCTGGTCTTGCTTCAATAAGACCCTGTTATATAAGATTTTCTTCCAAGATATTAATGTTTTCGCGACTGTACTTTAACTCTAGAAACTCCATACTCTTCAAGCATTGCTGGTTGCAATTGGTACCAGTAAGAAAATTCATGATTGGTTGAATCAGCGACGTCAAATAAACCAGTTTTTAAAGTTTAAAGCATGTTTATTCTTTCTCCTGAAATTTCATTTACTTATCCTTGGCTAACATAACATAGTATGTATGCATCCCATTTTTTTATAGCAAATGTACTAAATTGTAGATGTTGCAGCAAGACTGTAATGACTCGCAATAATCAAATAGTTTCTAATACATTTAACTTATCGTCATATATGCGTAATTTATATGCTTTACGCGGTATGTAAAAGTACATATTTGTGAACTGCTAACATTTGAATTAAAGTCAATTTTTTGCTAAGCATTACTTCTCTAAACTTCACTATTCATCAATGTTTTGTAAATTCTTACACCTACAATTTTACATTGATCTATGATGTATTTCTAGCTTTCTACTAACAATAGATTAGCTAATGCATAGGTTTCAATGCGTACAGTACTACGTGACTTATGAAAAGGACTGATGGTTGATTAATTTAATGATGATTTGATGCTACATTTAGACCTTTATTGTGGTGTATGTTATGATGTTTTATTTATAACTTCAGAATGATGTATGTTATGACCTTTGGTTATATTACTTCTACCTGTTAACAATCAGGGGCGATTCTAGTTTGGAATCACAATATAAAAATCATTAAAACTTTTTGCTCGTAATAAGGATTATTAAGATGAGTGATATGTATGGAATGTTCCTTTTTGCTGGGCTTTCAGTTCAACCACGTGTAAGTGGTTTGGTAGTCCATGGAAGAGTTTAATATGTATATGGTATTGTTATATGTCTTATGGTTCGTAGGATTTGTGATTTTTGATTATTCTTGCAATGAATACATCAAAACTTATACTGTGTTTTGTGTTTTTTGTTCTTTTATTATACGGCCATTGTATAGTTTATGACTGGAATTCGAGATAGGTGCGCTAAAAGTAATTACTTTTTGAAAAATGTCTCGTACAATTTACTTTGAAGTTGTTATATTAAGTGTTTAAGTACAAATCTGAGAACGATTTAAGTATGCTACGTTCCCTCCTCCCTCCGTCGCCACCTCAATAGCTTTGTTTTAATGTAATGACTTAGCTCTTATGTTTGATTGGAATTTATGTGTGTTTTATGTATTATGTTTATTGATATTTCGTATCGAAAATGATATATGAATTTCTCCTGGGGTTGAGTCGAGATATGTTCTCATTTTGGTATACCAGGATGTGGCACTGCCACTGGTTATATCTTAGTAGTTGGACATCTTAGTTGTTATATAATGAAAAATACCCCTCTTACAAAAAAAAATATATTTAAAGTAACGAATTTGCAAAACAATAATAATTATCGAACAAATGAAAAATAATTTTAAAAAATCCTCATATCAAGACGGATTAAAAAAAAATTATATGTAGGCCTAAATAGATTTTTAATTTAAAACACGTACAAGCAATGACTGTGTTTGTTGTGTAGGCAGAGAAGTTAAAGAATTGAGTTATGTTCTGTACAGTGAAATTTAATCTCTTTTCGTTAATATTCATTTAGGATCACAGGTGGGACTAGTAAATATTTACTTTAATACGGAGGTATCTAAATTTAAAATAAATCTTCTAAAAGTGTTTAACCTCTTCCACTTCCACTTAAAGCTTAGTATGTAAGCTAAGGCTGTTGCCTCAAAACTAGATGCAGCTTAATATGGGAAAATTAAATTAATTAGATATAAATTGTTTTAAATTAATTTTTTTCTCTTACAAATTATGTGTCGTTTTAAAGTATATAAAAATTTGCATTATATCATTTATTGTTACATATTTGGTTTATAAAATTTAAATTTAAACTGTTTATGAAAATAAGTTAGAGGAGGTATTTATTTATGTATGAAATAAAACTTTCATGGTCTGTCTCTATATGAAATAGCGTCAAACCAAAACAATTGTTCTTAATGGGCGAATCTATGAGAATTAAAAAGAACATTTAATTTTTTTATTTGCTATGAATAAAAAAGATGAAATGATTGATCACTTTCTTTAACCACGAATAAACTGAGAATTTTAATTGGAACTAAATATTTTTTTTTTTAAACTTAAAATAAATAATAATGTTGACTATAAACACAATCGGACGGGTCATATTTCACAAACATTACTGGACAAAAGGTGGAAGGTAATCTGTGTGTTGGCATAGTATAAATTATTAATGGTTTTATTAAGAATTGAAGCGGCTTTTTGATTCAAATATTAAATGGCTGTATTCTTACAGTGGTATAGTTACAATAAAATTATCATTCAAATGTCTTAGGAAAAAAGTTAGTGTATTCATTTAATTAATGCAACATGTTAGGTTAGAGGAAGATGTATGATCCTTATTTTCGGAAATTTTTCTCATATAAAGATTCATATAGGGATTTATATCGGTTCGGTTATGGATATGTATATGGCTACAGACTTTAAAAATTGTTAGAAATTATAATTTTAGTATTGTAGAAACGTTTAAGACTATAAAGATATAATAGACCCTGTGTAAACTGACGTTTAAGTAAACATTTTGATGATGGAGTGTGTGCCTCAAAATTACTATTTATATTGGGACGTGGCTGAAGTTATAAGCTCAGTTGTCTTTCAGAATCTGAAGATTGAACATAGTTTGTTATCTCTTTCTTCTACAACAGTATCATCTGTAAAGAGCTTAAGAGAGTACGGTTATAGGACTTACAGTAGGTTCGGTGGAATCCTGTATGGAGCCAACATTCACATTGAAGCATTAGTCCCGCGTTTCAAAATAATGTTCTTAACTACTACCTTTAAAATGCGAAGTCATGAGAAGAATAATTATGAGAAGAATCTCTCTCGTACTATGGTTTGCTGTAATGAAAGTCGGAAGATTATTTGGGTAGTCACTTAAATATATATTATGTCAAGGATAAGCAGTAGTATAGTTTGGGGGCTACTAGATCAGGCCTCAGGCGGTGGTGCTGTGGTGCCGACCGCCATATTTGATTCTGACGTCACGGCGGCCATCTTGGTTTGTGACGTCACGGCGGCCATCTTGGATAAGCGTAACGAAACACAGCGTAATGGGACACAGCATAACGGGACACAGCGCAACGGGACACAGCGTAACGGGACTAATCGTAACGGGACAAGTAGATCACGGCGGCCATTTTGGATCCGCCATCTTGGATCCGCCATTTTGGATGACGTCATTGTGTGTGTTCTCGAACATTCCGACGTTGTGTTTTCCAACATATTGGATCCTATTAATGCTGCAATTTTTGTTACGGTCGCCATCTTGAAATTTGGACGCCATCTTGAAAATCTTTAATTATTATCCGATTTTAATGAAAAAAATTCCAAAATTCATCAAAAAATTAACTTATTATAATTCTGATTGATTATATCGATCATCGTCCTCGGTTCGAACCCGGTGAGTGCAAAAAAAACTAATAATGGCGACAGGCTCCTTCCTCAATGGTGGATGCAGGCAGACTGACTCCTAACACTTTTTTTTCAAAGCATATATATCGTCAGCTAGTATGACGACATGTCCGCCATCTTGTCTTCGTCCGCTGGAGATCACCATCTTATTTTCGTCCGCTAGAGTGTGCTGATACCATGTTAGAATAATTATCTGGTCACCACACCTTTGACCTTGACCTTGAACTTTGACCTTGACCTTGAACTTTGACCTTGACCTTGAAATTTGACCTTGACCTTGAAATTTGACCTTGACCTTGAAATTTGACCTTGACCTTGAAATTTGACCTTGACCTTGAACTTTGACCTTGACCTTGAAATTTGACCCTGCCCTTGAAATTTGACCTTGACCTTGAAATTTGACCTTGACCTTGACCTTGAAATTTGACCTTGACCTTGAAATTTGACCTTGACCTTGAAATTTGACCTTGACCTTGAAATTAGACTTTGTCCTTGAAAATTGACTTTGTCCTTGTCGACCATCATGGATCCGACATTTTATGTTCAGTACAGGCTACCAGGAGCTAACACCTGCTGGAGTACGCCATCTTGTGTGTGTACTTGTATTATAGAGTACATTTCCATCTGGATAATTTTATTCTAACCTGCTACAGTGCAGTAATCATTTATTACGGAGGTGCCCCCCCGCCATCTTCAAAATTCGGCCGCCATCTTGAAATTCTGCCACCATCTTGAAATCATGTAATAATGTAGCTAGAAAAGCGGGAAAAATTCCAAAATTCATTAAATAAATCACTCATTAACTTACATATCGATTCGATCCGCTCCAGTCCTTGGTTCGATCCTCGATCGATGCAATAATGTTTAATTTTATGAAGAAAAATATAATTCCAATAAACCATGTTCAACATTCTTAAAGAGACTTTAAATCATCTACTACCATCATCTTATCAGACATCAAGACCACCATATTGGAAATTCGTAATTGTTATGCTAGAGATTCGGGAAAAAGTTCAAAATTCATTAAATAAATTTGTAATCCATATAATAATTGATTGGATCGACTAAGGTCCTTGGTTCGATCCCTGGCCGATACAAAACAACTTTAATATTTTAAAAAGAGTACCACTAAAGTGGCAGGTTTGAGAAAATAAAAAACACCACAAGTTCCTTTAAAAAAACGTTTATTACATACATACTACACTACTACAAGTAAAAAAAATACACAGACAAATTACTAAAACCGTTTGGATTCCTCGATTCAAACAGTCTTCTTATTGTACGAACTAAGCCTTTTACATGACTTTAAATGTCTATCCGATCCGGTCATCACCGCAGCCAGAGACGGACTGAAGTTCATATCACTTATATAGTCTCATTAGCCGGTACAACACATGAGTCAAATCAATAAACATGTTCATTATACGTCTCGGAGCATTTTTTATAATGACGATGTAAGCTATCGAGACGTGATATTTGTTTATTGCACTTATTGCACTGAAATTGTATTCTTTGAACATTATAAGAACAACCGCTTCTTTCATGTCTGCGAGCATTTGAGGTGATAGTAAATGATGCACCACAGTATTTGCACTGATGCGAAGTACGCTCTTCATTAATTGAAGTATTCAATGCTGATGAAACTTCAGCTGATGGTGGAACAGCACATATCGAAGTCTCCATCAGTGTTGTCAGAGGCGTTGCCAACGGGATCTGCTCCAACATCGTCGGCGCTGACGTCATGGTTCCCGTAGTCGATGCTACATCCTCCATCGAGTTCGACGTTAAAGTCGGTAAAGATGCCTCGAAGTCTCAAGAACAGGCAATTACACGACTTATGCACCAGAAGAAACAAACTAGGTGATCCGTACACCGTCGACGGCAGTAACAAACTAAGCGTCCTGCTGTCTAGGACTCGTTTATATACATTAACCGGTTTGAATAATACGCTAGTCAAATCAAGAACAATTTAGTAAAATACTAGAGTCAAAACAACATTAAAAAAATAGAAGCACCATCAACAAAAAAGGAAGCACATTTGGAAGCACCATCAAAAAAGGAAGCACATTTGGAAGCATCATCAAAAAAGGAAAAACAAAAGGAAGCACCGACTACGAAAAGGCAGCACATTTGGAAGCACCGACTACGAAAAGCAGCACATTTGGAAGCACCGAAAACGAAAAGGCAGCACATTTGACAGCACCGACAACGAAAAGGCAGCACATTTTGAAGCACCCACTACGAAAAGGCAGCACATTTGGAAGCACCGTCATCGAAAAGGCAGCACATTTGGAAGCACCGTCATCGAAAAGGCAGCACATTTGGAAGCACCGACAACGAAATGGCAGCACATTTGGAAGCACCGACTACGAAAAGGCAGCACATTTGGAAGCACCGACTACGAAAAGGCAGCGCAATAAAAACGAAAAAAATTCAAACATTCTGCTAGCTTGTGAACTTCTCTTTGATGTGCAAAGTTAGAGTTCTAGTACAAGCCAGAATGTTTGAATTATTTCGTTTTTATTTTTTAATTTTTTATTATTTTTTTTTTGTATTTTTATGATATCAAAGAAAACTTGTGGCGGTTTTCTCCGTGTGCTTCCGATTATTCTTGTCAATATTATGGTGGTTTTCCCCGTGTTCTTGCAATCATTCCTGTGGTTTCTTCAAGTGTTTCTGACTATTCTGAGAAACCACTCTCTGCATGGATTTTTTTTGTCTGATGAGACATGTCATTTTATTTGGAGTTACATTTAATTCGATAATTTCTGCTACTAAATCAAAACTTGCAATATTTTTATCAGGTGGAAAAAAATCATTACTCAGACAAATTAATATTACGCTATGAGACATCTGTGGAGCACCAACATGCAAGACGAACTTCCTTTTCCTTGGAGTCTAACGAAGCCATCCTTCTTTTGCGATCGTTAGTGAGCATCCCGCATCCCGCATAAAAGAACTAAATATTATTTACCTGCAAGCAACATGTGGCGACATCTGTTGTTGAAAAGCAGAACTACATGCATAAAATACTTTTGCATGAGATATATTAATTCTCGCTGATGAAATATGAAAAAATTTCTATTTAAGTATTGCATCTAATTTAAAACACTCAATTGGTATCTGGCATTAGTCTCAGTAACTAATATGAATTCCGATTTGGGATCTGACGCTGTATCGAAAGAACATAGGTGTAAGTTTTGCAGTAAAGAGTTTATCTTGAGAAAGAATAAAAGACAACATGAGAAGAATGACTGTGTTAAAAATCCACTGCGCAATATGATAAGTTGTGTTCGATGTAGCAAGTCGTTTACGCGGAGAGAGAGCCTAAAAAGACATGGAAGAACTTGTAGCGCCAAAGCCTGCGTACAAGCTAGAGGACAACGATGAATCTACTAGCCTAAGGAAGAGTGATCTGCATTACGACAATAATTTTCTTGGCTCTTCCGATCTCGACAAAGAACTTAAATTGAAGGAGGTTGATGATTTACGGAAGAATGAAGACAATGGAAGAATCCTTAACGTGAAAGTGAGAATATATTCCAGCCGAATTCAAGTAGATCTTTCCTACTTTGTAAAAATGATGGACTCCTAAAAAGGAAGCATGAAGACGATGAAGACACTTCAACATCATCAACATCGAACTATTACGGTAAATTAAGTGAAGACGATTCCTTCAACGGTGATTGTTACAGTGACTCTGAGGCTGTTGACAAAGACATAGATTATGATGAAGCACCTAAAGCTGCCAAGATCGAAGAATGTGGCGGTGTCCTGAGACCGAAACGGTGGAAACGACGTGATATATTAAATAAATCTGATCAAGCTTGTGATGATCGCCGTCTCAAGCATGAAAGTTACCCTGAGGTTGGTGGTAAAACGGAAGACACCAGAGATCATAATATTTATTATAAAGGTGCAAGGAAGATGGTGGTAGAAGAGAATGATTACACATCATGGAAAGATCCAAACATATTGGTTGACCGGTTAAGACTTCTACATGGTTCGCTTTGTGCAGGAAACTATTCGTGCATCAAAGAAATATCCTTCATAATCAAGGAACTGAGGAATGCTGGCTACATACAATAATGGCTTGTTTTACTTGCATTTGTATAATGTAAAGCAATAAAATAAATAATTTAAATTATAAGAATTTAATGTTTTTATTTCTTGTATTCTGATTTCTAACTAAGACTTAGATCTCGTAACTTGTGCTTCCTTTTTGCCTTTTTTTTTTGTTGATGGAGCTTCCAAATGTGCTGCCTTTTCGTAGTCGGTGCTTCCAAATGTGCTGCCTTTTCGATGACGGTGCTTCCAAATGTGCTGCCTTTTCGTTGTCGGTGCTTCCAAATGTGCTGCCTTTTCGTAGTCGGTGCTTCCAAATGTGTTGCCTTTTCGTTGTCGGTGCTGCCAAATGTGCTGCCTTTTCGTTGTCGGTGCTTCCAAATGTGCTGCCTTTTCGTTGTCGGTGCTGCCAAATGTGCTGCCTTTTCGTAGTCGGTGCTTCCAAATGTGCTGCCTTTTCGTAGTCGGTGCTACCAAATGTGATGCCTTTTCGTAGTCGGTGCTTCCAAATGTGCTGCCTTTTCGTAGTCGGTGCTTCCAAATGTGCTGCCTTTTCGTTGTCGGTGCTTCCAAATGTGCTGCCTTTTCGTAGTCGGTGCTTCCAAATGTGCTGCCTTTTCGTTGTCGGTGCTTCCAAATGTGCTGCCTTTTCGATGACGGTGCTTCCAAATGTGCTGCCTTTTCGATGACGGTGCTTCCAAATGTGCTGCCTTTTCGATGACGGTGCTTCCAAATGTGCTGCCTTTTCGTAGTGGGTGCTTCAAAATGTGCTGCCTTTTCGTTGTCGGTGCTGTCAAATGTGCTGCCTTTTCGTTTTCGGTGCTTCCAAATGTGCTGCTTTTCGTAGTCGGTGCTTCCAAATGTGCTGCCTTTTCGTAGTCGGTGCTTCCTTTTGTTTTTCCTTTTTTGATGATGCTTCCAAATGTGCTTCCTTTTTTGATGGTGCTTCCAAATGTGCTTCCTTTTTTGTTGATGGTGCTTCTATTTTTTTAATGTTGTTTTGACTCTAGTATTTTACTAAATTGTTCTTGATTTGACTAGCGTATTATTCAAACCGGTTAATGTATATAAACGAGTCCTAGATAGCAGGACGCTTAGTTTGTTACTGCCGTCGACGGTGTACGGATCACCTAGTTTGTTTCTTCTGGTGCATAAGTCGTGTAATTGCCTGTTCTTGAGACTTCGAGGCATCTTTACCGACTTTAACGTCGAACTCGATGGAGGATGTAGCATCGACTACGGGAACCATGACGTCAGCGCCGACGATGTTGGAGCAGATCCCGTTGGCAACGCCTCTGACAACACTGATGGAGACTTCGATATGTGCTGTTCCACCATCAGCTGAAGTTTCATCAGCATTGAATACTTCAATTAATGAAGAGCGTACTTCGCATCAGTGCAAATACTGTGGTGCATCATTTACTATCACCTCAAATGCTCGCAGACATGAAAGAAGCGGTTGTTCTAATAATGTTCAAAGAATTCAATTTCAGTGCAATAAGTGCAATAAACTAATTTCACGTCTCGATAGCTTACATCGTCATTATAAAAAATGCTCCGAGACGTATAATGAACATGGTTATTGATTTGACTCATGTGTTGTACCGGCTAATGAGACTATATAAGTGATATGAACTTCAGTCCGTCTCTGGCTGCGGTGATGACCGGATCGGATAGACATTTAAAGTCATGTAAAAGGCTTAGTTCGTACAATAAGAAGACTGTTTGAATCGAGGAATCCAAACGGTTTTAGTAATTTGTCTGTGTATTTTTTTGTACTTGTAGTAGTGTACTATGTATGTAATAAAAGTTTTTTTAAAGGAACTTGTGGTGTTTTTTATTTTCTCAAACCTGCCGTTTTAGTGGTACTTTTTTTAAAATATTAAAGTTGTTTTGTATCGGCCAGGGATCGAACCAAGGACCTTAGTCGATCCAATCAATTATTATATGGATTACAAATTTATTTAATGAATTTTGAACTTTTTCCCGAATCTCTAGCATTACAATTACGAATTTCCAATATGGTGGTCTTGATGTCTGATAAGATGATGGTAGTAGATGATTTAAAGTCTCTTTAAGAATGTTGAACATGGTTTATTGGAATTTTTCTTCATAAAATTAAACATTATTGCATCGATCGAGGATCGAACCAAGGACCGGAGTGGATCGAATCGATATGTAAGTTAATGAGTGATTTATTTAATGAATTTTGGAATTTTTCCCGCTTTTCTAGCTACATTATTACATGATTTCAAGATGGTGGCCGAATTTCAAGATGGCGGCCGAATTTGAAGATGGCGGGGGGGCACCTCCGTAATAAATGATTACTGCACTGTAGCAGGTTAGAATAAAATTATCCAGATGGAAATGTACTCTATAATACAAGTACACACACAAGATGGCGTACTCCAGCAGGTGGTAGCTCCTGGTAGCCTGTACTGAACATAAAATGTCGGATCCATGATGGTCGACAAGGACAAAGTCAATTTTCAAGGACAAAGTCTAATTTCAAGGTCAAGGTCAAATTTCAAGGTCAAGGTCAAGGTAAAATTTCAAGGTCAAGGTCAAATTTCAAGGTCAGGGTCAAATTTCAAGGTCAAGGTCAAAGTTCAAGGTCAAGGTCAAAGGTGTGGTGACCAGATAATTATTCTAACATGGTATCAGCACACTCTAGCGGACGAAAATAAGATGGTGATCTCCAGCGGACGAAGACAAGATGGCGGACATGTCGTCATACTAGCTGACGATATATATGCTTTGAAAAAAAAGTGGTAGGAGTCAGTCTGCCTGCATCCACCATTGAGGAAGGAGCCTGTCGCCATTATTAGTTTTTTTTGCACTCACCGGGTTCAAACCGAGGACGATGATCGATATAATCAATCAGAATTCTAATAAGTTAATTTTTTGATGAATTTTGGATTTTTTTTCATTAAAATCGGATAATAATTAAAGATTTTCAAGATGGCGTCCAAATTTCAAGATGGCGACCGTAACAAAAATTGCAGCATTAATAGGATCCAATATATCGGAAAACACAACGTCGGAATGTTCGAGAACACACACAATGACGTCATCCAAAATGGCGGATCCAAGATGGCGGATCCAAAATGGCCGCCGTGATCTACTTGTCCCGTTACGATTAGTCCCGTTACGCTGTGTCCCGTTACGCTGTGTCCCGTTACGCTGTGTCCCGTTACGCTGTGTCCCGTTACGCTTATCCAAGATGGCCGCCGTGACGTCACAAACCAAGATGGCCGCCGTGACGTCAGAATCAAATATGGCGGTCGGCACCACAGCACCACCGCCTGAGGCCTGATCTAGTAGCCCCCAAACTATACTACTATAAGCTTGCGGTCAATAATAAAAATATCTTCACAACAGTGTTGCATTGATTAGCTGAGCAGAATATCCATCAAAAATCGTAGCAGCATTTGTCTCGCCACATCTACACATGTCTTGGAATGTGCTTTACCCAAAACATGATATCCTTGCAACTAATGTGGCAAGTTGTTGGTATTGGCTCGTGATATACGAAAGCATGAGTAAAGTAATTTTATAAGAGTCCCTCTAGTGTAAAGTTTCAGTGTGATAAGATTCATGTTTTTATAAATTGTATAAATAATTTGAACAGATAATTATAAGTCGTGCTAAGGTGTAGTTCTCTTGCCTGTTGACATTTTGTAAATGACACGGGTTCACAATTCAGGCTAGAGATTCCCATGTGTACAGACTGTAGTTATAAATCAAATCAGCAGAAACCGTCAGGATCAATATCTGACCATGAATGTAAGTTTAACACTGTGCTCGCCGTATAACAGACAAATTATAATGTATTCTACAAAGCCAAATCAGCATTTGCACTCTTCTAAGTTATGTTGAACAAATACTTTTTTTAAATTATTGAGTGCGATAATTTACAACTTAGAAGAAGACCGGTCAGTTAAAAAAAGTATAGACGAACACTAGAGCCATAAATTGTCATATTCTCCTGGCTCAAATTTAGGCTTAGTATAATTTAAATAAATATTTTAAGTATTTTTTCTGTAGCCTGTTACAGCCTATCAAAATTTTATCCCAGTATTGTACTTTCCTACTT
Organism: Bacillus rossius redtenbacheri; assembly: GCF_032445375.1. Classification (NCBI taxonomy): domain Eukaryota; kingdom Metazoa; phylum Arthropoda; class Insecta; order Phasmatodea; family Bacillidae; genus Bacillus; species Bacillus rossius. The sequence goes on along the minus strand of NC_086336.1, from coordinate 24,412,685 downwards.
AATTTTGTCTCCAGCCGTTTCAACCACGGGCTCCCACACCACTCAAGTCCTGATTAAGCATCGTCTCATGTCTCCCCGCTCCTCGGCACGTACGCGAGTGAAATTTCGCACCCCTTCAGTGCTCTGCGCACGTCCTGCCACACGCTATCTTTGCTTCCGTCAGCCCTCCTAGGCACACCCGTAGCTCAAGCTACAGTTGACCGAAGCAACTTTGGTCAGGTTCGCCGGCACAGGTTACAGTCGGTCCCGACACGCCTCGGGAGTCCTGTAGGCGGCCTTTCACACTACGAAGCACTACCCCCCTCTCTTTTCCCCTCAATCCATTCCAGATTCTTCCATCTGGATAAACCCCCTCCCGGTCTCTATAACAGACCCCAGGCGGGCGCATGGACAGCTTGCGCCATCTCCCGACGGCACGGCGAACTAAATTACCTTCTCTTAGGCGTCGGAGCGAGCGCTCTGGCGGCCGCGACCATACTTAATCTAAGTTCCTTTCCTTCCCGACAGAGCTCGCACCAAGAGGGCTCCATATGGTACAAGCTTTCGCTAGTTACCCCCTACCCCCACCTCCGCGAGACTCTTGCGTACCAACACAGAGTCAGTTCCTGTTGTCCCCAACAGAGCGCTCTGCTTTGCACCTCTTAGGCCCCTTTAAAATAGTTAATGAGCCCTCTTCATATTTTTTTTTGGAGGGCGGAGCAAGTACTCCGCCGGGCTTATTCTAGCCAATCAGAGGCCACTTCTCCCACTCCCTAAGACTCCGGGCATCTCGCTCGAACTTAACTTCATGTCACCTGGAAGAGCGAGAGATTCTTCCTTCAGCGGTCACCACGTTAGCATCTCACGCCGGACTCGCATCGACCGCGCCCTTTACGTATTCACCGCTGCAATCTATTTAAGAGATGTGATCTCTCAAGTTCGGGAGTGTTCCCTAACATTTTTTTTATTCTTCTGGTTGGCTTTTGCCATTAGTAGCCAAGTAGTAATTTCGCATTACGTTTCGCGACGGTTCATCGCGACTACTCGCGCCGCCTCCCTTCGGGGAGTGACTTCACTTAACTTCACTTCACTTCACTTCAACCCCAGATCGGTAAGTGGAAAAGTCAACGTCCTGTTTGACAATTGTTGCCTCCCCGTTATCCTTTTGCCCTAACTTAATTATTTTACTATTCTTGACCACTGGATTCCCTTATGGTTCCAGTGGGGTTCAAAACTTGAGTCAAGAAATGTTTCAAGACGCGAGTGAAGTTTCCTTTCAAGACTTAGCCTGCCAAATTTACGCTGATCTTTCGTAGATTGAAGCCCAGAACCTCCTAATTATGCTCCGCCAGTGAACAGTCCGCTACGCAACATTTTGAGAGCAATTAATGTTTTTTTATAACTATTACATTTATTAATGTTAAAACTATTATTGTTATTTTCATAGTCTCATTTATGAAATGTATCATAAAATTGTAACCAATGACTTTAAATGGCCCGGGCCCCCTTTAAAATAATTAATTATTGATTTAAATAATGGTAATTTTGTAATTTCAAAGAAAATCAAAATAATATAATGCAGATCTTAACTAACAATGAAAAGGGTAAATTTTAAGCAAACATATTTGTTTTTCACTTCAAATACGATCCTCCTTCCTAGTTCCCATTGTGAGAACTAACTAATATTTTTGGTTGTTTCCTTGTGTCCTCTGAGTATTCAGTAGTTACTGTTTTGCCCACTTGATGCAGCTTCCAGTATTTTCATAACTATAGATAAAGTTTCTTTAACTACACAAGGGGCACACACTGCATGGAAGAATATGAGTGCATGGGTCATGGATTTGTTTGAATGTTGATACAGTCAACCATCTGGAGCTGAAAATAAGTCATTTCGACCTACTACAGAAGTATATGTATATTAATTTGTTCATTCTTTTATAACTGTATGTATGAAAATGTTAAATAAATATATTTTTACACTATATAACGGTATTAATTAGAAAGCAAGGTTGTGAAGTCAAACATATTTTAAAATTTCGACTTAATTTTGGTTGAAGTAGAAATAATTCAATTTGAGAAAAAAACCTCTATTTATCAAAATAATAATAGGATATTTTATTGATATTAATTGATACAAGAGTATTAAAAGAAATATATACATCAAATATAGTTAAAATATAAAGAATACCTAAGGTCAGAAATGCTTAAATGAATACGCTTTTGGTTGTTAGTGTTCATGTATTCAAAAAACAAACGAAATATAAATGAAAAGAAAAACTTGGATTCTAGTTTAGTGTAGGCAAAGGATTACAAAGAAATAGTTGCTTTATCACTTTGGTAATTGGTCTGTGAACTTGAGCGCTCGGTACATGCCTTCGCGCTGGTAAGGATTAATGGTCAGAGTGAGACTCTTATCCTTGGTATTAATATTTAAATTAATTTTAAGGTCATAAATATTATGTGCTCTTTTTCCCCCTCTTTGGTCTTTAGCAAAAAACAATGAAAATATTAATATTTAGTATGTAAAGTTTTTAGTCGTAATTAAAATACTAAAACGTGGTTCGAATGTAAGTGATCAATTGTTAGAAATTTGACTAATAAACCAATGCAAAACATCAGCATACTATAGTGATGGTAAAGAATAAAATTTATACATAGCTTATTATTATATATAATACAAAATGAAGGTTGTATTTATGTGACTTTATATTAAAACTTAAAAGAATGTGGTGGTTTATGTTAAAGAGTGTATGAGCAGGGACGTAACTAGACATTTTTCCACCCGGGGCAACATCTCATCTTGGCGCCCCAGCCCCCTTTTTTTTTAATTTTTCCCCAAACCATTTACCGACAACACGTCCTCATATTACCACTACATATGAATTCCACAATTACAAATATGTTTTATTAATTAGATAACAAACAAATGTATTTATTTACAGCAATTTAATTTTTTCTACAAGATAAAATTCCCACTTATGTCTAAGCTACTTAATTGACATGTAATCTAAGAGTAGCATGTTTGATATATACTTTCACAAAATGCTGCAAATGAAATGAAAAGTTTATCATCAAATAACAGAACAATATGTGTGAACTGAATCGACAAGAAGAACAGGATATTTGATTATGATAAATAGAGTTAATAGTTTGAATAAAAGACTTCACTCGAGTTGTTATCTTGAGAATAATAATTATACATTTCACACACGGTAAAAAAATTAATTCACATACAGAAAACTTGAACTAAAACTTAACTTTACGGGCTCTTTTGGCTGCAAATGTTTTTACAATGCCCTCAAAAGACAGCTTTGAAACTAACTTGTGCTCTATTGATATGATGCTCAGGTTGGTTAGTCTTTGCTGACCTGATAAATTTCTAAGGTAATTTTTTATCATTTTTAGTTTGCTAAAATTCCTTTCATTAGAGGTGGTTAAGACTGGTATTGTGCAAAAAATTCTCAATGCTGTCGTTATGTTGGGGTATGCGTCTTCAAGCACATTCTTATATATTAATGGCAGAAGATATGCTGGTGAAACTGTTTTCATATTAGGGCTTAAATCCAAGGCATGATACTTCAAACTTTCAACTTCTATCGCCAGATCGTCCCTGTTTAAGTCTTCTTTATATGTGGAAGCTAAATCAAGTGCCTGTTTCTTCAATTATTCACCATTTAGTGTTTCAAACAGAGCTCGATTGAGGAAACCAAATAAACTATTCATGTTTTGAATAGCTTAAAACCTTTGTCTCAGTTCAATCAGAATCCGATCTATTATTTGTATAATCAACAGTCTGAACTTTTTTTCTTCTGAGAATTCATAGCTTTCATCTTCACCCTTTTCATCAAACATCCGCTTTTTCTTTCTTCCCCTTACTTGTTTCTGCTATTTCTTTCGCTTCTCTGATTGCGTTTGTGGAACTATTTAACCTTTCTGATCCTAATTCTGATACCATACGGTTAATTTGTTTTGCTGATAGATCGATACTGATGTCATCTCTTTGTAATAATTTGTTGACGATATCAATACGGCTTGGTTCCCTATACCAAAAACAGGAGAATACAATGAATTCAAAATTTCTGATATTTCTTAGAAAATAAGTTGCTTCTGTTTTTGTTTCAGCTGTTCTTATTGGGCTGGTCACGAGATCATTCAAAGCATCTATAATCTTGTCTAGATGCTTATATATTACAGCTACAGCTTCTCTCTTAGTCGACCATCTGGTATTGCTTTGCAGTTTGAGAGATAAGGGAACATGTTGCACTAGAACCTCCCATCTATTGGTGGAGGAAGCAAATAAATTGTAGAGACAATTAAGTTGGCCAAAGTAGGACTCTGCCTCTGGTGATAAGCTAGCAGCATTCACCCCAACTAAATTTAGCGAATGTGCTGCACATGGCACAAAATATGCCAAACTATTTACTTCTTTGATACGAGATTGAACTCCTTTGTACACACCAGTCATGTTTGACCCATTATCATATGACTGCCCTCTGCAGTTCTTAATATCTAATCTATCATTTCTGAGTTTTTCTAAAATCTCTTCTGAAAGAGCCAATCCAGTTTTTTCACAAACTATTTTGGAATCAAGAAAACTTTCCACTATCTCAGGGCCATTTTCGGTAATCTTCACGTAACGAAGAACTTCAGACATTTGTTCAAAATGGCTTAGATCGGACGTGCAGTCTACATAATGGAAAAGTATTTAGAAGCTTTCATGTCATTAACTATATGTTCTCTTATTTTTACAGCGATATTTTCTAAAAATTCATTTTGGATATAAGAAGAAAAGTAGCTGACCTGGTCATTTTCATGGCGGAGAATGTGCTCTCTCAGTTGGGGATTATAATGATATACCATCTATATTGTGTTTAAAAACTTGCCACATCTAGGGTCACGAAAATATAGGGATTCATCAGAACCTCTTAATGGACTACCTTGTTTTGCTAAATGTATAATAACATCAATTATTACATACGAAACTCATCTCTAGTGTGTTCCTCCTGTGCTATTTGATCCTGCAGCTCTTTATCAATACCAGAGCACTTATTTAAGGATAATTCCAATGTTTTCCACGAGAAAAAAACACTTTTTGTGCTTAAGTGAATTTTCATGCTCAGGAATCCTTTCACTCAAATTTTTCCACTGAGTGAAACCTTCGTCCTTGGCCAAAACAGATACTTTTTGTTCAGAAAACATGTAGGAAAAAGGTTTGCATATTACACAAAACAAGGCATTTTTTGATTGACTGAATGTTAGCCATGTTCGGCGTACTTTTAGACCATCAGCCAATGTTTTGGTGAACCAGTCTTTGGTTAAATTTCTTCCATCTGTTGAGGTGATACTTAGATCAGGCTCTACCTTCCCCTCGTTCAATAATCCTGACACTATAAAGCATCTTTCTGTATCCGAAAAGGCTGCAGGCCTCTTCCCGGGGTCTCTGAAATCAAAATGAATAGCAGGCTCACCCTGGACGAGGTTCTTTGTCGGAATTGTAGAATTCGAAAAAAAATGCCTTTGATGTTACAACAGTAGTCGTAAGATGCTGCTCAGATACAGTGCATGGTTGGAACTCATCTTCATTGATGACTTGTGTTACTGGAATTTGAAGTTTTTCTTCATGGCTTCTTTCTTGCCCACTCTCTCTCTGTTCCAGTTACACATACCTCTTGAATCGAATGTTCTTCAGGATCCTTAATGCTACTGCTACCACCTTCAAAACAAAACCAAAGTAATTAGACTTGTTTGATCAATGAGTAAGTCTAGATATGTGATTTCTGTGTAAGCTATTGCTATACTATTTTGAAATTCTAGTTTGAGCTGGTAAATCCTATACTCTTTGTCTGAAACAATTTTTATAAGACTAACCATTGCTGCAAAGGGTTGAAAAAAAGAGGGGTGAAATAAAAAAAGAATAAAATTCGTACCATTAACAGTATTAAATTCAATACTTTTTATTGTAAAACCTAAAAATATTATCTACAAGTTTCGTTTTAATTTATTTTTTATATGCCCAGCCATTACTTCAAGGGGCGGAAAATAACAGGGGTTGAAAGACAACCAAAATCATTACTTCCTTAGTAAGAACACTATTAAATCGGTACAAATTGTTTGAAAATCATAATTTTTATCTAAAACATTTGTATTAAAATTGTTTTGATGATTCAAATCTTTATTGCAAGGAGTTGAAAAAACTTGGGGTTGGAGTAAGAAAATAAATAATATTTTTCAACCATGTACACTACAAATCCATTCCTATTTTTTTTTAATTTCTAAATATTGTCTAAAACTATTATTAAAATAATTTTTTATCTGACCAAGTATTACTGCAAGTAACATGGTTTGAAATTAAAAAAGAGGCATTATATTTTTTAAATATACCTATATACTATTGAATCCGTAATAATTTATTTATAAATTCATAACTTCATCGAAAACTTTGGCTGAAACAATTTTTGATAAAACGAATTACTACCACATACACAAGTTTAAAAATTTTAAAAAATTCAAAACATCCTTAGTAAGTATCAAATTTGTTCGAATTTATTTCAAACCGTCTTAATATTATCATAATCCTTGGTGCAAAGAAAACTTTTATATGGCCACGTTTTTAGTGCAAGGAATGAAAAAAAAGTGTAAGAAGGTCAAAAAAATTAAATAATTACCTACCTTAGCTGACACATAATATGAAAATCGTTCTATGCTCTTTAATGCCGGATACATTGAGTTAGAAATAAACAAATATTCAATCCATTATTTTGTAATATTGGAGAAAATAAATAATTTAAGTAGGTTCATTAAGTAATTAATATGTTTTGGAAGTTTATAGGAGTCTTAAAAATACTTCCAAGTAAAAATGTATTACTTCGAAATATACATACGCCTGTAGGCTGTGCCGAAAAGGATTTTCTTTTAAATTTTTATTTCAAACATCTATTTGATCCAATTTTCATAAAAATATTTTTATATTTTAATAGGCAGATTGACAGACATGCGCAGCAAAGTACTAATGTCCTTTGTTTGAGTATGGACTTAAAAAATGTTCAAAATTAAGTATTAGATCTAATGGTTGCCCTTTTTAAGTTATAATGCAATACTTTTCTATTACAAAAACTAAAATAATAAAGTAGGTAACATTAAAAAAAAATTATTGTTACCTTATTTTTTTCAAGTATGTTAATAACGTACCTTCTTCATTAACGTCTTTGACATTAAGCCAAGATGATAAAAAGGACGAAGACTGGCAAGCTTCTTTTTCTCGTTCTTTAGCTCTTCTTTTGAATTCTGCACCAAAGGTTTTTTTTACATATTTTGAGATTATACACGATTGTCAAACACAATTGAAACAGTTTACGAAATTGTGTGTTCACAAATAGCAAAAGTGACGTAACTGAGAGAAAAGAAATGCTACACACATGAGAAGATACTCCCCGGGCGAATGACCCTACTGAGTTGTGGTTGTGATCAACTGAAACTATTTCAGACAACCGATGCCTGACCTGGCCTGAGCGGGGCGGTGGGGGTGCGAAATGTCGCGACTTTCCAAGGTCGGGTGGGGATTTCCCTCCATGGTTCCCACAGGGCCACGGCAGAGTTGCCAGACGTACAATCTAGAAGGTATTTGTACCTACCAAAATTCAGTGGTATGTATCTACCAGTTACCACCGTACCATCGCAAGTTAGAATGTACGAGAATAATATCATTTTTATTAGTGTATATATTATATATCTTCCAATATGAATAATTCCTTTAAACTGCACTAGACTTTTTTTTGCTCTAACACTACGATATTGAAGTAAATATATAGTATAAATTACTCTTTCAGTTCAGCGCCCCTCCAAATGCGGCGCCCGGGGCACAAGCCCCGTCTGCCCCCCCTTAGTTTCGTCCCTGTGTATGAGTGTATTAAATCCAAGATGCTGGATTAATATGTGGATATACAAGTTAAATCGGACACCATGATATAATTTAATTTAATATGGTGGCTGCATTAGTGAAATGAGAGGGCATGGGAAATTCAAATTCAAAATGATAGTGGTGGTATCATAGGTAAATGTGATTACACAGTCCAAGATAGTGATATCATAGGACCAAAGTTTTGATGAAGTATTCCAATTTAGAAATGGTGGTATAGGTCAAAGGTAATGATCATGTATCCAAGATGCTGATGTTATAGGTCAAACAAAGGTAATGACAATGAACTCTTAGATGGTGATGTTATAGGTTAAAGGTAATGATTATCTACTCCAATATGGCGGAATGTTATAGAATTCAAATTTATGTAATTCAAGATGGTGGTTGGAAATGGAATAATACAATATGATGGCAGGGAATTAAGTAGTCCAAGATGACGGTGTGATGTTATAGGTTAAAAGTAATAATGATTTCTAAGATAAGGGCTACATTTGTGAAAATTTAAGATGCATAATAATTAATTTGTCCATAACAAAAAGTGCCACTTACCTACCATAATGTCATATAGCGACAATAACGCCAAGATTGACACATAGGAATGAGACATTAAATTTAACTGTAACTGTAGCAAAAAACGCAACACGCAGGAATAAGGCAATCGATTTCCAGACCTTGGATGTGATGTCATTATTCAAAATGGTATAACGTTTTAGAAAACAAAATGGCGGCTGCACAAACATAATAAAATGGTATGCCAGGAAAGGGTGTGTAGTGCCTGGGTCTTGGTAATTGCCGCTTTGTCCAGTTGTGCTTTATATTGACTGTCGATGGGAATCATGCATGGCTTCTGGAGTGTCTGTACCGATCACCCTGGTTGAAGAACCGTCCTTGTCCTCCTCTTTAAATGGCGTACTTGGTGGGGGTTTGTAGTACCTACCATTCATCTCTGGGGCTCGGTTCTGGTTTTCCTACCCGGATTGCTGAGTTCGGTGACAAAGGTTGGTTGAAGCCTGTCTGGTGGTAGAACTTTGTTCACCAGTTTCCGAAGTGGTACGTACTGGTTGGGTCTGTGCCTGGTTGGCGGCGGAAACCTAAGGCTAACTTTCTGTGAAACTCTGTCCACTGATTTGCGTAGGCAGTTAGCGATCCGAGAGTTGGACAGTGTGGGGGGGGGGGCCCTTGTTTTCCAAGTCTAATAAAGATGTTGGCTCTGGATTTATAAGATATGTAAGACGACTCCTATTCTACCCTAAAAGGGCGCAGACATAGAAGGGGAGGTGGTGGGTGAGCCGGCCTTCGGGCCGGAAAACAGTAAACATACGTAATGTGATAATCCTTAATCAGAATCCCTATTCCCCTGTACTGTTAGTCGTGATGTAATCCAAATTGGTAAAAAGATTTAAATTCAGAATGGTAAAAATTTTTGGATTTCAAAACGGCTGTTGATTAATGGTATTGCGAAAATCCTAAACCGGAATCCTCAATCCTTTGTCTCTGTCAGTGGTGATGTAATCTAGGATAGTAGAATGTTCTAGAATTCAAAATGGCGGAAGGTGTTAGAAAACATAATGGTGATAGGAAATGACATAATCCAAGAGGGAAACCGGAAATTACGTAATCCAAAATGGTGTCTGGAATAAACCTTATACAATATAATGGCTGTAAACGATGTACTCTAAGATGGCATCTGTAAATGACGTTATCCAAGAATGCGGCGGTGATGTCAGATGTCAAATGTCACGAATCCAGGCATCCGAGGCATCCGAATCCACAATACACTGCGCTCTAATTGTCATAACGTATCTACTTACACCATGCAATGCATTTGGCAAGACAAATTTTAATTTAATAAAAATTTTAATTTATTGGTTTTCACATCTGATGTATTATAAAAGGAATTTATATTTTTGCTAACGTTTATCGCTGTACGTACTGAATGTGTATTTTTTAATTTTCACGCTGGACTATCTGTGTGAAAGAGTATTATCTCTTTAATACTAAGCTTATCAGTAATCTACTAGTACATTGTACTAAAATTTTGATACCAGTATTCTGCAATTCAAAAAAAGTTGTGCTTTTTAAAACATATATTTTGATTTTAATTCTTTAGAAGATGATAAACTAAATTAGAGTGGGAATTTAAAAGCTTACTTAATCCAAACGTTAGTTAAATATGCATGTGTAACATTTTTTAACAGGCCGCATCGATAATAGATAATTAGATATAGATAATTAGTCTATGTCTATTTCTAATTATTCTAGATAATTAGTCTATGTTTCCTTCAAGTGAAAATACATCACACATAAAACTAGAGTTATAAAATGATCATACTTTAATTTTACTAAAAAAATAACACTAATTAAAATATCAATGGCTACAAGTCATATATTTATGTCCCTTCAAACAATATATTTTTTACAAAATCAAAATAGTCTAATATTAGTGTTTTTGTAAATAAATGAATTAAAAATTTAATTTTGATACTGTCCTCTGGGTGCATTACTGGTCATATGTCGTTTTGTTTTGATAAAAGTGGTAAGTATTATTATATATATTGAAGAGTTTATCATATTATTTATTATTTAAAAAAATTGTTGTCTGTAAAGTCGGTTTACGGACGATAGTTTAACGTGACATCGTCATAACAAAACATTGATGAAATGATTGCATACTTTTATGAATAAAATTGAATCATTTTTATTGAATAATCACTGTTTTGTATGGATACAAAGAAGGAGTGAAATGAAATCTACAATTTAATTGATAAATTAACTTTATTTGCACTCATTAATTCAAATATGTTTATTACTTTAACAAATAGATTATTTTAACTTTAACTATTATACATGTTTGCTATTTAACTTCTTACAATCTGTGTTATTCTGTTAAGGATAGGACGATGATAGGAAAAGTAGGAAACGAATGGGAGTGTTTCAAGTTTAATGCGCCTCGAATGTGGACTACAATTTCGACCAGGTACACAACTATCTGATCTCGTAGATTATGAGATCATATTAGCTAATCATATACCTGTATTGTGCTTTGTACAGTAATGCGGCTATGGTCTGGAATTCATATTGGTATAGGTCGCACGGGATGGTGAGATGCGTGTCGTTACTGCGCAGTACCACAGCACACAACAGCACACATACAGAGCTTTAGACAATGCTAGCATGACCTCACATGTGTGTTCTGTTAAGTAGTGCCATGCACACAATCACCGATCTGACTTTCCATTTAACATGGATGCAGTGAAGCTCGTTGTACACGAAAACAGCTCTAGAGGCAAATTAAAGAACTTCCGGATCTATGGTTTTTTAAGGTTTTTGTCATGTTTTTTTAAAATGCTGATTTAATGTACAAATAGATTTGATGTAGATCATAGATCAATAATGTATATCTCTAAGTGTTTAATTGGGCTCGGCTAAGGATATCATTTGAAAGAGTTGCTTTATTTTTAACTAGCCATAGTTACCTTATCTTTGCTCAGAAAAACCCAGTCAGTTCTTATTAAACTGAAACCGGAAGTTCTTTCGAAGGTCCAGAGCCTTCTGTGACGTTATAGAAACTTTTCAAACATCCTAGAATATTCTCGAAGATTCTATAATATTCTGGAAAAATATAAAACATTCTGGAGTACTAAAGAACCTTCTAGAAGATTCTTTAACATTCTGGAACATTATAGAACACTTTCAATCTTTGGAAAGATGACATAAAATTCTGGAAACAATTACAACATTATAGGACATTCTAAAACTTTATAGATCATTCAGGAGCCACTTCGGCACTAGTTTACAAGCTGCTTCATCGACTACTCATAAGAAGTCCATTTGCACGATTCCCTCTATGGACACCTATATCTTCGAACACAACCCCTGCAATTTCAAGACGAAACTTTCTTCATGGATGGGGGATTGTAGGTTACCATACCACATAATACCTACAATGCAGTAGGTTATAACTTCACGCAAAGAAAAACCACGCTTATCTTATATTTATAATATACTAGCTGCAGTACCCGGCTTTGCCTGGGCTGAACACCGGGTGATATATTGTCCGCGAGTTACAGAAAAATGGATAGTGGTGGACATTAGGAAATTACACACAATTACTGTTTGTGTATCTGTGACCTATGGTTATCTGTTTACCCATTGCGATCGGTTGAAAGGTTTAGAAGTTGATGCGCTACAGCGCCATCTAGCGGCGATTTACAAAAAAATGGTTAGCATAACATTCATAGCATAACATTTATAGTGGCAGATCACTTTGCAAAAATCAGTCAAATCTATGAAGACCATCTAGAAAGTCATCCTGAGCGGATATACAAACATGGATGAGAAAGGTTGCCGCCTGACGATTCACCATCAACAGACAGTGCTGGCACAGAAAGGTGCCAAACGTGTAGACTTAAATTCATCGGAACATGCAGAAAGTGTCACCATTGCGGGATGTGTAAACGCACTCGGTACTGCAATATCACATATGGTCATCACAAATTGTCGAAATTTTGGGGCTTTGTTCCCAGAGGGGGGCGGAGGTTCGAGGACCCTGAATGGCTCGAAAACAGTTAAAATCGAAAGAGAGAGATTTTTAAAATTTTTTAAACTTTCGAGATTTTGGGGCTTTAACCACCTGGGGGGGGGGGGGGGTTGACGTTGAGGACCCCGAATGGCTCGGAAACACTCCAAATCGAAAGAAATATAAAGGAATATAAGAATGTAGGCATTTACTGTACTCCTATCTACCATAATAACAATATTGACAAATAGAAAGCTTATTACCTACCTATGAATAATTATCTAAATAAATTAATAAATAACTGTATGTTTAAGAATTTACGTACATACATAATATTAAACTTCAAACTATACACAAAAAAAAACTAAGGATGTTTGTGAAACAATTTTTTATTTGTCATAATGTTTAAAACATTTGTAAGATTTGTTTATATGTAAAACTGTGGTGGCAATATTCCGCTTATACAAAGGAGTATAGAAATCAATAGAGATATCACTCTCTGTACACACCACAAATATTTGAATTAAGTAAAAAAAAAAAAAAAAAACAGTCCGAAATGAAACAAAAAGTATAAATAACAAATAATTTGACAAAAAAAATTATATAACTGGAATGACAATGTTAACATCCATCTGAAATTTAATAGAAGAAGGTAGTTAAGAATATATATATAAGAAATTAAATGAAATTAAAACATACATAAATAAAATTATCTCACACTCAACCAAACATAATGTTTAATATGAAATAAAGGAAGATGGCAATTACACGTAACTATTCTAATAAATAAAAAATCAACTTTCCTGTAAATAGTAAAATTCAAATTTTTCAAAAATATATTACATAATTGATAAATATTTCTGGTCTTCGGTCTCAGCAGCCCTAAGACTCTTGACGATCAGCAGATAAATTATAAACACTAAACCAAACTCCTTGCAAATAAGTAGGTACTGTAAGAAAAAATAACAATATTGACAAATATAAAATATTAGTAGGCCCTAGCAACCTATGAATAAATTTCGAAGAAATTTATAAGTTTAAGAATTTATGTAGGGTACCTACATAATATTAAACTTGAAACTATCCACACAAAAACCTAAGAATGTTAGTGAAACTAATTTTTTTTATTTGTCATAATACCTAAAATACGTGTGTTTCCAAAATGAAACAAAGTGTAAATAATGACCAATTTGACAAAAAAAATGGTACAACTCGAATGACATTGAAAACATACACGTGAAATTTAAAAGAATTATGAGTGCCCTAGGTAGGGAGAAAAAATATATATAGAAGAAATTAAATTTTAAAAATGGGTGCGTGTACTTAGGTACGCGCATGAGAAGTTATACTTCTTTGGCATCATTAAAAAATAGTTTTTAATTGCATGCAAAAATATTGCGTGGAGTCCCTCCGCGTGGAACAAGTGAAACTTCGTAATGTGGAAATGAAATTAGGAAGGGGTAGAAATTGATTTTTAGTAAAATCATATTGAATCAAATCAAACTAAAAAAATAAAGGAAATAAATTTGTAAAGATTCATTGATTGGTCTTCAGAGAGAGAGAGACACCTATTGAATGTCTATAAAACTAACTTTTTTATGAGAGCATATTTTCATGAAATAAATCATGAAATTATTCAACGATAAAAGCTGTTTATTTAATCAAGTGGACGGGTTTGCCCCAAGGAGAAAATTGACGCGGCGAGACCTCGTGGACATAGAGATATGACACACACTCACTATTTATGTGTCTATGAAACATGATTTTTTTCTGCAATTTAAATTGTAATATACAAAAACGGTATTGAAAATTGAAACAAATATGGCGACACTACAAACTGTCAAGATCTTTATTTTTTTCTTACTCTCTACTTAGTTCCTTACAATAGTAAAACGTAACGTAATGGCTTGAAAGCTATTGCTCGGCAGACATAGAGGAATGACACTAACAGTTTGCATATCTATGACACACATTACATAAAATTAAGATATATATTTTTTAACCCGTTTAAATTTTTTTTTTTAGACAAAATATAGCCTATGTCCATCCCCAGGATATAATTTATCTCATTGCCAAATTTAATTACGATCTGTTCAGCCTAGAAAAGGTAACAAACAAACAGACAAACAGACAGACAGAGTTACTTTCGCATTTATAATATTAGTAAGGATAATTATTACTGCTTAACAGTAGGTGTATTTGGTATGTATGAGGGCACCAGGTCTAGGGTCGGGAGCCGGGGAGCCACGGGGGCCATCTTGGATTACGTAACTTCCTGTGGCCATCTTGGATTACGTCACTTCCGGCGGCCATCTTGGATTTGACAATGACCTTTGACCCCGGCGGCCATTTTATTTTAACCGCCATTTTGTTTTCTAGAACATTCAGCCATTTTGTTTTATATAACATGCCGACATTTCGTGTTTCGTTCGCTATTTTGAAAATATTTATGTATTATCCGATTTTAATGAAAAAGAAATAAAAAAAATAATAAAAAATCCATTGGAATTGACGAATGGGGAGCGGCAGAGACATCGCCCACCCGTACAAGTTGTTTGCTTCAATGTACTCCAGGAATGTGGATGGCTTGGAAGCTTCATGTGTTTCTGGTACGTAGGCGTTATTGGCTACACAATGACGTTTAATGCTTTGCATTACACCACCGCGAATACCAGCCTCCACAAACATATACATGTCGTAATCTGTGAGTAGCTCTAGCTATACACCAGTGGTTCGAAGCATCGCGTCGAAAGTGAACCCAGGACAAGAAATGTAGTGAGATGGATCTAAACTATATGTTTCCAAGCAAAGACTTCGAAAATTCTCGAATACGTCCGCCAAAATCAGAACATCCGTCTTTAGGTACAAGTCAGCGTACTCCCCTAAGGTAGCACACTGAAACTTGTCCCAGACATTTTGTGCGTGAGCGTAATATGCCTCGGAAATACCAGAATCAGTCAGAATATTTAAGAACTCATCGATGGATGGAAGACTAGTATCGTCTAGTCGAGCAAAAGAATCAACGAAGTCGTAGGGGAAGACTCCGTTGCGGGTAACCAACTCCAACTCGTCAGGAGCGAAAAACTTAGCAGTACTTATCAACTTGTCTGCAGGCCTGAACTCGGCGAGCGAAGCGAGACCCCGACTCATTAAACGGAACGTATCGACAAACTGAATGCTGAACTTATCATGTAACTTCTTGGAAAAAGTTATCAGCTTCTCCTCTGAATTCGGAATGATGAAGATGTCTTTACTATCATACCCCAACTTACTGATTATGAAGTTCTGATCGTATGCCAGGTTGTGGAAGAACACAATCATATTTTTTGGTCTGCACCTGAGAAGGTTGCAGTCATTACATGCAGGCCCAATAAATTCTCCTGTGAAGTGATTATGATCACGAACTTTCTTTACAGTTCCTCCGAACTTTCCCCTACAGTAGCAACAACACCTTGCTTGCAGAAAAGCAGTGTTCTGTGCATGTGTGTGTTGATTCATAGGAACAGATGTAGAAAATATTTTCTGTACGTCATTTCCAATCTTCACAATGCGGGATATGAATTTATCTTCTGCATCACACCCGCTGTAAATTTCAGGCTCTGTTGGAAGTGAAGAAGTAAGGTGTGCTGGAATGACGGTATTATCTGCTTTCACGTAAATGCAGAAGATGTACGCTTTATGTTTTTGGTACTGCAGCGTGTATGCTTCATCAGGATTCGGGTGGCACGTATGGATTTTCTCCAGAATAGCTTCAAAGTCGCAATATACCACGATGGGCATCTTGTCCCTGTGATAGATGTTTTTGAACTGTAGAACAGGAGGAAAGCCATTTTCATCAAGCTGTGGTATTTCCATCCTACCAGCAGCATGCTGTTTACAGAAATCACTGTGTTTTTCCAAACACTGAAGACCAGTGAGCCCGCTAACCCTTTCTCGATCATCGTAATGCTTGAAGCATCTTTTACAGACATCTTTTATAGCCTCAGTGTGTGTAGTGATTTGGGACTGAACCAGAGCAGAAAAATTAGTGATGTAGGTGAAATGGGACGAATTGTCATTGACCAAGAGCAGAAGATCGAAATGATGTTCTTTTTCTTCAGGAGCGACTCGTGCAGGAACAACATTCAGATTGTCGTCGATACTGTTAATGTTAATGGAGACTCCGGGGTTCTGTTTTTAAAACAGTGGTATTTGCCGGATTGGAGTAGGAAACTCATTGTTGTTGAAATTGAATTTATCTTCCAAGTCATGGTATCGCTGGTTGACACGTTCAGTATTCCATCCTTCGACGTACTTGACCAGAATTGACCACTTAAAGCACATGTGGTCTTCGAGGTTTTGCGGATTGATCACTGCGTATTTGTCTTTGATGGAAGTAGGTAATTCGATGTAGGAGCTGGCACGGAGTGGGTCGAGCTTGTTGATTCTCAACTTTAGTCGCTTAACGGCCGACAAAGTCCATCCGGATCCTTTACCCATGTAGTGTTCCTCCTCCTTGCAGATCTTAGAGATAGACTCGGTGACTGCCTCCTCCACCTCGTGAAATGCATAGAGGGGAACAATCATGGTTTTAAAGGCCCTCTTGTCTTCGCTGGCATCCATAGGTTTTTCGTAGTCGCACTCGAGCACGATATTAAACTTCAGCGGCCCGTTCTCTTCAATCTCCTCCATGAGCTGGCTTATTATATTTGCCTTGATGGAGTCCAGGTACATACAGATATCCTTGCCAGTACTTGATGTATTTAAAGCAACGTAAGTCTTCAAGTTGCCCTTGTATCCTACTTCACCGGTGATGAAGCCACGGGTATTGGCCAAACCCGCGCCGGTCACCACCTTTGTTCGGCTGGTCGATGGTTTAGGCAGTACTGCTGGCATAACTGCTGCCATCCTCTGCTTCTTTGTAGGAGGCATAGCAGGTCCCTTGCTCACCTTGATGTGAGCTTTCAAATTATCTGCTCTGGCGAACTCTTTAGCACAGTTGTTGCAGGAATGTGCTATGCGGTTAGGGTTTAGTCTGCAAGCCGACTTCTCATGCCATCTGGCATGGCTGGAGTTTTCGAAGGCCTTATAGCGGAAACTGCACCGTATGCCTGATGTCATGGCGACAGCACCGGTACATGATGCAAGGTGCTGCTGCATCTTGTCACTGCGTGCAACCATCTTGCCACATAGGTGGCACTGCTGGTAGTCACGATGCTGGTTCTCGGCACACTGTCGCTCGTGCCGGTAGCAATTCTTAGATGCCGTGAAGGAGGTAGAGCAGAAACAGCATTTCTGAACAGTAGACGTCATCTCGACAATCGGTAGTCCGGTCTCAACGTACGGAACACGCGAAGGAAGCTCGACGTACGGATAACTATAACAAAAGAATTAAGAATACAATGTAGCTTGATGTTACATGAAAACAAACATAACCTCAAAACTCTAGCCCTCAAGCTTTCTAACCTAAACTGATAGCAATGTTACTAAATAAAAAAGTTGCAAACATAAACTCAAAACTCTAGCCCTCAAGCTTACTAACCTAAACTGTTAGCAGTGTTACTAAATAAAAAAGTTACAAACATCACCTCAAAGCTGCTCCTTCATGTACAATCCTAAAAATTATAGAAAATTTAAAGTACTGATAAAAGGTAAAACTGTTAAAAGTTTAAGTGAAACAATTCCTGGTTACCCACACATAAGTGTACAGAGAAAAAACTAGCTAGCTACAAAAAAGCTGAGAAACATACAAATATTAACGAAACATGTAGCATAGCTCAGAAAACGATGAAGTGGATCTGTAGAAGGCGATGTAGCGTTGGCGGTAGGAATTGTGCTAGCAGCGAAACTCACACACGAACTAACTCACTCAAACTCTAAAAACACACTGAAGCTCCGACAGCTAATCCCAGCCTTTTATAGCCTCGGACCTGCCTGTTCTTGGAAAAACCATTAGGAGCAGATTATTTCTGTTGTATCCACCAATAGGAACGCAGTACATGGAGGGATAGGAATGTAGAGTAGCATCATCATCTTCGGAAAAACCCAGCATGACTCATGCGCAGGTCGTGGCAGGTCTGTGAGAGGTGTGGAGCAGATGCCCTACCACTCACGAGTCGGGTAAAAACATTAATGACCTAAGTGATTTAGAGATTAGGTCGCGAGGCACTGCCTGCATCGTGACTCATCACTCAGGAATGTCGTCTCGCAGTGTCGATGGGACCCGAACAATAGACTTGGCCATGCATTTCACAACAGGTCCATTAGTCGCCCGACTTTGTGGCGCCATGAGGCGCTCAGGTAGCAGTCATGGTCTACGACAACAGACTCGTTAATCGTCAACAGTCCAAGCACTCGAGCTGCAGTCATGGCACGCTTGTTACAACAGGTCTGCGACATCGTGGCGTCAAGCTGCGTTCGAGGAACATACAGCTAAATACTCATTATAGATGTATAAAGAAATAAATAAAAAAAATTAATCAGGTAATTTTAATACATTTATTTTCACGTCAGAACACATCTAAAACTAGAACATAAAAAATTTATTCTACATTTATTATCTCCGACATACTTTTTAAAATCTTTTGCAATTTACTGCGTACAATCCGTTGAACATCCACACTATGCATGCTCGTTGGTTCGAAGAAAGTACTTGTAGTTTTCAAATTGTTTTTAGCAGGCTTGCGAGGATTTTTTTTTTCTGGTACACTTTTCGCATGTTGGAAATTTGTTATTTCATGGTTTGAATACCCACTCGTTGAATACCCACTCACTCGTAGTAATACAGTTTGTTGCAGGATTGTAGAATTGTATAGTCAACTAGGACGTACGTGCCGTTCCCCGTATTTCCCATCCGTTCAAGTAACAACCGTCAGGTAATTATGTGCTTGTGCTTATTGTGTTCAGCCACCATACCCTAATCAATAGCCTAGGAGCTTAGTAGGGCATGCTGGGGCCGACGACCCACCACAGAAACGGCTAGACGCCTTAAGACTAGTCTGGCGCCCTCCCGGAGAACTAACACCAGCAACTACTAGGCTCACCCTGGGTATCGAGCTCAAGACCCCGAGTGATGGCATTTGGCGCCCATGTGTGTGACAAAAATTAATAATTCCAGTGTTTTTCCATGATCCGCCAACACCAAGGAAATCTTGTGCGCGTGACAGAATTGGGGTTAGAAAGGTAGGCGTGACCAGGACAGCAGACAAAGGGCCCTTTCACTTCTGGACTTTCCAACAGAGCGAGACCGACCTCCCTCTTCCCCCCCGCCAAAGCTAACGCTCTTCTCTTTGTGCGACCATCCGGCAGCGGCCCAATCCTTTTCCCCCTTTTCTCAACCCGAGCTAAGCTCTTCTCTTTGTGCGACCATCCTGGCAACAGCCCACACCCCTCCCCCTGCTTTTCACACCGAGAACTCCTTCACGGCCCAACCTGCTTCTCCCACCAGCCGGAGCTATCGCTGTACTCTTTTAGCCCAGGAAACAAAGGTTTCAACCTGTGAAAAATTTGTCCAAAGCTGAATTTTTGCACAGTGGTAGAGTCGACTATGCTTAATAACATACCGAAAGTTTACCGCTGTAGACCTTGTGCGTATCACTGAAAATTTGCAGTTAAATCCTAGATGACAGCGACTTGCAGCAGTTCATTAAAATGCTTCCCATTTACGCACTTTTTACCGTAGACTCTCGATAGCTATATGAAAATAATCTTAATGCACTACTACTCACATTTATAATGAATAAAGTTCTAAGTGTTAATATTAAAGGTAAGAAAAAAAATGTTAAATTAATGAAATAAGTTTTTTTACATCAGTCAAGGCAATAAAAAGACAATTCACTTAAAAATAAAGGGTCTTATGCAAATATGTTTTAAACAAAAGTTGTTGTATAGTTGTTAAGCTTTACAGGGACATATCTCTCAAAAGTCTAGCTTAATTTATAGGATCACTAGAGACTCCCGAGCTTATAAATGTAGTCTACGCACTGCGACAGAGCCACAGCCGCAAACGCTGTGGCCACTCTCACTCCCACGAAATCGAAGATTTTTAATCTTTGTAAAATTTGCTCCTAACTGAAATTTAAAACAGTGGTAACATTCAAGTTTTCTAGCAACATTTTAAATGTTTACCTCTGCAAACCTTGCGCGGAACACCGAAAACGAGAAGTTAAGTCCTAAATAATACTTTATTGACCACTCAACAACATGGCACTATAACGTAATTACTATAGTATACTTTCAGAATAGCAAACGAAAATTTACTCAAAACATTATTCTCAATGATTAAATTTAAAAATCTTTCACTACGTTTGACTAAATATATTTATTCAATAATATTAGAAGAGAGGTGTTATGAAAAAAAGGGCACAAATGGAAATACGTATTACAAAAACACGAAGAGCCCGACGTGAAAACATTAAATACAAGAAGTTGCAAAGTTCTTATACTTTTAATTAGTTTATTTGTTGAGAGCTTGGTACAATGTTTCTGACCGCTAAAGCGATACGAGCCGCGTAGTGTATACTACTGCGAGGTTGTCGAAGTAGGCTCGGGTCGGGACGAATTTCGCTGTAAAGAAACAAAGGTTTTTAATACATGGAAAATTATCCCAAAGAAGAAACTTTGTACAATTGTAGAATGAACGTTTCTTAGTAACATGTCAAACGTTTACCGATGCAAACCTTGTGCGTCACACCAAAAACAAGCAGTTAAGCCCAAAATGACCATTTTTTGCAACGATCCACAATAATGGATATTGCAAATGCAGTTTATGGAGTAGACTGACAGTATGGAACCCAAAATAATCTAGAAACATTGTCCTATCTGAGGATAGTGATAAAAAGTAAAATTTAAACATCTTTCTATAAAATAGGCAATTTAAATCATTAAAGTTAACAAATTCAATTTCATTCAATTTTAAGTAAATATTAATACATTTTACATAAACTTAAAGAGCCCAACATGGAAATCACTTAGAGTAAACGTTGTTGCATATTTATTCATCTTTAAATTGGTATATTTTTTAAGTGTCTCATACAATTAGTCTGACCGCTGAAGCGATCCGAGCCGCGTAGTGTATACTACTGCGATGTTGTCGAAGTAGGCTCGGGTCGGGACGAATTTCGCTGTTAAGAAACATGGAAAATTATCCCAAAGCAGAAACTTGGTACTGTTGTAGAATAAACGTTTCTTAGTAACACGACAAAAGTTTACCGATGTAACCCTTGTGATCACACCAATAACGAGCAGTTAAGTCCTAAATGATAATTTCCCAAACGATCCACAAAATTGTGTTTCGTAACTAATATAATAACTCTATAAATACTTTTTTTAAGTAGACTCTCAGTATACAGCAAACTTGGTTTGTCCTCAAACGCCATTCTGTTACGGTAATAGGAATATGAAATCAATACAGACAAGATCTTGTTTCGTTTACTATGGTGAAACCAGAGTTAACCGAGAAATGACCGAACGTCCCGGAAAGTTGTGATATTTGACGATATTGCGCGAGTAGCACACCCGTACGTGACTACAGAGAATGGATAGTTTCCTTAACCGTTAGGATTTCTGGTACGAACACCCTCTCACAGGTAGGGTCATAAAATACGGTCAAACTCTTGCAAAAACATCCACCACCGCTCTTTGCCACTAGCAATCCAACGACGTCAGCTAGGCACAGCATTCAAATACATTAACTTATTAAAAAAACTTAATATGTAATCCTACCTATACGTTTTACAACACAACTCGTGTTTTATTAATTTTCTGAAAAAAAAACCCTATTATTATAGGAATTATGTTGTAAAAGTGAAAAAAAACTCAGAGCACATTTACGATGTATCGTTTTATTCAATTTTTATGTAGTAAACTGATTTTAAAGAAGTATATATATATAATTTTTCATTTTGTCGAATACAGGCTACATTAAAATTTTGCATTGTTCTGATCGAAAATAAAACGATGTTTCAGAAATAAAAAAAAATTGTTGCTAAAAAAATAATTTTAAATAATAACATTTTTGAAACAGAATAAATCAATGCAGATATAAAACCAGAGGTCCTCTAGAGTTTTTCATTTACAAGTTCTAAGCAGAAATCGTTTATTGTTAATTTTATTATAACAAAAAACATTCATATAAGAAAAAAAATGCATATCTCCATATCTCATCACATGTAACATAAATACACCATCTCATATGAATTAGCTATGTTTTAAGTTATCCCTAAATATGACCAAGTTGAATGAGTGTCGCAGTACGCAGTGTGTCGCAATGCCGCGCTGGAACGGCGGTGGCCGTGAGAGATCAGTACGGCCGCAGTACACTGCAACGCTCGGGCCGCTTTAATGAGCCAACTAATTACGTTAGACTCTTTATAAATATACTGTCTTAAAGCTAAAGGTATAATAAAAAACATTTATTTGGACATTTTTCGCATTGGACTCTTCAAATTGGTGTACATAGTATTTTTATTTGGGTGGCAAAGATAAAAAAAAATATGTCATAAATTAATCGCTTAATATCATATCTTTAATATTAACGATTTATGCTTTTTACAACATTTATGGCTGTATTAGAGTCTCAAGATTATTTTGGAAATTTTATGGACAGTCTAAATTAAAAACTGTTCAAATGGGTAGCATTTTAATGGACTGATGTAAGTCACTGTCATCTAGGACTTAAATGCAAATTTTCGGTGATACACACAAGGTCTACAGCGGTAAACTTTCGGTATGTTATTAAGCATAGTCAAATCTACAACTGTGCAAAAATTCAGCTTTGGACAAATTTTTCACAGGTTTGTGCCTTATTAAGTCTTGGTTTCCTGGACTATTTGTGCGGTCATCCGGGCAGCGGCATACCGCGCCACCCCTCCCACCTGTGCGCGCGCATGAGTCCTCACCCCGACTACACCAAACATCACCGGACAATATGTGTGAATTTATTTTATAGTGGTAAAAATTGTTACGCGATCTAATCCTTCTAAATTATATTAGCTACACCACATCAACTGACACCTACCAGTGACGTCAACAACACAATTGCTCACCGGTAAAATGTTACCACACATTTCAACCACAGTCTGTGCAAACTGCTACCTACCTAAGGGCATGGACCTACTAACAGGGACACTACCGTGGCATAACACATGCCGATGCGAACCCGACACCTTAAAATTCCCGATCAAGCGGGGAAAAGTAAAGCCCACAAAGGAAATACAATGGAATCCTGTGTGGCCAGGGAAGAACGAAGCAGGGCTACCACCAACTGCACCACCTGCCCTAGTGACCACGGCACCAATCACACACACCACCACTGCAAACCCATCAGATAAGATAGGAACAACAGCGTGTGCAAACTGTGCACAGCGCGAGCAGAAGCCAAGACAAGCATGGGAACACACATCGCTGACCGAACTGAGCGCCACATGGGGGGCACCGCAAATGGTGACCAACACGGGTAGAGCAACACTACCGGAGTTAAGTGGACTGCAGCAGGAGAACCCGGGCGAGTTTCTACGGCAATGTGAGGTGCGCCTAGCGAGGGCGGGAAAACCTCCTGACGAATGGGCAGAACGTGCAGGTGAGCAGCTGCGGAGCGTGGCACATCACTGGTGGAGCCTCTGGGGCCAGTTCGGAATGCTGTGACCGTAGTTCACCACCAAGTTCATGCAGCGTTTTGACACCGGAGAGGCGGTGGTACAGTGTACCTCCCAATTCTACGGGAGACAGCAGCGAGACGGGGAACCAGTAGAGCAGTTTGTCACCCACAAGCTGCAGCTGTTTCGGCGGATCATGCCGAACACAGAACCAATGGCAGCGCTGCCGACCGTCACCACCCTGCTGTGTGATGAGCTTCAGCCCTTCCTCCGCTGCTACCGACACACCTCGGTAGAAGACTGTGTGCAACAGGCAGTGGCCACTGAAAGAAACCTCCAGATGGTGTGGCGCCGAAACCCATCAACGACAGACCGGGGGTACCACAGCCTAGCATTACCGGGCCCACCAGTGACCAACCACCAAGCCAGGCCGAGTGAGCCGCAACCATCACCCAGGCGGCAGTGGGCCATCGAGGATGCACTGGCATCACGCCAGAGCACCACCCAACCAGGCCGCTGGGACAACCAGTCACCACGTAACCATGAGCGGCCACCTAAGAGCCAACGGGGGTGCGCCACTGGGGCATATCACTGGCACAGTGAATGCCCACTTCCCCCACCACCCGGCCAGCAGCAGACAGTGCCGCAGTCGGGAAATGGACCACCAGGGGTGCGGGACTGAGGGGCCCACCCCCGCGAAAATGGTGCCATTTGCCACAACCTTCTCGACACCACCTTCCGCAACTTCCTTCTCGGCACCCACCTGCGACAGCCTTCTCGACACCACCTGCCACAGCCTTCTCGGCACCATCCTGATGCAACCCCCTTCTCAGCACCACCTTCTGCAACTCCCTTCTCGGCACCACATGCCACAGCCTTCTCGGCACCACCTGCCACAACCCCCTTCTCAGCACCACCTTCTGCAACTCCTTTCTCAGCACCACCTGCCACAGCCTTCTCGGCACCACCTGATACAACTTCCTTTAAGGCACCACCTGCCATGACTGCCATGGCACCACCTGCTGCAACCTCACTCTTGCCAGCACCAGCAACACCACCAGCAGTGACACTGGCACCATCCTTACCAATGGCATCACCAGCCACAGGACCAATGCCCTCAATGCCACTTGCACCACCACCCATCGGGATGATGCCAGGTACCACACCGACACTGGGCCAACTGTTCCGGCCATGCGATCACCTGCTGCGCATTCTGGTGGAGGTGAATGGCCAGCCGACGGCGGCACTGGTCGACACAGGTGCGAGCCACGTGTTTGTCGCCCCAAGCCTGGTATCTCCGGGAGCACTCAAACACCACCGCACCGAGATGCGCCTCGCGACCACTACACGACCAGGGATGACAGTGAGCCAAGCCAAACTTCAGAGAAGCCTTCGGGAAATGTCGACCACAGTTATTGCCCTTGTTGTGGAGGACCTGCATGAGGACCTTGTATTCGGACAGCCCTGGCTAGCGGAGCATGATGCTGTGGTGGAGCTGAAGGCTGCACGAGTCCACGTGGGAACCCGGGAGCGATACATGGTGTATGCCACGGGCCTCGCACCCGAACCACCTGGCGAACCACTTACACTGGCGCAACTGCATCACGATGTACCGCAGCAGCATCAGGCAGCTGTGGAAAAGGTGCTGAAAGAGAGGCAGGATGTGTTTGCACTCGCCAACCCCCTGCAATGTACCACAGTGGCATAGCATGCATGCATGCATGATCAACCTATTCATGAACCACCCAGGGGATATGGCTTCCGGGAGCAGAGCGCCATCAGAGAGCAGGTATCGGAAATGTTACGGAATGGTGTCATCGAGCCCTCCAATAGCCATTATATTTCATGTGTGGTGTTGGCCCCGAAAAAGGACGGCTCGCTGCATTTTTGTGTGGACTTCCGACCCCTGAACGCCATCACCATCAGCTCACCTCCGCCCCAGATCAGTGTCGAGGCCGCCATCGCCGGCTTAGGACGAGCCAAAGTGTTTAGCACGCTTTACCTCAAGGCTGGCTATTGGCAGGTGCCCATACGGCCCGGGGACCGAGGTAAAACTGCTTTTACAACACCAGAAGGGTGGCACTTCCAATTCAGGGCCATGCCATTCGGCTTAAAG
This sequence comes from Bacillus rossius redtenbacheri, assembly GCF_032445375.1. Lineage (NCBI taxonomy): Eukaryota > Metazoa > Arthropoda > Insecta > Phasmatodea > Bacillidae > Bacillus > Bacillus rossius. The sequence goes on along the minus strand of NC_086336.1, from coordinate 24,386,583 downwards.
TGCGTGCCAGCCACCTTCCAGGAGATGATGATGCGGGTGCTGGAGGGGTATGTGGGACAGATTGCTATAGCCTACCTCGATGATGTCATCGTGTTTTCCGAGACATGGGAGGACCACATCCGCCATCTTGCCCTCGTCCTAGAGTGGCTCGCGACACATAACCTAACAGCAGTGTCATGTCGGGGCGTTCAAAGTCGAGTTCTTAGGGCACTTGGTGTATGCGGCAGGCAACAGCCCACAACCAGTCCACCTGCGGAAAATCGCAGAGGCTGAGGTGCCGAGGACCTGCAAACAGCTACGTTTCGTGGGACTCGTTAACTGGTTAAGGAGCTATATACCGAACTTTTCAAATATCATTGTTCCACTCACAGACCTTTTATCACCACAGTTGCGCTACAGGTGGAATGCGATCGCACAAAATGCCTTTGACCAAATCAAGGCTGCATTCACGAGCTGCCACACATTGGCACGGGTGGACCCAGAGTGCCGCCTGTACCTGCAAACCGATGCCACTGCCCTAGGGGTGGGAGCTGTGCTGTTCCATCTGGACCAGAATGGAGACCGACAAGTCATCGACTATGCGAGTGCGAAGTTCGGCTCGGCAGAGTGTCGTTACCACAGTAATGAGCAGGTGTGCCTGGCTGTTGTGTGGGCCATGAAGAAGTACTGCCCTCACCTGGAAGGAAAACCATTCACGCTCCGCACTGACAACAGGTGCCTGACCTGGCTGCACACCATGCAGGGGAAGAAAAGCAAGCTGATCTGGTGGGCGTTGTTCCTGCAATCTTTTGACTTTGAAGTCGAACACGTCCCCGGAACAGACAACCAGCTGCCCAACCTTCTGTCTCGCGAGCCAGACGAGAACAGCGAGCTAGCCGACCATGAAGGCTGGGAGGATATGCTGCCACCCAGCCACCAAAACAGGCAAGCCCAACCAGTTGTAACATGCACGCGGCTTACAGCCGTTGCCCAGGAAGACGACATACCACCGAGTACAGCAGCCGACGTCCACCACAGAGTTTTGGAAGCCGAAGGGATGTCACCAGAGGCCGATCGACGGCGCCAATAGGCGACGATGGGGGAACATGACACCTGGTGTGTATGAGACGGGACCGTGTGGTGCCGTACACCTAGACACAAAATGTAATGGAAGACCTATGTACCACCTGAAGCCCGGGAAGCTGTACTATGGTTCTACCATGACCACGAACTAGCCGGCCATCCCGGCACCGACCAGACAAAGCGGGCTGTTTGCCAATATTACCACTGGCCCAGAGTCGCCAGCGATGTACGCGAGTACGTGCGCGAATGTCAAGTCTGTCAATCACAGATGGCACGACGGTGTGATGGGGAGGAGCAGCAGCTTTCCAGACAATAGGACTGGATGTGATGGGCCCATATCCACGAACACCGAGGGGATACAGGTTCTTGCTTGTAGTAACTGACCTGTTCACCTGGTGGACGGAGGCCTACCCCTGTCGAAATGTGCGAGCCGCCACCATCACCAAGATCCTGGCACACGAGTTCTTGCCGCGCTGGAGCTACCGACAGTTAGCCCTCTCCGACAATGGCAGCCAGTTTTTGGGCCGACAGTGGAGGACCTAGTGCGACGACCACCAAATACAGCACCACACCACACCCGCATACCACCCACGGGCGAACCCCACCGAATGCCGCAACCAGGAGCTAAAGGCGCAGATGCACATACGCCTTAGCTCGGACCATGCACAGTGGGACAGGTACATTTCAGATGCCCTGTTATGCACGTGCCAGCGAGTGAATGCGGAAACTGATAGAACACCCGCAGAGATGGTTCAGGGACACAATCTACCCCTGCCCGGCGAATGGGCCACACATGGAGTACCATACCCGACAGAAGGACCGGAAGAGCGAGACCGCCGCCGCACAGCCACACACGAAGAAGCACGCCAACAGCAAAAAGTCTACACAATGGAAATAACACCAACGACGAACCACACGCCACCCACCGTAGAAGCAGGAGACCAAGTGTTTGTGCGTGTCCATTCCCTGTCGGCCACACCACGTAATTACTGTGCAGGATTGGCCCCCCGCTGGGGAGGCCCCAACATGATACAGAGACTCCTTGGCCAGACAACATAACTCGTGTGCCTAGGTGGACGGCGGGTGAAGAAGATTCATCGTGATGACCTGCGCCTTGCAACATTCCCGGGAGACAGGCTCCCAGAATCGCCTGTAACACTGACTCCACCAGAACACCCAGCACCCAGGATAGAACTGGACAATCCGACCACCCTTGAGGGTGAGCAGGACGAGGACCAGAATGGTGGTCAAGCCTCACGCCAATGACAGCCCAGATGCCAACGATTACCAAGAGTAACTATCACTGATGTCTCGGCGGATGAAACAACATCCGATGCATACGGGCACCAATTACACCACCGGTCGTGACTGAACCGTACGAGACTGACCCCGCCGCACCTGTGTCACTGACCCGGGGTGCCTGGGGCCACCTGGCATCCCTGGAGGACGCCCACTTCACTGTCCATGTGAGCGAGCCGAACGACGAGGCTAACGAACAGCCCTGCCGGCCAACCCAGCACCCGTGTCACCTGGATGATAATGGCCTCGATGAGCCAATGACCCCACAGCGACAAATGCATCGACAAATGTGAACAAGGCTGATCACAGGCGCAGACGCCACACCTGATTGGAGAAGCGACCACGTGCTGACACCACCCGCAACAGAACCAGAGGAGGACCGAACCAACCAGAACTCGAGTGGTCTGGCATAACCCGGTATTTCAGAAATTGAAGAAAACACGTCGGCCTCCCAAACTGACCTTTGCCAATATGACAACCTGACCGGACGGCCCCAACGGGTCAGACAGCCACCGGGATACCTCGCAGACTACCACCTGGGAACAATCCGGTGCGCCCGGTCTGCTGATGCAGCCCCCGAGTACACACAGCGGTATGACCTGTGAGCAGAGCGCGGTCCCTACCAGCTGCTGCCACTCCAAGCGCCTCCAGCTTGGACCTGCTGCCAATGCTTGGGGTGCAGCCATGCTGCGGGGTACCAATCACAGGGAAAGACCGGGCTTCTCCAGGGGGGGGGGGGTTTGACGTCGTACCGCCTGTGACAATGAAGACCGCACCCCTAGCCTAGCCTATGCAGGCTGACACTGCCCCCTCCTCCTAGGCCGGCCGCGGTCAACGGCAGTCGACCACGTATCATCAATTAGGACGAACGTGCCGTTCCCCGCATTTCCCATCTGTTCAAGTAACAACCGTCAGGTAATTATGTGCGTGTGTTTATTGTGTTCAGCCACCATACCCTAATCAATAGCCTAGGAGCTTAGTAGGGCATGCTGGGGCCGACGACCCACCACAGAAACGGCTAGATGCCTTAAGACTAGCCTGGCGCCTTCCCGGAGAACTAACACCTCAACAGAGACACCAGCAACTACTAGGCTCACCCCGGGTATCGTGTTCAAGACCCCGAGTGATGGAAATATATTTGTGTAATCCAAATTGGGATCCAATGAAAAATTTGTTGTTGTCAGGTCAAAAGTCAATGCATCGCCATGACATGCCTGCATGTGTGTTCAAACAAAAATGAAAATCTTTGATGAATTTGATTACACATCACTCGGTATTTGGCGAAACACGTTGCTGGCTTTACTCTGTAGAATGGCAAATACGAGGTTTGCCACTTGCTCATATTTTGTTTTGGTTGGTGGATAAAATACGCCCAGAAGAAACTGATAGAATTATTTCAGCGGAAATTCCGGATCCGAATATTGATCAATAATTTTTTGACATTGTTAATACTAATACTAACATGATCCATGGTCTATTTGGTACTCAAAACATGACATCACCATTTATGGACAATGTACGAAGCATTTTCCAAAACCATGTCTAACTCAGGGGCGAAGCCAGGGGGGGGGGGGGGGTTAGGGGTTAAACCCCCCCCCCCCTTAGCATAAAAGCTTTAATTAATTTCTTATTCATCACTCAAACAAATTTCATATTAAAATTAATAAAAATTTTACCATTACAATTTTTAACTTTAAGAACCGAAAACTGCTAAAATAGCACTATTTTACACCTTAAAATCCCCGGACCCCACGCTTTATTAGGGAGGGGGGGGGGGGGCGCACGCTTCTTAACACCCCCATACACAAATCCTGGCTATACTAATGGTCTAACTTATACTATCACCAATATCGATGGTTATCAATCTTACAGTCGTAGAGACATAAACAATGGCGGCAAATCATATCGATTACGTCTGTCAAACTGTGTAAGAGTTGATAATCGCAGGGTGGTTCCATTTTCACCATTGCTGTGCAAAACCTACAAAACACACATAAACGTTGGGTGATGCAGTTCAGTGAAGTCCATCAAGTACATTTGTAAATACGTCCATAAGTGCAGTGATAAAGCTATATTTTCTGTTAAAAATGTAAACGACAATACGATACATTAGTAGTAATGAAGCTATTTTGCGCATTTTTAATTTTCCTATACATGGAAGGGATCCTGCTGTATTACATTTAGCTGTGCATCTTGAAAATGAACAGCGTGTTTTTTTTTCACGGAACAGACTGCTCTACAACAACCTCTAACAGCTCCCAAAACAACTCTTACTGAAATTTTCAACCTTTGTAATCGACAAGATGTTGTTGGTAATTTAGCAAAGACATTAATGTGTACTGACGTTCCTAAATTTTTTACATGGAATAAACAATCAAAAAATTGGGAACCACGGAAACGAGGCGTTTCAGTCCCAGGATTCGCCGACATATTTACGGCAAATACTTTAGGCCGATTATATACAGTTCATCCTAATCAACGTGTTTGTTGTTGGTTAACGTTCCTGGACCGACATCCTTCCAATATTTGCGAAAAGTCAATGGTATATTATTAGATACTTTCTTCGATGCGTGTCGTGAATTACATTTATTGGAAAATGATAACCACTGGAACCTGACACTAGCAGATGCAGAACTGAGTTCATCTCCACAACAAATTCGTCAATTATTTTCAATAATATTAACGTGTTTTCCGTCTGAAGCACCTGCTCTGTAGAACAAATATAAAAACTCAATGAGTGAAGATATTTTGCATCGGATTAGATTTACTAATCAAAATCCAAATATCAAATTTTCGGCTGAAATATATAACGAAGCATAAATAATGATTGAGTATTTTTGTATTCTTATTTCAAACATGCCGCTCATCCATTTTGGCATGCCAGCGCCGAACCGCCCAGCAGCAGATATCTTCAACAGCGATATTCAACGTGAACACTAGTTTAATATGACTTCTTTGGCTACTTTTGTTGCTGATAATGAACAATTGCTTACTGCTGAGCAACGATATGTATATGATCAACTTATCAATTTCAGCTCAACGAGGTGGATTCTTTTTTTTATGCACCCGGTGGCACTGGTAAAACATTCCCCAACTCACTGATACTTGCGCGCATTCGATCATAAAATCATATTGCATTGGCAATTGCTTCATCAGCTATTGCAGCAACCTTACTTGATGTTGGACGGACTGCGCATTCAGTACTTAAATTACCTTTGAATATTCATACAAATCCCGACGCAATGTGTAACATAAAGAAGTTTTCTGGCATAGCTGAAGTTTTGAGAAAATGAAAATTTATCATCTGGGATGAATGCACAATGGCCTACAAGCATTCGCTTGAAGCTCTCGACAGGTCGCTGAAAGACATAAAAAATAATACTAGGCTTTTCGGTGGTGCTTTACTACTGCTGTCTGGTGATTTCAGACAGACATTGCTCGTCATTCCAAGTGCTACATATTCGGACGAAATAAACGCATGTTTGAAAGAATAATATCTATGGCGAAGTGTCAGTTAATTATGCCTAGGGACACCTGTATTTCGCGAATACATTTCGTGTCTAGGTACATCGCAAAACACCGTAGTTTTTTTTCTTGTAGTTATTGGCTGTGGTCGGCGAGAGGTGTTTTCCCGCACTTGACGGGGCCAATGGGAATGTGGATACCGTACTGCTGCACGCACACGATTCCAAATTACTCTAAGAAAAAGCTATAGTGTTTTGTGACATACCTTGACACGAAATGTATTCGCGAAATACATGTGTCCCTAATTATGCCTTACCATAAATATGCGTGTTCAGCTTCAAAATGACCCATTAGCGTCGGGATTCTCTGAACAATTGCTAGACATTGACAATGGTAAAATTCAATTGTATGAAAATACACAATATATTCGACTCCCAGAAAATTTTTGCAACATGGTGGCTACCAAAGATGAGTTAATTAAAATTATCTTTCCAGATTTATGACATAATAACTATACTTATCATGCATGGCTACGTGAGCGAGAAAAAATTTAGATGTTGATGCCATAAATTTCAAAACACAGCATTTATTGCCTGCTAATAAAATTAAATTCAAATCGATTGACACTGTTGTTGATCCTGATGAAGTTGTCAACTATCCTGTAGACATTTATATTCACTGGATTAACCTGGAATGCCACCACAAAACTGGCGTTTGAAGATTGGCTCACCTATATTTTGCTTCGAAATTTGAATGCACAATAATTGTGTAATGGCACGCGGTTGGTCACACAAATAATCATTGGCAACATTCTTGAAGCCACTTTTTAGAGTGAAAAATTTCCATGTGAAATTGTACTACTACCATGGATCCCAATGATTCCTTCATATGCACCTATCCCATTCAAACATTTACAATGTCCAATTCGCTTGGCATTTGCTATGAGTATTAATAAGTCACAAGGTCAAACAATGACGATTTGTGGCTTATATTTAGAAAATCCGTGCTTTTCTCATGGTTAATTATATAATGCGTGTTCCAGGGTTGGCAAACCATCGAAATTGTTAGTTTATACCCCTCAACGATTAACCAAACATCCAATGGAATTACGATAAATTAAGTTTTTCTACATTACAAAATATACCTGTTATAAAATATTTTGAGTATAAACTTTTTTACCTTCAATTAATACAAGTTAAAGTTTTTATTCAACACAGCTTCTAAAATCAACTTACCTCATAGTATACACATACTCACACACTATCGATTGGTCGAAATGTAGTAACTGTACATGTAATGAATTTAGATATTGTAATAACTTTTTAGTAAAATTTGTCATATAAATGGTCAAAACTGTTACAGCTTAATCAAAATTTTTTTTTTTTTTTTTCAAATTTAAGACATGTGTATATGACAACGTCTGTCGGGTCCGCTAGTAGGAATAAATTGTAAATTTGTACAATACATGTCTATGGTTATTTTGCGTATAATTTTTTTTCAGATAATATTTACTATTTATTACAAAACTTGCTACATATTTTAATGTTTTATTAGATATTTGATTCAATAATAATAATTTTAAAATAAGAAAGATAATCGAATATTCTACATTTTGACTTTATTTGGTTGATCGTGCTTATTGTGTGAGCAGTTAATACTAGAAAGCTATTCAGGGAACAGTTTACAAATAACTATTGGAGGTTTTGGGACAACACAAAACTAAGGGCCCAGCTAAGAATCCAAACTCTGTATTCTATGAACACTGTTTTGTAGTGATACATTATTTGTAGTTGTACCAAATTTACAAATATCTATAAAATTACATGAATATTTCTGTTCCCTGTAAAACATAACAAAATTATAATATGCTTGCAAAAAAGCTTCCTTGCCAGTATATACGAGTATATTTGGTTAGAATATGTATAGGAATTAGATTTTTCTATTTGTTGAAGTTGACACTTGTGAACTGGGGTGGTTATCATGATTGTTGTGCCCGCGTGTAATAATTATTTCCTCGCAACGCTTACAGACTAGAGTATGTTAGTATATAGTATGTGGTTGCATCAAGGTAAAGAAGGTCTAGGAGATGCCTTGAAATTCCAGAAATAAATATGAATATTTCAAAATTATCATTACAGCAAAAGGACGGAATAATCGAAAATTACGTTACCTAATCCCCCCTATGAACATAGTTAAAGAGGGGAATGATGGGGCCTGTACCCTCCTCTCCAAATCCTGATTTTTTTGGGTTAAAATGGCTTTAAAATGGCCCCATTTATGTCTGTTGAATATACACAATTTGAGGGTAGCTACCAATCTCTTTATACGCGTGTTGTAACATACGAGTAACAGGCATTTTGCCTAAAGGCAGTTTGCCTAAACATGAATTCGTTACGGCGATTTGCCTAAAGTCATTTCGCCTAAAGGCGTTTTGCCTAATAACGAATTGCCTAACGGCGATTAGCCTAACGACATTTTACCTAACAGCATTATGCCTAATGGCGTTTTGCCTAACTCCGATTTGCCAAACGGCGTGCATAATGGCGATTTGCCTAATGGCATTTTGCCTAAAATGTTACTATGATGACAAAACCTCATTTTGACTAACGGCGTTTTGCCTAATGGCGATTTGCCTAACGGCGTTTTACCTAACCTAACCTAACCTAACCGCATTTTACCTATCGGTGTTTTGCCTAACGGAGTTTTGCCTATCAGCAGTTTGCCTAACGGCGATTTTCCTAAAGGCGATTTCCCTAACCGCGATATGCCTAACGGCATTTTGCCTAACGCCGAATTGCCTAATGGCGATTAGTCTAACAGCGTTATGCCTAACGGAGTTTTGCCTAACGAAATTTTGCCTAACAGCATTTTGCCTAAACAGCATTTTGCCTAAAATTAGGCAAAAACCTTTAGGCAAAACGACACATGTCCTAACATACTCATAAACAGTAATACTATAAAGAACTATCTTTCACTAGGAGCAATTATTACCTTAGAATTTAGGATATTTAAAATCGCCTTGCATGCCATGTCGTTTTTTTTTGTTTTTTCCATAATTACTAATTTTTAATTCTCTTTCTCTAAAATTATTACTCGATACCTCCCTTTCACTTATTGTTAAGCCACAAATATTTTCAACATAAATTTAATTAATCCACTATTAGAGTATTGATGATAGTTACAGAGACTTGCGTGCCTTTTTACTCCATATAATTACAGTAAGTGAATATCTGTTGGACATATTTGTGGCAGTATAAAAAGTAAGAGAATTTTAAAAGTTAAAATTTAATAAATAGCCCTTAAATAAGAGTAACGACGAAAAAACGGAAAAAAAAACATGGCGTGTGAGACCGAATCTTAAGGTTCTCAGAATGACAAAAAATTCGCTTGCAAAAATTATCTTTTGAAAAATATTCCAGTAGAGGTAACTATGGAAATGAGTATTCCATACTTCTAACGACTCCCCAAAATAAAGGCCCATCCAAAGTATATTTATATATCTCCCATAGCCCTCCTTACCCTAGAGTAAATAAAGTACTAGTTACAGAGTGAACACTCAAAGAATTTTTCTTCATAATTGTACTATATGACTGCACACTTGACCAACATAAATGTGGTTTTGTCCCACTATTAATCTACACTAAACGTTTCACTTATCAATTATTTATGTATGTCTGTAAACGATATGTCTAAATGTTATCCATAGTATTCGGTGTAAAACAATAGAAAAAAATGTATAACATCTTTATTACGAAACTAGAAATTTTTTCGTTACCTTGTTGTAGTATCAGCCTAGCAGTTTTTTTTCTATTGATTGCTAACATTTTATTTAGCTTATAATAACGTTGGGGGTGAAGAAAAGCACATGAGTGTGGTTTAGTCTTCTGTCGTAGTAGTACAACACACAAATCACTATCACCACGCCATGTTGTTTTCTTCGTTTTGTCAAGATTTATCACATGCAACTAGTGAGAAAAATTAGTAAAATAAATTTAACATAAGAAATAAAAAAAATAAAATTGTTAACTATTTGAACGGTTTTATGTTTTCAAAAAAAAAATTAATGTTTTAAAATATGTAAAATTCAATACGTTTGATAGGATTATTTTTAAGGTTCTATATAGCTTCAAGTCTCTCGCCTTTGAAAACCAAATAGCTCCTCATGCGCGTTATATATTTTTACCCTTGTGCAGCGGCGGTGCGATGGCTGCACCAGGAGCGGAGGTGGTGATCTCGGGGGTGTCCGGGCGCTTCCCTGAGTGTGACTCCGTGGCCGAGTTCAGGGACAAGCTGTTCGCCGGTGAGCACCTGGTGTCCTGCGATCGCCGCCGCCAGGACCTGGGTGAGAAGCAGGGACATAGCCAGGGTATCTCATGCTGCTTCCGACGCCCTAACTTTCGGATTAAAAAAAAAATGCGACAACAGGATTAAAAATAACAGCAATTTTGGAAATTATATTGTAAGCATTAGTTGGAAACATATGTGTATTTATTCCATATTCCAAGTACAGTCTATATTTCATGCGAGTTTGCACAAGTCTATGTATTTCATACAAACTTGATATGTGTGATTCGTGTATTTATTAACATATACATAGTTATATATTTATGACCTGCTTAATGAAATCAAACAGTTGACTTAAGAACTAAATATTAAAACAATTAAATAAATATAATCAAATGATTAAATATCCAGTTTTTTTCTCAAGCAAAATAATTAATTAAAAATTATTTGTGTCAAACTTTAGAGAACTAAATTCTACTATTCCCTGAGATTGAAGTGTGACAAACAATCATCTTTTTTAAAATCCCTGCCATTGGAGGGGAAGAAAACCACCCTCATATAGTGCCAATCTTTTAAACTGATAAACGAGAGAGTTTTTTTTTATCTGTAGCTCGCGTATCATTTGGGATTTGGCACGCGAATTCACCACGTGGGATCCGTTTGCACTTCGAAGCACTTTTTTTAAGTGTAAACATCTCAGTTCTTGGCATACGGAATTTCGTTGGAGTAATTTCATGAAAATGGAACGATCGTCAATGAGCGGAAATGTGACGCAAAGCATGTGGACCCATGTGTAGCAACATAATTCTAAATAGAGTAACATTTGTTAAGATGCACCAAATAACACCTTATGATAGTAAAACTACCATATTTTCACTAAAAATATCGTAGGCTTTTTATAACTGTGGTGTCTGAAGTATGCGACATCGTCCAGCACATGCGCAGAACGAGGTATCTGCCACTACAGTTACGGCCTGTAGCTCACCACGTGCACCAGCCGTAGGGATCCTCTGCGCGGGAAGCCTACAACTCACTTAGTTATAGGGCCCTATTGAGCAGTTCAGAACTTTACAGACTTTTGCTGCTTGCTCGCGCAACTTGAGTAGCAATGTTTTTAAAAATGTAAAAGCGCGGGTAAAACTTGTTTTGAGTGATAAAAGGATATGCTCATTGTCAGAATTCGCAAAAATAATATTTATTCATTATCAGTATAAATATGAGAGTTTATGGATACACAAGAAGCAAATATTATTAATCATCATATGATAGAAATTTAATACTTTAAAAAAGTTAATGATATTCTAATTCAATTCGTTAAAATAAAATAATGACAGCAGATGATTTAAATTTAATATAAAATGTTAATGTAACACATTAAATGATAATGCCTAAATTTATTTTATTTAGGCTGGAGAAAAATTCTTGCTCGTATTGTTATATATTTGTACTCAGTGCCTGTCAATGGCGGATTCCTGAATATTTTTGTAAAAAGGGGTAGAAGAGGCGGTTGAAATATTAGAAAAAAAAATTAAATTTGAAATCATGTATTTAAAATAACCTACATTACAATTTACACTAACACATTTAATACATATGTCGTTGGCTTCTTACCTATTCGGGGTGATTGAGGGTTTACGATATATACCCACACCCTTCCATCTTCCATTGTGTTGGTACACATAAAACTAACACATCAATTTATATGGTATGAAATGAAAATAGTCAAGAGCAGGTGATTAAAGTACTGAATTTAATATTAACTTTGCAATACAAGGTTACGTGAAAGTAAATGAACTTACATTCTGCTTCATCCAATCTTGTTTTCCACATGTGCCCATATTGCTTCAGGCATCTTATTATAGACCATGGCTGATTGTTTTCGTAATTTTGTTGACTTGAAATTTATGGAAAGGTATTGAACTTTTCATCGACCTCAAATTCAATAGACGATGTATGAGCCCTGGCGCCGGGGCGTGGTGCCGGTGCCGAGCCACATCTCTGATTCTGACATCACGGCGGCCATCTTGGATGAGTGTAACGGGACACAGCGTAACGAGTCACAACGTCACGGGACACAGCGTAACGGGACACAGCGTATCGGGACAAGTTGTACCGTGACCTTGACCTTGACCCCGGCGGCCATCTTGAATACCGTCGACTTTGTTTCTGTTGTTTGTTACTAGACAGCGCCAGCGTCGCTCTTGATTTTTTCTTTTCCACTGGAGGCCGCCATCTTGGATACCGACGACTTTGTTTCTGTTGTTTGTTCCTAGATAGCAACAGCGTCGCTCTTGATTGTTTTCTGTTACACTGGAGGCCGCCATCTTAGATACCGTCGACTTTGTTTCTGTTGTTTCTTCCTAGATAGCACCAGCGTCGCTCTTGATTTTTTTCTGTTCTGCTGGAGGCCGCCATCTTGGATACCGTTGACTTTGTTTCTGTTGTTTGTTCCTAGAAAGCGCCAGCATCTCTCTGTCACATCACATAAGGTCGATGTTCCATTACCTACCATACCTATTATGATCCTTATCGACATATTATATTTAATTTTTATGAAAAATACATTGGAAGCGCTGTGATTCGAACCAGCGCAACTCTGGTAGCTAGGTTGGAAAACATACGCCTTTAACCACTCGGATATCGAGACATTTACCAGACTGAGAATTAAATAAGGTATATAAAAAAAATAATATGCATATTCGGACTTGAAATTTTTTTAAATTTTAAGTAATAATGTTCGAGACAGAACCACCATCTTGGATTATGAGGTCACCGTTGCAATTTCCGTTACGCTCGCAATCTTTAAAATCAGCAATTTTTATGTTTGAAAATCGGGAAAAATTTTTAAAATCATTAAAAAAATTAAATAATCGAATTTTATAATAAAAATCTAATAAACCACTGTTTCACTTATCGTTACGGTCGCTATCTTGGATTATATAAATGATACACGTTACGTTTCGTCCAGCCATCTCGGTTGAGTATGATGCCATCGTTACACTTTATGTTATGACCATAATATTGGATCCTATTAATGTTGCAATTACCGTTATGGTCACCATCTTGAAATTTAGAAGCCATCTTGGAAACCCGTAATTTTTATGTTAGAAAATCGGGGAAAATTCCAAAATTCATCAAAAATTTAACTTAATAGAATTCTGATTGATAAGACCGATTCCCGTCCTTGGTTCGAAACAGGTGAGGGCAAAAAATAATAAAACCATCAGATCCTCCCTCCACAGAACCCACCTACAGACTGACCTACCACCAATAACAATGTATAGGTATATCATCAACTTGTATGACGTCATGTCCGGCATCTTATAATTTAGTCGACATCTTGGATATCTTTATTTACTATCCGATTTTAATAAAAAAAATCCAAAATTCATCAAAAATTAACTTATTAGAATTCTGATTGAATAGATCGATTTCCGTCCTGGGTTTGAAACCACTAAGAGCAAAAAAAAAAAAAAAAAAAGCCATCAGAGCCTTCCTCCACAGAAGCCACCTACAGACTGACCTACCACCAATACCAACGTATATATAACGTCAACAGGTATGACGTCATGTCCGCCATCTTGTCTTCGTCCGATGGAGGCCGCCATTTTGTTTTCGTCTGCTATAGAGTGCTGGTGCCATGTTAGTATAATTTTATGTTCACCATGCCTTTAAGGGCGTATGTCCCGTTCCAGGTCATGATTTTATATTTATATTAATCACTGATCAACTTTTAGACGTTTTCAATCGTTTAACTTTCACGAAATGAAAAAAAAAAATAGAGTTGCATACTTTTTGCATAATTAGCTGCTAAAGTTACACTTTTAACCTTTTTGGGTTGTACAAATAAGGAGAATTTAATTTATTGCAGAACTGATACTTTTTAGGATTAACTGCTATGCCACTGGCTACTTCAAGAAATGGTTTGCATTTCTTTCAGAAAATATTAATTAATTTTACCTATCATTTCAAAATTCTCAAAATTTGTATGATCTTGCAGCCAAGAAACATGAAATGAGTTTTTGTGATAGAAATGCAAACCATTTCTTGAAGTAGCCAGTGGCATTGCAGTTAATCCTAAAAAGTTCCAGTTCTGCAATAAATTAAATTCTCGTTATTTGTACAACCCAAAAAGGTTAAAAATGTAACTTTGGCAGCTAATTATGCAAAAAGTATGCAACTATATATATTTTTCATTTCGTGAAAGTTAAACGATTGGAAATGTCTAAAAGTTGATCAGTGATTAATATAAATCTAAAATCATGACCTGGAATGGGTCATACGCCCTTAACCTCGTCTGTTGGCATTGAACTTAGTCATTAACCTTGAACTTTGACCTTGACCTTGACATTTGACTATGACCTTGATATTTGATTTTGACCTTGAAATTTCACTTTGACCTTGACGTACATCATGGATCCGACATTTTATGTTCAGTACATGCTACCAGGAGCTACCACCTGCTAGTGTTCATTTCCAACCATCTTGTTTTCATCTGCTGGAGGACACCATCTTGTGTGTACTCGTGTTACCATCATGCTAGTTTTATTCTAACCTGCTATAGTGCAGTAATCATTTATTACTGAGGTGTTCGCCATCTTTAAATTTGGACGCCATCTTAAAATCATATAATTATTTAGCTAGAAATGTGGGAAAAATTCCGAAATTCACCGAAAAAATCAATTATTAATTTACAAATCGATCAGTTCCTGTCCACGGTTCGATTCTCGACCAGTGATAGTTGTAACTAAATATTAAACATATTTAATATTTTGTTTTCCATTACCGTTCGTGGAATTTATTAATCATTTACTCTTCGAAAAAAACTCAAGACAATATACCTGACCATCTAAATAAATACAGTGCCACTATGCATTACATTAAAATTTAGTTTTTTGATACTTAGATTAACCTTTAAAATGTTCATGTACAAAACCATACATACACCAAGCGTCATCGGACTGCAAGACCGGGTCATGAACAATTTCAGACATATAGACCACGAACATAGTAAACGCAGGAAAACGGAATTAACACACAGGAAAACGGAACGTACACACAGGAAACGGAATGTACACGCAGGAAAACGGAATGTACACTCAGGTAAACGGAACGTACACACAGGAAACGGAACGTACACACAGGAAAACAGAACGTACACACAGGAAACGGAACGTACACACAGGAAACGGAATGATCACACATACAGAAGCGGAAACACATGCTCAGTTGGAAATCAGAATACAAGAAATATAACGTCCTTTTTAAAATATAAATAATTCATTTATTTTTCAATAGTACACACATGACAGTTAAACAAATTATTGTATGTAGCCAGCTTTCCGCAGTTCTTTAAGTATGGACGATACTTCATCGATATGCGAGTAGTTTCCTCTACGAACAGATGCCACCATCAGTCTTAGTTGGTCAACCAATATGTTAGGATCGTCCAATCTCTTCTGCTACGTTCATCTTCCTTGTTCGTTTACAATAAATATCATTATCTCCGGTGTCTTACGTTTTATCACCAACCGCAAGGTCACTTTCGTAATCGTGTCAGTGATTATCACAAGCTTGATCAGGATAATTTATTTTATTATGTCATTTCCATCTTTATGATATCAAGCCGCCATCCCAGTCTTCGATCTTGCCTGCTTTAGCTGCTTCAGCAAAGTCTTCGATCACGCCACCAGCTTCAGAGTCACTGTAGCAATCACCGTAGAAGGCATCGTCTTCACCCAGATTACCTTAAAAATTCGTTTTCGTTGAAGTCGAAGTGTCTTCATAGTCTTCATACTTCCTTTTTACAAAGTATGGTGGATCTACTGAATATCGGCTTGAATGTATTCTCACTTTTCACGGTGTTGTTACTTCCATTAGTTTCAGTCTTCTCGAAGCCTTCAGCATCCTTCAATTTATGTTCTTCGTAAGATCTGGTAAGCTAATACCATCACGCTCAGGACAAGGAAAATTGTGGTCCTAATGCAGATCTCTCTTCTTTAGTCTTGTGGATCCATCGATGTCCTCTATGTCGTAAGTAGGCTTGGCTTTACATGTTCTACCATGACATTTTAAGCTGTCAATTCACGTTAACAACCTGATACACTGATTACAGATTATCATTTTACGTAGTGGTTACGTAGTGAGCATCCCGCATCCCGCATAAAAGAAATAAATATAATTTACCTGCAAGCAACACATGGCGACATCTGATGTTGAAAAGCGGAACTACTTGTAACAAGTACCTTTGCATGAGATAAATTAACTCTCACCACTGAATGGTGCTATTGAAGTCAGTTAGTCATGTAGTTTCGTAGCCACGCGGTCTTTTAGCCATGCTGACTCGTAACCATGTGACTTGGAAGCTTCGTAGTCCTATAGCCTCACATTCACGTAACCTTGAAGACTAGCACTCGCATAGTTTCGTAACCTCATGGCTCATAGTCTCGTAGTCATGATACTTTGGAGCCTCGTAGACTTGTAGCTACGTAAACAAGTAGCCTTTTAATATAACATTATGCTGAGGGTGGAGATTCAGCAAAAGAGAAAATTCTGTCGAATTCAGATTCGTCAATTGGAGCCTTGTAGTCGAGTAGCTTCGTAGTCAAGTACTCATGCAGACTTGTAGTCCTGTATCCTCGCAGTCACGTAAACTCGTTTTCTAGAGGCGTCGTAGCTCTGTAGCTTCGCAGTCTCATAAACTTGAAGATTCGTTGTCACGTAGTCCACTGAATGGTGCTATTGTAGTCAGTTAGAGACATGAAGTTTCGTAGCCACGCGGCCAATTAGTCATGCAGTCTCGTAACCATGCGTTCTGGAAGCTACGTAGTCCTATAGCCTCGCGATCACGTAACCTTTAAGACTCGTAATCGCATAGTCTCGTAACCTCATGGCTCGTAGTCTCGTAGTCATGAAGCATTGGAGCCTTGTAGTCTCGTAACCTCATGGCTCGTAGTTGCGTAGTCGTGATGTCTTGGGACCTCGTAGCATTCTAGCCAAATATCATTGGTGCTGTTGTAACAAAAGGCTGTAGGAGCAATTGGTGCCTTCTGGAGCCTTCGATGTCTGTAGCTGTATCAAAACAACATCAGCGTAGATACTGTAGCAAGGTGTTTACCTTTATAAAGAATGCTAAACGGTATGAGAATAATGATTGGGTTAAAAATCCCTACGCAAAATGATAAGCTGTAATCGGTGTATCAGGTTGTTAATGTGAATTGACAGCTTAAAATGTCATGGTAGAACATAGAAAACCAAGTCCAATTTCGGCATAGAGGACATCGATGGATCCACTAGACTAAAGAAGAGTGTTCTGCATTACGACAATAATTTTCCTTGTCCTGAGCGTGATGAGTAGTATATAATAGGGGCTCCTGACATTGGCACCAGGGCGAGGAGCGAGACGCCGACCGCTATCTTGGATTGTGAAGTCACGGCGGCCATCTTGTATGAGTGTGACCTTGACCTTTGACCTTGAACTTGAAATTTGACACTCAAAAATTGCCAAAAGTTTTAAAATTGGGCAAAATTTGCCCAAAATTCCTGAAAAATCGACCATATCTAATTTTTTTGGAAAAAAATTCCACCAAAAAATCTCAAATATTTTGATAAATTAAACAATTCCCTTTTTGAGGAAAAAATTCCCGTTTCGAGAGAAAATTTCCCGTTTTTAGTCCTTAAAATTCTCAGCGTCTAGAAATGATCATATATAGGCTTAAGCATCCATGTCTACAGCCTCCGATAAGCCTCTGACATCATCATGGATAATGTCGTCACTGTTACAATTTCCGTTACGGTCGCCATCTTTAAAATCATTATATATTATCCGATTTAAAAGAAAAAAAATCTAAAAATTACAAAAAAAAATTATAAAAAAATATTTAATAGAAAATTAAAATAAACTAACTTTTATGACACGGAGCTCGGAGTCCTCGGTTCGAACCCTGTGAGAGCAAAAAAAAAATGGTGACCGATCCTACTACCCCGTGGTGGCTGCAGGCAGACCGACTCCCACCACTTTTTTCAAAGCATATATATCGCCAGTGAGCATGACGTCACGTCCGCCATCTTCAAAATCCGTTATTTATATGTTAGAAAATCGGGAAAAAATTTAAAAATCATTAAAAAAATTAATCAACCGAATTAAATAATAAAAATCCTAAAACCAACGTTGCACTTTTCATGACGGCCGCCATCTTGTCTTCATCTGCTGGAGACCACCAACTTGTTTTCGTCCGCTAGAGTGTGCTGATACCATGTTAGTATAATTTTCTGGTCACCATACCTTTGTCCTCATCTGCTGACAATGAACTTTGACCTTGAACTTGAAATTTGACATTAACCTTGAAATTTGACATTGACCTTGAAATTTGACATTTACCTTGAAATTTGACATTGACCTTGATCTACGACTTTGACCTTGACGACCATCATGGATCCGACATTTTGCATTCAGTACATGCTACCAGGAGCTACCACATGCTAGTGTGGCATCTTGTTTTCGTCTGCTGGAGGACACCATCTAGTGTGTGTGTGTACACATCTTACCATCATGCTAGTCTAAGTTTTACCCGCTAGAGTGCAGTAATCATTAATTATTACTGAGCTGCCCGCTATCTTGAAAATTTGGGCGCCATCTTGAAATCATGTAATTATTTAGCTAGAAATGCGGGAAAAATTCCAAAATTAATTAAATATTGGCAATCATTCTACAGATTATTTCGATCCGCTTCTGTCCTTGGTTAGATACTCGATCGATGTAATAACGTTTAATTTTAGGTAAAAAAATAATAATTTCAATAAACCATGTTCAAATTTCTTAAAGAGACTTTAAACCCTCTACTACCATTATCCTTTAAGCCATCAATACCAACATCTTGGAAAATTCGTAATAATTAACCTAGAAAATCATGAAAAAGTTCAAAATTCATTAAATATATTTGAAAACAATATACTGATTAAATAGGTCGACTAAGGTCCTTGGCACGATCCTGGACGAAGCTAAATGAAATTTAATTTTAATACCAGAAAAGTGTAAGGTTCGAGAAATAAAAAACCACAAGTTATTTTACAAACATAATATTTATTACACAATTTCTATCCTACTACAGGATCATTTGCGAAACCCAGCAATCTTATAAACATTTAGCCCTGCATAGACGTGCAACGACTACTTCTTATCTCCAACAGCTCCAAATGCTCCAAAAGCTCCAAAAGCTCCAACATCTCCAAATGCTCCAACAGCTCCAAATGCTCCAACAGCTCCAACAGCTCTAATGATATTGGTTACAATGCTACGAGTCTAAGAGACTACGAGGCTACAATGCTACGAGTCTAAGAGACTACGAGGCTACAAGGCTACGAGTCTATAAGGATCTAGCTGGTTACGAGTTATACATGGCTGCGAGAATGCATGACTAAAAGACCGCATGGCTCCGAAACTACATGTCTATGAAGCTACAAGGATACAAGTCTACTCGGCTCCAAAAGCTCCAACAGCTCCAACACGCAATGTACGCAATGTACGCGCAATACATGCAATTTACGCGCAATAAATGTAATGATTACACAGTACACACAGGAAACGAAATGAAGAAATAGTACACACACAGGAAAAAACGGAACGTACACACAGTACACACAGGAAACGGAACGTACACACAGTACACTCAGGAAACGGAATGTACACATAGTACACACAGTAAACGGAACGTACACCCAGTACACACACAGGAAACGGAACGTACACACAGTACACACAGGAAACGGAACGAACATACAGGAAACGGAATGATCACACATACAGTAGCGGAAACAAAGGATTAGTTGGAAATCAGAATACACGAAATAAAAACATAAAATTTTTACTTTTAATATTTAATTTATTTCTCAACATTACGGAAATACAAGTAAAAGATGCCATTATTGTATTTAGCCAGCTTTCCGCAGTTCTTTGATGCACGAATAGTTTCCTCCACAAAGCGAGCCATGTAGAGAAGTCTAAGCCGGTCAACCAATATGTTTGGATCTTTCCATGATGTGTAATCAATCTCTTCTACCACCTATTTACTTGCTTGTTTACTTTAAATATCACAATCGTCCCAGTGATCATACTAAGCATTATCAGATTTATTTATTATAACACGTTGTTTCCATCGTTTCGATCTCAGGACACCGCCACATTCTTTGATCTTGTCAGCTTTAGGTGCTTCATCCCAGTCTATGCCTTTGTCAACAGCCTCAGAGTCACTGTAACAATCACTGTAGAAGACATCCTCTTCACCCAGATTACCGTATGAATTCGATGTTGATGATGTCGAAGTGTCTTCATCGTCTGCTTTCTTCCTTTTTAGGAGTCCATCATTTTTACAAAGAATGGAGGATCTACTGAATATAAGCTTGAATGTATTCTCACTTTTCACGGTGTTGATACTTCCATTAGTTTCAGTCTTCCCGAAGCCATCAGCATCCTTCAATTTATGTTCTTCGTCACGATCAGGTGAGCTAATACCATCACGCTCAGGACAAGGAAAATTATTGTCGAAATGCAGATCACTCTTCTTTAGTCTAGTGGATCCATCGATGTCCTTTATGCCGTAAGTAGGCTTGGCTTTACATGTTCTATCATGTCTGTTTAAGCTGTCAATTCGTGTTAACAACCTGCTACACCGATTACAGCTTAAAATTTTGCGTAGTGGGTATTTAGCACAATCATTCCTTCTCATGACAAAATCCTTGCCACAGTATCTACAGCGGATTCCTTCCGATTCAGCTGCAGATAACAAACCATGATCCATGATAGCTTCTGTGACTAATGTTAGATACTAACTGACAGTTTTCCAAAAGGAACCATTTTTTAAATAGAATTTTTTAAATATTTCATCAGCGAGAGTTAAGTTATCTAATGCAAAGTTAATTGATGCAAGTAGTTCTGCTTGTCAACAACAGATGTCGACAAATTTTTGCTTGCAGATAAATATTATATATTTTATGTGGTATGCGGGATGCTCACCAATGATCGTAAAAGGATGTTTTCGCTAGACATCAAGGAGAAGGAAGTTCGTCCTTCGTGATAGTGTTTCTCTTCCGTCTTATCAGATATTTTTGGACTAAAAATGTTTTTTTATTTTTTTAAATCCACCTTATAAAAAAATGTTGTCAGTGACTCTGAGACTGTTGACAAAGACATAGACTGTGATGAAGCACCTAAAGCTGACAAGATCGAAGAATGTGGCGGTGTCCTGAGACCGAAACGATGGAAACGACGTGTTATAATAAATCAATCTGATAATGCTTATTATGATCACTGACGCGATTGTGATATTAAAAGTAAACAAGCAAGTAAGTTGGTGGTAGAAAAAAATTGATTACACATCATGGAAAGATCCAAACATATTGGTTGACTGGCTAAGACTTCTCTACATGGCTCGCTTTGTGGAGGAAACTATTCGTGCATCAAAGAAATATCCTTCATACTCAAAGAACTGCGGAAAACTGGCTAAATACAATAATGGCATCTTTTACTTGTATTTGTGTAATGTTGAGAAATAAATTAAATATTAAAAGTAAAAATTTTATGTTTTTATTTCTTGTATTCTGATTTCCAACTTATATTTTGTTTCCGCTACTGTATGTGTGATCATTCCGTTTCCTGTGTGTTCGTTCCGTTTCCTGTGTGTACTGTGTGTACGTTCCGTTTACTGTGTGTGTACTGTGTGTACGTTCCGTTTCCTGTGTGTACTGTGTGTTCGTTCCGTTTCCTGTGTGTACTGTGTGTACGTTCCGTTTCCTGTGTGTACTGTGTGTACGTTCCGTTTCCTGTGTGTACTGTGTGTACGTTCCGTTTCCTGTGTGTACTGTGTGTACATTCCGTTTTTTCCTGTGTGTGTACTATTTCTTGGTTTCGTTTCCTGTGTGTACTGTGTAATCATTACATTTATTGCGCGTACATTGCGTACATTGCGTGTTGGAGCTGTTGGAGCTTTTGGAGCCGAGTAGACTTGTATCCTTGTAGCTTCATAGACATGAAGTTTCGTAGCCATGTGGTCTTTTAGTCATGCAGTCTCGCAGCCATGTATAACTCGTAACCAGCTAGATTCTTTTAGACTCGTAGCCTTGTAGCCTCGTAGTCTCTTAGACTCGTAGCATTGTAGCCCAATATCAGTGGAGCTGTTGGAGCTGTTGGAGCATTTGAAGCTGTTGGAGCTGTTGGAGCTTTTGGAGCATTTGTAGCTGTTGGAGCTATGAAGTAGTCGTGGCACGTTTATTCAGGGCTAAATGTTTATAAGATTGCTGGCTTTCGCAAGTGATCCTGTAGTAGGATAGAAATTGTGTAATAAATATTATGTTTGTAAAAGAACTTGTAGTGTTTAATTTCTCGAACCTTACACTTTTCTGGTATTATATTAAATTTCTTTTAGCTTCGTGCAGGATCGTGCCAAGGACCTAAGTCGACCTATTTAATCAGTATATTGTTTGCAAATTTATTTAATGAAATTTGAACTTTTTCCTGAATTTCTAGATTAATTATTACGAATTTTCCAAGATGTTGGTAATTATGGCTTATAGGATAATGGTAGTAGAGGATTAAAAGTCTCTTCTAAGAATTTTGAACATGGTTTATTGAAATTATTAATTTTTTACATAAAATGAAACGTTATTACATCGATCGAGTATCGAACCAAGGACAGGAGCGGATCAAACTAATCTGTCGAATGATTGCCAATTTTTTAATTAATTTTGGAATTTTTCCCGCATTTCTAGCTAAATAATTACATGATTTCAAGATGGCGCCCAAATAATCAAGATGGTGGATACCTCAGTAATAATAAATGATTACTGCACTATAGCGGGTAAAACTTAGACTAGCATGATGGTAAGACGTGTACACACACAAGATGGTGTCCTCCAGCAGACGAAAACAAGATGGTGGCAATGACCACTAGCTTGTTGTAGCTCCTGGTAGCATGTACTGAATGCAATATGTCGGATCCATGATGGTCGTCAAGGTCAAAGTCGTAGATCATGGTCAATGTCAAATTTAAGGGTCAATGTAAATTTCAAGGAAAAGGTCAAAGTTCAATGTCAGCAGTTGAGGACAAAGGTATGGTGACCAAAAAATTATACTAACATGGTATCAGCACACTCTAGCGGACGAAAACAAGTTGGTGGTCTCCAGCAGATGAAGACAAGATGGCGGCCATCATGAAAAGTGCAACGGTGGTTTTAGGATTTTTATTATTTAATTCGGTTGATTAATTTTTTTAATGATTTTTAAATTTTTTCCCGATTTTCTAACATATAAATTACGGATTTTGAAGATGGCGGACGTGACGTCATGCTCACTGGCGATATATATGCTTTGAAAAAAGTGGTGGGAGTCAGTCTGCCTGCAGCCACCACGGGGTAGAAGGATAGGTCGCCATTTTTTTTTGCCCTCACAGGGTTCGAACCGAGGACTCCGAGCTCCGTGTCATAAAAGTTAGTTTATTTTAATTTTCTATTTAAATTTAAAATTTTTTTTTTAATTTTTTTAAATTAAAATTGGATGTTATTAAAAGATTTTAAAGATGGCGATCGTAACGGAAATTGTAACGGTGACGACATTATCCATGATGATGTCAGAGGCTTATCGGAGGCTGTAGACATGGCTGCTTAAGCCTATATATGGACATTTCTAGCCGCTGATATTTTTAAGGACTAAAAACGGGAAATTTTCCCTCGAAATGGGAATTTTTCCCTCAAAAAGAGAATTGTTTAATTTATCAAAATATTTGAGATTTTTTGGCGGAATTTTTTTTCAACAAAAATGGAAATTTGATCGTTTTTTGAGGAATTTTGTGTAAATTTGGCCCAATTTTGGCAAATTTTGGCAAATTTTGAGTGTCAAATTTCAAGGTCAAAGGTCAAGGTCACACTCATCCAAGATGGCCGCCATGACGTCTAAATCAAAGATGAAGGTCGGCGCCTCGCTCTTCGCCCCGGACCCAGTTTCAGGAGCCCCTATTATATACTACTGTGATGTTATTAGCTCACCCGATCGTACGAAAAACATAAATTGAAGGATGCTGATGGCTTCGAGAAGACTGAAACTAATGGAAGTAACAACACCGTGTAAAGTGAGAATACATTCAAGCCGATATTCAGTAGATCCACCATACTTTGTAAAAAGGAAGTATGAAGACTATGAAGACACTTCGACTTCAACGAAAACGAATTTTTAAGGTAATCTGGGTGAAGACGATGCCATCTACGGTGATTGCTACAGTGACTCTGAAGCTGGTGGCGTGATCTTAGACTGTGCTGAAGCAGCTAAAGCAGGCAAGATCAAAGACTGTGATGGCGGCTTGATATCATAACGATGAAAATGACATAATAAAATAAATTATCCTGATCAAGCTTGTGATAATCACTGACACGATTACGAAAGTGACCTTGCGGTTGGTGATAAAACGTAAGACACCGGAGATAATGATATTTATTGTAAACGAACAAGGAAGATGAACGTAGCAGAAGAGATTGGACGATCCTAACATATTGGTTGACCAACTAAGACTGATGGTGGCATCTGTTCGTAGAGGAAACTACTCGCATATCGATGAAGTATCGTCCATACTTAAAGAACTGCGGAAAGCTGGCTACATACAATAATTTGTTTAACTGTCATGTGTGTACTATTGAAAATTTAAATGAATTATTTATATTTTAAAAAGTACGTTATATTTCTTGTATTCTGATTTCCAACTAAGCATGTGTTTCCGCTACTGTATGTGTGATCATTCCGTTTCCTGTGTGTACGATCCGTTTCCTGTATATACGTTCCGTTTTCCTGTGTGTACATTCCGTTTCCTGTATGTACGTTCCGTTTCCTGTGTGTACGTTCCATTTTCCTACGTGTACATTTCGTTTTCCTGTCGGTACGTTCCGTTTTCCTGCATGTACATTCCGTTTTCCTGTGTGTAAATACCGTTTTCCTGCGTGTGCTTTGTTCGTGGTCTATATGTCTGACATTGTTCATGACCTGGTCTTGCAGTCTGATGACGCTTGGTGTATGGATGGTTTTGTACATGAACATTTTAAAGGTTAATCTAAGTATCAAAAAACTAAATTTTAATGTAATGCATAGCGGCACTGTATTTATTTAGATGGTCAGGTATATTGTCTTGAGTATTTTTCGAAGAGTGAATGATTAATAAATTCCACGAACGGTAATGGAAAATAAAATATTAAATATGTTTAACATTTAGTTACAACTGTAACTGGTCAAGAATCGAACCGTGGACAGGAACTGATCGATTCGATTTGTAAACTAATAATTGATTTTTTTGGTGAATTTTGGAATTTTCCCCACATTTCTAGCTAAATAATTACATGATTTCAAGATGGCGCCCAAATTTAAAGACGGCGGATACCTCAGTAATAAATTATTACTGCACTGTAGCAGGTTAGAATAAAACTGGCATGGTGGTAACACGAGTACACACAAGATGGTGTCCTCCAGCAGACGAAAACAAGATGGTGGCAATGAACACTAACAGGTAGTAGCTCCTGGTAGCATGTACTGAACATAAATTGTCGGATCCATGATGTACGTCAAGGTCAAAGTCAAATTTCAAGGTCAAAAACAAATTTCAAGGTGAAAGACTAATTTCAAGGTCAAGCACAAAGTTCAAGCCAAAGTCAAATTTCAAGGTCAAAGTCAAATTTCAAGGTCAAAGTCGAATTTCAAGGTCAATGTCAAAGTTCAAGGTCAAGGTTAAAGTTCAAGGTCATTGACAAAGTTAAATGCCAACAGACGAGGTTAAAGGTATGGTGAACAGAAAATTATACTAACTAGACACCAGCACACTATAGCAGACGAAAACAAGATGGCGGCCTCCAGTGGACGAAGACAAGATGGCGGACATGACGTCATACCAGTTACCGTTATATATACCTTGGTGGTAGGTCAGTCTGTATTTGGCTTATGTGGAGGAAGTCTCTAATGGTTTTTTTTTTGCTATTAGCGGTTTCGAACCAAGGACGGAAATCGATCTAATCAATCAGAATTCTAATAAGTTAATTTTTGATGAATTTTGGATTTTTTTTATTAAAATCGGATAATAAATAAAGATATCCAAGATGTCACTTAATTATAAGATGGCGGACATGACGTCATACAAGTTGATGATATACCTATACCCTGTTATTTGTGGTAGTTAAGTCTGTAGGTGGCTTCTGTGGAGGAAGGATCTGATGGTTGTTTTTTTTATTTTTTGCCCTCACCGGTTTATAACCAAGGACGGTAATCGATCTAATCAATCAGAATTTTATTAAGTTAAATTTTTGATGAATTTTGGAATTTTTCCCTATTTTCTAACACAAAAATTATGGATTTCCAAGGTGGCGTTTAAATTTCAAGATGGTGACCATAACGGTAATTGCAACATTAATAGGATCCAATATTATGGTCATAACATAAAGTGTAACGATGTCATCGTACTCAACCGAGATGGCTGGACGAAACGTAACGTGTATCATTTATATAATCCAAGATGGCGACCGTAACGATAAGTGAAACAGTGGTTTATAAGATTTTTATTATTTATTCGATTATTTAATTTTTTTATGGATTTTTAAAAATTTTTCCGATTTTCAAACATATAAATATGCTGATTTTAAAGATTGCGGGTGTAACAGAAAATGCAAGGGAACCTCATAATCCAAGATGGCGGTTATGTCTCAAACATTATTACTTAAAATTTAAAAAAATTTCAAGTCCGAATATGCATGTTATTTTTTTAAATACCTTATTTAATTCTCAGTCTGGTAAATGTCTCGATATCCGAGCGGTTAAAAGCATATGTTTTCCAACCTAGCGATCAGAGCTGCGCTGGTTCGAATCACAGCGCTTTCAATGTATTTTGCATAAAAATTAAATTTAATATGCCGATAAGGATCATAATAGCTATGGTAGGTAATGGAACATCGACCTTATGTGATGTGACAGAGAGATGCTGGTGCTCTCTAGGAACAAACAACAGAAACAAAGTCGATGGTATCCAAGATGGCGGCCTCCAGTGGAACAGAAAACAATCAAGAGCGATGCTGTCGCTATCTAGGAACAAACAACAGAAACAAAGTCGTCGGTATCCAAGATGGCGGTCTCCAGTGGAAAAGAAAAAATCAAGAGCGACACTGGCGCTGTCTAGGAACAAACAACAGAAACAAAGTCGACGGTATCCAAGATGACGGATCCAAGATGGCCGCCGGGGTCAAGGTCAAGGTCACATTACAACTTGTCCCGTTACGCTATGTCCCGTTACGTTGTGTCTCGTTACACTCATCCAAGATGGCCGCCGTGACGTCAGAATCAGAGATGTGGCTCGGCACCGGCACCAGGGCTCGGAGCCCCTATTACATACTACTACGATGATATCTGATGAACTGTTAATGGAGCATTAACAGTGTGATAACCAGAGAAACCCAAGAAAATTCATCGAGTATGGCAACGGTAGCCAAATATATTTCTTGAGAATAATCATTGTTAGACCCCGGCATAAGTCAAACCCAAACACGTTGGTAGGAGGCACGTTATCTGACCACTCAACCACCGTGTCTTTTAAAGCCCAAATTGTCGATGAGAATGGATACCAAATAGCTTTAGATATCGTTATTTTGCTTATCAATAAAATAACTTGATTATATAGCATATGATCAAGTAACTGTTTACAGTAACCGGTAACCATTAAGATTAAGAAATGTTGTGTTTGGCCCGGTGGGAGGAGATAAATCGTCTCCATCAAATTCTAAATATCTATTAAAATCTAGCATAACCAGTATTTGAAATCAAGCATCAGGCAAAGTAGTTTAACTTAAACACCTGCCCCCCCCCCCCCCCCCAAATTTAATTCTGATAAAGCTCCAGTGATGAATTAGGTCTTTTTCCGAGATAATTTATGTTTTAGTTTTCTGTTCCTTAATGTAGGAATAGGGTTAGGTCATCCTCCTGGCGAATACATAATTGTATATAGTTTTTTTTCACTATTTGTACATTCCAGACTATAGGTACACACCTCAGCCCTTGATGTACGGTATTTGGTAAGAGTAATTTCGTGAAAATGGAAGTCATATCACAAAAATGGTGAAAACGCATTTAGAAACATAAACGTACATAGTCGGTTTAGTAAACACTAGGAAATAAAACAAACTTATTGGTGAGCCATATGAAAATTTGTGTTAGTGAAACTACCCTGGTATATATTTAGTAACTAAAATATCAAGTGTAATGTAATTACAAATTTTAAAATATATAAGAAAATTGGCATTGCCATTATACTGTCTGTTTCACAAACTCGAATAAATTTTTTATAAGCGTTTTTATAGAACGCTCCTTTGTAAACCTTAAGGTACACGTCAGTGTAATTATTTTTTTTTTTACTTTTTAATAATAGTATTTAATAATAGTATTATGAAATAATGTTCAATGAGATCAATAAAGTTGATATTTATTAATTGTAAGAGGTATTTACAGACTGGTTTCAATTGTTTGTGCAAAACAAATAATTTATATACTTAATGTTATAATATCTTTTTTATAATGTTTTGAGATGATATTGTTTTATACAGCGATTGGTTTGCAACTTTAAGTTTTAAAGATACTTAAAAGATTGTGACTTTGCTAATGCCTAAATATATGACTCCTAAATAAAATGATCTCAGTTCGAGACACCGTCTGTTCACTATACGGCGTATGGTGACATGTATAGCCAAGTAAAAGATTATGAAAGAAATAATCATTAGGAAGCAACACTTCATTTACTGTAAATTTCACAGATATATATATATATAACATTCCTTTTCTTCTTCACCCACTAAACAATCTAACATGTCTAAATAAAAAAATGGTGGTAAATTAAAATTACATTTAATTAGTAACGTATTATGGCAACCCATGTAAGACGAATTGGGTTCGTGAGGGATAGCCCAATAGTATTATTAAATTTCTATTAATTTGAATGTTTAAGTTAATAATAAATAATTGAACTTAAAAATATCCGATCACAAAAAAGGCTCTTAAAAATTATTATTCTCAAATCACTAAATGTCTGTCTAGTACCGCAGTTAACACTCCTCACTGGAGCTAGGCTCAATAGCGGTTTGCCCATTACTACACACCTTTCCGCGCACACAGTGTCGCGCCACTCAGTCGCCGAACTCTGCCTTGCGCCACTCTCAGGGGGTGTCTCTTACCCTGTTCGCCAATGTCGCATTCCGGAACTGTTGTAGGACTCACTCCAACTTTCTCGGAGCTCGCTCGGAACTCCTGCGGAGGCCAGCACCGCTTATTAAGTTCTAATAGTTCGTCTTTCCAGAACCGACAAGAGTGACAGTGACGAAGTCGCGTCATCCCAGGCCGACGCGGCGACTATAAGTTTGGGGTCCATTCACGACACTCAGCGCGGTGGCCCGCGGACTTCCCAAAGCCACTCAGCGATAGATATCAGATATGGGTGAGGGGGGTAATCCAACCAGGCACGCATGGCATGCCTTACGTTAAGGGCGACATGTGACATGCAGCGTGTCGCTAGTGGCCGTCCAGGGCCGCCAGCCAGCTCCGAACCTGGCACGTGTCGCGGTTCTTTTTGGTTTCCTAATAATATACAAGTTAAATATTTAAATACATATGTACAAATGTTCTTATGCCAAAAATTTTAAACCCCTGCATGTTTTTAATACAATTAAGAACATTTGCTTAAATTGCCATACCTATTAGGGGCCACAAAAATCTTTAAAATTTTCAACGTAAGGTACACAGACGTGAGAGGCCGTTGCTCGAAACGACTCCTAATCAAATTTCTACAATGGCGAGATTGATGACAACGTGATTCTAATGGCCAGTTTTACCATTAGAGTTCAGGCGTGATCTTGAGTTATAAGCTGGTTTTGTCAACGTTCGACCACATATTCGGTAGTACCATTGTTTTGTGAGCTTTGAAAAAAGATCAATAGAAACTTTAATGTTAAGCGTCTCTCGGGGTGGTTCATAGCTATGATCTCGGATCGACACTGTTCCAGCAGACATGGCCGACATTTTCACATACTTTATGCATGTTTATTTAATGAAACGTAAATATTAAAGTATTATTTATAAAATTATTATCATATTTAATGCATGTATAAAAATGTTACTTAATCTAGTGTTCCCTCTTGTCACACGAAATGTTTGAAATTTTGTTTTAGTTTAATGGTTTGATACTTAATTTCGGCATGAATTTTTTCCATTTTAAATTGAAGTGTTTTTTTTATTCAAAACTTGCTTCGTTTCATATAAATTTTTAGATACTAGTATGTTTTTTTAGTCGTTAATAGAATTGAAAATATGAGGCAGCAACTATATTTGCTGCTATCTTTGAATCGTATCAATAGTATACTGTGGTAATTCCTGGGCCAGAAGTTGGAGTGAGGATTCAGGGAATGTCCGCCATGTTGAATTGTGACGTCGTGGCGGCAATCTTGTAGGACTTTGACCTTCACATTCAAAATTTGCCTAAATTCGCCAAAAATTACTCAAAATTTGCCCAAAATTCACCAAAATCCGACCAAATTTCCAGTTTTAAGAAATAATTTCTACCAAAAATTCGCAAAATTTTAAAACATAAAAAATTCCCTATTTGGAAGGAAAAATTTCCCGTTTTAGTAGCTACTTTAAAATGCCAATGGCTTGAAAATTCCCCAAAGTGGCTTAAAATTCCCTGGCGACAAGACATTTTAAGCCCACGAGGCAATGATCTTATCCATTATGATGTCACGGCCACCATATTATTGAATTATGACGTAACTGTTGGAACTATCGTCATTTCCGCCATCTTGAAAATCCATAATTGTTATATACTTGAAAATCAGGGAATCATTTTAAATTTATGAAAAAATTAATAATAATTAAAATAACATTCAGCCATCTTGATTATGACATCACGAACACCAAATGGAAAATCCGCAAATACTATCAAAAAAATATGAACAATTTGAAACTTTATAAAAATATTAATTAATAGAAAAATTAATAAGAATCGCACTTACATCATTAAGTCATCCGTTCGAACTTAGTGAGGACAAGAAAATGACAACATATCTTCCACGGAAGCCACCGACCAACTGACGTCCCACTACTAATACCAAGGTATATTATATCACCGGCTAGTATGATTTCATGTCCGCCATCTTGTTGTCATATGCTGGAGGCTGCCATTATGTTTTTGGCTGCTAGAGGCTGCCACTTGGTGTTCGTCAGCTGGAGTCTGCTATCTTATTTTCGTCAGCTGGAGGCAGCCATCTTGTTTACGTCTGCTGGATTTTAAATATTTTGCGTGACATTTCAATCCAAGATAGCGGAGTGTTATTAATGTAAATATTAATGTCATATATTTTTTTAATTAATTTCGGTTTTCTATCAAAAATACTGTTTGTAAAGATGGTGGCCATAAAAATAATTGATAAGGTTACATGATAATTCAAGATGACAGCCGTGAAATCTTAATGTTTAAAGCTTAGAGCGGCTTGTCGCCGGGCAATTTAACCTGTCAAATTTTCAAACCGTTGGCCTTTTTGAGGACTAAAATGGGGAATTTTTTTCAAAATGGAAATTTTTCCTTCGATGCAGGTAAAATTTTAATTTTTTCTTATTTTTTGACAGAATTCTTTTCCAAAAAACTGAAAATTGAGGTGGGTTTTGGCAAATTTCTGGCCAAATTTGGCAAATGTTGAGTAATTGTTGGAACATTTTGGTCAAGGTCAACGTAAAAGTCAATGTCAATGCCACAATATAAGATGGTGGACATGCTCTAGCATGGGAATTCCGCGGGTTTACAAAGGCTGCCGCGTGGAATTGCGTAAATAAGCACAGATGTTCGGGAATCTTCGAACGTCGGGTCGGCCTGGGATGACGCGACACGTCACAACCACTGTTCCAGAAAGGCGGCCACGTGTATAAGAGAAACTTCCATGGCAGTTGAGTTCAAATATGCGAGTTGAGTGAAGTGAGTGCTCAGAGAGTGGCGTAGACACGGAGCGAAAGGACCGCCCGTATATGATCTAATGGTGCGAAACTGTGTGTGTGGACAAGTGCGTGATAAGGGCGAAATACTGTTGAGCCTAGCTCCTGTGAGTAGTGTGAACTGTGAACTTGACAGATACTTAGTGATTTGTGAACAGATGTGTGGTGTTTTGATTAGTAATGTAATTATTAGTGATAAATAAAACTCTATAAAATAATTGGGCTATCCTTACGAACCCATTTCCCGACATGTAACACTCTTTGATGCCATGTTTTTTACAACACTGTTTATTTGGCTAATAAATTATAGTATAAAGTATAAATTATAGTATAAAGTATTCCCTACCATAAAGTTTACTTTGGTTCACTAATACGATTAGTATATCACCCGAAGTTTATGATAATTAGAATGTCCGTGTGCATGTTGCCAGACGTGAGTCCGCCATCTTGAAAACCTTGACTCGTGGGTATAGCAATTTCTGCATGCATACACACAGAACTGACAATTTACGCTTTGTAATGCACGCTTATTCAATCCTGATGTATACAAAAATGTCACCCTCAACGTGCCTAAAAAAGTTTAACCTCAAAAATGCAGGATATTATAATTTCGGTATAGCGTTGATGCATTTGCATGCGATGCATTCGGTACACCTGTTCTTCGGCTATTCTAGAGAAATTATTGGTAACAACTTGTTAAAAATATTTTTATTTACGTTTAAAAAAAGGGAAATGTTTTTTACGGGTTTCCCTTAAAATATTAACTTTTCGTATTTTTATCACATTCGGCATTAATTTAAAGAATGTTAATTTAAATTTTTTGTGCGAGTTTCTTATTATAAGTTTATTTGCAACATGAGAACATATTAATTTGCTCGTTACATCACTGGCGAGTACTGAAACTCGCAATCGTTTTTGAACATCGTTTGTATATTTATATAGTTATTTTATTTTGTATAATATGTTTTAATTTTTTTTAGTGTATGTCTGTTTTTTTTTGTTTTTTTACTCTCCTTGTTTATATGCGGTAACGTTATTGATAGCTTTGGTAGTGCTATTTTTATTGAAGCTATACTGACAGGTGCTGATTCTTAAAATGACTGTTTTTGTGGTCTGCAGAGGCTATATTTCAAATACACAACAACAGGTTAATTTCGTGAATAAAGATAAAAAATTACTTATTTTGCTCCTACTAATTGCTCTGTGCAAGTTCATATTAAACAGCAAGAAAAATGAAACTGTGACCGTGGCCTATAAGGGAATGACAGTGTTGGAACAATGTGTGCACGTGGGGAACAGCAGGGCTGTAAATAAAATAGGTATTGGACATATATAAATTTAGCAAAAAGTTCTGACAAGGCTTTGATTTAAACATATTCCAGTTTTTATGGTATTTTAAACCCATTATATTTAAGACATACCATAAAAGTTTAATTGCTTTTATGTACCTGATTTTGTGATACGTAAAACTGTTTTATAAAAATAATAATTATATGTTTTACAAGTAACCATGGAAATAATCATACCGATATTGCTAACTCACGCTGAATTTATTAATGTGGGCGTTTGGTTGCGGCAAATGATGAAGGTAAATATTTATAAAATGTTTGAACAGAATCCTGGGGTGCGCCTAAATATGCT
Organism: Bacillus rossius redtenbacheri; assembly: GCF_032445375.1. NCBI lineage: Eukaryota > Metazoa > Arthropoda > Insecta > Phasmatodea > Bacillidae > Bacillus > Bacillus rossius. The sequence continues at coordinate 24,352,799 of NC_086336.1, read as the reverse complement.
GCAATGCTGAAGAACTTGTACCAGTTTGATGCGGAGTTTTTTGGCATGAAACCTGGCCAAGTGGATGGCACTGACCCTCAGGGACGAATTTTGCTAGAAACGGTTTACGAAGCTATCGTTGATTCAGGTATGTAATGTCAGTATCACTTTTCTGCTTCGGCGGAATCTATCAATATAAATGAATTTTTTCACCAAAAAATTTGTCAGTTTTACCTTTCTAAACTTCTTTTTGTAACAATTTTTAAAATTTTTGTAATACTTAGTAATTATCACAGACTTGTACAATCTTTATTACATATGTCTAAATATTTTTTTTTATATCTATATACATCAGGAAGGTACGCAGGGAGGAGTGGATGGTGAAATGGAGAAATGATTCATGCAATGGGGAATTTAATTTTAATACCATTTCTTGGACATACGCCATTACAGTTTTGCATTGTTGGTCATGGAAAAAATTCAAGAAACAAAATTAAGAAATAAAAATGGAAACATAAATTCCCAGAAAACAATCCTAATTAAGCTGTCAAACATATGAACTAAAAGATGTACCTTAACATGTATTATGGACAACACAATAACGTCAACGCCGACGAAGAAAAGGAACAGAAAACATACTGGGTTCGCCGGTGTTGTCATTATGTTGTTCATAATATCTGTTTATCTTCATCGTCAAGTTTGTATATTTGTTGCGTTGTTCCGATATTGTTGTCTGCCTGCATTTTTCGTTATTGTTGAAATCGTCTCGTCACTGAGTTTCGTCTGTGTTGTTATTATTTTATTCAAGATTAAATTCCTTCTACGAAATTCATGTCCTGTCTTTTATTTAAGTTGCATGTGTTCGTCTGTACTGTCGTCGTTATGTTGTCCATAATACCGGTTTAGGTACATCGATGAGTATATATGTTTGACATAGCTGATAAAGTTTGTTCTCTGTTGTTTTTATTCTTTCATGTTTATTTCTACATTTACGTTCTTAAATTTATTCAATGACAAACAGTATAGGACGGCAAAGGAATATGTCCAATAAATTGTATTACTCATGTGGGAATATGTCTTTTGATCCCCCCCCCCCCTACAAATCCTGAAAAAATGTATAATTCCCCCAAGAAAAGAAACGAATTTGAAAGCAAAGTAAATATATTCTCACAGCCTTCCCAGATTAAATTGTGCGAACGCTCCTGGTGTGTACTTGCCAGTGTAAGATGATTATTATATTTTAATGAATACAATACTATTATGTTAAAATAATTGTAACGTACAGTTGACTAATTTAAAATAATTAAATTAAAAATAGATAATTTTTCTACAAGTTAATTTTATATTTTATGTTTCTGATATTTAACAATTTAAGATGACCAAATTTCCCATTGAGTATTTATTTTCGAACGGTAGGTACCACATTATTACAGTGCTAAGAATTTCTTTGATAGTGTTTCAATGAAACCAAATTATATTTACAAAATCTGAACGAAAGTAATTAGTTAAAAACAATCTTTAAATTCTTTTTGTTTGGTTTCATATGGTTATACAAGGCTTCACACAAAAAAAAAACTGATGACCTTACTTTCCAGTTCTCATGTAGATTTTTTTTCAATCATACGTCTTGTCTTTTGATTTTGCAGCATGATAGTTATCATGTTTAGTAAAATATTATACCACAGTTATGAGTTTAGGTAGATTTAGAAAAAATACCAGCTTTAGCAGTCATTACAATGATGAACATTCAGGACCATATGTTCCTAGTTTATCGTTCCAGGGTTCAAAGAACCGAAAAAAATCTAAAATAAATTTCATAAAGATCCTTTTTTTATGAACACGATAACTGCTTTACTTTTTTACAAATTACTTCTTTTCATTCATACATAATATAAAGATGGAAAATCTAGGTCGAGTATGTTAAAGTGTGAAATTTAATAAAAAGGGGGTGGGAGGGTGGTAATATACGGGGAAATTTCATTGAAACCAGATAAATCACTGTAGTACTTTGAATATAAAAATGTTTGCATAAGTTTGAAGCTATTTGTTTACAAGGAAAACATGAGAGGTATAATTAAACTTACTTAATTAAATATAGTAGAACAATTTTTATGAAAGAAAAAAAATTTACCTGCTAAACTTTAAAGCAGGTACAATAGTTTAAGTAATAATTTTAACTTTGATTGTACATTTAACTAGTGTGAATGAAATTTTTCCTAATTTTGACGATATAATTAAAATACAGTTAACACAATAAGTATGCATTTACTGTAAGAACAATTCCGCTCATGTTTAGATTATGAAATCTGGTGTTTTGTAATAACCAAGGTAAATTGAAGGATAACAGTGTCCAGATGATGTCTGAAAGTGCGAAACATGATACTTATGTATGTTTTAAAAATAAAATATTTTAGAGAGCACAAATTTTTATAATTGCTTGCAGCACAGTACTTGTACCTGTGTCTGATAATTACCTACCCAAATATTAGTTACTTTCTTTTATTCTCTAAATAGACATTTTTTCGCAAAACGGTTTTGCAAATTGCATAGACTATTCGTGTGCTGACTGTAAATTTGTCTCTCATCCGAGTTGTGTTTCAGGTCAAAACCCTCAGGAAATGCGAGGCTCAAGAACAGGAGTATTCGTAGGCATATCGTTCAGTGACTCAGAACAGTATTGGTCTCATCAGTTTGAAGAAGAAAACTGTAGCCGCTACCTGTTGGGAAATTCCGATGCGATGATGGCAAACAGAATTTCTTACGTGTTCAACTTTAAAGGTATTTTAAAAAAATCTATTATATTAAGTTCTTTATGACACAAGCTTTATGCCAGTTAAATCATCTTAAATCATGTTGGAAGAATTCTGACAAAGTTTATCCTTTATAAATTCAGGATGGAGTCCAAAAAGACTCTTATTTTTAGCGTGTAGCGGTTCTAACAAAACAAAAAGTATAAATCCCCAAAAATATTAAAAATTGTGCCCAAAAATTAACTTATCAAGGTAAAATGATTTTATAATACAGAATGTAAGTTTAACAAAAAATATTATAGTATCGAAAGGATCAAATCCTTCTGTTTAGGTTTGTAAATCACGAGGTACACACACAACTAGAGCTGTTCCTAAAAAATGGAAAATTAATGCTTATATAAACATTAAAAACAACTTTTGGCATATATTTATTATTTTCAAATTAATGTTAGTATTATACAAAAAGTATCCTGTGGCACGATTCAGGGTGTAACGCATCACCTGGGTCTGCCATCTTGGATTGTGACGTCAAGGACACCATCGTAACCTTGAAATTTGACCATTGCCTTCAGAATTTACAGAAATTCCCTTAATTTGGCAAAAATTCATTCAAATTCGCAAAATTCCCAGTTTTCAGAGAAAAAATAAAAAAAATTAAAAAAAAATAATTTTCCTTATTTCAAAGAATAAAATCCCGTTCGAAGCAATATTTTCCCCTTTTATTTCTCAAAAAAAGCCAACTTTTTAAATTGTTCTTTACAAGTCTACAATTCCTTATCTACAAGCCTCCAGTTAACCTCTAAAGACATTTGACCTAGACCGTTGGGATGACATTGTCGTCAATTTGAGTTGTAATGTCATCGTTACAATTTTTTTTATACTCACCATCTAGAAAATATTTAATTATTATGCTAAATTTAAAATAAAAATCAAATTCAATAAAAAAAATTAAGTTATAATTACGATTATAAGAATGTTGTCCGACAAGTTGAAAATCCGTATGTATTTAAGAATTTATAATAAAATTTAAATCTTAAAATTTAAATTATAAAACACGCTTACATCATGGAGTCGGAAGACTCGGTTAAAATCAAGTGAAGACAAAATAATAATGGCGACGGATCCTTCCTCCATGGAGGCGAACGACAGACTGAAATCCCTCCACAAATGCCGAGTAATATATTGCGTCAACCGGTATGATGACTCGTCCGCCATCTTGGTTTAGTCTGCTGGATGCCGCCATCTTGTACCCGACACATTTTTTTTTCGTTTGATAGAGTTTGCTACAACCATTTTTTTAATTTTAATTACTTAAATGAAGGAATTATTAATTGCCAGGGTGCCCGCCGTATTATCAGCCATTGAAATATGTTTTTAAAAGCAAGAATTCGGGAAAAATTTTCAAACAAACACTCATTAAAATAATAATTGTTTGATCCTCTAGGTTCAGTACTTAACTGATACATAAAATACTAGCAGACCCGACAGACGTTGTCCTGTACACACGTCGTTAATTCGAAAATTTCAAACATTCTTCAATAAGCTGTAACAATCTGGACTGTTTTGATGAAAATTATTATTCAATAGTTATTTTAATATCTAACTTCATTACATGTACACTTATACAAATTCGACCGATCGGTAGCATGTGAGTATATACTGTGTGTGTAAGTATGCATATACTGTATGAGTGAAGTGAAATGTAGAAGCTGTGTTAACTAAAAAGATGCATCTATTACCACACTCCACGGATGAAATTTGTAGACTGGATAATAGCAGCCACTGTCTATGATTATTGACACGGATATTTCTAGGCGTCACCGAAAATTTTAAGTGAATGAAATGACTGATTACAGGTTGGGATATTATCCGTGGAGTGTGGCAATAACAGCATCGTAAATACAAACTTTAACTTGTTTTAAGTAAAGGTAAACAATGTTATAATGAAACTATTTTATAACATTTATTTATTAATTTACAAAAACTTAATTTATCTTAATGCTATTGGATGTACAATATTTTTAGTTAATCCTTGAGGTGTATAAACAAACAAATTCGATGGTTTTCCAACTCTGCAACACGCAACATAAAATTGACCGTGAGAAAAACACGGATTTTCTAAATCTAAGCCACAAATTGTCATGGTTTGGCCTTGTGACTTATTTATAGTCATAGCATATGCCAAGCGGATTGGAAATTGTAAACGTTTGAATGGTATAAGTGAATCTGAAGGAATCATTGGGATCCGTGGTAGAAGTACAACCTCACCTTGAAATTTTCCACTCAAAATAGTAGCTTCAAGAATGTTGCCCATGATATTTTTTTATAACTAATCACGTCCCATTACATAATTTCGGAGCATTCAAATTTCGAAGCAAAATTATAGGTGAACCAACCTTCAGTCGCAAATTATGTGGTGGCATTCCAGGTAAATCTAATGAATTTAAAAATTCTACAGGATAGTTAACAACTTCATCAGGATCAACAACAGTGTCGATCGATTTAAATGTAGTTTCATTACCAGGCAGTAATTGCTGTATTTTGAAATTGATGGCATCAACATCTAAATTTTTCGCAGCTAAAATTGCTCGCTCTCGTAGCCATCCATGATTAGTACAATTATTTCTCAAATCTGGAAAGATACTGTTTATTAACTCATCTTTGGTAGCCACCATGTTGCAAAAATTCTCTGGAAGTCGAATATATTGTGTATCTTCATACAATTCAATTTTACCATTGCCAATATCCAACAATTGTTCAGAGAATCTTGACGCTAATGGATCATTTTGAAGTTGAACGCGCATATTAATAGTAAGGCATATTTTCTGACACTTCGCCATAGATAAGATTCTTTTAAACATGCGTTTATTTCGTCTGCATATGTCGCGCGTGGAATGACTGGTAATGATTGTCTGAAATCACCAGACAGCAACAATAGAGCACCACCGAAAAGCCTAGTATTATCCTAGATATCTTTCAGGGACCTGTCGAGAGCTTCAAGCGAATGCTTGTGGGCCATGGTACATTCATCCTAGATAATAATTTTGCATTTTCTCAAAACTTGAGCCATGCCTGAATGCTTCTTTATGTTACACATTGCTTCGGGATTTGTGTGAACATTCAAAGGTAATTTAAGCGCTGAATGCGCCGTCCGTCCACCATCAAGTAACGTTGCTGCGATTTCTGATGAAGCAATAGCCAATGCAATATTATTTTATGATCGGATGCGCGCAAGTATCAATGAAATGAGGAATGTTTTACCAGTACCACCTGGTGCATCCAAAAAAAAGAATCCACCTTGTTGCGCTGCAATTGATACATTAATTTGATCATATACATTTCGTTGCTCAGCAGTGAGCAATTGTTCATTATTGGCAACAAAAGTAGCCAAAGAAGTTCTATCGAAGAAGTGTTCCCGTTGAACATCGCTGTTGATGGTATCTACTGCTGGGCGGTTCGGCGCTGGCATGCCGAAATGGATTATCGGCATTATCGAAATAAGAATACAAATATGCTCAATAATTATTAATGACTCATTATATATTTCTGCGGAGAATTCGATATTTTGATTTTGATTAGTAATTCTAATCCGATGTAAAATATTCTCACTCATTGGGTCTTTATATTTGTCCCACAAAGCAGATGCTTCAAACGGAAAACACAATTTCAATATTATTGAAAATAATTGACGAATTTGTTGTGGAGATGAGCTCAGTGCTGCATCTGCAAGTGTGAGATCCCAATGGTTATCATCCTCCAATAAATGTAACTCACGACACGCATCAAAGAAAGTGTCGTATAAAGTACCATTGACTTTTCGCAAATATCGGAAAGATGTTGGTCCAGGAACGTTAACTAATAACAAACCCAAAAAAAATAAACATTCGCGTTGCTTAGGATGAACTGTATATATTCGACCTAAAGTATTTGTCATAAATATGTCGGTGAATCCTGGGACTGGAAATGCCTCGTTTCCGTGGCTCCCAATTTTTTGATTGTTTATTCCACGTAAAAAATTTAGGAACATCAGTATACATTAATGTCCTTGCGAATTGACCAACAACATCTTGTCGGCAACAAAGGTTGAAAAATTCAGTAAGAGTTGTTTTTGGAGCCGTTAAAGCTTGTTGTAGTGAAGTCTGTTCTGTAAAGTAAACACGCTGTCCGTTTTCAAGATGCACAGCCAAATGTATAACAGCAGGATCCCTTTCATGTATAGGAAACGTAAAAATGCGCCAAATAGCTTCGTTACTGCTTATGTATCGACCCATTTGATAACGTGTAATTTCGTCATTGTCATTTACATTTTGAACAGCGAATACAGCTTTATCACTGCCCTTGTGAACATACTTACAAATGTATTTTATAGATTTCACTGAACTGCATAGTTCAACGTTTATGTGCGCTTTATAGGTTTTGCACAGCAATGGTGAATATGGAACTACCCAGCGATTATCAATATCTACTGTCACACCGTTTGACAGACGCAATTCATATGATTGACCGCCATTGTCTACGTCTCTACGCCGGTAAGATGGATAACCGTCAATATTGGTGATAGTATCAGATTGGCATGGTTTTGGAAAACGTTTCGTACATTTTCCATTGTCCATACATGGTGACATCATGTTTAGAGTACCACATGGACCATGGATCATATTAGTAGTTACAATATCAAACAATTCTTGATCAACATTCGGATCTGGAATTTCGGCTGAAATAATTTTGTCGATTTCTTCTGGGCGTACTTAATCCACCAACCAAATCAAAATATGCGCATGAGGTAAACCTCGTTTTTGCCATTCAACAGAGTAAAGCCAACAATGTGTTTCACCAAATACCGAGTGATGTGTAATCAAATTGATCAAAGATTTTAATCTTTGTTTAAAAACACGTGCAGTGATATCATGGCGATGCATCGATGTTTGACCTGGCAACAACAAACTTTGAATTTCATCCCAGTTTGGATTACACGTAAATGTGATAAAAAGATCTGGTCGGCCATATGCACGTACGTAAGTCATGGCGTCTTGAATATACTCTTGCATATGACACGGACTACCAATGTATGATGATGGGAGAATATATGCGCTACTGATGTTGTTGATGTCATTAGATGCATCTACGTTACCAATAACGGCGTCACGCAAATGAATGTACTCCTCAGCACGAAGTTTTGTTTGATTAAATTTTATATATCGTAATCTCTCACTTTCAATTTTTACGTACATATCGACAATATACTGATGAAATAGCTCTCTGCATCGGAGAATGGTATTGTCTTCATTAGCACGTATCATCAATCGATATGCGTAGAAGTTCATAGCACTAACTTTCTTGATCAGTTCTTCACCTGCAAATAAATATATATATGAGAGATACAGAAATTATTTGGAAAAAAAAAAATCTGTAAGATAGTCTATTAGTTGTACCTGTAGTTGGATTCCTTTGTTTAATACTAAATGGTATCCATCTTCTTCTTCCCAAAATATCAACGGATACTGCAATGCATCGTAAGAACGATGATTGTCTTGAATTAATTGCATCGTATTATCTCTGCGTTGAATGCAAATGTCCCGACGTTCACATGGGTCACCGGCCATAACAACTGCAACTTCATTAATAGTTGGAACATTATATGTGCCTGCGTGCTCTCCGTAGGGCACTTTGTCTGCTTTAATAATAATGGCGTAGTTGTCGTTTTGCAGTCTGCTAGAAAAAGTCTTGAACAATTGCAACAACTGGTTATGGTTTTGCAAAAACGTTTCCAAAATGTCCACAATTTCTCGTTCCTCCATCTGCTCTATATAGTTGTAAGCGCAGCGTGTGTGTGATTGTTGCTCCTCATTGCCCATAAAATAAATTTGTAAAAATTTTGGATCGGCATCAGGCATTGGGAGCAATGAACCTATTTGGTGGTACACTTGACCTTGAATTTTGAATGTAGATTCGAAATTACGACCATCTTCATTATGAACAATTTTTGTTGCTCCAAGTAATGTCATTTGGAAGCATGAATTGAATTTACGAATTTTTCGCAAAAACAATTTCGATTGAGATGTGGTGCCAGCTAAAAGTGTTTTTAAAGGTTCCGGCGGTGGATTTAGCGATTGCAGTGAAATTTTTCCAGATGCGCAACATAAACCAGCTGATTCACCTTTGTACTTGAAAGCATGACAATGTTGACACTTTTTGTCCATACTACCAATCGAGATTAATGCATGTGACGATTTCAGGATCATATTCAAACGCAAGGCGATTGAGTGATGCTCTTGTCAATGCTCGATCATTTTGCATCCGGCGTTGGTTACGTTCTCTATGTGCATCCGTCGCTTGTTGACATGCCTCTCGTTGTCTTACTGCATTAGCACGAAGACGTCGAGTGCGTTGTACTGAATTTTCATTCGCACGTGTAGATGCAACTTGATCTCTCAGATTTGCATTATCCGCCGAGTGTTCTTCATCTGTTCTATTTATTCGACGATCATGGACCAATTGCGCGTTCGGAGTACGTCGACCAATATTTCTGGCTCTTCCTCGAAGACGTGGCATTTTTCTGAAGAAAAAAAAATACTGTAAAATAATACGCAACGAATGTGATTTTTTTTTATTGAGAATGAAATTTTAATTAATTAACAAAAAAGATTTATTGTAACAAATTTTAGATAAAAAAACGTGTAATTTTATTTTTTTGCTTGATTACTTTTAAAATGAATAATTTTTTCCAAAGTAAATAATTTTTAATAGAATTTTTTTCAAATTTTTTATAGTTTTATTTTAAATAGTTTTTTTATTTAAAAAATTAATAATTTTTATTAAAAATGATTGAAAAAATTCGTTATGGAATCAATAAACTACACAAATAATTTTATAGAGAAATGACACACACTCACTATTTGTGTGGCTATGAAACATGATTTTTTTCTGCAATTTAAATTGTAATATACAAAAAGGGTTTTGAAAATTGAAACAAATATGGCGACACTATAAACTGTCAGGATCTTTATTTTTTTCTTACTCTCTACTTAGTTCCTTACAATAGCAAAACTTAATGGCTTCTAATAATGCGTTGCAATTTTTGCTTATAAAGCGTGATTTTTTTTAGTTTTTCTTAACTCAGAATCGAGATAAAATATCCAATTGTGAATCCAAACCATCCTCGAATCCCCGTGAACTCACACACAAAATTTCATCAAAATCGGTCCAGCCGTCTAGGAGGAGTTCAGTGACATACACACGCACACAAGAAATATATATATAAAGATGAGTTAAACAAATATCACTAAACATGGGCCGGTTCAAGAAATAAAACAACAAAATTACAAACAAAAATTTATTTCATTAAAGTACACACGTGCTAAAGTTAGCAATCTAATGAACATTTAGTTCTTTGGCTTAAAATGAATAATTCTTAGCTCCAATCGGTTTACTGGAGACAGTGACCTGCCAGATTATTTTCCTGCATAGTCTTTTTATTACCGACAGAGTTTCTAAATACCGTGTTTTTATGTTTATGTTTCACATTGTTAGCACTGTAAATTATAGTATTCACGGTCTTGTATGGGCACTTTTTCTCTTAGTACTTGAACGGATACGGTTTACCATATACGCAGACCATTATATTTTAAAGGTCCGTACATTGAGGCTTCTTCAGTAAACTGCTCATTTATGCTATGCTTGATATCATAAAGATACACAAAAATGTATTTTGACTCACTAAACGTATTTCCAAAATTGTAGTCTTTCAATGTTCCACAAAATTCTGATTTCGCCAAGTAGAATCCATTATCATTTACCTGTAATCCGCGAAGCACCGTGTTGGGTATTTATTCATGGCCAGGCGTTATCGCAATACGCTGCTGAACATCTGTATTTGTGCTTGTACGCATACAAGTCTACAATCTAAAGTTAGGAGTCGAAATGTCGGCATGTAGTTCAACTGTTGTCATACGGACTTCAGCTTTACAGTTTTTCACATGTCATCTCAATTTTTTAATAAGTCTAAACGAACCACGGCACTCATCGCAGCGAAACTTCAAAAGGGAAGGATTTTTCGTACATTTACTCCCATCATGTTTTCGTACCTCATGGACACGACATATCGCAGTAGATGCAATGATGTTAGGCGATGTAGACGAAAATTTCATACCTGAACCGGATGCTGATGATAATGCTGCAGTACCAATTCACGGCGTACACTTACCTAAGCTCCTCAAAACAACGCTGTTGCAGAGAAACCTTTACTTTCTGCCACGCAGCAGGACTTTATTATGTCTTCAATTGTATTTTCAAATAATCATATCTTGTAAATGCTTGCGACTCTTTCTACAACTAAACATTTTACGAGAAAGATTATTAACACATTCTCTGTTCTTGTGTCGACGATCATTATGCTTGTTCGAGACAATCTTATCAATGTAACGACATCGATTTTTGGATAACGCCGATGCACCTTTAGTAAACAATGCTCTCTCACGATTGAAAGAGGAGTGCTTGTCTAGACACCAAGAAGAATCAGAACTATCTTGCATGATAGTGTTTCTCAATTATTTTAATGCATATTTTTCATGACAAACTATTTGTTGTTTTAAGTTACACCTGATAAAAAAATGTTATTGTCGATTTTGTAACATATATTCACTAATTAAAAATAACTATGAATAAAATTGCTTGTCTCGTTAAGTAAAACATTTTTCATATTGATATATCAGATATAACATCTCATTTCATCAGAAAAATTTTTTTGGTAATTAATTTTTTTTGTAATTATATAATTTCTAATTTAGATTCACTTAATTTGGAGGAATATGTGACCACCTAATTATTCATGCCAATATTTTTTCTCCGTGTGCTCCTGATTATTTATCTTAATATTTTGGTGGTTTTCTCGATATGCTCCTGATTATTCCTGAAAAGATTTTTATTGGTTTCTCCCAATTCTTCTGGTTATTCATGGTGATGATTCTGTTAGATTTCTCCACGTGCTCCTGGTTATTCCTGGTGAGGCTTTTGCTGTTCTCCGAGTATTTCTGGTTATTTCTGAATAATCGATCTCTGCATGAAAATGTTTTTAATTAATGAGACATGCAAATTTTATTATGCGTACATTTAATGACTGTATTTCTGTTGCAAAATCAGCATTTACTTTCCTTTAAAAAGGTGAAATTTGAAAAAAAAATAACCATTACTAAAAATTAAATGACTTAAGATGACTCAGAAAACTATCATGCAAGACGAACATTCTTCTCCCTGGTGTCTAAACAATCGCTCCTTCTCTTGCGATCGTTAGTGAGCAATCCCGCATCCAATATGAAAGAACAAGTGTCCATATAATATGTCAAACGAAGAAATTAGTTATTTAGACGATTACTATGTCTTGAGACAGGTGAGAAACATTTACATGTGAGACGAATTTTCTTTTCCTTGATGGCTAGCGAATACCACCTTCTCTTGCGATCGCGAGTTAGCATCCCGCATCGCACATGAAAGAGCTATTGCCTGTACAACACAGCATTTGGCGCCAACTGTTACGAGAATTGGGAATACTTGAAAATAATTATTTTCATGAGATAAATTAACTCTTGCTGCTGAATTGAGCTATGGTAGCCAAGTGCATCCTTGTAGATTTGTATCCTCGTAACTTCGTAGCCCTGTAACGCTGTACCCTTGTAACATAGTAACCATTAAGAATCTTGTAGAATCGCAGCCTTATATAATCGTAGCATTTTAGTATTGTAGTTCTTTAGCCTGTAGTATCGTAGCTTCATAGTATCGTAGACTCGTAACTTTTCGGAGCCTCGTATCAGGGACGTAACTAGACATTTTTCCACCCGGGGCAACATCTCATCTTGGCGCCCCCGCCCCTTTTTTTAAAATTTTTCCCCAAACCATTTACCGACAACACGTCCTCATATTACCACTACATATGAATTCCACAATTACAAATATGTTTTATTAATTAGATAACAAACAAATGTATTTATTTACAGCAATTTAATTTTTTCTACAAGATAAAATTCCCACTTATGTCTAAGCTACTTAATTGACATGTAATCTAAGAGTAGCATGTTTGATATATACTTTCACAAAATGCTGCAAATGAAATGAAAAGTTTATCATCAAATAACAGAACAATATGTGTGAACTGAATCGACAAGAAGAACAGGATATTTGATTATGATAAATAGAGTTAATAGTTTGAATAAAAGACTTCACTCGAGTTGTTATCTTGAGAATAATAATTATACATTTCACACAATATCTTAATATACTGGCTAATTGTGATAAAAAAATTAATTCACATACAGAAAACTTGAACTAAAACTTAACTTTACGGGCTCTTTTGGCTGCAAATGTTTTTACAATGCCCTCAAAAGACAGCTTTGAAACTAACTTGTGCTCTATTGATATGATGCTCAGGTTGGTTAGTCTTTGCTGACCTGATAAATTTCTAAGGTAATTTTTTATCATTTTTAGTTTGCTAAAATTCCTTTCATTAGAGGTGGTTAAGACTGGTATTGTGCAAAAAATTATCAATGCTGTCGTTATGTTGGGGTATGCGTCTTCAAGCACATTCTTATATATTAATGGCAGAAGATATGCTGGTGAAACTGTTTTCATATTAGGGCTTAAATCCAAGGCATGATACTTCAAACTTTCAACTTCTATCGCCAGATCGTCCCTGTTTAAGTCTTCTTTATATGTGGTAGCTAAATCAAGTGCCTGTTTCTTCAATTATTCACCATTTAGTGTTTCAAACAGAGCTCCATTGAGGAAACCAAATAAACTATTCATGTTTTGAATAGCTTAAAACCTTTGTCTCAGTTCACTCAGAATCCGATCTATTATTTGTATAATCAACAGTCTGAACTTTTTTTCTTCTGAGAATTCATAGCTTTCATCTTCACCCTTTTCATCAACCATCCGCTTTTTCTTTCTTCCCCTTACTTGTTTCTGCTACTTCTTTCGCTTCTCTGATTGCGTTTGTGGAACTATTTAACCTTTCTGATCCTAATTCTGATATCATACGGTTAATATGTTTTGCTGATAGATCGATACTGATGTCATCTCTTTGTAATAATTTGTTGACGATATCAATACGGCTTGGTTCCCTATACCAAAAACAGGAGAATACAATGAATTCAAAATTTCTGATATTTCTTAGAAAATAAGTTGCTTCTGTTTTTGTTTCAGCTGTTCTTATTGGGCTGGTCACGAGATCATTCAAAGCATCTATAATCTTGTCTAGATGCTTATATATTACAGCTACAGCTTCTCTCTTAGTCGACCATCTGGTATTGCTTTGCAGTTTGAGAGATAAGGGAACATGTTGCACTAGAACCTCCCATCTATTGGTGGAGGAAGCAAATAAATTGTAGAGACAATTAAGTTGGCCAAAGTAGGACTCTGCCTCTGGTGATAAGCTAGCAGCATTCACCCCAACTAAATTTAGCGAATGTGCTGCACATGGCACAAAATATGCCAAACTATTTACTTCTTTGATACGAGATTGAACTCCTTTGTACACACCAGTCATGTTTGACCCATTATCATATGACTGCCCTCTGCAGTTCTTAATATCTAATCTATCATTTCTGAGTTTTTCTAAAATCTCTTCTGAAAGAGCCAATCCAGTTTTTTCACAAACTATTTTGGAATCAAGAAAACTTTCCACTATCTCAGGGCCATTTTCGGTAATCTTCACGTAACGAAGAACTTCAGACATTTGTTCAAAATGGCTTAGATCGGACGTGCAGTCTACATAATGGAAAAGTATTTAGAAGCTTTCATGTCATTAACTATATGTTCTCTTATTTTTACAGCGATATTTTCTAAAAATTCATTTTGGATATAAGAAGAAAAGTAGCTGACCTGGTCATTTTCATGGCGGAGAATGTGCTCTCTCAGTTGGGGATTATAATGATATACCATCTATATTGTGTTTAAAAACTTGCCACATCTAGGGTCACGAAAGTATAGGGATTCATCAGAACCTCTTAATGGACTACCTTGTTTTGCTAAATGTATAATAACATCAATTATTACATACGAAACTCATCTCTAGTGTGTTCCTCCTGTGCTATTTGATCCTGCAGCTCTTTATCAATACCAGAGCACTTATTTAAGGATAATTCCAATGTTTTCCACGAGAAAAAAACACTTTTTGTGGTTAAGTGAATTTTCATGCTCAGGAATCCTTTCACTCAAATTTTTCCACTGAGTGAAACCTTCGTCCTTGGCCAAAACAGATACTTTTTGTTCAGAAAACATGTAGGAAAAAGGTTTGCATATTACACAAAACAAGGCATTTTTTGATTGACTGAATGTTAGCCATGTTCGGCGTACTTTTAGACCATCAGCCAATGTTTTGGTGAACCAGTCTTTGGTTAAATTTCTTCCATCTGTTGAGGTGATACTTAGATCAGGCTCTACCTTCCCCTCGTTCAATAATCCTGACACTATAAAGCATCTTTCTGTATCCGAAAAGGCTGCAGGCCTCTTCCCGGGGTCTCTGAAATCAAAATGAATAGCAGGCTCACCCTGGACGAGGTTCTTTGTCGGAATTGTAGAATTCGAAAAAAAAAAATGCCTTTGATGTTCCAACAGTAGTCGTAAGATGCTGCTCAGATACAGTGCATGGTTGGAACTAATCTTCATTGATGACTTGTGTTACTGGAATTTGAATTTCTTCTTGATGGCTTCTTTCTTGCACACTCTCTCTCTGTTCCAGTTACACATACCTCTTGAATCGAATGTTCTTCAGGATCCTTAATGCTACTGCTACCACCTACAAAACAAAACCAAAGTAATTAGACTTGTTTGATCAATGAGTAAGTCTAGATATGTGATTTCTGTGTAAGCTATTGCTATACTATTTTGAAATTCTAGTTTGAGCTGGTAAATCCTATACTCTTTGTCTGAAACAATTTTTAAAAGAATAAAATTCGTACCATTAACACTATTAAATTCAATACTTTTTATTGTAAAACCTAAAAATATTATCTACAAGTTTCGTCTTAATTTATTTTTTATATGCCCAGCCATTACTTCAAGGGGCGGAAAATAACAGGGGTTGAAAGACAACCAAAATCATTACTTCCTTAGTAAGAACACTATTAAATCGGTACAAATTGTTTGAAAATCATAATTTTTATCTAAAACATTTGTATTAAAATTGTTTTGATGATTCAAATCTTTATTGCAAGGAGTTGAAAAAACTTGGGGTTGGAGTAAGAAAATAAATAATATTTTTCAACCATGTACACTACAAATCCATTCCTATTTTTTTTTTAATTTCTAAATATTGTCTAAAACTATTATTAAAATAATTTTTTATCTGACCAAGTATTACTGCAAGTAACATGGTTTGAAATTAAAAAAGAGGCATTATATTTTTTAAATATACCTATATACTATTGAATCCGTAATAATTTATTTATAAATTCATAACTTCATCGAAAACTTTGGCTGAAACAATTTTTGATAAAACGAATTACTACCACATACACAAGTTTAAAAATTTTAAAAAATTCAAAACATCCTAGTAAGTATCAAATTTGTTCGAATTTATTTCAAACCGTCTTAATATTATCATAATCCTTGGTGCAAAGAAAACTTTTATATGGCCACGTTTTTAGTGCAAGGAATGAAAAAAAAGTGTAAGAAGGTCAAAAAAATTAAATAATTACCTACCTTAGCTGACACATAATATGAAAATCGTTCTATGCTCTTTAATGCCGGATACATTGAGTTAGAAATAAACAAATATTCAATCCATTATTTTGTAATATTGGAGAAAATAAATAATTTAAGTAGGTACATTAAGTAATTAATATGTTTTGGAAGTTTATAGGAGTCTTAAAAATACTTCCAAGTAAATATGTATTACTTCGAAATCTACATACGCCTGTAGGCTGTGCCGAAAAGGATTTTCTTTTAAATTTTTATTTCAAACATCTATTTGATCCAATTTTCATAAAAATATTTATATATTTAAATAGGCAGATTGACAGACATGCGCAGCAAAGTACTAATGTCCTTTGTTTGAGTATGGACTTAAAAAATGTTCAAAATTAAGTATTAGATCTAATGGTTGCCCTTTTTAAGTTATAATGCAATACTTTTCTATTACAAAAACTAAAATAATAAAGTAGGTAACATTAAAAAAAAATTATTGTTACCTTATTTTTTTCAAGTATGTTAATAACGTACCTTCTTCATTAACGTCTTTGACATTAAGCCAAGATGATAAAAAGGACGAAGACTGGCAAGCTTCTTTTTCTCGTTCTTTAGCTCTTCTTTTGAATTCTGCACCAAAGGTTTTTTTTTTACATGTTTTGAGATTATACACGATTGTCAAACACAATTGAAACAGTTTACGAAATTGTGTGTTCACAAATAGCAAAAGTGACGTAACTGAGAGAAAAGAAATGCTACACACATGAAAAGATACTCCCCGGGCGAATGACCCTACTGAGTTGTGGTTGTGATCAACTGAAACTATTTCAGACAACCGATGCCTGACCTGGCCTGAGCGGGGCGGTGGGGGTGAGAAATGTCGCGACTTTCCAAGGTCGGGTGGGGATTTCCCTCCATGGTTCCCACAGGGCCACGGCAGAGTTGCCAGACGTACAATCTAGAAGGTATTTGTACCTACCAAAATTCAGTGGTATGTATCTACCAGTTACCACCGTACCATCGCAAGTTAGAATGTACGAGAATAATATCATTTTTATTAGTGTATATATTATATATATTCCAATATGAATAATTTTGTTAAACTGCACTAGACTTTTTTTTGCTCTAACACTACGATATTGAAGTAAATATATAGTATAAATTACTCTTTCAGTTCAGCGCCCCTCCAAATGCGGCGCCCGGGGCACAAGCCCCGTCTGCCCCCCCCCCCCTTAGTTTCGTCCCTGCCTCGTATCCTTGTAGCCTCATAGCCGGTTGCATTGTAGTCTTGTAGATTTATAGCCAAGTTGCCTTGTGGCCAAATGTTGCTGCAATAATCAGGCCTTAGACAACTGGGGCCGATGCCTTTCGGTGGATATGATTTTTTTAAAAGCAAAGACAGATGGAGAAAAGATCAGTTGAGTCAAAGTGAGTTGGAGGCATCGTAGCTTACAATAAAAAGACTATAGCGTTCTAATGTGTTCAATGTTCGTGAAAATGTACTTTTTTCGTTAAATGTATATGTTAAATTCTGAGTTGCCGTATTATAATGATAGGATCGTATGCATGTGGCGAGATCGTATCCATGTGTAGAGATAATATTTTTGTGGCGAGATAATATCCTTGAGCCATATCCCACTGATAATTGCGAATTCCTGCGATGAGATCGTATTCCTGTGATGAGACTGTATCCTACTGCGTGAAATTTTAAAACAAAGCTGCGTCCTTTTCGTTAGATGTGCACCCCACTTTTTTCGAAAGTGCTTTCGATTTCTTTAAATTATGTGTTGAGTAGTATAGGAATTTATGGAGGACAGGCTTCAGAATGAGGATTGAGGATGGGATGAAAGGCCGATTTTTCTGACGTCATGGCAGCATTTGGATGACTTTGACATTTACCTAAATTTGCCCAAAAATTCGTCAAAATTCGCCAAAATTTCCACTGTTTTAGAAAAAAATTCCGTCAAAAAATCACAAAATATTTGTCTGTTTCGCGGGAAAAATTCCCATTTCGAGGGAAAATTATCCGTTTTTAGCCCTCAAAAAAGCCAATGGCTTGAAATGTCCCCGAGAAGGCTTAAACTCCCCATGACCAAGCCATCCCAATGCCGCTGGTGGGGAGCTTTAACCTTGACCCCTCAACCGCCATTTTAAAGTATGACATCACCGTTGCATTTTTCGTTACGAGCGCCAACCTTATTTTTTTATTTACTATCCGATTTTAACGAAAAAATAAAATCAATAAAAAATTTATTAATAATAATTTAATAAAATAATATTTAAAATGTTTGCTTACGATATAGAGTTCGAAGTCCTCGGTTGATATCCGGTGAGGACAAAAAATAAAAAATGGCGACCGATCCTTCCTCCACAGAAGCCATCACCAGACTGACCTCCCACCACTAAGGCCAAGGTATATATGAATAGCTTGTTTGACGTCAATTCCGTCATCTTGAAAATCCGTAATTTTAATGCTTTAAAATCGGATCTTATTTTAAAAAATATAAAAAATCATCATTATTATTACAATATAATGCAATACTATTTAAAATACTGTTGCACATATCGTTACACCCCGCCATGTTGGATTCTAGAAACTAAGCTTGTTATGCTATGTCCGCCATATTGGATGAGTATCTAAATGTTTCACTTTACATTTATGTCCACCATATTGGATTCTAGATCGTTATGGCTGCCATCTTGAAAATATTGATTTATTATCAGATTTTAATGAAGATATTAAAAATTTTAAATAATTAAAAACAATTTAATAAAAAATATTTAAAATTACACTTACACATTGAAGTCCTCGGGTTTTAACCTAATGAAGTTAAAAATAAAAAAAAATGGTAATGGATCCTTCCTCTACAGTAGCCGTCGTCAGATTGACCTCTCACCACTAATGCCAAGGTATATATCATCAGCTAGTATGACGTCACTTCCACCATCTTGTTTTCGTTTGCTGGAGGTCGATATCTTGTTTATATCTGCTAGATTCCACTGACACCATGTCAGTTTATTTTTTTGTTAACCATACCTTTGACCTCGACTGTTAGCATCGTAATTTGACCTTGACCTTGAACTTTGACCTTACCTTGAACTCTGATATTGACCTTGAACTTTGACCTTGACCTTGAACCTTTTCCATGGTGACAATATTGGATCCTTCATCTTGTGTTCAGTACTACGATAGTTAACATATATCGCCTGCTAGAGGACATTGCCCCAATCTTGTTTTAATCTGCTGGAGGATGCCATCTTGTGTGTGTTTTCGTCTGATAGAGTGCGATGTCATCATATTAGTGTATGTTTTACCCGCTAGAGTACATTAATCATTAAATATTACTGTGGCTCCCACCGTATTGAAAATTGGGAGCCATCTTGTAGATTCGTAATTATTTAGCTAGAGATTCGGAAAAAAACACCAAAATTCCCCAAACAAATCACTCATTAAAATAATGATTGGTGCTATAGATTTAACTCTTTGGTTAGATCCCTGGGCGATGCAAAAAAAATACTGAAAAATACCACAGAAGAGACAGGTTCGACAATTAAAGCAACACAAATTCAAATAAAATAATATTACATTAACATTAAATAATTCATCAAACACAAACAAGTGAATTACTAGCGTTTCTCGTTTTTTTTAAGTCTTCTTAGAAGACGAAGCCAGTCCTTTGCATGCCTTGACATGTGTTTTCAAATCTATTATATATAACAATTGATTAACTAATCATGCATATTCAGAAGCCAGGCTCGTAATAGACGGCCAGGCACATCCGGTCGGTGGTTAGTCACATTCAGTCCGGGACTAGGCATGTATTCGACGGTCAGGCACGCCAAGTAGGTGTCCAAACGCGTCCAATCGATAGCCAGGAATGTGTATTCAACGTTCAGGTACTTAAGTCCATTAGGTGACAAAGTGATATCTAGTCGGTAGCCAGACACATCCTTTAGGTGGTCAAACACAGCTAATCAGTAGCCAAAATGTATTTCTCGTCGATATTCGGTAAACATTTTAATCAGTTCATGCAGAAAATCAAACACATAGACCAAGCATCACCAAAACACGAGCCCAGTAAATTTTCATAATATACGATCAGGCACCTCCAGTTGGTGGTTAGTCACATTCAGTCCGTGACCAAGCACGTATTTGATGGTCAGACACGTTCAGTAGGTGGCAAAAGACAACCAGTCGGTGGTCAGGCATGTACTTATATTCAGTGATCAGACATGTATTTAGCTTACAGTCATATTAATGTTGTTGGCTAGACACGTCCAGCTGATGGTTAGGCACTACCAGATTGAGGTCAGGTTAACACGAGAAGTCAGTGGCCAGGAACATCCAGTAGTTGTTGGCTTGAAACCTCTATCTAGTCTGTGCTCGTTGGTAGTTAAGCCTTTCTATTCAGTAACCAGACACGTAATCGACATCCAGGTGCATTCATTTCGTATCCAAGTGTCTCCAAACCAAGAGGTGTCACTCACCGATATGCGAACATAATTTTAAACAGGTAATTTTCAATGTCAGACTTACAGGTAAGACATCTCCAAACCATGAGAACAAACATGTCCTGAGCACAGACCTATCATTCCGCAATCTAAAAAGGATGCACATTAAAAAAGGAAGCATATATGTATAAAACTTCGATGCTGTATTACGATCTCGTCCTAGGAATACGGTCCCGCCAATATACAGTATGCTCCAATTTGGCAACAGCTCCCAGTGCTGCAAAGCAAAAAATGCTCCGAATTCTTCAGAAGCTCCAATGCTCCAATTGCCCATTAGCTACAAGTGCTCCAAGAGCTCCAAAGCTCAATTCGTTCCAACAAGCCATGTTCACACAATGTATGTGCAATACACTCAATGAACACACAGTACACAAAGTACACGTAGGAAATGGAATGAGCACACAGTACACACAGGAAACGGAATGAACCACATTACACACTGGAAATGGAATGAACACGCAGTACACACAGTATATGCAGGAAACTAAGCTTCTAGGACACAAGGCTACGTGGCTACGAGACTAATTGGCTCTGTCTTAGACTCCATTCAGTTGCGATAGTTAAGTTATGTAATGCAAAAGAACTTGTTGCAAGTATGCCCGATTCCTGCCAAAAGATTAAGTCACCTTTATGCCAGAAATTAGGAATTTCGACACTTTTTTTTTTTAAATTTTACTGTAATTTAAATTTATTTTTGGAAATTTGATTTTTCTTTATAATTTGGTTACTTTGGGTGTTTTACTCTTTGTTAGGCTGGTGTACTCTCCTTAGTTAATTAAACTTTGTGCCAGTAGACCAAAACAGATTTCCCAGAGTCCTATCTTAGCTTTTGCAAATCTAAGACTTCATGGGCAGCCCGTTTAACATTCCCACGCTTGCAGGCATGTCCCAGCTCTGTAATATTACTTCACTTCATGACTAAAACTGCACACAACAGCTCTGGACGAGTTGTTACCATTTCTCATAGACGAGCTGACCGTAGCCTTTACCGTCACGCAAACGTCTTAGGTTCACTCCTTGAGAGTCACGTCATGGACGCTCGTTCCCAGCGTCGTTGCACTTTTTGTTCACCCCCCTCCCTTCCCGGTTCTAAGAATTCGCCTAAGACCAATGACCAGTCATAAACCCCAGCAGACAGCGACCGTCTCCAAGGGCGACTGGCATAAAAAAATGTATGTGCCAAGATGGACCGCACACGACATCTAGCGACAAACTCGCTAACCGGCCAGCCAACTTACCCTGTAGGCCGCCAGAGAGCTGCACCTGACTGCCCCTTTATTCCCTTGTTAAAGCAGATGCCTTGGGCGAGTCGATTCTTTTTTATTTCAGACACCCCTCAACAGGTAGCGCTAAGGTCGGCCAGTGCTACCAACTTCGAGACATCGAAGTCAGAGTTTTTTTTTATGCCCACTCGGGGAACTTCGGAACCTTTCGGTCCTGACGTCCCAACTCCCCCCTCCACTTTTGGTTGAACAGTTACTTTTAATTAGGAGATGCGGTTCTTCGCGAGAGACTTTACTTCGCGTCGCGACTGCAGACGGACCATTTGTGATTATCTGCGAGTTGACGAGACTCTGCAAGACTTCCATCCGACCGCAACCGGCGATGTTGTCGCTTAAATAAGGGATGCTATCCCTGTAATTTTTTTTAAGTAGTTAAGTCCGTCTGTGTAGTACAACGAATAGTAGTTATTTTCTTTAATTATTTTCTTTTTTAATTGATAGAAACGTCCGCGCACAGCCGCGTATTCGCGGGATCCAGTCCCCGGCTGGCGAAGCATCGGAAATCTGAAGACTACTTGCCTGTCTGTTTTGATTCGGACTGTTCCAGACAGGGTCCGAGAGCCGGACGCCGAATAGGCATTTTCATCTCCCTTCCTCAACAGCTCACAGGCGCCCTGGCATCATGCTCCCGCGTGATCTCCGGGAAACGAAGCCCCGACCTCCGGTGCTACTGTATCTTTCAACCTTTTTTGAACTTTCCTAAATTACGCCGTCAGATGAAGTTCATCATATAAACATAATTTCTGGACTTTAAGTACATACATATGCTGGGATAGTTAAAATATATTAGTATTTTTTTATTGGTTTAGGTATTTTTGGTAAATGAAACTTTTTATAATTGAATTTAGTGTCGACCCATATTTTTTTTCTTTCTGAATATACCTGAAATCTGTTTAAATACTTAATTGATATTGTATGTTTATATTTTTTAATAACTGTTATAAATTTTCCTATAGTAAATTTACGTAATTATATTCAGACGGAACCACACCTTATGTTCATTTCTAATAACATTGTGAAACCTTAAAGATCCCCAGCACACCTTTTGCTGGCAGGTAAATATTATTTATTTCTTTTATGTGGGATGCGGGATACTTACTAACGTTTGCAACAGAATGAAGGCATCGCTAGACACAAAGGACCAGGAAGTTCGTCCTTCTTGATAGTGTTTCTCATCCGTCCCATGGCATATTATTGGACTGAGTAATGGTATTTTTTTTTTAATTCTACCTCATAAATATATTGTTAGTGCTGATTTAGTAGCAGAAATTCACTTATTAAATATAACCTTGAATAAAATGCATGACTCATTATGTAATTATCATGCTGAGATTGGGTTCTCAGAAATAACTAGAAGCACTTGGAGAAACCACAGGATATAATTAGGAGCACATGGAGAAAACTAACGGAAGTTTTCCATAATATCAAAAAAAAATCACAGAAAAAGTTTTAAAATAATTATTTGTAATGATAATAAACAAAGTAGAAAATAAAACACCGAAAATGGATAAAAAATTTCAAATCAGCTTCTGCCAGGTTGTGAATTTCTCCGTTGTCGAGCAAGGATAGCGATCTCCTACAAGCCAGACTCTTTTGTAGTTTTTTTTATCCTTTTTTGGTTTTAATTTTCTATTATTATAAAATTATTATTTTATTTTATTATTTAAAAAAATTTTCTGTGATTTTTTGATTTTAAGGAAAACTTGCGATGAGTCCTCTTACCGGTTGACGCAATATATTACTCAGCATTTGTGGTGGGATGTCAGTGTGTCGTTCGCCTCCATGTAGAAAGGATTTATCGACATTTTTATTATGTCTTCACTTTGTTTTAATCGAGGCTTCCGAGCTTCATATTGTAAGCGCATTTTTTAAATTAAAAATTAAATATATATATATTTACAAATTCTTAAAATCTATTTCCAAAATAATTTATTTTAATATATGCGGATATTCATGTTGTTGCATGAGTTTCTAAGTATCGTAATTTTTAAATAAAAATGGTTTTTATTTATTTTTTTAAGTAATGAATTTTTTTATTTTCTAGCATAATTATTTTCAAAATGGTGACCATAACGAAAATTGCATAGATAAATTTACAATTTATAATGTCTGCAATGTCATCGCAATGGTCTAGGTAAAAAAAAAAAGTCTTTAGAGGTTTACTGCAAGCTTGTAGATGAGGATTTTAAGACTCGTTGATAACATTTTTAGCCTCTAGCAATTTTTGAGAACTAAAACAGAATTTTTTTCCCTAAAACGAGTATTTTTCCTCATAATAGGAAAGATTATATTTTTCAGATTTTGTTACTTCATATTTGGATGTTTTCCTTAAAAACTGAGAATTTTGATTTATATTGGTGAATTTGTGTTCAGTTGTGTCAAATTTTGAGTAATTTTTCTTTTCTTTGGTTAATTTTGAGGGTTAAGTTCACGGTCAAAGGTTTAGGTCATCCAATATCGCTGCTGTTACGTTAAAATCCAAGATGGCGAGTCCCGTTGTCACCTTTTATATACTAAATTACTAATGTTTGTATACAATTTACTCATAACTGAAATTACACTGTCTGTTTTAAGGGTTATACAAAGCCTTAAATAATTATCTGTTTTACCTGTCATATAGGGATAAAAACATTAATAATAATAATATTTTTTTGAATTAAAAATTGTTTGGTCAGAAAACTTGGAGCTTAACTTATAATACTTGTGTACTGGCTGTCGACAAGACCGCTTCAATTTATTTTACAGATTCTTTAATAATATTAAAGGAAGGTGTCAACGAAACTGTCAGCTTGAATTGTCCATCTATAAAAAATAAATTAAAGTTACTCAATTATAAACAGACGATGTTGTAAAATTTAAGTTCTTACAGTCCGGTTAACCATATAATATGTTTTAGTCTATTATTTAATACAAATAATGAAACAGCAGCAAAATTGTGTGCAAACTGTTTTTCTCTCTCTAAATCTATGCGGGTCCCATTTCTGGTAAGGTCACACGGATTACATATAAGTGGGAAACGTGGTGGACGTTGCAGGGATTTAAAGTGATTTACAGTTAGTATTTGCGGACCACTTGTCTATACGTTAATCAAGTGCAATACGAGAGAGCACTATATATTCTTTGAATGATTATTTCAATGCGGAACACTGAGTTTAAACAATTTCATGGATAAACTTTATTATTGATATACGCTGGTTGCCCTAGAATAACCTACAGTATCGTTTCCAGTATCTTCAATCTGGCTGTGCCTAATGATAGTATCAGATGTCATTTCCCGAAACGTCATTACTGTACCGTTATTGAAAACCTTTTGTGATTGTCAATGCAGTCGTCTTTGTGTATGTTCAGATTATCTATTAAGTATCATTGTTCGATTCGTCGGCGCGTCTGTGTGCTGTTTAAAGCAAAATTGTTTTTCTTCTGTATCTACTGTTCTTGTTGCAACTATCTCATCTTTGTCAGCACACCGAGTTCGTCTGTGCTGTAATTCTTTTCTGACTAGATTCCTTCCACGGAATCATGTGTGTTGTCAAGGCATGTGACATTAGATATCTGCTAATATCTGGTTGTTTATGTATACATGCTTGTTATCCATTTTTGAGGTTTATTCTATGACAACCAATGTAGATTGCCCAAAGTGCTTGGAGAGTGAAAAAGGTAAATTCTGGGGAATTTTGAGTAATACTGCGTAACTTAATAGCATGGCCGACATTTTTTGTTCATTGATGATACGCATCTCTTTCGTTGCAGTGACTATACAAGATGTGAAAATTTTCATGTGTGTTTTTGTAAAAAGGAATCTCCCCTTAAAAATATTTAGAGTTTAAATTTTAAATAATATGTAAATTTTTTATATGCAAACGCCTGGCTTGAAGGTAATATGCACTTAGGGCCATTAATTAATTGCGAGAAATTCCCTTTTTGGAGGGGGGAAGGGGTGTTAACAATTTCCCTACACGACCTAACCACGAATTTGTTAGGAAAGGGGGGGGGGGGTTGTTAAAAGCCATTCTTTCGTAATATTTTACTTCAAGTCAAAGTTTGCCTAAATGAAAACAATTTTGGCAACGCAAGATTTCAAGCATCAGTGTCCCAAAAAGCACCAGAACGAAAAAAAAAAATCTTAGTTTGTATTATAACACGAACTTACCAAAGACTAAATAAGTATTGTGAAAAGATAAAAATGATTGATTTAAGCCAAATAATAACATATTTGTTAGTGTATCAGAACCATTTCTAACGGAATTGAACGCTTTATAGGAAATTGTATATAAAACAGTATGTAAGAAATGGGAGGTTGGTCAAAAAATCTTATGTGTAGATACTTGTATGAATAATGGAGGGGGGCGGGGAGGGACAAAACCACCAAAATCGTTCTTACGCATTTAAAGAACCACCCCTGTGACAAGAACTGCTATCCATCTGCCCAGTTTTCCTAGTTGCTTGGGGTGAGCTAAAAGCCAAGCGAGGGCGTGATTGTCAGACTCTAATAATAATTACCTGTGCTCAAAGTATTGTCGAAATTTATCGATTCCGAACACAACTGCTAGACACCCAGGTTCATAAACAGACGACGATTTTCTCTCTTGATATGTTAGAGTACGAGAGGCGAAAGCTATTGGTTGCCTGTGGCCATCGAAATCTTGTGATAGCACTGCTCCAATGGCGACACTCGATGCGTCTGTCTGTAGGATGAATGGTTTAGTGAAATGCGCCATCCTAAGAACAGGTGAGCTGGGTATGGATTGTTTCAAATAATTAAAAGCTTTGTATTGCTCAAGGCCCAATTAATTAATGTGTTTTTTCTTTCGAATTGCATTTAACGGGGCTACGTGTTCCAATAAATCTTGAAATTCCTTTTGGATCTTTCGGTGGTTGGAAATCAGCTCTGGCCTCGTTTCTCCTCTACTGGAAATTATGTGCCCCAGAAAAGAAATTTCGGAAACTGCAAACTTAATTTTCTTTGTATTGACACTTACTTAGTCCTACTTTACGCAGTCGGGTAAGAACTCAAGATAAATGAGCTATATGTTCTTAAAAAGGTTCAGAATACACTACCACATCGTCAAGAAAGTTAAATACAAATTTAAATTTTAAATCACCATAAACTTGGTCAAGGAGGCGAGTTAATACCTGGGCGCCTGTGGCTAGGCCAAAAGGAACTACTTTGTATTGATAGTAATTTCCGCCAAAACTCAATTAGTTTTTTCGGATCCAATCCGTTGGTTTCTGGGAGATTGGTGAGTAGCCTTTACACAAGGTGGGCGACTTTGCTATAGTAATGTGCTTCATGACCTTGCACAGCTGGTGTCGGGGGATGATTTGGCACAGGATTGAGTTTTTTTCGTGGGAGGGGTGCTGCAGGTGCCAGAGGGAAGTCGGTGGTTGAGGGGCTGACTTGCGTAATTTCTAGGTCTGGTTGGGGAATAGTTGTCATGGTGGTGGCCTGTGCGAACTTAGTCGCCGAGTTGGGTGTGCTGGCCTGAGGTAAGGGTGGGATTTGCATTCCAATGGCCGCAGGGGGAGTGTGGAGTTATGGGATGGTCTGGAGTGATGAAAATGCTGATTGGAATTTGTAGTAGGGATTGAAAATGGCTGTCGAAGTGGGTGGAAGGTAAATTGGTTGGTTGAGGTGGGAGGTGTGCGCAATGAGTTCGGGAATAGGTCGAGTGTAGGTGACCTTGGTGACTGGGTGGGCTACCGGCCTCGTGATAGAAGTGGATGTGTACTATATGTTGATGGATGGGTAACTGATAGTAGGCATTGCAGGAGGACTCTGGAATGGAAGTGAGGAGTAGGAAACTGGGAGCGGCGATGATACTGGTGATACTGGTAATGGAGGCACGAGAGTGACCTTGTGCTGGGGTTCCGGTATTTGTGTTTGTGAAACTTCAGGTTGTATATTGGGATTGGCTGCTAAAATAGTTTTGTTCCAGGCATTTTTTCCTGGGGATCAGGAAATATTTCAGTAATATCAGAGGGTGTTTCTCGTAATGTGGCGAGTTTGTTGCTCAACCTAGCTGTGTAGTTGAGAATATGCTTTCGGTATTTGTCTATTCCTGGAGATGCCGTTCACTTTACCTGCTGATAATATGGACAGGTTTTTGAGTCTAGTGGCGACGTGGTTGGTTAGCGTGAGGATTCGTAATACGTTTGTTCTGTTTGTTTCGTTGTGTAACCCATTAATGCAAGTTGTAATGTCCTGAAATGTACTGCATGCGATGTTAAATTCTTCTGGGGGGTCAAAGATTAAATTCCAAGTTGCTGGCGGCAATTGCAACTGGTTAGTGGCTATAAGTAGATTCCTTATCTCTTGGGCATCTCCTGAGGGGGGTTGACCACGAAAGGCGAGTTCATATGCAACATGCAACTCTTATTCTAGTCATACATACTATGAAAGAACACTCTTAGTTTTTTACTTAAATTATAATATTTATTTTACATGCTCATTGGGTTATGCACTTATACCACGTAGAATTCCCGCCGGAAAGAAAGGAGCAATGCCCTCTGAAGAGACTGGTATGTGTGTGGGGGGGGGGGGGGAAATGGTCAGAGCGTAGGCATGCATGCGTGAGATAACCCTGGGACAGTCCAGCCGGCTGTCTGTGAGACGATGAGAGGAGGAGGGGTGAATATCGGATGTGACTGCCACGCGAAAACACGTCGCGTGGAGGTCGTGACAGCTGTCTGGCTACGAGGCCGCACTACAGCCCGCGAGAGGCGGAATTAAAAAGGCATCTCACGAAACTAAACTAAATATCGCATTGAGATACGAATATACCAGCTTAAAATTCCAAATAAAAAAATATATACAATTTAAATTTAAAAAAAATATTTTTAGTTTTGTGGTATTATTGGGATTGCTTATAGACGAAATCACCCACTACCTATAACTGAATCCATGCTCTGCTTCCATTTTTTGTTACACTCCTCAGTCATAACAGAGTAAACCTAAGTTAGGTATTTTATAACTTTGTTACAATTCATTCTCCTGATGATTGGGGGTAACTAGTGGATCTTTTGGTGTCAGAAGGCAAAATAATGATTTGGTCTAGATATTAGTGCCCCTGTTTTAATTTTAGTTTTAATATTTTCACATGATATTTTATAAGTTGATTAACATATATATAACATGTATTAATAATATTATTAAAAGTATGGGCCGGCTATTATTAGACAATTTAAATAAAATTCGTGAAAATGAACTAAGTCGCAGTCACAGAATATGGTAAATCTTTTAAGTCCTAATGAAACATTTCTGGCTGTATGATCTGTTCAACGTCGTGATTCGATGCTAGTCCGAAAAGGTTAAAAAAACTGAAGGTCTACGGTTTGACGATTGCTGGACGAAGTGGAACAGCTGACTGGACGTCCGAAGGCCTTGGTCATGCGGCACGTGGAGACTAATCTGGTCCTTGGAATGTGTCCAGTTCTTGTACCCTGTCTGTGAACTTATCACACATATATGTTCAGGACTGATTCGTAGACAGTTTGCAAAATAGGCAGAAAATGCCTTTTAATCACGATGATGGCTAGAGAATAAAAGTTGTCAAAACTCACCAAACCGGGAGATGGCTTCCAGGATCAGACAGGATGTAGAGCTCGCGAACTCGCGGTTGTTACGGACGTTTCCATGATTAAAAAAAATATAAATTAATAAATTATGATAAATAAAACATGACTACTCCTACGAGGTAGAGATACATGGACTGACTAAAAGGTAATCACTACAGTTGTGGGAATCATATCTCTTGTCTAGCTGATTACATCTTTAAAAAAATGGAGAGGCATCCTGATGACTAAGATACGAAGCGGTCAGTCCAGATTCGCAAAACTACCGCTTGGGGTTCATGAGCAGTATTTTTTTGGGACTGGAGTCGTGGCCTTGGGGCCAGGCCGACCCTGGCTGTGGTTAGTGACCGGTCAATGCTCTGGGCACTGTTCCCAGGAAAACTTCGAGAGGGGGGTGTGTGGAGAGTTCTGTGGCAGTGGGAAAGAGGCTCTACTGAGCCCAGAGGCGTGACTGTACATTGGTTTAAATGACTCACGCCAGGCGAGTTCTTAGAAGTAACCTGCCCTGAGATATTGCAGGACATAGCAGTTTCGCCATGGATCAGAGACGAATTACAGGCAACGTGCGTGCGCCAAGACGGGAATAAATGGATCACCCTCCTGGGTCATTGAATGGTAGGCAAAATCATATCTAGGGCTGGGAAAACTTGGGGAGGCAGGCCTGGAAAAAGATTAAACTGGAGTGTACAGGAGGAGGAAAAAGTTAAATTTCTTGCAGCAAAAGAATGACTGTTGAAATTATTTTTTAAAAATTCGAATTTAAAATTCTACCTAAAATACTACTTGGCGGCACAAGATGTTGGTCGCGCCGAGTGGCCCGAGTGGTAGTGGTGGGGTTAGGCACAGTTCTTGACCATATGTCGGACTGCCTGACCAGGTCCCAGCGCTGCACTGGACACGGGCTGCTCGTCCAGCCTGTACGCGCTGGAGGCGGCCGTCGCCAGCATCGCCGGCGGCAGGTGCGACGCCGCCGTGGTCGCCGCCACCAATGTGTCGCTCAACCCGCTGCTGTCCACGGCGCTGCTGGGTGCCGGCGCGCTCACCCGCGACGGTCGGTGCAAGGTCTTCGACAACTCTGGTGAGCCCTCCCGTTTTAGCACTGCTGGGGCTCATGCATCTTTCCCAAGGGAAGCTCCTCAAAGGCCGTTACACAGGAAACTACATTTTGTACTTTTACAAAAGATTCTTTTTGAAACCAGTTGCCCAAAAATATTTTTAATACTATAAAGTAAGAAGTCAGGAGGTGGCATACCGTTATGGAGTTGAAGTGACTTTTTAACCTAACCATTGCAATATTTTTCCAGCTACAACATTCCGGAAATGGTGCTTTATAACGTCCGATGATGATTTGTAAGTGTGATTTAGAATAATCTTCGTCTAAAACCACCACGTTCATAAAATTTAATTTAAAACTATTTCCACAAAAAAACACACCACAGTTCAGTCAATGGTTTGTGCCTAATCAATAGGGCGCAACAAATATCTGAGGAAAAAATTGTTCCACACACCATTGAAATATGCAGACATGGCCATCCCTTGTTTAATATAATTCTTCAGATATACGCAATTTGAGTTTTAACTGTTCGTTATGGACAAACTTCAAAGATTTCAAAATAATATTGAAAACATAAGCCCACCGACAAGCCTAAATCAACTGGTGTCAAACTTTAAATATCAGACAACAAAAATATTTCGTGGAAATAATTTTGTCACGAACAAATAACAGCACAGATGATAGCAGTGGGCTTACAATGACGAGACAGTTTCGATAAAAACAGGGAATGTAGACAAACAACAACCTTGGACCACACAGCGATCATATCATCCCAACGATTATACTAAACAGGTGTTGTGAACAACACAATTACATCAGTACCGCTGTACATCTGAAATGGTAATGAACAAAAGAATTGTTTTCAATCAAAATTTCTCATTTAAGAATCATTAAAGAAAACTTATGTTTTTACGTAAATTTGGATATCCAATTATGGTTACTTCTGCATACATGACATACATTTGGAAACAACACTGCCACACTTACGAATATTGGCACACAATTTTAAATTATGACTCCTGTTTCATTCAAGCATTAAATTTTATATCTATGAAGAAGATAATTGAATATTAAAAACAATTGTTATTAATTTTTACTATGCATATTAATGTTCGAAGTTATTTCTGCACCACGAATACCTGGGCAATATTACGAACACAATAATAATGCGAATAATTTTTTTTAGCAGTACAGATTGGTTTCATGTAAATGTACCAACTAACAAATATCTGTAACTTTTCATTATTATTTCAGTTGCAATTATGAAAATAAATTAAAAAAAAAAAAATATTGAAGATTCTGTCGAGACAATGACTCACAAGCGTTCTCAGGAGCAGCGTCTGTATTGTATTAAGTTTCGTGGCGGGTAAAAACGTGTCAAGTATGGCTATTAGGCTTCTGCGAATACAATTGTTTTACATTCGAATTGAATATGACATTATTCACGAAAGTTAAATTTTACAATATTTACGAAAATCAAATATCACAATATTCACGAAAACAGAATTTTTTTAAAAATCTTATTGACGTGACAACGTCTAATAAATCGATAAACGCCGGCTGCACGCACGAAAAAGTGTCCCATAACGCACATTGTCCCGTTACGCTGTGTCGCGTTACGCTCATTGTACGCTTGCGCCGCATCTATCTCTCTTCCACTCGATTGGAACAACCATCGATTTGACTTTTTCGAGGCACATTAAACTTGAAACACTCCCATTCGTTTCCTACTTTTCCTATCATCGTCCTATCCTTAACAGAATAACACAGATTGGAAGACGTTAAATAGCAAACATGTATAAAAGTGATATTTAAAATAATCTGTTCGTTAAAGTAATAAACATATTTGAATTAATGAGTGCAAATAAAAGTAAATTTATCAATTAATTTGTAGATTTCATTTCACTCCTTCTTTGTATACATACAAAATAGTGATCATTCAATAAAAATGATTCAAAAAGGTTTTTTTTTCGGGATTTCCTATTGGAGAAAAAAAATATCCAAAATACTGTAAAATAAAAGAGAGCGTAATTTACGTGAACCATAACAAATTAAAAAAAAAATATCAAATGTAGCAAAAACCAAAAACATCTGGGTTACAAAAAAAATTGTGTTTGAAAATTGTTCTTGGAATAAAACTTACTACATACATAAATAAGAGGGTTATTTATGAAATTAAATCATAAAAACCGATTTGTTAAATATATAAACTTCGTGTGAATGTTACATAAAACCAATGTAAACTTATTCTTTAAATCATCTTAGTCTCATATATGTCATATTATTTGTTCAATAATTTTTTTTGTATTAAAATAAATGTATTCGATTAGAAATTACGAATCCAATAAGGCGCGTTGGAACATGTTTCGGGGTGTGGGGGGGGGGGGGGGGCGATCCAGTTGACTGCCCGGCCATAACATCTCATGGCCGGGCAAAGTGATGGTTTTGCCCGGCCATTGCATCAGATGAACAAGAGGCATTGCTAAGTGGTTTTGTGGGATTTCTGTGCGTTTTTGTCCACCCTTGTCTACCTGACCTTCAGACCCTTGCATTCACCCCGCCTCGTTTCTACCTAACTGTAACGACCTGACATGCAGAGCGCTTTCCACATCAGTCATCATTTAACTCAGGTACCTATTACTTTTGAGCAGTTTAGACTGAGACAAATTTTTACATGATCCCGAAAACCATATGTAATATACCTATTTAACATTAAAGTTTAGTATGTTGGCACATTATTTTTTTCCGCTCGTCACTCGTGATTATTCAATCGAGTATTAAAAAAATTTCTTGAATCTAGAAATCATTGAACAAGAATTTATCAAGCAGATTTGAAGTTATTTTTAAGCATTTTCACTCGCCTATTCTGTGGGGTTCGCATTTTAAACTTATTCTTAGGGGGAGTCTGACAGTGAAGACAAAGATCCTAAAGAAGAGTTGGATTACTTTAACTCAGGTTTTACTTTTGAGCAGTTTAGACTGAGACGAATTTTTACATGATCCAGAAAACCATATGTAATATATATATTTAACATTAAAACTAAGTATGTCGGTACATTATTTTTTTTCCGCTCGTCACTCGTGATTATTCCATCGAGTAATAAAAAAATTTCTTCGAATCTACAAATCATTGAACAAGAATTTATCAAGCAGATTTGTAGTTATTTTTAAGCATCTTCACTCGCCTATTCTGTGGGGTTCGCATTTTAAACTTATTCTTAAGGGGAGTCTGACAGTAAAAATATTAAAATATTGACTTTTTAAATTTTTAATACCAAAATAAATTTTTGACTTTCCTGAATAAAGTGATTTGAGTGTCATTGCGAAAAGCTTTTTGAAATCTTTAATTTTTTATTTTTTTAAAGTTGAACTGCGATTTTCGAAAAATAATTATTGTGACTTTTTAAATTTCAAATGCTAAAAAAATTATTTTCACATTTCAGAATACGATGTAAATAATTTCTAGTACTCCTTTCAATAAAAAAATATTACGAATAGTAAATTTTCAAAACTTTGGAGCCTAAATTCATATTTGGTTGATGTATAGACCTTTCCTGTATTGACCTTGATTTATGAAGGCTGACAGTAAAAATAAAAAAAAATAAAAAAAACATTTTTTGTTCATTTTTAATGTAAAAATAAACTTAAGACTCTCCTGAATAAAATTATATGATTGTTATTGCAAAAAGTTATTTTTCCATCTATAATTTTCTTTTTTTTAAAGTTGAACTGCATTTTTCGAAAATTATTTTTTAAAACTTTCAAATTTAAAATGCTAAAAAAAATATTATTTTGACCTTTCTGAATACAATCAAAATACTTTCTAGTACTCCTTTGAATAAAAAATATATAATGAATACTAAATGGTATATTTTCAAAAATTTGGAGCCTTAGGTACTTGAGATTTCATTGATGTATAGACCTTTCCAATTTGAGCTTGATTTATGGAAAACTACATTTTCTATCATATTTAACCCATTATCTCAAAAACTATAACACTACAAAGTTCAAACTTTTAGCATAGCTGGAGATAGTAATTGTGAAAAAACTGTACTATGATTATGAAGTTGTTTTTAGAAACAATTAATTTAAAAAAATAATTATATTGAAATTTTTGGATAAATACTATTATTTCTTAAAATTTTAGTAACTTTTTCCAAAAACACATGCAACAATCGATTTTAGTACAGTATGATAAAAACATATTGAATATAACATATTTAAAATCTAGAAGGGTTGGTTTCTGAGATAATGGGACACAAACATAGCATTTTTAACCTGGGCAAGATAGGACAGTCAGACTCCCCTTAAGTTAGATTCATAATAACACATGACATTGGCATACAGCCTATCAGATGGCTACGTAACGTTTTCCTGTACATGCCGTTGCCTTTTTTATTCTGTTACCACATTCCCAGAACGTTAATTTTCGGGAAAATAAGATTTTTTAACATTCAGTTTAAAAGATAACTCGCCATGAAGTGAGTTTGTCTTTGGTTTTACAGTTCATTTCGCACTTATGTTTACATTGCTAATTGTAAGCAATAGTTGCCCAAGTAAGAAGTAAATCAAGACTAAAGGTACATTTATTTAAGCTATTTATGTTATGTACTATACAAGATGAATAATTTGATATATTTTAGGTTCTTCTACTCTTGCTGAAAATGGACCAGAGGAAAAATGTGTGGTTGACCCGAGAACTAGAAATACCCGGCAAGCCAGGGACAGTAAAGTTCCTGAAATTTATTTTATCAGCGAGAAATGTCATCCTCAAAGTACATTTATCTTTCCTACCAGAACCGACGGAGCTAGTCGTGGAAGGAGAGCGCGGCATCAGTGGTTTAGCGATTACGGATGGCTTCACTATGATAGTGTAAACGATAGTGTTTTGTGCTTCGTGTGTATTAGGGCATGCAACAAGGTGAGCAAAGAAGACAGGTCATGGTATAGTGATGCATAATTAGCATTTATTTATTTGGGCTTCCGCTCCTGGAAGGATGCGACGGCAACATTTGCAGGTCATCAAAGGAGTACATTCCATAATAAATGTTTGCAGCTGATAATAAGCAGGGAAAAATTTGTTCCGGTCGTTTCTCAAATGTCAGATGCTCATGTGAGGGAGAAAAAGAAAGCACAAATCTGCTTACTTGCTATGATTAGCTCTATTCATTATTTAGTGCGATCTGGAAATGCTGTACACGGTCACGAAAGTGGCACTGGTAATCTTGTCATGCTCTTAAAAGAGAGGAAATCAGAAATTGAGGAACTGGAGCTGTGGCTTAAAAAATGAGACAACTACCTGAGTCCTGAGATACAGAATACAATAATTGAGATTATGACTCACATGGTTTTTGCGTTAAATTGTATCTGAAATTGAAATTTCTCCATGGTCCTCGGTTATTGCAGATGACACTACTGATTGTGCTGGTCAGGAGCAGTTCTCTGTATGTATTAGGTTTTTTAATCCACAAACTTTAGTTGCAAAAGAGTTATTTGTAGGATTTTACAATCCTCATGATAGCAAGGGGGCGACACTTGCTGCGGCCATTAAGTATGTGCTTCTACGAATGAATCTTCCAATTTCTGATCTCAGAGGACATTGCTTTTATGGAGCTGCTAATATGTCTGGAAGAGAGAAAGGAGTTCAAAAGATTTTAGAGAGTATTCAGCCAAAATTTCATCATGTACACTGCTCAAACCATGCACTGGACTTTGCCTTGCAAAAAGTAGCTCGTCAGAGAATTGGAATGTGCGATTTACTCTGCACAGTTAAAGATGTATCCAATATAATTTTGGATTTAGCAAAAAGGAGAAAAATCTACGAAGATATTGTTTTGCCTCCTTGCAAAATTGGAGCTGAAGACGAAGATGTGGTCACTGTAAAACCAACTTAACTTCTTGCTCTGTGCCCAACACATTGGAGTGTCAGGGTTAATTCACTCAAAAAATTCAAGAAAGAATACAAGCGAGTTCAGAGAACTTTGGATGCTATCAATGACGAAAAAGGAACCATTTATGATGAAAGAAAGTCTGCTGTGCGTGGATGGATTGCCAGGTTGAGAAAATTTGAAACACTTTTCTATCTTAATATAAGTATCGAGGTGTTTAGTCCTTGCGAAGAACTGGCTCGGGCTCTTCAAAATACACTTATCACTGCTTCAGGTGCAAAGCATTCTGCTCTGTTGGTGATTAGAAAATTGGAAGAGTTAAGAACTTAAACAGATTTCAACAGAATCTACCAGCAGACACATGAAACTGCCAAGAAGCTTGAGTTGAATGTTTCAGCGGAGCCCAGACAGAAAAAGTTGCCAAAATGCTATAACCATTCGTCCATGACAGAGCTATCAGTTAAATTACAGACGAAATACAGTCTTCGAATAGAATACTATCAAATCATAGATCTCCTTAAGAACAAGCTGTCTGACCGATTTGAGCAGAGTGGGCTGGAAAAACTATGTGAACTCGAAAGGCTCATGATGAATTAATTCACTTCTAGGAAGGATACCTACACAAGTTGAATTAAGCATAATACTCGGTGTCTTTGCCGAAGATTTCAATTTAGTCAGTCTCCTTACACAGTTGCAGCTATTGAAGAATCTTCCTGGAAATGTCCCCGACACTTGTGCAGCATTCGCTGAAAAGTTGGGTAAAGAGAGTGATACGACCCGTGCTTTGCTCGATCAAGTAACTCGACTCATGATACTCACCATGACTGTGCCTGCTTCAGCCGCATCTGCAGAGCGTTCATATAGTGCACTTCATCGTTTGAAGACATACTTGCAATCTTCAATGTCCCAAAGACGTCTCACTCATTTGCCTTTGCTTCATATCCATAGTGATAAAACTGCATCAATAGACATCAAGTCGGTTATGAAAGAATTTGTCTGCCGCAAGGACGAGAGAAAGAGCGTTTTTGGAAAAGTTTAATTTTTTCTGTTGCTACTCATCAAAACATGAAGTCTGGGTGCTGTAATAATTATTTCCTTTACATCAAAACTTGTGATGCCATTTCTAGTAGCTGTGTAGTTGTCAATGAAAAAATACGGATTGTTCGTACAAATAATTCTGAGAATTTTAAGAATGTATTTTATGTATTTTAAATTAAATTATGAGGAACATAAAAATGCTATGATAGTAAAATGTCGAACGGCTCACTATTCCGAGCTTTGTTATATTGTGATTTGACTTTATCAATTTGAATGTGTTATTTTGTCATATAACTTATAAGATATTTAGATTTTCAGATTTATTAATGGTAAAGCAGTTTTTCTGTCACATTTAAATTAATATTCAGTGGACACTAGGTACACCATATGCTTGTGTCAATACATTCTGAATATTGACATCATATAAGAATATTTAATTAAAGGTGTGTAACATTAAGAGTTCTCCTGTCCTGATATTCAAATGAATATACTTAAGAGTGGTCAATGAGTGGGATAATGATGTTTTTGTTAAATTGTTTACTCAAGGCTCAGCCTCACTTAAATATTTGATTATAGCTTGTTTTGATTATTGCAGTTGTTTGTTAGCACATATTAAGAAAATGTATCAATAGATATACATAGTTGGCAAATAATACTACCATCGTCATGTAATTATGATGCAATTAGTCAAACATAATTTAATTATAAATACATCTTTGCCTTTTCTACAGCTCTAGATAACTTTATGATATCTGGGGACTACATTTGATGGTACTTGTAATTTATGTACTCTGTGCCGTGGTAAAATTCAACAAAATGCCTTTAAAATGAATTCTACGAGGCGAAAACTGAAAAGTGAACACTGTTTTGTGATGCCGAGCCGTAAGTTAATTTATTATAAAAAAGTTATAATTTCTGCTAGTAGTACATTCTATTTGTATGTACGAAAGATGCTTACATAGCACCATTTTGCTCCTTAGAATACAATTTTTTTTTACCAGGGGAGAGCAACCGGACCACCCCTTTGTTAAATCCACCACTTATAATGATACTCTCCTCCCCCCCCCCTCCAATTAAATATTTGCTTCCTGCGCGCCTGAATCCAATACCAAATCTTCAACCCCTAATACGCTATACGTGATTTGGTTATTTCCATGTGCTTTGCATCATGTACCACAGAATAAGTGTACACAGGATTAAGCCATTATGATTAAGGATTAAACTTAGATATTAATACTTTGATGGAACGGGCCCGCTTGGATTCTTCCCGGCAGCGGACGGCTACACGCGCGCTGAGGCGGTGGTAGCTGTCCTGCTTCAACGCGGGGCCGACGCCCGGCGCCTATACGCCGAGGTGTTGGGCACCGGCACCAACTGCGACGGCCGTACCGCGCACAGCATCATGTTCCCGTCAGCCGAGGCACAGGCGGCGCTCATGACGGAGACGTGCCGCCGGGCTGGGGTCGACCCACTGTCGATGGGCTACATCGAGGCGCACGGCACCGGCACCAAGGTTCCTCGCCCCCTCCCTAACTCAATTTCTCTTTCTCTTGGTGCTTTGGTAACATCTTAGCTCTAGGTTTGCGGCATTTTGTAAGAGAAATTTTGTGAATAGAACAGATGTGTGTAACCGCGGTGTGGCCATCTGTGGCAGATAGTGCGAACCAAATATCACGAATACCAATAGAAACTTTATAGTATTACACGTTTAATATAATGTTACGATTTATAATGTAGGGAGAACTGGGTTCGTAAGGGCTAGACCATGAAGTTTTATTAAAGATTTTTGATAAAAAAATGTACATTTATAATAAATGGTTCTACTTAAAACTGACCAAACTCAAATAACTTGCAATAAAAAAAAAAGTTTATCCTCAAGTAACTCACTGTCTGTCAAATTCCGCAGTTCGCACTCTTCACTGAAGCTAGGCTTACCAAAGGTTCGCCCCTTACCCCGCGCCTGTCAACACACACACAGTTTCGCGCCACTCAGTCGCCACACTTTCACGATCCAGTCGAACTCGAGTCACATCCATCTCTATGATGGGGGGGGGGGGGAGGGGTTCATCTAACCCTCTTCGCCGATGTCGCAGTTCCCTTCGCTCAACTCTCGGAACTGCAGCAGGGACCGGCATCGAGCTTAAGTAGTGTGTGGCGCCCTTCTCGAAATGACGAGACCAACTGTGATGAGTCGCTTCATCCTGGGCCGACCCGACGCCAGAAGTGTCGAGAATTGCGTCGCTTGCTCACGCGATTTCACATGGTGGCCCGCGGAATTCCCAGGGCTGCTCAGCGATAGATAACAGCACCAAGGCAGGACGATGCCTAAGGTGCGGAGTGGGGGAGAATGGTGGCGACGACCCTTGTTATCCGGCCAGGCATGCGTGGCATGCCTTACGTCAGCGGAGGCCATGTGATACGCGCAGGGCCGCCTCTTTTATCCGTACCTGGCATGTGTTATGGTCCTATCTGCGTTTGTAAAACTGCCCCCTCCTTAGACCTGTTCGGCCCCGACAGCTAACGCATCCCTTCCAGCATATTCCCTCAACAGTCCAATTGTACCACTTTTATCCCTCCCCTATTTCCACTCTCAAGGCAGTAGACATAATTTAGCCACTTCAGTATTTCATACAGGCCTTCCCACGATGCTTGAATTTTAGGGCATCTTCCCTTCCTTCGTTGTAGGTTGTACAGCCACACCAAATCTCCCTCCTGAAATACGGTTGAGGTAGTCTTCAGGTCATACCTCGTCTTCATTTTATTCGTACCTAATCGAAGATAATTGCGGGCTTTTTCGTGTAAAAGCATCATTCGCTCCTCTAAACGATTTACATGATCAGTGGTGCTGGTTGGCTCCCTGCTAAGACGACCGAACTTGATATCACAGTGCGGTATTAATTTCTGTCAAAACAATTTATTCATAGGAGTCTGCACAGTGGAGTCATGAATAGCACCACCTATATGCCATTAAGAAAAACTGCATTTGTTGATCCCAATCCTGTTGATACTCGGCCACAACCTTGGCCAGGTGTTCCTCAAGAGTTCTGTTGAACTGCTCCAACATGCCATCGTACTGAGTATGTAGCGATGTAGACCTGGTTTTATTTATTCCCAGCAACTGTCACACCTGAAATATTGGTGACTCGACATTGCGGCCTTGGTCTGAATGTAGTTCCATTGGTACTTCTTATCTTCAATTTAAGTTGTTGACAATTCAATCCCCAATGGTATAGGCTTCTTGGTTAGGAAATGCATAAGCATCCTGCCACTTACTGAAGTAAACCATTGCTACCAGAATGTAACGGTTACAATCTTTAGTTTTGGGAAATGGTCCAGCGATGTCGATGGCCCTTTTATAGACGAGCATGCACGCATTTTCTACACCAAACCTGCACATCCTGGCGACACCTATTACATTATAAATCATTGCTGGATCTTGACTAAAGTTTTGTTCACTTCTAGATGATCACCAAAGGTACAATCATGGATTCTTTTAACACCTCTCTAACTGGATGTTTTGGAAGGAGTAGTTGCATTGTAACTACTTTTCTATTTTAACTCTCCCATACTCTCATTAGTAGCATAATAACCATTCTCAAGGAATTCCACTGTACCCAGTAAGCTTTCAGAGTGCATTAGTCACTAAAGCTCTCGTGATATATTGGATGTCCAGTACCAATCTCTAGCCAGTTTATAATAGGTACCAGGCCAGAATCTTACCGCGCTTTCAAGCTGGCATTATCCCATTTTTCTTCCCCATTAGTTATCGTTGTTAGCCACAAATCTTCGATTCCCTTATTTTTTTCTGCCCTATTGCAATGGTTCCAGGCTTTCTTGCAAGATTTTGGGAGAGGGCTGTGAATTCAGCCTTTCCTGTGTTTTATCCGACAATCATATTGCGTTATCTGTTCAATCCACCTTGCAGATTGTCCCTCTAAATTCTTCAACTGTATTAGCCATTTAAGTGCGGCATGGTCAGTGCATTAAAGGAATATTCTCCCATATAAATATGTAGCAGACCTCACTACTGCCAAGAATTCTTATCTTGTGATGCAATAGTTGCATTCAGGCTTAGACACAACTTGCTGTACTGTGCTATTCCTATTTCAATTTATTTTGAACCTGTGTAAGAACAGCAATTACCACATCTCCACTTGGATCTGTGTCGAGGATATACTCTCCATGTTAATGGGGGTATGAACGCATGGGACTAGTGCACAGGGATTCCTTGAGGTCTTGAAAGTCAGTATCACATGGAGATGCCCACATATATTGTGTCTTGTCCTCTGTTAGCTGATGCAATGGTTTTGCGATTGTCGAGAACCCAGGTACAAACCATCTATAGTAGGTACAGAGTCTCAAAAACATTTAACTCAGGCTTATTCTTAGTTTGAGGCCACTCCTTAACATATAGGATATTCTCATGGTCTGATCACACTCCATCCTGTTATATAATATGTCCCAGGAATGTTACCTCATGCTGGCACAAGAAACACTTCTTACTTCTTAACTTAAGTTGGGCATGGCCAAGTCTGTCGAATAGATCCTGAAGATTTTGCAAATGTTCCTTCAATATATTCCCTACCACACTGATGTCGTCCAGGTATATTTGGAATACTTTCCAAGTCAAGCCATGTAGGACAAGTTCCATCAATCTCTCAAAAGTTGCAGGAGCATTACATAACCCAAATGGTAACACAGTGAACTGAAACAGCCCATTACCTATCTTTTTAATCTTGGGATGCAGCTCCACTTGCCAGTAACCACTCTTCAGGTCCAGTGTAGAGAACCATCTGGTGCCAGAGAGTGTATACAGTATGTACTCGAAACGTGGGAAAGTGTAGCTGTCCTTCTTGGTAATGACATTAAGCATCCGGTAGTCCACACAGAATCTCAGTAGTCCATTCTTTGCCACTTAAACAACTGGGGAAACTCAAGGACTCACTGATGGTTCTATTACACCACCTTCCATCATATCCGATATAATTATCTGGGCTTCTTCCTGTTTTGCTAGATGCAGCTGCAGTGGTGCTTGTGGGATTGGCTCCGCATCACCTGTGTTGATGCGATGGCAGACCGGAGTTTTTTTCCCAAGGTCAGAATCCCCTTAGGAAAATACATCCTGGTTACTTAACAGAAAAGCTGTGACTTCTTCTATTTATCCATTTGTTATATTATTTCAGCATTGCCATAGTAAATGTTCTAGATTTGAGTTTAGTGATTGTGTGTAACATCTAATATGTGGGGAGACTCACACTGGCCTACCTAAGAGACAGTTCGAAGCTAGCTATTGAGTCTTCCTGTACCAGAACCCTTGTTCCAGAATCGAGGTTGATCAAGCTAACTGGTACAACTTCGCCGAACCTTGCAATGCTTCGGGCGACCAGGAGTGTCTTCATCCTAAAGTCATATATGGCTCTATCATGTACCTCATGTTGCCTCTAGGGTATCCCATTGTCCTAGCTGCTATTATAGGCCTATGGTTTTCTGGTATTGAAATAGATTGATTAACTACCATTTTCGTTACAGGAACTTCCATTTGGTCGTGGGTAAACAATGCCACCTATTCATCTTTACTACACAGCACTTTTTCTTCCATGTCAATAATGAATCATTATCGATTCATGATATCCACTCCTAAAATTACATCATCGGTGATATCCTCAATAAGAAAGGTCTGTGATAATGTCGAAGTTCCAATGCTTACCTCCAAATCCAGCTGTCCATACAGGTGAAGTGTCTCCAGTGGCTGTTTTGAGTCTATATGGAATGGGTATTCTCTTCAACTTTTGTCTACTTACAATGTCTTAGCAAACAATAGATACAAATGCCTCTGTATCAACAGTAATTAAACACTGTCTGCCATTGATCCATCACTTAAGGAACAAACATTCTTGGCATCTGAGAAATACCAATACAGGAATAACCGTAGGGGCTACCATTCCCTGTAGTGCTGACACTTGCCCCCTAACACCAGCTATTGTTCGTTTCCCTGTTCCTCTTCCTGCTGCGATGACACTCCCACTGGATGTGACCTAGTTCATTTCAGATAAAGCACCGCGGGCGTCTTCCTGGTCTTCTGATCTGTTCAACTCTAGTATCATTAAGCAACTTCTTAAAGGCCCTGAGATTATCTCTGTCATTAGTGGTGTTTATGGCATATTTCTATTCTAAGGCTCCAATCCAGCATTCCTTGTCCTCATGCTTGGGTTTCTTGAGTCTTTGCTTTCTGCCTCAATTTCCAGGGCATGGTCCAAGGCCTCGCATTTCTTCTTGTGTCAGAACAAACAAAGAGTTCGCTGAACTTCCGCATTTCTGGGTACGTCTGTAAAACCACTAGTGGTTAGCTGCTAGTGGATTTCTGTTGGTGCTTCTGGGTAGGTGAGAAGCACGAGATGCTCGATTTCGGCTTCGAATTCTTGGAGAGTTTTTTAAAATCTCTGTTTACATGTCTTCAAGGCTATTATATACACCTCACCCATGTTTCGGTTTCCATACCTCAACTCAAGGGGCTCTACTAATACTCAAATACTCAGTAGTATTTCTGGTTTGAAAATGGTATGGTTTGCAGCAGCTTTTGAGGAGGTATTCGCAGGGCCAAGACGAGTGCCGAAGTCTTTTCTTCCTAGTCCCTACAATTCACTTAAGCAGCTGCCTCATACTGTCGCCTGCTGACATCTCACAATGGTTGGCCATCAAAGGTGGGTGGCTTGAATTTTGGGTGACCAGTTACGCATTCCACCTTCACATCTTTGGAAGAACTATTC
This sequence comes from Bacillus rossius redtenbacheri, assembly GCF_032445375.1. NCBI lineage: Eukaryota > Metazoa > Arthropoda > Insecta > Phasmatodea > Bacillidae > Bacillus > Bacillus rossius. Next base: position 24,308,279 of record NC_086336.1, on the reverse strand, counting down.
CATTTCGCGGCAGATGTAGCTTCCTTGAGTATCCGACGGCCATATTCAGTTACCGCTGCTACTCGCTGTTCGGTGGCCTGCACGAGTTCATCTGGCTGTTGCGCCACTCGTTGTTCGTTGGTCTGCTTGAGTTGAGCTAGCCGTTGCCCCATTAGTTCTTCATGTTCTGCTAGATGTGTCTCGAAACACTGCACTATTTTACTTCCAATTGAACCCTGGTTTCATCAATCTTTTTTTAATTCTTCATGAGTAGCCACGAGTTCATTATGCATAACTTTCCTGTCCTCTCTTCATCTCCTCTAGGGTTCTTCTTGGTGTCTTTGATCTCGGTCTGCATAGCATTCTTCATCTTCTCTTGGCAGTTCTTGATTTCATTCTTCATCTCTTCTTGGCTATTATAGATTTTATTTTTCATCTCTTTTTGGTTACTCACCATTTTATTGTTAATTTTGGCAAAGATGGCCATTATGTTCTTAAGTTCGTCAGCAACCATATTCCTTGTCCACATAAACTATTAATCTGTCACTATTACTACTGTCATCTACTATGCTATTATTTCACCTATGAGATAACCTAAATTCATAATCAATACTAACACTAACTTTACAACACTCAATACTAACTATTATTTCCTAAAATTTATTTTAAAAACGAAAATCTAAATCATAATTTATTTCTTCGTTTCAATTCTCTATTGAGTATTCGTAAATTATTTAATTAGGGCTATCCTACGTATGAAAGTTAATTATTTAATTAGGGCTATCCTACTTATGAAACCAAAATGTTACGATTTATAGTTTGGGGAGAACTGGGTTCATAAGGGAGAGTTCTTTAAGTTTTATTACAGTTTTAATGATTAATAATATTTACATTAAAATAAGTAATTGTACTTAAAAATGTCCGAACTCAAATAACTGGCACTTTAAAAAATGTTTATCCGCAAGTCACTCAATGTCTGCCAAATTCTGCACTTCTCACTGGAGCTAGGCTTACCGCACGCCTGTCTACACAAACAGACTCGCGCCACTCAGTCGCTGTACTTTCATGAGCCAGTTGAACTCTGTGTTGCGCCATTCTCGGAAGGCGATGTTCAACGATGTTGCACTTCGCTTCGCTCGGGATCCGCTTGGAACTTCCGCAGAGGCCGGCGTCACTGCTTAAGTAGTGTGTGATGCCCTTCTCGAAACTACGAGAGCAGGTGTGATGAGTCACGTCATCTGGGCCGACCCGACGCCAGAAGCGTCGAAAATAGCGTCCCTTGCTCACATGACTTCCTGCGGTAGCCCGCAGAATTCCCAAGACCGCTCAGCGATAGATCACAGCGCCAAACCAGGACAAGGCCTTCGTTGCGGGGGGAGGGGGTAGCGACGACCCTTGTAAACTGGCCAAGCAGCATGGCATGCCTTACGTCAGTGGAGGCCACGTGATACGTGCATGACGCCAGCAGCCTGGCAGGGCCGTCAGCCAGCTCCGAACCTGCCGTGAGTCGCGGTCCTCTCTGCATTCGTAAAAATATTTTAAAATTTGGGCAGAATTAAAAAAAAAAAAAATTGACGAAAATTATGTCTTAGACTGGGGTTTAGTATTTTATCAAGTTTTTTTTGTTGTTTTCGGGGCAGTTTCATTATAAAGTTTAAATTTTCTGTCTGATAATCAAATGATTCAATAGTCAACATAGCTGCTCCGAAAATTAATTCTAGTGACAGTTGTGTAAACTATGTGTTATTCACATCAATAAATGTTGTTGAAAACACAATTAACTTATATATTTATCACTTTATGCTTCATGTTAATATCGTATTACAAGTGTTTTTTTTTTTTTTGCAAAATGAGAACACATTAATTTGCTCGTTACCGAGTAAAGATGTTACACCTCTCTAGCCAATACTGAAAGACTAGCTCACATTTATTTTGACACTGTCGGAATAAGTCCATCTTAAAAATGACTTTATTTCGACAGAGATAGAGTGAGGCAGGGTCAAATGGGCCTGAAGAATGCATGAGGTAATAGAGGTCATGTAGCAGTGATGGAATGATTGAATGACACCCCATAAGCCCACGGCAACGTAAATTGATCTTCGAGTAGCCCTCAGCAGTTATACACGAAAAATAGGGTCCCTATTTTTTCGATTAACATCACCGTAACACATGCAATTTATGAACTTTATAGTAGTAAAAGTATCTATTTTTATGTACGAAGTCCTCGTGCTCGCTTTAATTACAATTGTTTCTTCGAAATGTATTTGCAATCCCGAATTTGCATTATAAAATAATGATGCCTTATGCCTTTTGTGAAAATATAAATCATTATGGATTATTTCGGTTCATTTTTGTCGTAAGTATCGTACAAATTTAAAATAAGCGAAAGAAATAGAGTTTCCACACACGGACTCTAACCCTCTGCGACAAATGCTACTTTAACATTTTATGAACATAATAGCCTTATATATTGACCGATAAAGAAAAATTGTTATTTCCTAAGCGCTTGGCCATTTGGAGCTTTTTTCTCGCAACACTTTTATTTCTAGCCAAGTCCTACATATACTGTGAATAACGACGAAATTGGTAATGACGAGTAGCAAATCTACCATTGTGAGTCCCTTCTTTGGGATTACGTGGTTTCGATATAGAGTTGACCCGTGAACTGACTTAACCATGACTGCAAGTGAGAATAGAGATTGCGAAGCCCGCCTAGTCAGGTATGTAGGTACTTGGGTTATTGAGGTGGAATGATAAATGTGACAGTGAGGTATCGCCTCAAAGCGCAAGGCTCTGAACTGACGAGCAGTCTTTTTGTCTTCCATAGGGCACCTATGAGATTTGAGTAGAAGCTTTAGCATTAAATGATGGAGAAATCAAAATGAAGTTTTAATTTCCTTTCCTTGAGAGCTGTAAACAATTTGTACTTAATGTTTCATATATGTACAAGTATTATTCTGAAAACATTCGTTTTAGCCATTTTATATCTTATAAAAATCAAGTATATAAACTAAACATGTAAACAGAACTACCTACTCATTCGCTCTCATTGTATTCTTAAATGCTTTTAGTAAACAGACCCGACTCTGGTAGCGGGGTCTCAATAGGTTTTGATGGAGTATTTCTTTCTTAACAAAGCAGAAGTAGTGTATGCCTAACTAGTTTAATCATTTGAAAAATATGGTAGAACAAGTCCATTTGCCTTTTATGTCAACAAACCTCACGGTTTCAGTTGCTTTATCCATCTCTGTTCCTAACCTAGAAATCACAAGTGAATCATGAGGTGATTGTGGACGGTTAAAAGGTTTGTAAAGTACCTGGTGACACCGTGACAATTTAGTAATGTTTTCTCATTGCGTATACAGTTTTTATCAAAGTTTTATAATGAAAATTTTTAAAATAAAATGTATGTTGGATAAAGTGCAGTTTCACATCACTTACACATACAAATGCATAATTTATTTTAATATTTTAAGTTAAGATACAATTGAGCGGGAGATGGTTGATGCGGGGTTCCTTCTTCAGGTTGGCGACCCGCAGGAGCTGCGGGCGATCGCGGAGGCATACTGCGGCGGCAGGTCCTCGCCTCTGCTGGTCGGCTCCGTCAAGTCCAACATGGGCCACGCCGAGGCGGCGTCCGGCCTCTGCTCCCTCGTCAAGGTCGTGCTGGCCTTCGAGACCGGACTGATCCCGCCCAACCTGCACTTCGCAGAGCCCAACCGCGGCGTGCCGCAGCTCCTGGACGGACGAATACAGGTGGGACTCGTCCACATCTCCCCGTAACACTTAGGCTTAAGTGATGCTTCGATCAGAACACTGTACCTTTTTTTTTTGTAAATAGAACGGACACAAATATATGTTAATAAGCACATTTACATGAAAACAACTCTATCGCCATAAAATAATGCTTGCAGTAAGATAGGGTTCGGATTCTTGCCCGGGCATTCATGATTTGTTTTTTTCCAGTACCTCCAGTATTTAAAGATATTTGTAAACCGTTTCCTTAACAGCTTTCCAGTAACACAATTAATTAAAAACAAATTATTGATTAATAGATTATTATTTACATGGTTAAAAACAATATGCTTGAATGAAAAATACATTAAAACATCAAATCATTCACCAATTTTTGTAAGAAATTATCCGTAATTCATATATGAAAAAATAACTTTAGCCATGTTTTGTAAAAAGTTACAATAACTTTCTTGTGCTATTTCTTGGCAACTGGTTATCAAAGGAATCTTTGGTAAAAGTACACAATATCCATGCTTCTCCTATGAATATAGACACGCCCAGACGTTTCGTTAATTCATTATGTCTTAAGGCCATGTTGATTTTTTTTTGTACTTTAGTCAATACTATTATTAAAAGGCTGATTCAAATTTAAAATTTGAAGCCTCCCTTGCATTTATTGTACTGCCACAAATTTTTGCAACATATTATCATGTATGTGTAAGAATTCGTTAGTAGTATGTAATAGTATTTCTGAGCGCAGGGTTCAGGGTGTGGTGCCGTGGTTCCGTCAGCCATATTCAATTGTGACGACACGGCGGCCATTTTGGACTCAAAAATACCTCGTAATACATCAAAAATGACTCAAAATAACTCGAAAATTCCCGTTTTGAGAAAAATATTTCTCGTTTTATTCCACAAAAATTCAAAAATTAGGATTTTGAAAAACCTCAAAAGTCTTTTGCCTAAGAAAGAACACTTAATCCTAAAAGCGGCTAAGAAGTCCTAAGAGCTAGCCGCTCTAAGCCGCTGACGTCATCTAGGAGTATGTCGTTATATATAGTAGTATGTTTTGGCTCCTCCTGGCTCGAGGTTCAGGGTGTGGTGCCATCGTGCTGACCACCATCTTGGATTGTGACATCATGGCGGCCATATTGGATTACCGTGACCTTGACCCCCGGCGGCCATTTTGGATACGCCATCTTGGATCTGCCATTTTGGATGACGTCAATATTTGTTTTCTCGAAAATTCCGGCATTTTTCAGCCATTTTAAATTATGACATCACCGTTGCAATTTCTGTTATGGATGCCATCTTCAAAATATTTATTTATTATCCAATTTTAGTGAAAAAAAATTTAAAATAAAAAAATTTGAATTAATAAAATTTTAATGACAAATTTAAATACATACATTAATGACATGGAGCTCGGAGTCCTCGGCCTTGCTATGCAGCTTACTGAAACATTCCCCAACTTGTTCATTTGGCATTGTTTGAACCATCGTTTAGAGCTTGCCGTACACGATTCCGTAGAAGAAGTAGCTGGAATCAATCATTTTAAGATCTTCATGGATAAAATTAGGAATATGTTTAGTTGTTCTCCGAAAAATAGCAGGGAGTTGGCAGAAGTTGCTAAAGGACTAGAGGAGCAAATTTTGAAAATCGGCCGTGTTTTAGATACTCGTTGGGTAGCTTCCAGCTTAATGGCGGTGAAAGCAGTTTGGACAGATTTTAAAGCTTTGTACAACCATTTCCTTGAAGCATCTGAAGACAAGCAAAGGGACTCGAAGCAACGTTCGACTTACAAAGGGCTTTGTAGTACATTGTCTTCTACAACTTTCGTACACAACCTTGCATTGATGTACGATGCTCTAGAAGAGTTAGCTGATTTGTCCCTTCAGCTTCAAAAATCAAGCCTCAACCTTATCCAAGCCCACAGTGATATAACACTGTTAATTAAAGTGTTTGAAAACCGAGTTGAAAACATGGGTAGACGTTCAGTGGAAGCTAAAATTGCTATTGACGATTTGATGTTTCAAGATGTTGAACTTTATGTGAGAGCCAAGATACCAAGTATTCCAGAAAAACAGTTCTATCGGAGCCTCGCAAACAACTTGACTTCAAGGTTGCTATCATCTTCAAATGCGTCTGAAAACTACAACACAATCATGAATGACATCAAAGTGATCCACCCCATGTATTGGCCAAAAGACTTATCCATCACCTACGGAGAATGTGAGATCCAGCGAATCTGCGATAGATTTAAGATTAGCAGCTCTCAGGATATAATTAGAGACTTCAGACACTTCAAGCAGGGACTGAAGCCTATGTTAAGTGGAGAGAAACCTACTATTCTTGAGCAGCCGCCGTCGTTTAAGAAACTGATATCCATCATAAATAGCATTGCAGTGTCTAGTGCTGAATGTGAACGTGGATTTTCTGCAATGAATTTAATTATGACTCCTCTTAGATCTTCACTCTACATTAGCACGGTTTGCGATTTATTGCGGATCAGGCTCCTAGGACCTCCTGTGGCTAGATACAATCCCGAGCGACACGTCAAAACTTGGCTGGCGAAGGGACACCATTCTGCACTTGACACCAAGTCAAAACAACGAAGGCAGAAAACGTACAATGAAGACAGCATTGCATTGTGGGAACTTTTTTCCTAAACCCGTTCATTTTTAATATCTTTTAGAATTTCAGAACATTAAGTTTTCATAAAAATAACTAGGCCTAAATTGTAGTTGTGTTCTAAACTAAAGTTTTCTTATTTTTCTTTTTGTATTTACAGTTAGTTGTGTATTGATGTTTTTTTGCAGTTTTCACTTCAAAAAATTAACAAACAACTAATTTTACCAACTAGGCATTTACTTACAATATTAGACTACAATGACTACAAACCGTACATTGTCATAATAAGTAGATGAAATAACACCTTAACTTTTTAAAATTTCATTAAATTTTTAAAATGAAACCGTGTTACTTCTTTGTGTCATTTATTTTGTGTGTAATTAAACACTTCCTTTTATTTTCCAAGAAGTTGGTCTATTTTGAATGTATAAATATTGTTTTTTTACCCATAAGGTAGGCCAAATTTTCTTTGTAAAATATGCAAAATTGTAGTTCAAGCAAGCTGTTATATTCAAAAACATCTATTTACATATGGATATGTATTATTACAACTGTACTGTATATCAATAAAATTGTAAATAAGGCTTTATTTGTTTTTATTTTACCATTCATTAAAAAAGTAATATTGGTAAGCTTCATTGCTTCAAACAAAATGGTCAGTGAAAGTAGTCAACAAGATGTTAATGGAGCAAAGGGTGAACTCAATTTAAATTTATGTTTTTATTTTCTTACATCATAATCAAGCACTTTAAAAAGTAATCACCATTAAAATATCAATTTTTTATAAAAATAATTGTAGTATTATGTCTGGATGACCAAAAACGCGGGTTTACAGTTATAATTTTCAAAACTTTTTCCCGGGGGAGGGCCCCCGGACCCTCCTCCTTCCTGGGGGGTATTCCAGACCCCCGGTCTGAGCATCCCGCTTTAGAGTTCCCACACCTAAAACTTTAGAAATTAAGCACTGATGTAGACTTGAAGTAATGTTTCCTTGCAGTCTCGTAACCTTGTGTTTTAGAAGCTTCGTAGCTCTGTAGCCTCGCAATCTCGTAAACATGTAGACTCGTAGTCACGTAGTCTCGTTACCTCATGGCTCGTAGTCGCGTATTCATGATGCCTTGGAGTCTCGTTGACTTGTAGCTACGTAACCAAGTAGCCTCGTAGACTTTTAGCTATGTAACCAAGGAGCCTTCTAATCTTTTAACATAATGTTGCTGGAGCATTTGGAGCTTTTTAGACTATTAGGCAGTTGGAGGAGTCTTGTAGACTAGTAGATATTGAAGCTTTGTAGTCAAGTGGCCTGGTAGCCATGTAGCCTCACAGTCATTTGGAGCCGAGTAGACTTGTATAGATGTAATTCATAGCCATGTAGTTTCGTAGCCACGCAGCCTTTTAGTTATGCAGTCTCGCAGCCATGTATAACTCTTAACCTTCTAGTTACTTGTAGACTCATAGACTTGCAACCTCATAGCCTCTCACACTCGTAGAATTCTAGACAAATTTCATTGGAGCTGTTTAAGTAAAGGTTAGTTGGAGCCAATGACTGTTCGAGCCAATGACATTTGGAGTCAAAAAACTGTTGGTGTCATTGACTGATGGAGCCAATTACTATTGGAACCAATGACTTTTGGAACAAAATTTTTTTGGATTCATAGACTGTTGTAGACATTATTTATCCTAACTTATCATTGATGATCGCATCCTAGCGAGTTGAATGAACGAGAGAATGCACCCCCTTTTCGTTTAACGAACTTTCGTTTTGTAGAATTTCCATCCAATCGTGCTTAGTTTTCATTATATACTTGTCCTGCGCGAACGATGCGTAGACATTGTGTGTACATTGCGTATATTGCGTACTTTGTAAGTATTTTGCGTGTTTTGTGCGTCAATTGCGAGAACATTAAGTGTACCTTCCGTTTACTGTGTATACAGTGTCTTCATATAGTTTCCTGTGTGAACTGTGTGTTCATTACATTTATTGCGCGTAAATTGCGTGTTAGAGCTTTGGAGCTGTTGGATCACTTGAAGTTGATGGTCAATTGGAGCATAGGTGCCAAATGTAAAAATATTTGATGGCGCGAATTGTAGCTCTTGAACCCAAATGTATATTGATATATTGGTACGAATTGAATCTCTTAAAGCCTAGCGTATATTGGCGAGATCGTTTTCATGAGACGAGAACGTATCACACCACATCGAATTTTCTCGATCATATGAACCTCTTTTTAAAATGGTGATTTGACTGGTGCATTAAAGTAAATGGTTCATGATTTGACTAGCGTATTATTCCATCGGGTGCATGTATATAAGCATGTTCCAGACAGCAGACCGCTCAGGTTGTTATTGTCGTCGACGAGGTAAGAATCACCTAGTTTGTTTCTTCTGGTGCATAAGTTGCATAATTACTTGTTCTTGCGAACTCGATGGCATCTTTACCGACTTTTACGACGATTTTTATGGACGTTGTACCATCGTCTATGGGAACCCTGACGTCAGTGACGACGAAGAACATGCATATCCCGTTGGCAACGACTACGGCAACATTGGAGGAGACTTCACCAGTCGTGGTACCACCAGCCGAAGAGAGCTTAATGACTACAGAATTGGATGCGCAGGAAACCACATTGAATGACGTTTCACCCTCGATGGAGACTTCAATGGCTGCTGATTCGACAACAACTAAAGAACATAGATACTGTTACAGCGACAAGATTTTCTCAAACAACAGCAATGCTCGACGACACGAGAGGAGCGAATGTGACAAGAACCTATCTCGTAAAATGATTGTTTGTGAGAAATTTTCCAAGCAGTTTGCCAGAAATGATAATATGAAAACTCACGTAAAGACATGCAAAGGTCCAGCTGTGCGGCAGAAAGTAAAGGTTTCGGTGCAATAACGAATGATTGATTTGTATAAGAGTATGCCTGGAAATTTTGTATTTGCAGTAACATCGTCATCTGGTTTGGGTCTGGGTCATCAGCACTGTATCCTTGCAGCTACTGCGATATTACTATCGCATTTTCGCATGATGCACGGAGACATGAACGGAGTAAATGCATGAAAAATCCTTCTCGCATGAAGTTTCGCTGCGATGAGTGACATGAATGGTTTACTCGAAATGATAGTTTGATACGACATGCGAAAAAATGCAACAGTAAAGTTCGTGTGCCTACTGATGAACTACCTGCAGAAATTTCGACTCCTCTGTTTAGGTTGAAGACTCGTGAGCGTACATGCAAAAAAAAAAAAACAGATGAGCAGCAACCGATTGGTATGAGGTCTCGACATGAAACTAAACCTAAGAATGTTATCGGTGCTCTGCAGGTGAAAGTTAATGTCCGCATTTCGTGGAATATTGAAGGACTACTTTTATCGAAATACGATTAGTGAGCCAAAAGACATTTGTAATTTTCTTGACGATATTAGTCAAATCATAATTAATCAGCTTTCTGATGACATAGCTACAAACGGACATTTCAAATATAACTTGTGGTTGGACTGTATGTATGGAAAGCCATATCCGTTCGATATCAAAGTGAAGAAGTGTGCGTTCAAGAAACTGGCTGCAGTAATTTACAGTTCTGACGATGTGAAGCAAACTGTTAAACACGGTATCCAGAAACTCTGTCAATAAGAGGAGGACTATGTCTGTAAAGGATCTGTTTGGTCTATGTCTAGTATAAACAGATTGGAGCTAGGAATTATTCATTTCACGCCTATGCAGGCCTTAATGATTATAAAATTTATAACTATCGCAAATGTTCCTGTAGTAGAATATAAATTATGTAATAAATATTATGTTTGTAAAATAACTTGCGGTGTTTTATTTCTAGAACCTGGCACTTTACTGGTTTTTTAATTCACTTTAATTTAGCTTCGTTCAGAGACAGAACCAGGAACGGATATTGATCAAATCAATCAGTACATAAATGTGTGATTTTTTTGATGAATTTTGGATATTTCCCGAATTTCTAGCTAACAAATTACACAATTCCAAGATGGCATCGAAATTTCAAGATGATGGGTGCCACAGTAATAATAAATGATTTCTGCGCTATAGCGTGCAAAAATTACACTAACATGATGCCAGCACACTCTGGGTGCCGAAAAAAAGATGGTAGTCTCTAGCAGACGAAGACAAGATGGCGGACATGTCATCATACCTTGGTATTGTTGGGTCAGTCGGCAGGTAGCTTTGATAGAAGAAGGATTTATCGAAATTTATTTTTATTTTTGCTCTTACTGGGTTCGAACCAAAAACATCAAGAATTGTGGTTTAAATTGTATTTTATTAAAACTTGATTAATTAAATTTTATAATAATTTTAGAAAGTTTTTAGAATTTTTCCAAAACTTCAAGCATAAAAATTACGCATTTATAAGATGATGGCTGTAACGAAAAGTGTAAAGGAGTTTTAAAAGATTTTTATTCAAATTTTATTTATAAATTTTTAATAATTTCTACAACTTTTCCTGACTTTCTAGCATTAAAATTACGGATTTTCAAGATGGCGGACATGACTTCATACTAGTTGACAAAATATATGCATTGAAAAAAGTGGTGGGGGTCAGGCTGCCTGCAGCCACCAAGAGGGATGGATCAGTCGCCATTTTTTTAGCCCTCACCGGGTTTGAACCGAGGACTCCGAGCTCCATGTCATAAATGTTTGTTTTTTAATTTTTTATTAAAATTTTAGTGTTTGAGCTTCTCAATAAATTTTAAAACTTTTATCATAACACTCGGATAATAAATAAAGATTTTGAAGATGGCGTCCATAACGGAAATTGCAACGGTGACGTCATAATTCAAAATGGCTGAAAAATGCCATAATGCTCGAGAAAACAAAATGATGTCATCCAAAATGGCGGTGCCAAGTTGGCGGATCCAAAATAGCCGCAGGGGGTCAAGGTCAAATGTCAAGGTCAGGTCATACTAGATGGCCGCCGTGACGTCGCAATCCAAGATGGCGGTCGGCACCACGGTCACAACACCCTGAACCCTGCGTTAGGAGGAGTCAATACATACTACTATATATAACGACATACTCCTAGATGACGTCAGCGGCTTTTAAGCCGCTTTTAGGATTATGTGTGCTTCTAAGGCAAAAGATTTTTGAGTTTTTGAAATCCTAATTTTTGAATTTTTGTGGAAGAAAACGAGAAATTTTTCCTCAAAACGGGAGAGTCATTTTTAAGGAAACATGGCAGCAGTGAAGTTACAATACAAAATGGTGATCAGCACCACGGCACCACGGCACCACACCCTGAACCCTGCGCTCGGACATACTATTACATACTACTTTCGTCATTAATATCACTTGATTTCCTTTTTTCATGCTATTTAACTTTCGAAAATATTAGTGGCAGAGAACAAAATAAGGGAGTTATCAAGTTAAAATTTCAGAAAATGCTTGTTCCAGTGCACGCACTTTTACGGTATTATGCATGAACTCGTTTGCTGTCTGTCTCAAGCAATCACGGCCTAAGTGGTTAATGTTGTACCTGTTGTAAAAAGGCATTAAAAAAAAGGTACGGCCACTTCAATAACTAGTAAGACACGGGCCCGCCCTTCGCCTATTCTGGCAACAAGGTGTATGTGCGTCGACTCCTTACTTTATACGCGTTGACTGGGGCCCCAGCTGGTCGTCCGCGCGAGTCACGGTCGCCGCCACACCTGCGGCCGCAAGCTCTCGCCGGCCCATGTTGCTGTCGTCGCTGGCTCGAAAGTCCCGTCTCACAAGTTCGCGCGCCACAGCTCTGCGCGTCACTCCGCCACGTCATCGTCGTGCATCTTCGACCGTCCTCGGGATTGCTCGGAACACCCAATAACCACTCAACACTTGGCGTCGATTTAGCAAACGATTACAGTTTCATTTTAGCATCCTAAAGGTTTGTCCAGACGATGCGATTTTTCGTGCAACTTGCGCTGTGCGCTATTGCCTCTAGCGCATGCAATATTGCACGATGAAAATGGAAGACGCACATGCGTGAAGACGCAATGCACGCTCCTGTCTACACGCTGCGCTGGACGCAAGGTGTGTAGTTGAAATAATGTCCATCGATAGTGCAGTGGTTGCTGCAGTTTGTGCTGCATATGTAGTAGTGTCTCGTTCAAGAAAAAGAAGAAGATTATGGCAAAAAGAGTTCTTTAAAAGCAGACAAAATAACATGTTGCGAGAGCTTGAATGGGACGGAGAAGTGCTGTTTAGTAACTTTACGCGAATGTCGCGACAGGACTTTGACGTACTGTTAGAAAAAGTGAGACCATTGATCTGCAAGCAAGACACCGTAATGCGAGAAGCGATTCCTGCAGAAACGCGACTTCTTCTGACACTGAGATTTCTCGCCACGGGTTATTCTTACCACAGCCTGAAATATTTGTTTAAAGTGTCAGTGCAGAGCATCAGTGTCATTATACCAGAAACTGTTAAGGTCATCATACATGTTTTGAGGGAGTACATAAAGGTAAGTCATTAAAAAATACAATGAAATACATTAGTTATTGATATATTCATTCGGTGAATGAAACCGAGACAACAATATAACGATGTTAAATACAATACACTTTATATGAAACGAAAGTAGGGATACAAAATATAAGAATACCGGGATGCATTCAATACATTTATGAACACATTACTCAGGCACAACCACATTGCTACCACTGCTGTTGCCGAAACCATAAACGGCTTCATCATGATTAGGCAAACGCAGCTCGATATATTGCTCTGACGATGAAGAACCCGTGGAACTTGTGCTTGGCAGGTAATTTAGTGGTTGGAATGGAGAGACGACTGATTGAACAACATCCTGGGACTCGATCTCAAAGAGAATGTTAGTGATACGGTTGTGAGCAATGTTTTGTAATTGAGTGGATGGTAGGTTCCGTATCTTGTGAGCAACAAAGTCTGCAAAGGAAGCATGCACATCGTTTATTTTCATGTTTGCACACACACTTTTCATGATCTTGAATGCTTCTTCCTCTCTGGTCACCGAACTCTTTCGTTTGTTAATTCTGGAACTCGTAGTGTTGACAACTGCACACGTTCCCTCTATCGGAGATTCGAGATGAGAAGTATGAAGCACATCGTCCTCTGCATGCGTGTCTTGGTTTACTTCAGGAACCTAGCATAAACACAACACATTCATGCAGAAATTTGCTGCTATGTATAATTTTAACTAGTATTACTAATATATAGGCAATATGTATACGTCTATAGCATACATATTATACATTTATTTCAGATGCCATCAAGTGAAGAAGAGTGGAATGAAATTGCGAGTACCTTTGAAGCAAAATGGAACCATCCTAACTGCTGTGGTGCTGTTGACGGAAAGCACGTTGTGATACAGTGTCCAGAAGGTAGTGCAACCGACTACTACAACTACAAAGGATGCTATAGTATAGTACTGTTAGGAGTTGTGGATGCAGACTATAACTTTATATATTGCAATGTAGGATGCCAAGGGAAAATTTCAGACGGTGGCGTGTTCAAGCATTCGGAATTCGCAAAGAAACTATTCGGCAAAAGAATGAGTTTGCCAAATCCGAGACCTTTACGTGGCAGAAATTTAGACGTCCCTTTCGTACTTGTCGCAGATGATGCATTCCCTTTACATGAACACATAAAGAAACCATTTCCGGTGGAACTGGGTAAGGGATCTCCGAACAGAGTGTTTAATTACCGACTGTCTAGGGCACGTCGTACTGTTGAGAATGCTTTCGGTTTGCTGGCATCAGTTTTCAGAATTTTTAGGAAACCAATAGAAATGAAAAATATTTCAAACGTTGCAGACGTTGTACTTTGTTGTGTGTATCTGCATAATTTTCTGCGAAAACAGAAGTCTTCCCGGACGTTGTATGCGCCATGCGGATCCCTGGATAGTGAGGATGCTAGTACCGGCAATGTTATTGATGGTTTGTGGAGGCAAACAGTAGCATCTGATACTGGTATTTTGCCCCTGCAGACTAGGGCACGTAAGCCTTCTGCGAGGGCTCACGACATAAGGATCGAATTTCGCGAATACTTTATGTCAAGAGTGGGTTCTGTTCCTTGGCAACACCAGTATTTGTAATGTGTAATGTGTGATGTGTAATGTTTCAGCAAATCGTCTTGTATTCATATTTTAATCTATAGTGATATACGTATAAACATTCTTTAAACAAAGAACAGAAATGAGACTATAAGGTAATGATATATCTGAATTGAATATTAAGGGCTCTGATAACCGCTTTCTGTATTTAATTAGTAATCAAAGATACTTACAGTAGATAAATTCTGGATGTACAATTACTGACGATAATTTTTATCATTCCCGGAGCGAATTATGTGTAACATTTCCTATAAAAATTTTGCGATACAATGATACACGATGTTGCTCGTTTAGTTTTGTGAAATACCAATCGGTAAGTTATATTTACAAATGAAGTATGATTATTGAGTATTTAAATATATTTTGTACGGCAATACATTTACAGACAGGACAGTACAAGTGGGATACTTTTTGTTTGATAGTTTTCTTTAAATTAGATACCTTGAGAAATAGTTAATTGCAACTTTGAGTCCCCTATTACAGCTCAGTAGACAAAAGAGTCCTTAACATAGAAACATTCTCACATCATGTGGTAGATGCAATGTAACAGTGTATATAAGTAGTTGGAAATAGGGGGTTCAAGCACAGGCGCAGGAGCCAGGAGCCGGCCGCCATCTTGGATGACGTCATTTTTGACCCAAAATTCCTCAAAATTCCTCAAAAATGACTCAAAATGACTCAAAATTTCCCGTTTTCGAGGGAAAAATTCACGTTTCGAGGGAAAAATTCCCGTTTCGAGGGAAAATTTCCCGTTTTATTCCGTAAAAATCCCAGTGGATAGAAAAGTCCTAAAAGTGGCTTAATCATCCCTAACGCAAGCCACTGTTAAGCCGCTATCAGGACTTGACCTTGACCTTTGACCTTGCCAATCTATGCTAATCTATGCCAATCTATGCCAATCTACGCTAATCTATGCTAATCTATGCCAATCTATGCTAATCTATGCCAATCTATGCTAATCTATGCCAATCTATGCCAATCTACGCTAATCTATGCTAATCTATGCCAATCTATGCTAATCTATGCCAATCTATGCTAATCCGTATGCTAATCTATGCTAATCTGTATGCTAATCCATGCTAATCTGTATGCCAATCCATGCTAATCCATCCGCCATTTTGTATTTCTAGAAATTTCCACAAACTTCGAATCGTGACGTCACCGTTGCACTTTGTGTCACGGACGCCATCTTGGATTTGAATTTTTTTTTTTCGAACTTTGAAATTCGATGTAAACATCAACCACCATCTTGTTTTCGTCTGCTGGTGGCCGCCATATTGTTTTCGTCTGCTGGTGGCAGCCATCTTGTTTTCGTCTGCTGGTGGCCGCCATCTTGTTTTCGTCTGCTGGAGGCAGCCATCTTGTGAGAGTGCGCTCACGCCATGTTAGTTTAATTCTTACCCGCTAGAGTGCAGTAATCATTTATTATTACTGTGACACCCACCATCTTGTCATTTGGCCACCATCTTGAAAATCCATAATTATTTAGCTAGGAATTCGGGAAAAATTCCAAAATTTATTAAATAAATCACCCATTAATTTATTTATTGAATCGCTGGATTCCCGTCCTTTGTTCGATACCTGATCGATGCAATAATGTTTAATTTTATGTAAAATAATAATAATTTCAATAAACCATCTTCAACATTCTTAAAGAGACTTTAAAACCTCTACTACCATCATCCTATAAGCCATCAACACCACCATCTTGGAAAATTCGTAATTATATTGCTAGAGATTCGGGAAAAAGTTACAAATTCATGTAATAAATTTGCAAACAATAAAATGATTAATTAGGTCGACTCAGGCCCTTGACACGATTCGGAATGAAGATGGAAAAAAATAAACATAATATAATAGTGGCAGGTTCGAGAAAGAAAAAAACACAAGTTCTTTCACAAAATAAACTTTATTACATAATTTCTACTTTACTACACGAACACTTGCGAAAGCCAGCAATCTTATAATCATTTAGGTCCGCAGCGGCGTGAAATGACTAATTCTTAGCTCCAATCGGCTTATACTAGAAAGAGTCCAGCCAGAATCTTTACAGACATAGTCCTCCTCTTCTTGACAGAGTTTCTGGATACCGTTTTTAACAGTATGCTTCACATCGTTAGAACTGTAAATTACTGCAGCCGATGTCTTGAATGCACACTTCTTCCCTTCGTCTTCGAATGGATACGGCTTTCCATATATACAGTCCAACCACAAGTTGTATTTTAATGAACCGTTTGTTGCTACATCATCAGTAAGCTGATTGATTATGTTCTCTTTGATATCATCAAGAAAATTACAAATGTCTTTCGACTCACCTAACGTATTTGGATAATAGTAGTCTTTCAATGTCCCACGAAATGCAGACTGCGCCAAGTAGAACCCATTATCATTCACTTGTAATGCGCCGAACACAGTCTTAGGTTTATTTTCATGTTCAGACGTCATACCAATCGGTTGCTGCACATCGGTTTTCTTGCTTGTTCTCTTACGAGTCTCCAATCTAAAGCGAGGAGTCGAAGTTTCTACAGGTAGTTCTTCAGTAGACACACGGACTTTACCGTTGCATTTTTTCACATGTCGTCGCAAACTGTCAATACGTGTAAACCATTCATGACACCCATCACAGCGAAACTTTATACGAGATGGATTCTTCTTGCATTTACTCCGCTCATGTCTTCGTGCATCATGAGAAAATGCGAACGACATATCACAGTAGCTGCAAGGATACCGTGGTGATGAAGACGATCCTTTCAGACCCGAACCAGATGATGTTGTTGCAGCAGTTACACCATCTCCAGGCATACTCTTATGAACATCAATACATCGTTGCTGCACCGAAACCTTTACTTTCTGCCGCACAGCAGGTCCTTTGCATGTCTTCATGTGCGTTTTCATATTATCTTGTCTTGCAAATTGCTTGTGACATTTCTCACAAACAAACATTTTACGATAAGGGTTCTTAGCGCATTCTCTCCTCTCGTGTCGTCGAGTATTGCTGCTGTTTGTGAAAATCTTGTCACAGTAACAGCACCGATGTTCGTTAGTCGGTGTTGAATCACCAGTCATTGAAGTTTCCATCGAGGGCGAAACGAAGTTCGACGAGTTTTCCTGCGTAGTCAGCACCAACGGCATTAAAGTCTCTCCTGCTGACGGTATCGCGACTGTTGAAATCTCCTCTTTTGATGACGTCGTCTTTGCCGACGGGATCTGCACCTTCTCCACCGTAGCTGACGTCAGGGTTCCCGTAGACGATGGTGCGTCGTCCATCAAGTTCGACGTTTTAGATGGTAAAGATGCCATCGAAGTCTCAAGAACAGGCAATTACACGACGTATGCACCAGTAGAATCAAACTAGGTGATCCTTACACCGACGACGTCAGTAACAAACTGAGCGACCTGCTGTCCAGGACTCGCTTATATACACGCACCGGTTGGAATAATACTCTAGTCAAATCAAGAACCAATTACTATAATACTCGAGTCAAAACACCATTGAAAGAAGAAGCGCACCAAAATAAGGTAACGCATTTGGAAACAAATTCATCAAATGAAATGAACACGCAATGCACGCACTTGCAGCTTTCATCTCAAGGTATCATTTAAATTTCATTCAAGCGAAGTATCAAGCCAATGTCACATCATATTATCATCCTATTGGTCATACTATCCTCAAAATATAACAGTCTTATAAATCACACCAGTTATAGAAGGACTTATAGTTTATAACACACATCATTTCAGCCATTGTTCTTTAACAAATTCGAATTTAAAAATGTAAAATGTAAGTACTTGTTAAGTTGAAGAACCAGGTACGTAAATATATTATATACTTTATGGACACTGTAGGCACAAAAACCCTGAAAGTACATATGTAAGAATGATATTTAATAAAACTAATATTAGCTCTATACCCACACGACTATGTGTTGACTGCTGTGTCTAGGGTGTTGACCTCAATTTATACCGCTAGGACCTCCCTCCAGTCCAGTCACGTGTACCGTTGCTTCCGTTGTTGTCCCCCGCCTTGCTGGCGGCCTCCAACATTCGAACGAGGTGATCAACCATCCAAGCCCTAAGCATGTTCGCATTGTGTCTTGAGATCGGACCTGGACATCCAAGTTACATAGAGTATAATATACTCTGAAATACATAATAAAGAGAAAATTGATATAAATAACATTATACTTTGCTTAATAGTTCCAGAAGTAATGAACGCACTGCTTGACCAGTGACAGGTGTAACTAAATATTAAATATATTTTATTTTCCATTACCTTTCGTGGAATTTATTAATCATTCACTCTACGAAAAACAACTCAAGACAATATACCTGACCATCGAATTAAAATACAGTACCGCTATGCCTTACATAAAAGTCTAATTATTCGATAATCTGAATAACCTATAAATCGTTCATGTACAAAGCCACACATACAGGCCAATTGTCTATGGACCATGAGACCGAGTCATGACAATATCAGACGTATAGGTTAGAATTTTCAGAACCGCAGGACCTTCTTCGTCTTTAGATAATTACAGTCATTTAGACCATCATGAAATCTTAATACATACTAAAGGACCAAGCGACCTTGAAAAATATTTTAGTAACACCAAGAGGTTTTGAACTAGTAAATATTCAGTCACTACATATTTTACTATGCGCAATCAACAAAAAGGAAGCACCATCAACGAAAAGGCAGCACATTTGTAAACACCATCAACAAAAAGGAAGCACAATCGGAAGCACATTCATAGAAAAGGAAGCACAATCGGAAGCACAATCACAAAAAGGAAGCACATTTGGAAGCACAATCACAAAAAGGAAGCACATTTGGAAGCACAATCCACAAAAAGGAAGCACATTTGGAAGCACATTCAACGAAAAAGGAAGCACAATCATAGAAACAACGCACAATCGGAAGCACAATCAACAAAAAGGAAGCACATTTTGGAAGCACCATCAACAAAAAGGAAGCACATTTTGGAAGCACCATCAAAAAGGCAGCACATTTTGGAAGCACAATCAAAAAAGGCAGCACATTTGGAAGCACCATCAACAAAAAGAAGGAAGCACATTTTGGAAGCACCATCAAAAGGCAGCACATTTGGAAACACAAGTTACGAGAACTAAGTCTTAGTTAGATATCAGAATGCAAGAAATAAAAACATTAAATTTTTACTTTTAATATTTAATTTATTTCTTAAGATTATACAAATAGAAGTAAAATAAGCCATTATTGTATGTAGCCAGCTTTCCTCAGTTCTTCGAGTTCTATACCTACCACGTTAGCATGGAGATGTCGTCAGAGCCCCCCCACACCACTGGGCGGCAGTTACGGTGACCCCAGAACTCGCTCGAAATATCCTGCACAACACATTCCAAAAACATGACGTAGCCTATGGTTGACGGCACAAACACCCTGAGTGGCTCTGTGTGTTTCCTCCTGCCCGAACACGCGCTGCTGTGAAAGCCTCTTCCCGAGCACAGACGTCACTCCCGCAGCAGACAAAACAGGCGTATGCTACAGGAGCTAGAACAATTGAATAACCAAATATATTTAGACTACCCAACTACATAAATGACATGAGATAATTCCTGTGCGATAATCGTACTTTAAATAATGCAATGTATGTATAAACAATAATCATGACTAAGTACTTGAAAAAAAAAATGTAAATGAGGTGTTATTCACCTTTAGCGCTTCTCGATTTCTGTATCTGCTACCCACGAATTAAATTGAGATGGGAAACCCCACCATTTCACAAAAGACCGGCCATTTCTTCGTTTGAGAACTTTCTCCACCTAATATGTGTCCGGATACATCGTAGGCTGGATCTCTTCAGCATAGAAGCCACCACGAATAGGCTTGTGGTCCAAGTCTTCGAGGTAGTAGGTCCTGGGTTCCGATTCACGAACGTGTGTCACACGGAAAAAGTTCTGAACTCCAATTCGCCGTGAAACCTTTCTCAAAGACACTTTTCTGCTTGAAAATTCTCACAATGTCACCAACATTAGCTTTATGCTTGCGTGTATCTTTCTTCTTCGTTTTGGTGAATACAGTCCCAAGTAGACGATCATCCTTTACATCTTTAGGCTTCATTTTCGTGGTAGAATGCACTGTGGAATTATATTCACAAATGCCACCTGCTTATTGGCTACTGACTCGTGATACCTGTCAACTGGGGCGCTTGCGATTCGATGCTTTTTTTGGTTGAAGGTTTTTCATTGGCTCAAAGTTCTTCAGATAAACTGTGAACCAATCAGTCCAGTCACGTGTACCATTGTTGTCCCCCCGCCTAGCTGGCGGCCTCCAACATTCGAACAAGGTGATAAACCATCCAAGCCCTAAGCATGTTCGCATTGTGTCTTGAGATCGGACCTGGACATCCAAGTTACATAGAGTATAATATACTCTGAAATACATAATAAAGAGAAAATTGATATAAATAACATTATACTTTGCTTAATAGTTCCAGAAGTAATGAACGCACTGCTTGACCAGTGACAGGTGTAACTAAATATTAAATATATTTTATTTTCCATTACCTTTCGTGGAATTTATTAATCATTCACTCTACGAAAAACAACTCAAGACAATATACCTGACCATCGAATTAAATACAGTACCGCTATGCCTTACATGAAAGTCTAATTATTCGATAATCTGAATAACCTATAAATCGTTCATGTACAAAGCCACACATACAGGCCAATTGTCTATGGACCATGAGACCGAGTCATGACAATATCAGACGTATAGGTTAGAATTTTCAGAACCGCAGGACCTTCTTCGTCTTTAGATAATTACAGTCATTTAGACCATCATGAAATTTTAATACATACTAAAGGACCAAGCGACCTTGAAAAATATTTTAGTAACACCAAGAGGTTTTGAACTAGTAAATATTCAGTCACTACATAATTTACTATGCGCAATCACAAAAAGGAAGCACATTTGGAAGCACAATCACAAAAAGGAAGCACATTTGGAAGCACAATCCACAAAAAGGAAGCACATTTGGAAGCACATTCAACGAAAAAGGAAGCACATTTGGAAGCACAATCACAAAAAGGAAGCACATTTGGAAGCACAATCCACAAAAAGGAAGCACATTTGGAAGCACATTCAACGAAAAAGGAAGCACAATCATAGAAACAACGCACAATCGGAAGCACAATCAACAAAAAGGAAGCACAATCGGAAGCACATTCATAGAAAAGGAAGCACAATCGGAAGCACAATCACAAAAAGGAAGCACATTTGGAAGCACAATCACAAAAAGGAAGCACATTTGGAAGCACAATCCACAAAAAGGAAGCACATTTTGGAAGCACCATCAAAAAGGCAGCACATTTTGGAAGCACAATCAAAAAAGGCAGCACATTTGGAAGCACCATCAACAAAAGAAGGAAGCACATTTTGGAAGCACAATCAAAAAAGGCAGAGAAAAAAAATATTTAAAAATAAAAATAAATTAATAAAAAATTTTAAATGACAAAAAAAATTAAAAAAATAAATAAAATTCTGGCTTGTACTAGAACTATATCTTTGCTCAACAATGATAAGTTCACAAGCTTGCAGAATCTGTTTATTTATTTTTTTAATTTTTTTTTGTCATTTAAATTTTTTTATTAATTTATTTTTATTTTTAAATATTTTTTTTCTCTGCCTTTTTTGATTGTGCTTCCAAAATGTGCTTCCTTCTTTTGTTGATGGTGCTTCCAAATGTGCTGCCTTTTTTGATTGTGCTTCCAAAATGTGCTGCCTTTTTGATGGTGCTTCCAAAATGTGCTTCCTGTTTGTGGATTGTGCTTCCAAATGTGCTTCCTTTTTGTGATTGTGCTTCCAAATGTGCTTCCTTTTTGTGATTGTGCTTCCGATTGTGCTTCCTTTTCTATGAATGTGCTTCCGATTGTGCTTCCTTTTTGTTGATTGTGCTTCCGATTGTGCGTTGTTTCTATGATTGTGCTTCCTTTTTCGTTGAATGTGCTTCCAAATGTGCTTCCTTTTTGTGGATTGTGCTTCCAAATGTGCTTCCTTTTTGTAATTGTGCTTCCAAATGTGCTTCCTTTTTCGTTGAATGTGCTTCCAAATGTGCTTCCTTTTTGTGGATTGTGCTTCCAAATGTGCTTCCTTTTTGTGATTGTGCTTCCAAATGTGCTTCCTTTTTGTGATTGCGCATAGTAAATTATGTAGTGACTGAATATTTACTAGTTCAAAACCTCTTGGTGTTACTAAAATATTTTTCAAGGTCGCTTGGTCCTTTAGTATGTATTAAAATTTCATGATGGTCTAAATGACTGTAATTATCTAAAGACGAAGAAGGTCCTGCGGTTCTGAAAATTCTAACCTATACGTCTGATATTGTCATGACTCGGTCTCATGGTCCATAGACAATTGGCCTGTATGTGTGGCTTTGTACATGAACGATTTATAGGTTATTCAGATTATCGAATAATTAGACTTTCATGTAAGGCATAGCGGTACTGTATTTAATTCGATGGTCAGGTATATTGTCTTGAGTTGTTTTTCGTAGAGTGAATGATTAATAAATTCCACGAAAGGTAATGGAAAATAAAATATATTTAATATTTAGTTACACCTGTCACTGGTCAAGCAGTGCGTTCATTACTTCTGGAACTATTAAGCAAAGTATAATGTTATTTATATCAATTTTCTCTTTATTATGTATTTCAGAGTATATTATACTCTATGTAACTTGGATGTCCAGGTCCGATCTCAAGACACAATGCGAACATGCTTAGGGCTTGGATGGTTTATCACCTCGTTCGAATGTTGGAGGCCGCCAGCTAGGCGGGGGGACAACAATGGTACACGTGACTGGACTGATTAGTTCACAGTTTATCTGAAGGACTTTGAGCCAATGAAAAACCTTCAACCAAAAAAAGCATCGAATCGCAAGCGCCCCAGTTGACAGGTATCACGAGTCAGTAGCCAATAAGCAGGTGGCATTTGTGAATATAATTCCACAGTGCATTCTACCACGAAAATGAAGCCTAAAGATGTAAAGGATGATTGTCTACTTGGGACTGTATTCACCAACACGAAGAAGAAAGATACACGCAAGCATAAAGCTAATGTTGGTGACATTGTGAGAATTTTCAAGCAGAAAGGTGTCTTTGAGAAAGGTTTCACGGCGAATTGGAGTTCAGAACTTTTTCCGTGTGACACACGTTCGTGAATCGGAACCCAGGACCTACTACCTCGAAGACTTGGACCACAAGTCTATTCGTGGTGGCTTCTATGCTGAAGAGATCTAGCCTACGATGTATCCGGACACATATTTGGTGGAGAAAGTTCTCAAACGAAGAAATGGCCGGTCTTTTGTGAAATGGTGGGGTTTCCCATCTCAATTTAATTCGTGGGTAGCAGATACAGAAATCGAGAAGCGCTAAAGGTGAATAACACCTCATTTACATTTTTTTTTTCAAGTACTTAGTCATGATTATTGTTTATACATACATTGCATTATTTAAAGTACGATTATCGCACAGGAATTATCTCATGTCATTTATGTAGTTGGGTAGTCTAAATATATTTGGTTATTCAATTGTTCTAGCTCCTGTAGCATACGCCTGTTTTGTCTGCTGCGGGAGTGACGTCTGTGCTCGGGAAGAGGCTTTCACAGCAGCGCGTGTTCGGGCAGGAGGAAACACACAGAGCCACTCAGGGTGTTTGTGCCGTCAACCATAGGCTACGTCATGTTTTTGGAATGTGTTGTGCAGGATATTTCGAGCGAGTTCTGGGGTCACCGTAACTGCCGCCCAGTGGTGTGGGGGGGCTCTGACGACATCTCCATGCTAACGTGGTAGGTATAGAACTCGAAGAACTGAGGAAAGCTAGCTACATACAATAATGGCTTATTTTAATTCTATTTGTATAATCTTAAGAAATAAATTAAATATTAAAAGTAAAAATTTAATGTTTTTATTTCTTGCATTCTGATTTCTAACTAAGAGTTAGTTCTCGTAACTTGTGTTTCCAAATGTGCTGCCTTTTGATGGTGCTTCCAAAATGTGCTTCCTTCTTTTTGTTGATGGTGCTTCCAAATGTGCTGCCTTTTTTGATTGTGCTTCCAAAATGTGCTGCCTTTTTGATGGTGCTTCCAAAATGTGCTTCCTTTTTGTTGATGGTGCTTCCAAAATGTGCTTCCTTTTTGTTGATTGTGCTTCCGATTGTGCGTTGTTTCTATGATTGTGCTTCCTTTTTCGTTGAATGTGCTTCCAAATGTGCTTCCTTTTTGTGGATTGTGCTTCCAAATGTGCTTCCTTTTTGTGATTGTGCTTCCAAATGTGCTTCCTTTTTGTGATTGTGCTTCCGATTGTGCTTCCTTTTCTATGAATGTGCTTCCGATTGTGCTTCCTTTTTGTTGATGGTGTTTACAAATGTGCTGCCTTTTCGTTGATGGTGCTTCCTTTTTGTTGATTGCGCATAGTAAAATATGTAGTGACTGAATATTTACTAGTTCAAAACCTCTTGGAGTTACTAAAATATTTTTCAAGGTCGCTTGGTCCTTTAGTATGTATTAAGATTTCATGATGGTCTAAATGACTGTAATTATCTAAAGACGAAGAAGGTCCTGCGGTTCTGAAAATTCTAACCTATACGTCTGATATTGTCATGACTCGGTCTCATGGTCCATAGACAATTGGCCTGTATGTGTGGCTTTGTACATGAACGATTTATAGGTTATTCAGATTATCGAATAATTAGACTTTCATGTAAGGCATAGCGGTACTGTATTTAATTCGATGGTCAGGTATATTGTCTTGAGTTGTTTTTCGTAGAGTGAATGATTAATAAATTCCACGAAAGGTAATGGAAAATAAAATATATTTAATATTTAGTTACACCTGTCACTGGTCAAGCAGTGCGTTCATTACTTCTGGAACTATTAAGCAAAGTATAATGTTATTTATATCAATTTTCTCTTTATTATGTATTTCAGAGTATATTATACTCTATGTAACTTGGATGTCCAGGTCCGATCTCAAGACACAATGCGAACATGCTTAGGGCTTGGATGGTTGATCACCTCGTTCGAATGTTGGAGGCCGCCAGCAAGGCGGGGGACAACAACGGAAGCAACGGTACACGTGACTGGACTGGAGGGAGGTCCTAGCGGTATAAATTGAGGTCAACACCCTAGACACAGCAGTCAACACATAGTCGTGTGGGTATAGAGCTAATATTAGTTTTATTAAATATCATTCTTACATATGTACTTTCAGGGTTTTTGTGCCTACAGTGTCCATAAAGTATATAATATATTTACGTACCTGGTTCTTCAACTTTACAAGTACTTACATTTTACATTTTTAAATTCGAATTTGTTAAAGAACAATGGCTGAAATGATGTGTGTTATAAACTATAAGTCCTTCTATAACTGGTGTGATTTATAAGACTGTTATATTTTGAGGATAGTATGACCAATAGGATGATAATATGATGTGACATTGGCTTGATACTTCGCTTGAATGAAATTTAAATGATACCTTGAGATGAAAGCTGCAAGTGCGTGCATTGCGTGTTCATTTCATTTGATGAATTTGTTTCCAAATGTGTTACCTTATTTTGGTGCGCTTCTTCTTTCAATGGTGTTTTGACTCGAGTATTATAGTAATTGGTTCTTGATTTGACTAGAGTATTATTCCAACCGGTGCGTGTATATAAGCGAGTCCTGGACAGCAGGTCGCTCAGTTTGTTACTGACGTCGTCGGTGTAAGGATCACCTAGTTTGATTCTACTGGTGCATACGTCGTGTAATTGCCTGTTCTTGAGACTTCGATGGCATCTTTACCATCTAAAACGTCGAACTTGATGGACGACGCACCATCGTCTACGGGAACCCTGACGTCAGCTACGGTGGAGAAGGTGCAGATCCCGTCGGCAAAGACGACGTCATCAAAATAGGAGATTTCAACAGTCGCGATACCGTCAGCAGGAGAGACTTTAATGCCGTTGGTGCTGACTACGCAGGAAAACTCGTCGAACTTCGTTTCGCCCTCGATGGAAACTTCAATGACTGGTGATTCAACACCGACTAACGAACATCGGTGCTGTTACTGTGACAAGATTTTCACAAACAGCAGCAATACTCGACGACACGAGAGGAGAGAATGCGCTAAGAACCCTTATCGTAAAATGTTTGTTTGTGAGAAATGTCACAAGCAATTTGCAAGACAAGATAATATGAAAACGCACATGAAGACATGCAAAGGACCTGCTGTGCGGCAGAAAGTAAAGGTTTCGGTGCAGCAACGATGTATTGATGTTCATAAGAGTATGCCTGGAGATGGTGTAACTGCTGCAACAACATCATCTGGTTCGGGTCTGAAAGGATCGTCTTCATCACCACGGTATCCTTGCAGCTACTGTGATATGTCGTTCGCATTTTCTCATGATGCACGAAGACATGAGCGGAGTAAATGCAAGAAGAATCCATCTCGTATAAAGTTTCGCTGTGATGGGTGTCATGAATGGTTTACATGTATTGACAGTTTGCGACGACATGTGAAAAAATGCAACGGTAAAGTCCGTGTGTCTACTGAAGAACTACCTGTAGAAACTTCGACTCCTCGCTTTAGATTGGAGACTCGTAAGAGAACAAGCAAGAAAACCGATGTGCAGCAACCGATTGGTATGACGTCTGAACATGAAAATAAACCTAAGACTGTGTTCGGCGCATTACAAGTGAATGATAATGGGTTCTACTTGGCGCAGTCTGCATTTCGTGGGACATTGAAAGACTACTATTATCCAAATACGTTAGGTGAGTCGAAAGACATTTGTAATTTTCTTGATGATATCAAAGAGAACATAATCAATCAGCTTACTGATGATGTAGCAACAAACGGTTCATTAAAATACAACTTGTGGTTGGACTGTATATATGGAAAGCCGTATCCATTCGAAGACGAAGGGAAGAAGTGTGCATTCAAGACATCGGCTGCAGTAATTTACAGTTCTAACGATGTGAAGCATACTGTTAAAAACGGTATCCAGAAACTCTGTCAAGAAGAGGAGGACTATGTCTGTAAAGGTTCTGGCTGGACTCTTTCTAGTATAAGCCGATTGGAGCTAAGAATTAGTCATTTCACGCCGCTGCGGACCTAAATGATTATAAGATTGCTGGCTTTCGCAAGTGTTCGTGTAGTAAAGTAGAAATTATGTAATAAAGTTTATTTTGTGAAAGAACTTGTGTTTTTTTCTTTCTCGAACCTGCCACTATTATATTATGTTTATTTTTTTCCATCTTCATTCCGAATCGTGTCAAGGGCCTGAGTCGACCTAATTAATCATTTTATTGTTTGCAAATTTATTACATGAATTTGTAACTTTTTCCCGAATCTCTAGCAATATAATTACGAATTTTCCAAGATGGTGGTGTTGATGGCTTATAGGATGATGGTAGTAGAGGTTTTAAAGTCTCTTTAAGAATGTTGAAGATGGTTTATTGAAATTATTATTATTTTACATAAAATTAAACATTATTGCATCGATCAGGTATCGAACAAAGGACGGGAATCCAGCGATTCAATAAATAAATTAATGGGTGATTTATTTAATAAATTTTGGAATTTTTCCCGAATTCCTAGCTAAATAATTATGGATTTTCAAGATGGTGGCCAAATGACAAGATGGTGGGTGTCACAGTAATAATAAATGATTACTGCACTCTAGCGGGTAAGAATTAAACTAACATGGCGTGAGCGCACTCTCACAAGATGGCTGCCTCCAGCAGACGAAAACAAGATGGCGGCCACCAGCAGACGAAAACAAGATGGTGGTTGATGTTTACATCGAATTTCAAAGTTCGAAAAAAAAAATTCAAATCCAAGATGGCGTCCGTGACACAAAGTGCAACGGTGACGTCACGATTCGAAGTTTGTGGAAATTTCTAGAAATACAAAATGGCGGATGGATTAGCATGGATTGGCATACAGATTAGCATGGATTAGCATACAGATTAGCATAGATTAGCATAGATTGGCATAGATTAGCATAGATTGGCATAGATTAGCATAGATTAGCGTAGATTGGCATAGATTGGCATAGATTAGCATAGATTGGCAAGGTGAAAGGTCAAGGTCAAGTCCTGATAGCGGCTTAACAGTGGCTTGCGTTAGGGATGATTAAGCCACTTTTAGGACTTTTCTATCCACTGGGATTTTTACGGAATAAAACGGGAAATTTTCCCTCGAAACGGGAATTTTTTCCTCGAAACGGGAATTTTTCCCTCGAAAACGGGAAATTTTGAGTCATTTTGAGTCATTTTTGAGGAATTTTGAGGAATTTTGGGTCAAAAATGACGTCATCCAAGATGGCGGCCGGCTCCTGGATCCTGCGCCTGTGCTTGAACCCCCTATTTCCAACTACTTATATATACATATTTTTCAGCAATCAAAAATATAATACCAGGTATCACAACGCAAATACATTACATTATACTTACATTCATCTCATTGTTGTCATCATTGTTGGTGCTGTCATCAATGCTGTCCACAGTCTGAAATGGTACGGCCGTGTCTTTCAAAAACAACAGTGATTTGTATGCGAACCATGACGGCACTTCCTTTGCATTCGCTGACATGCCACATTTTGCACTACGGACTTTATCATGCTCCTTGCTAAAATAACAACGTAAGCTTTTGATCTTATTTTTCACAGCTTTTTCATTTAGTCCATACTTTCGTCCTAGTTCAATGATGGCATCCCTTCGAAGTTGTTTGTTTTTGTATTCTTTTAAGCTAGTGTTCCACAGGAGTTCATGTTTACGGTAGTCTTCTATGAACTGCAATGTGCTTTCCTGGCTATCTGACATTGTATTATACACTATGCACAGTCACAGTATCAATCAACTGAACTCTGACAACTCTCGTCAACCACAAACACATGCAAACTTGTGTAGACAAACACGGCGTAGCGCACGGAAATGGCCGATGATACCCACTGACAACGGGAACACGTGCGCTACCAGACGCGCTACTGATTTCCAGGTAAACGCGCATGCGCTCGACGCACACGCTGCTTGCGCTTGCCATGCGCTATTGCATGCGCGCAGCGCACAGCGCAAGTTGCACGAAAAATCGCATCGTCTGGACGTGGCTTAACGACATTACTTTAACAAAATGGCAAAAACCAATAACAATGAATATTTTCTAATTAAACACAAAAATAAATACTTCTTCAAAGAAAATAAACCTACGTAGGCAACAGCTAAGTAAACAATGAAGAAAATTACCGGAACCGGTAACAAATATTAATGATTGATTTATATTTCAGTCTTTGCATGAATTGAGAGCATGGAATACCTAATATGGTATACAGTTTGGAATTATAAATGGTTATATAGTTTTTGAAAAATTTTTAATATTTATGATAGCACTTATAAATTTACAACAAATATTTTAACAAAAATATAAATAATTCATAAACATTTTATAAACAATTAAACAGGAATAAATTAAGAAAGGGCTTATTTAATATAATAATCAATGACACAAAATTATGCAAGCAAAATAAATAATGTAACACCTCCCAGAGCCTATTACAATGGTTGCTTTCTTTGGACTTATTTTGTGTTTCAATTTTTTTTTTGCCAGGTTTTCACTCCCATAGCTGCTAACTGGCTAACATAGAATCACGTTAGCAGGACGTGTATTACAGTAATTTTCGATCAATCATCAAAACCACTTTAAAGTATATGTGTTTGATTTTTGCTCTCTAACAAACAACTTAACCATTCTAAGAAATTTCAGCGTCCCTAAAAGTACATACATTTATTTTATACGTTGTAAGTGGCGAGAAAAAAATGGTCACAGATGTTTTGGTTTGAAACGCAGGTCTGAAACAAACACCGTGAAATATCACCAAAAAAAAAGTAAATCTCTTTTAACACTGTTTATATTACAGAAATCCTAGGGACCTTAGAATGTTGCTATTGTATCAGAGCATAAGGGTAAAAATGTTTAGCAAGTAGGTAATAGTTACATAACGATTTGTTTGAATTTAAGTTTTAAGTAAGATAAAAAAATAATAGAAAACTATGTAAGTTTAAAGAACTCGTATAAACTAAATTTTATTGAAATTTAATAGAATAGTTCACGGCCATGGCTGGCCAATTCTCGGTTAAAGCACACGATGCTTACAACGCTTTCTGAAAGGCACTTCGGCCTGAGCCTCACCTTATCTTTCCTACCCCGAAACACTCCCTAATGAATACATTAATTTTTAGTTTCCTTAAGGGGGGGGGGGGGGGGTGTTATAGGTAGGACACCATCTTGACTGCGTTATTTTTGTCTGTATGGATCGATTCAAGAATAATTTTGGACAATCTGACTAAATTTCTATATAGCACATAGATTACAATTTTAACTTTTAATTTATGACAACAACACTTCCTTTCGTTCCACCTGCACTGTAATATAAAATTTTTAATGGAACAGAAATATTCATGTAAAATTACAGATATTTTTGAAATTTGTACACTTACATGAAAATATCACGTCTGCATACCTACAGAATAGTGTTAGCAGTAATATTGGGTTCAGTTTCTTGCCCAGGCAATTATGCTTTGAGTTGTCCCAGTACCTCCAATAGTAAAAGATATTTGTAAAGCAGTCTTTGAATAGCTTTTCAGTATTATTTGCGCAAATTAATGAACACAATAAAACTAAATATAGTACAGTTATTGAATGAAACATTAATTAAAATATAAAATAATTTGCCAATTTTCGTAAGAAATACTCAGTATTATTTCAAAATAAATATTTCATACATGCAAAAATAGTCATAGACTTGTGTTGTACAAAGTTGCAATATATTTCATGTAGTATAACAAATTATTTTTGGCAAGTATTTTCCAAGTTAATTATTTGTAAAAGTACAGACACGTTTTTTCTGTGCACCGACATCCAGAAGAATGCAACTTACCCCCTCCCTGCACATGCGGTTAGGTCGTGTCGGAAAAGACTTCGCTGCGTGGAGATCTGGCAGCTATCAACTCCTTCGGCTTCGGCGGCTCGAATGCGCACGTGATCCTTCGCCGGCCGGCTCCTCGAACGTCGGCGAATGTCGGCGACGGCAGCGCCCCGGCACTCGTCGTGGCATCGGGACGCAGCGAGGTGGCCGTCAGGGTGCTCCTGAGAGCCGTGGAGGAACACGGCTTCGACAGGAACTTCATTGGCCTCCTGCACCGGGTTCATGACGCCGAGACTCCCGGACACCCCTACAGAGGGTTCGTCACCAGGACGCAGTCGGATAGGGTCAACTCCGTCGTGCAGGTAAGGCTCCATTTCAACAGACTTCCACGGCGGTTAACCGCCGTGGTGCAGCTGGGTTAGTCGCTTTTTGATGTATAACATCTTAACTCCCGGTATAAGAAATTTTGGTAGGAGAAAATTGGTGAATGCCACGTAAGTCAAAGATCGGAAAAGTGTAACAACCGCGGCACAGCCATTTGTCGCGGAAAAGTGAACCTAAGTGAAACCTAATTGTATTTAATTTTTTACGAATATGTACAAGGTAGGCAGTATTTTAATAAAACTTTAGGTCAAAAGTCATGTCTTAAGTCGGGGTTTGATAATTTTCTAATCCAATTCTCCTTTATCGAAGCCGTTTCATTACATAGTATGTATACAATTTCGGTTTAGCTAATCTAATAATTTAATAGTCGACGTAGCTAATCCGGCAGTGAATTCTAGTGGTGGGTGCGGAAACTACGTGTGATTCGCGTGCTAAATGTAGTTGAAAACACAATTTGCGTGCATGTAACACTTTGGGCAATGTTTTAAATAGTTCTACCTAAAATAACGTGTTCGTGTTTCGTATTATAAGTGTATTTGCAATGTGAGAAAAAAATGTGTTTGCTCGTTATTGATGTTAGATGTTACAGATCACTGGCAAACACAAAAAGATTTACACACTTTTTTTTTCTTTTTTACGTAAGTAGTATAGGAATGTATTTCCTGAAACAGGGTTCAGGGTGTGGAGCCGGAGCCGGTGTCCGCCATATTGGATTGTGACGTCACGGCGGCCATCTTGGATGGTTGTGACCTTGACCTTTGACCTTGACCTTGAATTTGATCCTCAAAAATCACCAAAATCCTCCAAAATTGGGCAAAATTTGCCCAAAATTCCTCAAAAATCGCCAAAATTTCCATTTCTGTGGAAAAATGTTCCGCCAAAAATTCGCAAAAAATTCCTCAATTCGAAAATCAGGATTTCGAAAATCCTCAAAAGTCGTTTTGCCCTAGAAAGAACCCTAATTCCTAAAACTGGCTTAAAACTCCTAAGAGATAGCCGCTTATAAGCCATTTCTAGGAATAAGGATACCATGACCGCCATCTTGGATTATGTCGTCACCGATGCATTTTTCGTTACGGCCGCCATCTTTAACTTTTTTATTTATTATCCGATTTTAATAAAATATTTTTTAAACATTATAAAAAAAATTAAATAATAAAATTTTAATAAAACATTTATAAAAAACAAACATTAACGACACGGAGTTCGGAGTCCTCGGTTCGAACCCGGTGAGGGCAAAAAAATTAAAAATGGCGACAGGCTCCTTCCTTAATGGTGGCTGCAGGCAGACTGACTCCCACCACTTTTCTTAAAGCAGATATATCGTCACCTAGTATGACGTCATGTCCGCCATCTTGTCTTCGTTGCTGGAGACCACCATCTTGTTTTCGTCGGCGAGAGTGCGCTGACGCCATGTTAGTTTAGTTCTTATCCGCTAGAGTGCAGTAATCATTTATTATAGAGGTGCCCCCCGCCATCTTGAAATACGGCCGCCATCTTGAAATCATGTAATAATGTAGCTAGAAAAGCGGGAAAAAATCCAAAATTCATTAAATAAATCACTCATTAACTTACATATTGATTCGATCGATTCCTGTCCTCGGTTCGATACCCGATCGATGCAATAATGTTTAATATTATGTAAAAAATAATAATTTCAA
The DNA here is from genome assembly GCF_032445375.1 of Bacillus rossius redtenbacheri. Lineage (NCBI taxonomy): Eukaryota > Metazoa > Arthropoda > Insecta > Phasmatodea > Bacillidae > Bacillus > Bacillus rossius. Next base: position 24,274,849 of record NC_086336.1, on the reverse strand, counting down.
TAAACCATGTTCAACATACATAAAGAGACTCTAAATCCTCTACAACCATCATCCTATCAGACATCAAGACCAACATATTGGTAATTCATAATTTTAATGCAAAAAATTCGCGAAAAAATCCAAAATTCATTAAATAAATTTGTAATCCATATAATGATTGATTTGATCGACTAAGGTCCTTGGTTCGATCCCTAGCCGATACAAAACAACTTTAATTAAAAAAATACTAAAAAAGTGTTAGGTTTGAGAAAATAAAAACACCACAAGTTCTTTTAAAAAAATTTTATTACATAAATTCAATACACTACTACAAGTACAAAAAAACACTGACAAATTAGCAAAGCCTTTTGGATTCCTCGATTCAAACAGTCTTCTTATTGTACGGACTAAGCCTTTTACATGACTTTAAATGTCTATCCGATCCGTTCATCACCACAGCCAGAGACGGACTGAAGTTCATAGTACTTATATAGTCTCATTAGCCGGTACAACACATGAGTCAAATCAATAACCATGTTCATTATACTTCTCGGAGCATTTTTTATAATGACGATGTAAGCTATCGAGACGTGAAATTATTTTATTGCACTTATTGCACTGAAATTGTATTCTTTGAACATTATTAGAACAACCGCTTCTTTCATGTCTGCGAGCATTTGAGGTGATAGTAAATGATGCACCACAGTATTTGCACTGATGCGAAGTACGCTCTTCATTAATTGAAGTATTCAATGCTGATGAAACGTCAGCTGATGGTGGAACAGCACATATCGAAGTCTCCTCCAGTGTTGTCAGAGGCGTTGCCAACGGGATCTGCTCCAACATCGTCGGCGCCGACGTCACGGTTCCCATAGTCGATGGTACATCCTCCATCGAGTACGACGTTAAAGACGGTAAAGATGCCATCGAGGTCTCAAGAACAGCTAATTGACACGACTTATGCATTAGAAGAAACAAACTAGGTGATCCTTACACCGCCGACGTCAGTAACAAACTGAGCGTCCTGCTGTCTAGGACTCGCTTATATACATGCACCGTATGGAATAATACGCTAGTCAAATCAAGAACCATGTACAATAATACTAGAGTCAAATCTACAAATTAAAAAAGAGGATCATTTGATCGAAAAAAAAATTCGATCTCTCCAATATACGCCAGGCGCCAAAAGCTACAATTCACGTCACCAGATCCATCTACATTTTGCTCCTATGCTTCAATTGACCATTAGCTGCAAGTGCTCCAACAGCTCCATCAGCTTTAACATGTAATGTACGCAATGTACACACAGTACACACACAGGGAACGGAACGTACACACAGTACACACAGGAAACGGAACGTACACACAGTACACACAGGAAACTAAACGGACACACAGTACACACAGGAAACGGAACGTACACAAAGTACACACAGGAAACTGTACGTACACACAGTACACACAGGAAACGGAACGTACACACAGTACACACAGGAAACTAAACGTACACACAGTACACACAGGAAACTAAACGTACACACAGTACACACAGGAAACTAAACGTACACACAGTACACACAGGAAACTAAACGTACACACAGTACACACAGGAAATGGAACGTACACACAGTACACACAGGAAACTGAACGAACACACAGTACACACAGGAAACGGAACGAACACACAGTACACACAGGAAACGGAACGTACACACAGTACACACAGAAAACCAAACGTACACACAGTACACACAGAAAACGGAACGTACACACAGTACACACAGGAAACGGAACGTACACACAGTACACAAAGGAAACGGAACGTACACACAGTACACACAGAAAACGGAACGTACACCTAGTACACACAGAAAACGGAACGTACACACAGTACACACAGGAAACTAAACGTACACACAGTACACACAGGAAATGGAACGTACACACAGAACACACACGAAACTGAACGAACACACAGTACACACAGGAAACGGAACGAACACTCAGTACACACAGGAAACGGAACGTACACACAGTACACACAGAAAACTGAACGTACACACAGTACACACAGGAAACGGAACGTACACACAGTACACACAGAAAACGGAACGTACACACAGTACACACAGAAAACGGAACGTACACACAGTACACACAGGAAACGGAACGTACACACAGTACACACAGAAAACGGAACGTACACCTAGTACACACAGAAAACGGAACGTACACACAGTACACACAGGAAACGGAACGTACACACAGTACACACAGGAAACGGAATGTACACACAGTACACACAGGAAACGTAATGATCACACATACAGTAGCGGAAACACACACAGGCTTAGTTGGAAATCGGAATACAAGAAATAAAAACATTAAATTTTTACTTTCAATATTTTATTACTTTTCAACATTATACAAATGCAAGTAAAACAAACCATTATTGTATGTAGCCAGCATTCCTCAGTTCCTTGAGTATGAAGGATATTTCTTTGATGCACGGATATTTTCCTGCACAAAGCGAGCCATGTAGAAGTCTTAGCCGGTCAACCAATATGTTTGGATCTTTCCATGATGTGTAATCAATCTCTTCTACCACCATCTTACTTGCTTGTTTATTATAAATACTTTTAATATTATGATCTCTGGTGTCTTCCGTTTTACCACCAACCTCAGGGTAACTTTCATGTTTGAGACGGTGATCATAATAAGCATTATCAGATTTATTTATTATAACTTGACGTTTCCATCGTTTCGGTCTCAGGACATCGCCACATTCTTCGATCTTGTCAGCTCTAGGTGCTTCATCACAGTCTATGCCTTTGTCAACAGCCTCAGAGTCACTGTAACAATCACTGTAGAAGACATCCTCTTCACCCAGATTACCGTATGAATTCGCTATCGATGATGTCGAAGTGTCTTCATCGTCTTCATGCTTCCTTTTTAGGAGTCCATCATTTTTACAAAGAATGGAGGATCTACTGAATATAGGCTTGAATGTATTCTCACTTTTCACGGTGTTGATACTTCCATTAGTTTCAGTCTTCCCGAAGCCATTAGCATCCTTCAATTTATGTTCTTCCTCACGATCAGGTGAGCTAATACCATCACGCTCAGGACAAGGAAAATTATTGTCACAATGCAGATCACTCTTCTTTAGTCTAGTGGATCCATAGGTGTCCTCTATGCCGTAAGTAGTCTTGACTTTACATGTTCTACCATGTCTTTTTAAGCTGTCAATTCGTGTTAACAACCTGCTACATCGATTACAGCTTAACATGTTGCGTAGTGGGTTTCTAGCACAATCATTCTTCTCATGACGTCTAGCATTCCTTCTCATGACAAAATCCTTGCCACAGTATCTACAGCGGCTTCCTTCCGATTCAGCTATAGATAACAAACCACGATCCATGGTAGCTTCTGTGACTAATGTTAGATACAAACTGTCAGTTTTCTCCAATTGGAACCATTTCTTAAATAGAGTTTTTGAAATATTTCATCAGCGAGAGTTAAGTTATCTAATGCAAAGCAAATTGATGCAAGTAGTTCCGACTGTCGTCAACGGATGGCGCCTGGTGTTGCTTGCAGGTAAATAGTATATATTTCATAATGTGGGATGCGGAACGCTCACTATCGATCGCAAAGGGAGCTTGGCTTCGATAGTATCCAAGGAGGAAAAAGTTCGTCCTTCCTGCTAGTGCTTCTCAGATTTCTCACGGTCCGCCATCTTGGATTACGACGTCACGGCGGCCATCTTGGATGGGTGTGGCCTTGACCTTGTACCGAAACCGCAGGAATGAACGCAAGCACACGGATTAACCATCAAAATATTGATAAGAAAAATCGGGAGCACACGGAGAAAACCATCATAATACTGGCAAGAATAATCAGGAGCCCACGGAGAAAACCGTCACAAGTTTTCTTTGATATCATTAAAATACAAAAAAAAATTAATAAAAAATTAAAAATAAAAACGAAAAAAAAATTCAAACATTCTGCTAGCTTGTGAACTTCTCATTGTTGAGCAAAGATAGAGTTCTAGTACAAGCCATAATGTATGAATTTTTTTTTCGTTTTTATTTTTAATTTTTTATTAATTTTTTTTGTATTTTAATGATATCAAAGAAAACTTGTGGCGGTTTTCTCCGTGGGCTCCTGATTATTCTTGCCAATATTATGATGGTTTTCTCCGTGTGCTCCCGATTTTTCTTATCAATATTTTGATGGTTAATCCGTGTGCTTGCGTTCATTCCTGCGGTTTCGGTACAAGGTCAAGGTCACACCCATCCAAGATGGCCGCCGTGACGTCGTAATCCAAGATGGCGGACCGTGAGAAATCTGAGAAGCACTAGCAGGAAGGACGAACTTTTTCCTCCTTGGATACTATCGAAGCCAAGCTCCCTTTGCGATCGATAGTGAGCGTTCCGCATCCCACATTATGAAATATATACTATTTACCTGCAAGCAACACGTGGCGCCATCCGTTGACGACAGTCGGAACTACTTGCATCAATTTGCTTTGCATTAGATAACTTAACTCTCGCTGATGAAATATTTCAAAAACTCTATTTAAGAAATGGTTCCAATTGGAGAAAACTGACAGTTTGTATCTAACATTAGTCACAGAAGCTACCATGGATCGTGGTTTGTTATCTATAGCTGAATCGGAAGGAAGCCGCTGTAGATACTGTGGCAAGGATTTTGTCATGAGAAGGAATGCTAGACGTCATGAGAAGAATGATTGTGCTAGAAACCCACTACGCAACATGTTAAGCTGTAATCGATGTAGCAGGTTGTTAACACGAATTGACAGCTTAAAAAGACATGGTAGAACATGTAAAGTCAAGACTACTTACGGCATAGAGGACACCTATGGATCCACTAGACTAAAGAAGAGTGATCTGCATTGTGACAATAATTTTCCTTGTCCTGAGCGTGATGGTATTAGCTCACCTGATCGTGAGGAAGAACATAAATTGAAGGATGCTAATGGCTTCGGGAAGACTGAAACTAATGGAAGTATCAACACCGTGAAAAGTGAGAATACATTCAAGCCTATATTCAGTAGATCCTCCATTCTTTGTAAAAATGATGGACTCCTAAAAAGGAAGCATGAAGACGATGAAGACACTTCAACATCATCGATAGCGAATTCATACGGTAATCTGGGTGAAGAGGATGTCTTCTACAGTGATTGTTACAGTGACTCTGAGGCTGTTGACAAAGGCATAGACTGTGATGAAGCACCTAGAGCTGACAAGATCGAAGAATGTGGCGATGTCCTGAGACCGAAACGATGGAAACGTCAAGTTATAATAAATATATCTGATAATGCTTATTATGATCACCGTCTCAAACATGAAAGTTACCCTGAGGTTGGTGGTAAAACGGAAGACACCAGAGATCATAATATTAAAAGTATTTATAATAAACAAGCAAGTAAGATGGTGGTAGAAGAGATTGATTACACATCATGGAAAGATCCAAACATATTGGTTGACCGGCTAAGACTTCTACATGGCTCGCTTTGTGCAGGAAACTATCCGTGCATCAAAGAAATATCCTTCATACTCAAGGAACTGAGGAATGCTGGCTACATACAATAATGGTTTGTTTTACTTGCATTTGTATAATGTTGAAAAGTAATAAAATATTGAAAGTAAAAATTTAATGTTTTTATTTCTTGTATTCCGATTTCCAACTAAGCCTGTGTGTGTTTCCGCTACTGTATGTGTGATCATTACGTTTCCTGTGTGTACTGTGTGTACGTTCCGTTTCCTGTGTGTACTGTGTGTACGTTCCGTTTCCTGTGTGTACTGTGTGTACGTTCCGTTTTCTGTGTGTACTAGGTGTACGTTCCGTTTTCTGTGTGTACTGTGTGTACGTTCCGTTTCCTGTGTGTACTGTGTGTACGTTACGTTTCCTGTGTGTACTGTGTGTACGTTCCATTTTCTGTGTGTACTGTGTGTACGTTCCGTTTTCTGTGTGTACTGTGTGTACTGTGTGTACGTTCCGTTTCCTGTGTGTACTGTGTGTACGTTCAGTTTTCTGTGTGTACTGTGTGTACGTTCCGTTTCCTGTGTGTACTGTGTGTTCGTTCCGTTTCCTGTGTGTACTGTGTGTTCGTTCAGTTTCCTGTGTGTACTGTGTGTACGTTCCATTTCCTGTGTGTACTGTGTGTACGTTTAGTTTCCTGTGTGTACTGTGTGTACGTTCCGTTTTCTGTGTGTACTAGGTGTACGTTCCGTTTTCTGTGTGTACTGTGTGTACGTTCCGTTTCCTGTGTGTACTGTGTGTACGTTCCGTTTCCTGTGTGTACTGTGTGTACGTTCCGTTTTCTGTGTGTACTGTGTGTACGTTTGGTTTTCTGTGTGTACTGTGTGTATGTTCCGTTTCCTGTGTGTACTGTGTGTTCGTTCAGTTTTCTGTGTGTACTGTGTGTACGTTCCGTTTCCTGTGTGTACTGTGTGTTCGTTCCGTTTCCTGTGTGTACTGTGTGTTCGTTCAGTTTCCTGTGTGTACTGTGTGTACGTTCCATTTCCTGTGTGTACTGTGTGTACGTTTAGTTTCCTGTGTGTACTGTGTGTACGTTTAGTTTCCTGTGTGTACTGTGTGTACGTTTAGTTTCCTGTGTGTACTGTGTGTACGTTTAGTTTCCTGTGTGTACTGTGTGTACGTTCCGTTTCCTGTGTGTACTGTGGTACGTTCAGTTTCCTGTGTGTACTCTGTGTACATTCCGTTTCCTGTGTGTACTGTGTGTCCGTTTAGTTTCCTGTGTGTACTGTGTGTACGTTCCGTTTCCTGTGTGTACTGTGTGTACGTTCCGTTCCCTGTGTGTGTACTGTGTGTACATTGCGTACATTACATGTTAAAGCTGATGGAGCTGTTGGAGCACTTGCAGCTAATGGTCAATTGAAGCATAGGAGCAAAATGTAGATGGATCTGGTGACGTGAATTGTAGCTTTTGGCGCCTGGCGTATATTGGAGAGATCGAATTTTTTTTTCGATCAAATGATCCTCTTTTTTAATTTGTAGATTTGACTCTAGTATTATTGTACATGGTTCTTGATTTGACTAGCGTATTATTCCATACGGTGCATGTATATAAGCGAGTCCTAGACAGCAGGACGCTCAGTTTGTTACTGACGTCGGCGGTGTAAGGATCACCTAGTTTGTTTCTTCTGGTGCATAAGTCGTGTCAATTAGCTGTTCTTGAGACCTCGATGGCATCTTTACCGTCTTTAACGTCGTACTCGATGGAGGATGTACCATCGACTACGGGAACCGTGACGTCGGCGCCGACGATGTTGGAGCAGATCCCGTTGGCAACGCCTCTGACAACACTGGAGGGGACTTCGATATGTGCTGTTCCACCATCAGCTGACGTTTCATCAGCATTGAATACTTCAATTAATGAAGAGCGTACTTCGCATCAGTGCAATAACTGTGGTTCATCATTTACTATCACCTCAAATGCTCGCAGACATGAAAGAAGCGGCTGTTCTTATAATGTTCAAAGAATACAATTTCAGTGCAATAAGTGAAATAAACTAATTTCACGTCTCGATAGCTTACATCGTCATTATAAAAAATGCTCCGAGAAGTATAATGAACATGGTTATTGATTTGACTCATGTGTTGTACCGGCTAATGAGACTATATATGTACTATGAACTTCAGTCCGTCTCTGGCTGTGGTGATGAACGGATCGGATAGACATTTAAAGTCATGTAAAAGGCTTAGTCCGTACAATAAGAAGACTGTTTGAATCGAGGAATCCAAAAGGCTTTGCTAATTTGTCAGTGTTTTTTTGTACTTGTAGTAGTGTATTGAATTTATGTAATAAAATTTTTTTAAAAGAACTTGTGGTGTTTTTATTTTCTCAAACCTAACACTTTTTTAGTATTTTTTAAATTAAAGTTGTTTTGTATCGGCTAGGGATCGAACCAAGGACCTTAGTCGATCAAATCAATCATTATATGGATTACAAATTTATTTAATGAATTTTGGATTTTTTCGCGAATTTTTTGCATTAAAATTATGAATTACCAATATGTTGGTCTTGATGTCTGATAGGATGATGGTTGTAGAGGATTTAGAGTCTCTTTACGTATGTTGAACATGGTTTATTGAAATTATTATTTTTTACATAATATTAAACATTATTGCATCGATCGGGTATCGAACCGAGGACAGGAATCGATCGAATCAATATGTAAGTTAATGAGTGATTTATTTAATGAATTTTGGATTTTTCCCCGCTTTTCTAGCTACATTATTACATGATTTCAAGATGGCGGCCGTATTTCAAGATGTCGGGGGGCACCTCTATAATAAATGATTACTGCACTCTAGCGGATAAGAACTAAACTAACATGGCGTCAGCGCACTCTCGCCGACGAAAACAAGATGGTGGTCTCCAGCAACGAAGACAAGATGGCGGACATGACGTCATACTAGGTGACGATATATCTGCTTTAAGAAAAGTGGTGGGAGTCAGTCTGCCTGCAGCCACCATTAAGGAAGGAGCCTGTCGCCATTTTTAATTTTTTTTGCCCTCACCGGGTTCGAACCGAGGACTCCGAACTCCGTGTCGTTAATGTTTGTTTTTTATAAATGTTTTATTAAAATTTTATTATTTAATTTTTTTTATAATGTTTAAAAAATATTTTATTAAAATCGGATAATAAATAAAAAAGTTAAAGATGGCGGCCGTAACGAAAAATGCATCGGTGACGACATAATCCAAGATGGCGGTCATGGTATCCTTATTCCTAGAAATGGCTTATAAGCGGCTATCTCTTAGGAGTTTTAAGCCAGTTTTAGGAATTAGGGTTCTTTCTAGGGCAAAACGACTTTTGAGGATTTTCGAAATCCTGATTTTCGAATTGAGGAATTTTTTGCGAATTTTTGGCGGAACTTTTTTCCACAGAAATGGAAATTTTGGCGATTTTTGAGGAATTTTGGGCAAATTTTGCCCAATTTTGGAGGATTTTGGTGATTTTTGAGGATCAAATTCAAGGTCAAGGTCAAAGGTCAAGGTCACAACCATCCAAGATGGCCGCCGTGACGTCACAATCCAATATGGCGGACACCGGCTCCGGCTCCACACCCTGAACCCTGTTTCAGGAAATACATTCCTATACTACTTACGTAAATTTTCTCTCAATTTGGACCCCACGTATGGCATCGATGTGTACAGTGTTCAAAATCGTAACTATACATTAAGTAAATTTAGTTGCCCGCCCTCGAGTTAAACCATATAATGGCTAAAAGTATAAAGACATGGGAACTGAAAGCTGTAAAAATTTTATGTGGATTCTTGTTTTCATAATTTGGCTTTCTTAATGAATGTTGTATGATAATTTGAATTCCTGAAATAGATAGTAACTAGCTGCTACAAACAGTAGCCCTTATTTAGTAATTTCCACTTCGTATTAAATGATTTTTGTTATGAATCGTCACCATGATGTCAATATAAGTTGTAGTATGGTCTTTGAAAATATCGGAATGTGCAATCTCTGCATTAAGAATTTATTTCTGCATATTAAAAACAAAGGCGTGAATAGGCTCAGCAAACTGAAATCAAATAAAATCATTGTTGATTTAAATTGGAAACACTTGAACAAAAAGTAAAAATAAAATAAATCTCCATTAAAACAATTATCGATTTAAACTTCCTTCCATAAATGTTTCAGACACATCCGTAACATTTTAAATATTTAAATATTTAAGTGAAACTTAACTTTCGAGCGTTGCGAAAATTCCTATCGAATGAGGGGAATCAGCTAGGTATGTGGTGGGGGAATCGGGAGAGGAGGGGAATAGTTCTATACGACGTGAGGGATTCGATAGAGAAAACGGTAGGGAAAGGTAGAAATGACGCAAAATACTTGCGCTCTTACACTCTTGCTTTCTTTCTCTCTTGAACTCTTGCACTCTTGCGCACTTGCGTACTTTTATGTGTGTGGTTTTTTCTCGGGGTGAACGTCACGCTATCCACACTCCGGAGCCGTTGACGCGGTTGGTGATTGCTGTAAAAGCCTTGAGCGGACTCAACGTGGTGGCGTGCGGCTCAGGGTAAACCCTGACATGCTGTAGGCATAGACGGATCACGGCGGTAGGGACCTGTCTGCGCCTGACGCCACCCCGACTATAGGGAGTATTTAGGCAGAAGGCAACACAACAGGGTTTGAGCTTATTGTTGTGCATCATGCCACGGACTATATTTGAAAGGAAATAAAGTTAGGTCTGGATTATTAATTTAAATACTCGTGTAAATCATTATTGTTTAACATTGTTATGTAAGTATAGTTTTAGTTGAGTTACTAAATATTTCTACTGGTATAATGGTTTTTACGCTTTAGTTTCACATGGGAAATTATTTTTCACGAATTACTATTTGTTTAGCTAAATCACATACCGTATTATCGTTACGAGCCCACGATTGTGTAAATATGTTAAAAATAGCATTTAAAAAGCATCTAAAAAATTACAAAAACAATTTCTGTCAGCTTGTTAACTTCTCCGTTGTTGAGCAAAGATAGAGTTATAATACAGGCCAGAATTTTTGTAATTGTTTACCTTTTTTTTATTAATATTTTATTTTTATTATTTTAATAATTATTTTCTGTTACTAAGGAAAACGTGTGATGGTTTTCTCCGTAGGCTTCCAATTATTCCTGGCTAGACATCTAATGGTTTTCTGGATGTGCTTCTGGTTATTGGTGAGAAATCGATCTCTGCATGAAGGATTTTTTACTTAATGAATCATACCATTTTATCCAGAGTTGCAATCAAATTGAGAATATCTGCTACTAAATCAGCACTTACAATATTTTAAACAGGTGGAACTAAAAAAAATCATTTCTCAGTCATATAATATGTGATAAGACGGATGATAAACACTATATTTTGCGATCGTTAGTGAGCATCCTGCATTCCACATAAAATAAATAAATAATTAATGACTGAACACAACACGTGACAATATCTCATGCCAATAAACGGGACTACTTGTATCAAGTTCTTTTGCATGAGATAACTTAACTCTCACCGCTGACTGGAGCTATTGCAGTCTGTTAGAGCCAAGTAGTCTCGTAGCCACGTCCTGCGGGCTGATTACGAACACCATCGACGACTTGCGTTATTCTTCACGCGGTAACGAAACACGTACCGCATTTGGTGATTACGACCCACCTTGCGATATGCGTTTCGTTATTTTCCACGGTAACGCTAACCTTCGATACGAATCCATGACGTCAGAGGACAAGCAACAACTGAACCATTAATATGTTCGTCAAAGAGACTATTTTGTCAGTGAATCATGACTACTTAGTGTTACTGGGAACAAAATAATCTTTTTCAATGCATTAATTTCTTAAATAAAGTCTTTAAAGCTTTTTTGCGGTCTTTTTCGTAGAAGTTTGAATTAATAATGCAAGTTAAGATTTCGCGTCGTCATTGTGGCTAACTGAGTCTTGCCATGTAAACATAAACATCGAACGAGAAGCATGTATATACTTCAATAGAACGAAAATGAGACCACTCTACAGGTTACAAAATTAAAGGAACACCTAATTACCACGAACCCGTGATTGTTTTTATTTTACCTATTATTGATATAATATGAAGAATGCAAATTAAAAAATATTTAGTCAAGGTTGGTGTGCTTGTATAAAAACATTACCTTATACTTCAAAGTTATAATTATATGTGGTTAATGATATTGTCACGTCTCACTTTCAGAGGGGGGGAGAGAATCGTAGCTCTTTACATAGAAACAACTCGCTTGCTGGCTTCAACATGTCTTAACTTCATAAAATACTTTACTGTACCTAGGATCATAGGTTCGTCATCCCGTACAGGATGTCTGGTGAGAGCTGAACCAAGGAGATTTTGCAAAATAACATACTACTAAAATAAAATGATTTTATTCTTAACGTCAAATAATCAACATCATTTTTAAAGAACATTTAAGTAGCGGGATTACAATTTAAAACAATAATCTCTTCATTACTTCCTTAACTACTGAACGATCTTTACAAGAGAGAAAGAGAGAAGTTCACTAAACTCTTCCCTAATCCTTCCGAATACATCAAATCATAATTAATACTTAAAATTAAAACAAAGATAAGTCCATACTCACATTTTCCGAAAAGCCTTTCTTGATCGATTACTTAAAACTAATGTAGGGGCCTCTCCTGCCCTTGAAAACCCGAACGAACATTACATTTTAAAAATTAGAACTAAACGACTAGTGACGAGGGCCATAGCCTCAGCCCGAAAGCTTGAAGATGACTACATTATGACCTAACTTGAATTACTTTACGGCCTAAGTAACTCGTTGCCTCTGGCGTCGGCCATAGCTTCCGCCAGAGTGAGCACCGAGTCACCACTCACTTGCGCTTAAATTCGCGCGCCCTGCCGCGCCTACTATAACAACCCTCGTTATTGAAGCCAAATTTACTAAACAACTAACTAGAACATCTGTGAAGGCTACCCCCCTCTACCCCGACGTGCAGGCCACACCGCGCGGCTTGTTACGACAGCGCGCCCCAGTAACTGCGGCCCATGGCTTCGCCAGCGCGCGGCCGAACAAACAAACAAACAAAATTCTGCAAGCCCGCAGCGCGCCGCGCCGGCCCCGTGCCCCAATTACATGGTCACGCCACTTGCGCTGACGAGTGAACAGAGCAGCCAGCCCAGAGTCCCGTCAGTAAAGTCCCTAAATTTGATTTCAACAACCCTGCAAAATTTCAACCCGTGACAATATATTTAAGTGGTTATTAGCATACCTAATAAAAACAACACTGTTTAACATATTTGCAGCGGTGACCTTTCTACTTTATGTAATCTAATTAGTTGAAATGTTATAAATATATTTTAATACTCATGCGCTTTCGTGGATTTTATATACAAGTGTTTTGAAACAATGTTTACAAGATATTTGTACCATTCGTAAATAAAAATAATTTTGCTAATATTTATATCATAGGTCACTCAAACATTGTTTACTCCCTTCGTACACTTGGTAAAGTTTAATTACAGTAAATTATTTAAATTTGTGGTTTTCCTGATTAGAGTGCACATGCCGCTATTAAAGAAGACACTGTGTTGAATATTTGTGTTCTCAGTTAAAATAAGCCTTAGAGTGGCACTGGTAAAATTACTGCTGCCCAACAGAAATCATTGTGTGGTTTATTAAGAACCACAGAGAGTTTGCAGCCAATTTTTCTTCAAATAATGAAAGTGAAGCTTGCATGTATCTGTGGATTTAACTGGCAAAGAGGCTTAACAAACGTTTAGGGACATTAAAAACCATTGTCCATTATCAAAATATTAGTTTTCTTATTTTTTTTCTTTAGTGAATATAGCCTAACAATTTCTATGTAAGCAGCAACCTTCAATTACAATGGAGAAGTTATAGGCTACTTTTTGTATTTTCATGTTTTGAAGTCTGTTTTAAACTCTTCAGTGTGTTAGGTTGCATATTCTAAGGATAAAATTAGGCCCATAATGTTTCAATATAAAAAGATTGACATTTTAAACATTTACTACGGAACAGTTCTTGAAAATTTTCAGTGTAAGAACAGTTTTTTTATAATGTGAAGATATGAAAGTTCATTACTATGTTTTTTTTTTAAATTGCTTTTTAATTTAATCTCACTACTGACTTAAACAAGTGAAACTAAGTACTGAGTAATTTGAATGTATGCAGTGTTGAATTATATTGTAAACAACTTTGTTTTCAAGATGATATTCAAGTTGGTTAATGATTTAACATGTATGTAAATTATTAATATGCTGCAATTATTTTAAAAACAGTCTAGAAATATTCAATAATTTTAATTCTCCCCCCCTCACCCTTTTTCCATTAAGATAAATTAATAGATTACTTTTCTCAGCATGTTTAGAAATTGATGGTTTAATATGTAAAATAATATTCAGTTTGAATAATTTCTGATGTACATGCATACCAATTATATAATCCATTTTTTTTTTAAATTTAGTAATGGATCAACATGATATATGCTGCAATAAAAAGAGCAGCTTAAGCAATAGCTGCTAAGATAACAGCTGGCAATATTATCCAAGTTATATTTCTGAGCAGCCTTGACCAGAGAATTATCCAAATCTTCGGTACATCATCATCATTGGGAATGATGTAGATTCTAGAAGGTAGTTTTGTCCCTCAACCTCTGGTAGACAATTTATTGTGGTAGTCATGCATTTTGTTTATCCTATATTTTTCCGAACATTTATTAGAAAATTAAATATATATATTTTTTCAATACTGGTATGCTTCCAATTTTGTTGTTTTAGATTTGTGTAGTGGGTTTAAAATAAGAGTGGTGAAAATTAAGTAGTTAAGATACTTGAAAGTTGACAGAGAGAAATTGAAGGTGTGCTACATTTAAAATTAAACACAAAAAAATGACTTGCATGAACATGGAAGTGTTAATAGTTCATATTAAAAAAAATTAAAGTTTTTCTACTCAGAAGTGTATGCAGAATTTTGTTATGAGGTAGGAAGGGGGATGGGGAGGAAGAAAGTGATATAGAAGCACTTAGCCTGCTGTTGGTTTTAATTTTTTTTTTTGGGGGGGGGGGGGTGGGGCGGCGGGTGAATATAGATTTTGCTTTTAGGATTTTGGGGGAGGCATATATTCCTCTTGCCCCTGCATATACCCCTGGTAGGTTCATTATTAAAACAAGACCTCTTATAATCCTTGTGTTTTCATAAGATAGCCAAGAAACCTAAGAGTTCTTTTATGCATATTTGTTATAATGGCCATCAGTCACAATCAATTACAATTTAATTTACTGTATTAGTCTTTTATTTAAGTGAAATTTTACTTAATATAGTTAAATAAGCTGTTCAAAGTCGTCATCACATATTTTCAGAAACATTTGATTTGATCTCTAAATACTAGCTCAAAAATTGCTTCTGGTTAAACTTTTATAAAAATTGCTTATTTTAATATTCACACACATCTTAGCACAGATTTAATGGTTATTGGTTATTCGGATGATAAATAGAAAGATAAGAACAGTGAGCGATGATAACAATTCCTAAGATGCAGAGTATTGACTGGAGAGGTGCAAGGAATGGAGCTGTACCAAACTTCATCGCAAGATGAATCATAGTCATTTGTTCCTGAATTATCAAGCTAAATGCAATGTGTGTCATTTAATTTGTTTGTACTTTTCTCAGTCTCAATAAACATACCTACATTGATTCTAAACTTACAATAATAAAAATTAGTTCAAAATCTTTTTTTTTATATTCGTCCACATGAAACAATGTCTATACTGTATACAAATGGGCTCACTGGCAACAACAAGCAGTTGTACCTGCTGGAACTTGCATTGATAGTCAGCTAGTCTAATGAAATTCTTTCATGTTATATCTTGTTTACACAAAAAAAGTAAGGAATGGTTATATACAAGCATTGTGAAATCTTTGACTGGAAAAACCTTGATAATACTTTTAGTCAGCATACTTTATAGAATGTGTATTTTGTTATTAGCACCTTATTTATTATAACTCTGCCTCTATGAAAGTGTTACCTATACAATTCAGACTGGTAATGATCAATAGTACAATTTAAAAATAATAAAAATATATTTCATCAGTTGAGCAGCATTCAAGAAAGATAGCTGGCAGCTGATAAGCAACATTCAAGAAAGTCAGCTGGCAGCTGATGAGAAGCATTGGAAATATGTGCTTCTGAAATGGTAACCAGCAATTTTATTAAAAATGCATCAAAGAACTTAAAGAAAAGTTAAAAGGCATGCTGGAGGCACGTGCTAGAAAGGGCCAATTTGAGAAAATATTGTGTTAAGAAATCATTTTTTGTATACATGATTCCTTACAGACATGTGCATTGATTTTTTTATTGGACAGGCTATTAATAGTTAATATTAATAATTGTTTAATTATAACCATCCATGGAAAAAATTTAGATATTAAATAATACACTCTTTGTAAATATTTTTCGTTTAAAACCAAAACAAAGTCTGAAATTGCAAAATTTTAAATTAATAAACTTGTAAACATGAAGCAGCACACAAGCAATTTCCCATGTATGAGATTTACTTGAAATAACAACCTATCATTAAATGATTCATAGTATCTATTTTATTTACACACAAAAAAAACCATGGTTCAAAAAAGCCACTGCCAACTCTCTCAGGACAATGAGATCAACTGCTCAAACCAGAAAACAAAATGTTAACATGTGTTTAATAATACAAGTTATACTCAGAAGTAACATGGAAATGAGTGAACACTATTTTCACAATTTCTTTAATAAATGCAACAAACTTGATAAAAAAATGGATTTACACTGCTAAATTTGCAGCATAACTGCTTGGAATAGGATTATTATAAAACATGATTTTTTTTTTCTTATAAGAAGTATTTTGATGATGTAAGTATAGCTAATCACAACTGATTGTGATTCCATACTTAAAATGTAATAAGAAAACTTGTTTTTGATATACTAACATGAACCAATATGGAAACAAAATCTGTTAAAATGCATGTTGAGAAGAAAAGAGACACACTTATCTTGCTTGTTAGATTATGTTTTTATTAATGTATATTGTATCTAAAGATAGCATTTTTGGCAAACAAACAGGAGCAATGTGGTTGATTGTAATGTATGCATACATCTTTCATTTTGTAGTTTGAAACTATTACATTTGATGAAATTATATTCATCTCATTTGGTGATCTGCATGATATAAATGTCAAAGTATTTATTAAATTGCATAGCTCGTTTATTTATGTTTATTCATTTTCTAAGGTTTTCCAACTGCTATGAGGGTGCAATCTGGCAATTCGAAGGGATTTTGATGGTTTCTTAACAATCTTCTCTGCCTTCTCCTCCAGTTCGATAGCTAGCAGAAAGGCAGCAAAGGCCATTGTGTAGAACCTGAAATATTTTACAAACATTAACTAAATTAGTGTAATATAGTTTGGTAGGCTACTAATTGTTAACAAGAGAGCCTGATTAATAAAAATATGTTTTAAGATGGTATTATTGAGCTAATATTCCTCGATGTAACGCATAACTGCATTCATTTTTCTTTAATTTCTAAAAACAATTTTAACTTTTCGACTTCTTTTCCAACAATTCTCCATGAGTGTGTTGTAATTCTTCAAGCACCCAGTTAAATATAAATATGCCATTTTAATATCTTGTTAGGTTAGGTAAATCAAAAAATTTAATACATGATAATGATTAGTTGGCTTGATTAAGCTACATTAAAAATACTGTGCGATTTTGTGAACTGTTTCTTACGTTATGTTACCAACAAAAATAATAGGTATAAACTGTAGTGTGGTTGGTTAGGTTAGAGTTAGCTGTGTTACAATATATTATTCTTAAAAACTGTTACAATGAGTTCACAGTATATTTAATATAACTACCATAACCTAATAAACTGTCTACACTACTTTCAAGTATTTGTAGTTAACCTAATCAAACCAGCCATTCCCACCATTAGGTTTGTTAGATAAATTAAAAATAACCAAAAATAGTGTGGATCTGTGTGAATGGTTAATTAAGTTAGGTTAGTTACATTAATTGTACTACAAAATATGTGTGGATGGTTGGTTAGGTGAGATAAGCTTAATTTTATATTAGAAAAAACAATGTTGCAGTATTGATAGCCTATGTTAATAATTGGAATTAATGTCTGAAAACTAATAAATAAATTTAAAAAATCATATAGACAAGTAGCTTTTCACCAGATTTAAAATTTAAAATGTAGCTAACCTAAACCACTGTAGACATGAATAGGTTTGCAGTACTATTTGAAGTGTAGCTAACCACACAAAACCAACAATTCAAACAGTAAACAACTTGAAATATCTCAACAGAAATAAGTATCACGGTTAATAATAGGAACTCAAAATTACCGTTTTCATAAACTATTTTTTATAATAATCGGCCCCATTTGTTTTCAATTAGGTACCAAATGTTAAAAGTAAAGTTAACAAAAAAGTGCAAATGAATAAGCTCGAAGACAAACTTAAGTTTAACTATAGGTTTTCAAGCATTTAGGTAATGTTAAACATGTAGGACAAATCGTCATAAAAAATATCACTAAACAAACATTGGGTAGCCATCAATTCCAAATTATTTTTTTCAATACAAAAGCATACTGTTTCAACAAATATGGTTGTTAGGCAAATACATAGCCCTAAACATAAACTACACTTCAACCGCCTATTGTAACTTAGATAATCATTGGAATTAATGTCTGAAAAATTATATATAAATTAAAAAAAAAACATGGTCAAGTAGCTTTTCACCAGATTTATCTCATTATACAATATTTTTAATGTAGCTAACCTATCAACATACTTAAACCACACAATATTAATTTTAAATACTGCGGATTTCAAAAAATAATATTTACGTGGGAGAACTAATAAAACAGTAACACTAACCTCAAACATTTGTTTATGTTAAACATAACATTTGGCTTATCATTCTGCTTGAAAATAACATTGAGTAACTATAATTTCGTTTTTAGATATCAAAAGGATGTTATTTTAAATATTAGTGATATCACATACCTTATTCCCTTCGTATCACCACTTGAAATGCTCGTTATATATAACGTAGCTCCGGTGCGATAAATATCACTTGAAAAGTGTGCTCGTAATCAAAGTTTGTGATATATACCGCCACAACGCCATCAATATTCGAAGTTTAACGAAAAAGGATGTGTTCGTAATCACGTTGCTGGTTCCTGCGATATTCTTCGCAAACCTTCGTTATTTATCGCAACTTATAACGCTAAGTGTGTGCTCGTAATCAGCCCGCTGGATGCCTCGTAGTCCTGTAGCTTCGCAATCACGTAACCTTGTGTTCTGGAAGCTTCGTAGTTCTGTAGTCTAGCAGTCTCGTAACCTTGTAGACTCGTAGTCGCGCAGCCTTGAAAACTGCTTGGCTCGTAGTCGCGTACTCATGATGCCTTGAAGCCTCGTAGACTTGTAACTTCATAACCAAGTAGCCTTTTAATCTTATAACATAATACTGTTGGAGCAGTTGGAGCCAAAAAGAAAATTCAGTCGAACACAGGTTCGGTAATTGGAGCTTTGTGTGCGTGTAGCTTCGTAGTCAAGTACTCTTGTATACATGAAGTTCTGTAGTATCGTAGCTTTGTAGCCTCGTGGTCTTGTAGTCAAAAAGCGCAAGGACTAAGACTATTTGGAGTCAAATACTTTTGACATCATTGATTGTTGGAGACATAGACAGTTGGAGCATTTGTAGCTGACGGATCTTTGGTGCTTTGGAGCTGTTGGAGATTTGGAGTTTTGAAGCATTCTGAGCTGTTGAAGCATTTGGAGCTGTTGGAGAATTGCAGCATTATAGCATTGTAGCATTTGGAGCATTTGAAGCTGTTAAAGCTTTGGAGTTATGGAGCTTTGGAGCATTTGGAGCTGTTGGAGCATTTGTAGCTGTTGGATATTTGGAGCATTTGGAGCTTTTGGAGCATTGATGATTTTGGAGATGTTAGAGCTTTTGAGCTGTTGGATCATTTGGAGCTGTTGGAGCTTTGAAGCTTTGGAGCATTTGGAGCTGTTTGAACATTTGGAGCTTTGGAGCATTTGGAGCTGTTGGAGCATTGGAGCTTTGGAACTGTTGGAGCTTTGGAGCATATGGAGGTATTGGATTTTTGGAGCTGTTGGAGCATTTGAAGCATTGGAGCATTGGAGCTTTGAAACTTTGGAGCTTTGGTTTTTTGAAGCATATTTCATGAGAGGAGAACGTATAACACCACATCGAATTTTTTTCGATCGTATGATCCTCTTTTTACATGCTTTATATTAGCTTCACCTGTATGTTTGTCTGTCCGTCTGTAACTCTGTCTGTCCGTCTGTAACTCTTTCGACTAAGAGTGAGTGACTCATCACTGTAAAATGTCCCACCCATTTCATTACGTTCGTTAGCCGAGCGGTCTAAGGCGCGCGACTTCTGTGACGTCAGCTTTCGGATTCAGCGATCGTGGGTTCTATTCCCGGCCACGCCGAAAAAAAAAATTTTTTTTTTTTCCCCGGTAAATTCTAATATTATATCCATACATCTAACTGCAAATGATTCGTAGAGACTTTACCATTTCTTTGTGACGTTGCAACTCCAAATAGTTATCTCAGATGGTAATAGGTAGTGTCGGTAACTCATTTCCCTATGATAATTATACATAAATATAGTTTAAAAAACTAAAAAAACATGCTTTTAAAGAATATCAAACTAAAAAGTTAAAAATAAATATAGTTTAAAAAACTAAAAAACATGCTTTTAAAGAATATCAAACTAAAAAGTTAAAAATAAATATAGTTTAAAAAACTAAAGAAACATGCTTTTAAAGATTATCAAACTAAAAAGTAAAAAATAATTTTAAAATTAAATTTATGACAATAGTAGGTATATAAGCAATACTAGTATAAATGAGAAAAAAGCATGGGGCGCTTAATATTCAAAAAATATGGCACAAAGCGCCTCAAGCTTTTTTCTCATTTATACTAGTATTGCTTATATACTATTGTCATAAATTTATTTTAAAATTATTGTTTACTTTTTAGTTTGATAATCTTTAAAAGCATGTTTCTTTAGTTTTTTAAATTATATTTATTTAAATATCGTCTTGACTCGTATATTATATTATATGGTTCCTGATTTGACTAGCGTATTATTCCATCGGGTGTATGTATATAAGCGAGACCTAGACAGTAGACCGCTCAGTTTGTTACTGTCGACGACGGTATATGGATCACCTAGATGGTTTCTTCTGGTGCATAAGTCACGTAATTACCTGTTCTTCTGAACTCGATGGCATCTTTACCGTCTTTAACGACGAACTTGATGGACGTTGTACCATCGTCCACAGGAACCCTGACGTCAGCGACGACGAAGAAGGTGCAGATCCCGTTGGCAACGACGACGTCAACATTGGAGGAGACTTCATCAGTCGTAGTACCACCAGCAGAAGAGAGCTTAATTACTACAGAGCTGGCTGCACAGGAAACCACGATGAACGACGTTTCGCCCTCGATGGAGACTTACATGGCTGCTGATTCGTCAACAACTAACGAACATCGATTTCGATACTGAGACAAAATTTTCTCAAACATCAGCAATGCTCGTTGACACGAGAAGAGAGATTGTGCTAAGAATCCTCCTCGCAAAATTTCAGCAGTAACTAATGTCGCAAGCATTTTGCAAGGCATGATAAGTTAAAAATACACTTGAAGACATGCAAAGGTCCTGCTGCGCGGCAGAAAGTATTGGTTTCTATACAACAACGATGCATCGATGTGTATAAGAGTATGCCTGGAAATGGTACAACTGCTTCAACAACATCTGGTTCGGGTCTAAAAGGTTTTTCTTCACAAACGCGGTATCCTTGCAGCTTCTGTGATATGACGGACGAAGACATGAGCGGAGTAAATGTATGAAGAATTATTCCTGTATGAAGTTATGCTGCGATGAGTGTCTTGTTTGGTTTACACGTATTGATAGTTTGCGACGACATGCGAAAAAATGTAAAGGTAAAGTCCGTGTGCTTACTGTTGAACTACCTGCAGAAATTTTGACTCCTCTCAATATATTGGAGACTCGTGAGCGTACAGGCAAAAAAAAAAATGAGCAACAACCGATTTGTATGACGTCTGGACATGAAACTAAACCTAAGACTGTGATCGGTTTTCTACAGGTGAATGATAATGGCTTCTACTTGGCGCAGTCTGCATTTCGTGGAACATTGAATGACTACTATTATCTAAATACGTTTAGTGAGTCAAAAGACATTTTTAATTATCTTGACGATATAAGACAGAATGTAATCAATCAGCTTACTGATATGTAGCAACAAATGGTCCATTAAAATATAACTTGTGGTTGGACTGTATATAAGGATAGCCATATCTGTTCGATGACAAAGTGAAGAAGTGTGCATTCAAGACATCGGCTGCAGTAATTTAGAGTTCTGAGGATGTGAAGCTAACTGTTAAACACGATATCCAGAAACTCTGTCAAGGTGAGGAGGACTATTTGTGTAAAGGTTCTGGTTGGTCTCTGTCTATAGAGCATCCCACTCTTAGATTGCAGTGTGGAAGTAAATGGGCGCATTCTCTCTCTCTCTCTCTTACACACGCCGATTGCCGTTAGCATTGTCCTTGTTTCTTCGTGCGTTTTGTCAAATATCAAACGAAATTAAAAATTTTAATTTTTGGACCAAGCTTTTTTTCATGTTGTATAGCATCGAAATACGCATTAGGCAATTCTTATTTTAAATACTTAACAATATTTTAAGTGTCCGAAAAAATTAAAAAACATAACTTATTCGCTGCGAACTGTTTTGAAGTATTCCGATATGTTTCACATCAAAAAGGAAAAAAAAACTTCATGTGTATTTCCTTCAGATTTTTTTATTTATAAATTAATGCCTTAGGACGCCACCGAACAAATGTTAAGACAAAAACTGTACAGGTTTCACTTAAAAATTTTTTTTAATATATTGAAATGCATTTTCTCACCAACTGACACATCAAAAAGTTGACCAGCGGAAAAAAAATTTTCTATTAAAGATAGATGGGGGACCAAAGCGTGAAAAATGTTCAGAATGAATTGAATGAGTTTTTAAAAGCAGCCCCATCTCAATTGCTTCTACAGTTTCCATGGAAATAGCTGTTAAAGAAGTGTCTTATCAGTACAAGAGCGTGCGCTGCCGTCGTAAGAGGAAACAGGGTCGTGTGTTTAGGTAAGTGGGGTTCTGTCCTACAAGCAAATTCAAATACATGGCTTCCTTAGTCGACAAAAATATTTTAATCGATTGTTGAACATAATATGTAAAATGTATGAAATAAATACGAAGGAATTTAATAGCGATCATGGTACAAAATTTTGAATTATTTTTCTATCCTTCTCAACACCAAGCATCTTATCAAACATTGTTTTAGACAAAGTTTTGGAAAATAATTATGATATTTACAAACAATTTAAACAGATTTGATAAGGTGTCTACTAAGGCAGTTACGTTTTTTTTGTCCGGTGAAAATTTTTTTCTAACACATGCAGTTTTGGCTGGTCGTATCAAAAATGTATTTAGAAAACATTTTTCGGCATTAGGTACTCCGAGTTATCATACGTTAAAACGGATTCGATATTATTCATATTATGGGGGTTGTTGCGATTTTTCTGTTTTTCAAAAAATCTTCCCCATTTATAACCAATTGTTCGGATTTTTCCTATAACTTACTCGACCGAGAATTTCCATTACGGTATTTTATTTATCATTTTGGACATGACATGTCCAAAAATCCAAAAATACGTAATTTATCGGGCCCATGAAAATGTGTATATATATATATTTATATATTTATATATATATATGTGTGTGTGTGTGTATGGGATTTTTAGAACATAAAAGAAAACTATAAGAAATTTTCGTCTACAATAGGTAGTTAATTTGAAATTTACATAAAGTGGCGTTATTACAAATTTATATGTGTAATAGTATAAAATATTATAAATTACGATATGATTTCTTAAAATGCTTCTTGTTCGATCCGAATTACAAAGACACGCATCTCCTGAAATTCGTAATGTGTAAGAGATTTGGCAACAGCGCGCGCCATAAGCCGTGTACTGCAATCTAAGAGTGGGACGGGCTATAGTATAAACCGATTGGAGCTTAGAATTTAGTCATTTCATGCCGATGCAGAAATTAATGTTTTTAGGATTGTTACTTCCGCGAGTGATCCTGTCGTAGAATAGAAATTATGTAATAAATTTATTGTTTGTAAAAGAACTAGCGGTGTTTTATCTCTCGAACCTGACATTTTTCTAGTATTTTTAATTAAATTTATTTGCAGCTGGCGGTCGTAACGGCTTATAGGATGATTGTTGACTTGGAAACTATGCTTCTTTTAGGACTTGGATAATAGTTTATTGAAATTAATATTTTTAAATACAATTAAAAATTATTGCAATGCTTAGGGATCTAACCGAGGATATGAACTGATCGAATCAATCATTACTGTAAGGAGTGTATTTTATGACGAATTTTGGATTTTTTTTTTCCGAATTTCTAGCTAAATAATTACGGATTTCCAAGATGACGCCCATCAGTCGAGATGGCGGGTGCAACAGTAATAATAAATTATTGCTGCACTCTATCAGGTAAAAATTACACTAACATGGCGTCAGCGCACTCTGAGGATCCGAAAACAAGATGGTGGCCTCCAGCATATGTAAACAAGATGGTGGATATGACATCATACCAGCTAATTGGTGGTGGCAGGTTAGTCTGAGGGCGGCTTCTGTGGAAGAAGAATCTATCGAGTTTTTAATTTTTTTTGCCCTCACCAGATTCGAACCGAGGACACCGAACTTTATGTCGTAAATGTACATTATTTTAAGATTTTTTTATTAAAATTTTATTAATTGATTTTTATAAGTTTTTAATTTTTTTAAAAATAAAATCGGATAATAAATAAAGATTTTAAAGATGGTGGCAGAAACGATAAATGATACAGTGGTGTCATAATTAAAAATGCTGTGTGTGTGATGTAAGACATTTTTATTACTTACTATTGAGAATTGTTTAAATATATTATTAAATTAATGGTTTACTCTCGCCGGTAGTTCAACCGAGGACCGAACTCGAATAAGAAACTAAATATTCAAAATATTTGTAGTAAGCAATTTTTTAATAATTTTTTTGGAATTTTTTGGTCATAAATTAAAGAATTGGAATTTGATGGTCGAGGTCAAGATCAATGTTCCCCGCCAGTGGCTTAGAGGCGGCATGGTCATGGGGAATATGTGTTCTTTCTAAGGCAAAATTATTTTGAGTATTTTCGAATTCCGAATTTTTAATTTTCAGGACTAAAACGAAACATTCCCCTCAAAACGGGTATTTTCCCCTCGAAAAAGGGAATTTTTTAGTCATTTTGAATGATTTATGAGGAATTTTGAAGATTTTTTGAGTCCAAGATGGCCGCCGTCACGTCAGAGCAATCTGTCATTGACCCGGCACCAGCACCACAACCTGAACCCTGTGCTCGGACAGGCCAATACATACAACTCCTAGCTCTATTTGACTACAAGACAAG
Source organism: Bacillus rossius redtenbacheri (assembly GCF_032445375.1). NCBI lineage: Eukaryota > Metazoa > Arthropoda > Insecta > Phasmatodea > Bacillidae > Bacillus > Bacillus rossius. Next base: position 24,249,720 of record NC_086336.1, on the reverse strand, counting down.
GAGGCTACGAAGATACGATACTACAGGACTTAATGTCTACATGAGTACTTGACTTCGAAGCAACAAGTCTAAATGGCTCCAATTGATACATCTGTCTTCGGCGGAATATTCTGTTTGGATCCAACTGCTCCAGCAGCATTATGTTATAAGATTATAAGGCTACTTAGTTACGTAGCTACAAGAATACACGGCTCCAAGGCATCATGACTACGCGACTACGAACCATGAGGTTACGAGACTACGCGACTACAAGGTTACGAGATTGTGAGACTAGCCTACAGGACTACGAAGCTTCCAGTACACAAGGCTACGTGGCTACGAGACTACTTGGCTCTAACTGTCTTGAGTAGTGTGTAAACGGGGCTCCTGAAACAGGCGTCAGCCGGTGGTGTCTGGTATCGGTCCGCCATCTTGGATTTATGATGTCACAGTTGCCATTTTTGACTCAAAACTCCGCAAAATTCCTCAAAAATGACTTAAAAAGTCTCAAAAATTCCCGTTTTGAGGAAAAATTTCCCATTTTAGTCCATAAAAATACCAGAGGCTGAAAATGTCCATATAGAGTCTTAAGCATCCATGTCTACAGCCTACGATAAGCCTCTGACGCCATCTTGGTTTATGACGTCACCACTGCAATTTCCGTTACGGCAGCCATTATGAAAATCTTTATTGATTATTCGATTTTAATGAAAAAATTTTAAAATATAAAAAAAAAATTCCATTTTTTAAATTTAATAAAAATCTTTAAAACCACCGCTGCGTTTTTCGTTACGGCGCTATCTTGGATTATATAAATGTTGCATGTTTCGTGTCGTCCAGCCATCTTGGATGAGTACGATGTCATCATTACACTTTCCGTTACGACCGCCACATTGATTCCTAATGTTGCAATTATCGTTATGGTTGCCATCTTGAAATTTAGACGCCATCTTGGAAATCCATAATCTTTATGTTATAAAATCGGGAAAATTTTCCAAAATTCATCAAAAAATTAACCTTTTAGAATACTGATTGATAAGATCGATTCCCGTCCTTGGTTTGAAAACGTTAAAACCAAAAAAAATCATTAGTTCCTTCCTCCACAGAAGACACCTACAGAATGACCTACCACCAATACCAAGGTATATGACGTCAGCTGGTATGACGACATGTCTGCCATCTTGTCTTCGCCCGCTGGAGACAGTCATCTTGTTTTCGTCTGCTAGAGTGTGCTGGCGTCATGTTAGTATAATTTTCTGTTCACCATACCTTTAACCTAGACTGTTGGCATTGAACTTTGACATTGACCTTGAACTTTGACCTTGATCTTGAACTTTTACCTTGACCTTGAACTTTGACCTTGACCATGAACTTTGACCTTAACCTTGAACTTTGACCTTGACCTTGAAATTTGACTTTGAACTTGATGGCCATAATGTATCCATCATTCTATGTTCAGTACATGCTACCAGGAGCTACCGCCTGCTAGTGGTCATTGCCGCCATCTTGTTTTCGTCAGCTGGAGGACACCATCTTGTGTGTGTACTCGTCTTAACCATCATGCTAGTTTTATTCTAAACTGCTACAGTGCAGTAATAATTTGTTATTACTGAGGTTCCCGGCATCTTTAAATGTGGGCGCCATCTTGAAATCATGTAATTAATTAGCTAAAGATTTGGGAAATATTCCAAAAGTCACTCTACTCTCTGTAGAGGTCACACAGCTTGTGTATGTACAGTACTACACGTTGCTGTTTCACTTGTCTTCTGTACTGTTATTCTCTCTGGAAACTACGTATATGTTATTATTATAATTGGGCGCCTTTTTCTTCTTTTGTATTAATACAGACTTACTGATAGTGTCATATTGTGCTAGTATTAAGATACCCAGGAGATAATTTTTAGAAGATGGATGCAACTAACATAAGTTTGAAATAAACACAAATAAAACTAAGAAAAACTGAGAATATTGTATACTGTGTGGAGGTTGTGGAAATGTTTAAGGTAAATATGTGAAGCTGCAATAAAAATATATTAATGATTTGGGGCACATGACACAAAACACATTTAATATAACACCAACACTGAAATTACACATACATATACACTTACACTGTACTTATATTAAATATACACAAGAACATACTCATAGATGCAATTGACTTAGTATTGACGGAAGTTAAAATAAAAAATATGGATGTTATTTGGTGTGACTAGGGGAGACCTGGTGATGTATACTGGATCAAACTGTCGGGATTTATGGTGAGAAGGATTATTCAAAAGTTCGTTGCTTGCATTCAAATGAAAATATGTCCGGAAACGATTAACTCAGCATTAAATCTTTTTTTATTTAAGTTTTATGCAGTTGTATCACAAATGAACTCTTAACCCGTCATTGGTCGCATTGTAAAATGTTACACCAGTGGTCACGCATGAGCATTTAGCTCACAGACTTAATTTTACGATTAGAGTCGTGCTTAACCACTTTTTAAAGGTCAAATATTTTTACATATTGCAAATGAAACAACTCTGCTTGTTTAAATAATATTTTATATTATTATCACATAATTTTTAAATTTTTTTTACATCAATCATCATCACAATAAACTATTTGGCTGTATACTGAGTTTCCTTTATCCGGCCTACCAATACATCAACAATAAATGCAGTAGTGTTGGAAGCAACAGAAAATCACACATTATTCACAACTTCATCATTTTCTAGCACAAAAATTATTAAATCTACTGAGTCTTTTGAGGGCACACTAATTTATGTTATACATTTGAGACTATGACTAATAGAACACATATAATGCAATAGAGAATTTCTACATCAAAATTAACTACTTTCATGGAAATTTACATTTTATAACACCTAAAGTCGCGCCGTTGTAGGAAAGGACTTGGCCCCTCCCTGCGAGACCTGCCAACGACGACGCACTTCGCGCGAAGAAGTGTAAAGATTGGTCGGCGTGGTCAAGAGGGGTGGGAGGCCGTCCAGGTAGTCGTTGGACACAACAGGCAGCGTTGCCACGTCTTTGTGCCACCGCGACGTGACATCACACCCTGAGCCGCCACTGTTCTCGGGCACGTTCTACAATCACATTCATGGACACGCAGCTGGTAATATAACGACACGTAATAGTTCAACATTGCCGAGGTTAGCCTTCATTTCCGCGAACGTTGTCCACTCCCGTCTGGGGTAGGCCTATATTTTAAAGAAAACAGAGTTTGTTGCGTTTCCGGGAATATGATCCGTTTCCGTATACTTGTGATTGTAGAACGCGCCTTAGTCTGCATAACGTTCATCATAAACCACTATTTATCACTAAAAACAAAACAAGTAAGGCGTTTCCGTAGTTTATTGACAATTCCCTCAGAAACCTGCACCGCAATGCAATTACGTCTGTTTTTTCCATTAATATCTTAGTTCTGTTGTATTTCTTGTACTTGACCCCAACGAATGTATTATTATCTTTAATGATGTCTTGCCTCCAGAAAATAAACCTGCCTCAGCCAACGATGCAAGTAGTTTCGTTACGGTTGGTATCTCTCCACGTGTGTAGTACTGATATATGTGCCGTCGAATAGCATCTTGATCGAAGTTGTCAATGCTGGTCACAGACTTGCGTCTATTACGATGTTTCCCTGGCGTCGACAGTCTTTGGTTTTGAGTATCGGCATAATCTTTCTCGTTGCAGATCCGTATAACAGTTGTCTTTGCAATTCCAACTGCTTCTGATGTTCTGTTTACTGCTTGCGAAACAGGTAACAACGGCCCATTGTTTGTTTTCTCACGCTCGAAATACTCGCGCACTCGAGTTACCACTTCTCTGCTTTGCGACCGCAAAACGCCCCGTTTTCTACCACATTCCATCCTTGTGTGTCAGCACACAGCAACTGGCCGTACGCCCACGACACTGCATGGAGCGTTACTGCTGGACGTGGCAACGCCGCGCCGCGGCCAGACAGCGGGTCGTCGCCGGTTGGCTCTTGCACGCGTCACTCTGTCTCTCTCGTTCACTGTTGCAGGCGGAGCCAAGTCCGTTCCTACAACGGCGCAACTAACTTTATTAGGATTTTTCAACATTATCTTGGTCAAAATTTTGATCATTGGCGGCTGCTTAGTTTTCAGGTGGTAACCTATCCGGCAACCATGGTGGAACTTCTGTAAATACAAAGCACCGAACATATATTACATTACTGAAAATTCTAGTCAAAAATAAAATAGAAACATAAAACTATGGAAAGACTACAATTACATAATATCTTCCTCTGGAATTCCTAAGTGCTTTTCCAAAATTATAAAATCTTGTCTCACTTCTATCCAAATTCAGCTTTTCAGCTTCTGTATTCAATAATAATTTCTTATTTTATACGAAAATCAACAATTTTGTGACAAAATGTTAATGTTTACTATTATTGATGTTAATTGATATTTTATGTAATATATGTTTATATATTTTTTGTATTTTCAAACAAAATATTGATAATTATAACATAACTTACCTGTTCTGGAACATTCAGCGATTTGTTGAAGAGCCAAAGCCACAATTTTCTTCCCCCGATTCATTTCAATAAGTAATACCACGAATCATTAGATTTAGTCTCACAAGAATATATTCCACGACTAAACACAGCACATTGCAAACCGAACAGTCGTCACAAGTGTAGCAACGCGACTGGTCGCACTGTGAGCAAACTGCTCATGCGGCATGCATGCCTGTAAGCGAATACTTATATCAAGGCCCAGTATCAGTTACATCCTGTCAGCCACCTTGTGACTTGATAAGGAAGGTTCAAAACTCAGCTAGAAAAAAAGACACCTCCAAGCAGCAATAAAAACAATAACAGTAAAACAATATTTCTGAGGGTGAGCAAAATGCTCATAGCACGACCAATGACGAGTTAAAATGTACCACGGCTAGATAATTCAGTGGGAGCAATGGTAGCTTGACACACAGACCACAGGTATATTATTCCAGCTAAAATATGTCCTCAAAAAATGTTAATTAGCAAATGCTATAATAGAATTAATTATTATTATTTTGACATGTAGCACAGCTCGTAATTAAAACAAAATTTCCAACGAAGTTACTGAACCGTTACGTGGAATTACTTATAAATCGTGGCTATAATGTCGATGGCGTAGGCTTCCTTATAATTATGGAAATAATTAAGTACAACCTAGATATTTCCTGCCACATTTACTCACGGCACGCCCCGATATCGTGTAGAATCTGATGCACTATTACTTATCACCACGTGTAAGAAATATGTTAAATAATATAAAAATTTCTACACATCGGCATCGGGCTAAGCCTTACGAAGGACGCCTCAGACATTTCTTCCATTATCAAATTCTCCCTGTTGTACACAAGTCTTATTGTTAGCTTTAAAAATCATATTGCTGATTGGCTGCTGTAAAAACATAACAGGAGGCCTTCGTACACATGTACGCAGCAAGATACAGGTAAGTGAGAAAAATAAATAAACTAACAATAAGTTACAATTAAATACCAAAGTAACACTAAACAATTTCAAATAAATCCAGTTCATGATAGATTGCAAATTAAGGGCTGTAAATGATGTAATGTCTTGACGTCCATCGGCTTTAGGTCCCTGATTCCCCGTTTACGTGATTGTCCTGTTAAGCCCGTACTGCTCTCGTCGGTGAGGTGTGGGTCTAGGCCAACGTGGCCGGGACCGGGTAATGCGGGACCTGGAGGGAAAGTTAGGTGAAGAGGGATAGTGGTAGGCTGTTCCAAGGATAACTCGGCGTTGACGATTTTACGAGCCTCTTTTATTGACGTTTTAGAGCCTGCCGCAGCCTGGCGGAACCGTCGCGGAACAAGCGCCCTTCCCGCGGCGACCCGGACTCTCGTAAGACCGTACTGTCCGTTAACACGTTCCGACACGTATTGGGAATTTCCCAACGTAATACTGACCGCGTTTGAGGTTACTCTGCGAAGAAGCGCAATACGTGCGCGGCCCGTTACGTAATGTTTCGTAAAGACGACGAAGGTTCGGAGACCCGTAATTGCACGTCCGCGTTCTGGAACTCTCGACTGGTAACGTCCCTCGAAAGACTCGTAAATTCAGTAAGATGAATGACTCGCGGAGGCAGCTCGGCTGCCGCGACAATCCGTGAACTAAAACGTACGACTGGCCACGAGCTCAAGGAACGCGCCTCGCGAGCAGCGCGGAGCGGCGTACACGACTGTCTCGGTTCGAGCCCTGAACACGACTGCCCTTCCCCGCCCGCCAGCGGCCCGGAGCCCGTGGGCTGCGGGGCAGGGGAGGAGAAATCGGCGGTTGTCTCGATCCCATAAGAACAATGTAGACAGCCCGACACTCCGCTCTGACGTCATCTGCAGCCCCGCCGTTCCCAGCCGTAATACTACACCTGCTGACTGACGGCTTTCTCTTATCAGCTCGGCTCGTTTCACATGTCTGATACGCAATACTTATAGTATTTCATTTATGCTTTGTTGATTACTGTTAATTATAATCGTTTTGATATGCTTTTCAAATGACAACATGCTGTGACTGAAAACAAGGATGAATAATTAATTTCAACATATTTTTTCAGTGACAGTAAAAATTTTCAAAATATCAATGATGAATTCAATGAATTTTAAAAAAAATTAATATTATTAATATGTAACTAGTAAACAAAATGGTTTATTTACATTTATTTATCAGCAAGATTATAATATTTAAAATAATTGCATATCAATTTCTTAATGTTTAATAAAAGTAGCCATAGCTCATTAAAACATTTGGGAATGTTTGCACTATAAATAAACTGAAGTTAGATTTAAAAATAAATTTCTAACATGAATAGAGCAGTTTTTCGTGTAATCGGTTCATCCTCTTTTGCATCATACTCGAGCGTTTTCTTCACTTTTACTTCGTCAAACAACAACAAGGCGTTCGAAGTCTAGCAACGAAGAACGTGCTACATTCAAAGTTCAAACATGTTTTACTAGGATACCTTTTCTCATGTCAAATGAAGATGCCCATCGTTGAAGAGTTGAAAGTCGAGGCAATGGGAAGTTAAGTTTCTGTTTTAAAAATAAATAACATCGCTTACTGAAATAACGCAAAGTGAAAGCGAGAGCTATTTCCTCATTGGTCCAGTTTACTCTTTTTTTCAACGAAAGTAATAAGTCAATTTGATTTTTGAAAGGAAAAAACACTTGAAAGAATATTCCGCATGCGGAACTCTAACGAAGAACGTTTTTTTGTTTGTTTTTAATATTTACGTTTTATTTTTTGAGTTTTTTCATGACTTCCAAATTTAAAAATGACTTTCTTTCAGCAAGAATCAAATATTCTTTAAGAATTTGGATTTCCTTCCTAAGCATTTCAACCGAGTCATTGTTAGAACAAGACTTTGAATGCTTTAACTGACTACAAGAACATGTTTCTTCCTCACTTACATTTTCATTTGAATCTACGATTAATTTACATAACATTTTTTTTTTGTTTTCCCTGTATTTAACTCGGTCTTCTCGGCGCACACGACTTTCCCATGTTTCTACAGGTGTTGTAATTCCAAGTTTTAATGAAGGTACAGCATTAAGTTTAAGACGTCTTTTAGCGCATGTATTTAACAACTAAGCTTTCAAGTCGGGCTCGTAATCATCATCTGTAAAGTGCTCTGAACATATGTAAGTTGTTTTTGGATTCCACTCACCATCACGTCGGCATTTCTGAACCAATACTTTCAACAGATGATCATCGCGTGGGAATCGATGGTATTTTATATGATTTGTTTCAGGTAAAGATTTTGTTTTTACCAAACTATTTGCACACACAGCCACTGTACACCGCGTACCTGGCATTTTAATGTTTAAATACAACTTTTTAACAGCGTTTAGCCTAACAAAACAAATTCACTTTAAATTCGTGTTCTTAACATTTTGCCTGCTAATTATAATTAACGAAGCACCTGTGCACTTATGATATAAGCAACACTAACATTTTATAACACACACACTCTCAATTTAACTCCTCACAACAATAACTCCCCCTGCATTACGCTGTAGTTTGACACGTTATTACGAGCAGATGTGCTTGTAGACTAAGTAACTGATAGGAGCGGACGGGCTGGCAAGCCGAGCCGGGGCTGCAAGTGACGCGATGCGCAGAACGATGCGCAAGCGATCGAGGCAACCTCTCTCTACTAACCTTGGGCGTGGGAGAGGTCCCGCCCCGCGGCGCGCCAGGCTGCAATTACATACTAGCACGGCGAACACTTGAGAAAATCACAGCATATTTAAACAACTAAACGGAACATTAATCAAAAGCAAATTTACAGAATTAATAAATTACGATTACATTGTTTACATACTTGTTGAGGCCCGTGACCATTTGGGAAAAATATACAAACACAGCATTATCTATTGCACAAAATAAGCCACTGGCATGCTAGGGCGCACGCGGGTGCGTCCCTGGCCGTCGCACTTCACCGATGTTGCACTGGAGAAACAAGGGAGGACGTTGACGAGGCATAACGGCCTGAAGGAGCCGAGGAGACACTTGGGTCGACGTCAGTCTATTGTTGACGAAATTGTAAATCAGAGTTTCTATTGTTCGTGGCTGAATCTTATAGACACTTATTCAACAATATAATATAATTATGACATTACAATAATAAAATATTAAAATATAACAATTAATTGGATAAAAATAAAAAAAAACAAAACCTGAACGAAAACTGTTGTTATCGTACAGAAGCTGTCCCGAGGGATCGTGATAAGCTTTGGGCTTAAGTACTGGCACACAAGTTGTCACGATTTCTCTATCTGCTTTTTATCTGCGCTCCGCCTCGGCGAAACGTGTACGTTCACAGCAGGTGGTTGGCGAGTCTATATTTAGATCGACCGTTGAAACAGTTCCGGACGAGGGGAAGAGGGTGAAATAGTCTGGTGCGCACATGACTGCGCAGACGCGCGCGAATCAGGTGACTGGCAGTTGAGCGTCGTCAGTAGTCGAACACCCAACCGGCGCATCGTCTCTTCTCATATTACCGCGCTTTTCACGTCTCTGTTCTCGTTCGTCGGCTGTATGGAGTGGTGAAGAAACAGGCACAACACATAGCAGAGGTGAGTGTAATTACAATTTTCTGGTGAGGAGAATGTGCACACTGTGACGGTAACAATTGCATACCATACAATTGTTACACAGGTATGACACTGGGACTGCAGCATGCTGACTGCGACCTGCCGGATGACTTCCTCCGTCAGTATCCAGGCAGAGGGCTGCTTCCGTGTCGGCAGTGATGCAAACCATACCAGGATCGTCGGCGATGAGGTTCAGCCGGGACTGTCGACGTGCGGGACCAAGGTCAACTCGGCTACACTCGTGCAGCTGGCAGCTGGCGACTAGGGCGGCTACCCTAGTCCTTCGTCCTCTCGTGGAGCTGGTCAGCGTCGGGAACACCTGCCGGGCGAGCATGGTTCCCTTTTTCGCCCGTCATAGGGATGACGCGTCATCGGTATGACGCTTCGCTACTAAAAGCGAGCATGGATCTTTTTTCGCCTTCTGGAAGACGCCTTAGCTATGACATGCCCGTCATAGGTAAGGCGGGATGGTTTGCCCGTCGTAAGGCCGTCATTGCCGTCATAACCCCGTCATACAGCCGACTACATGTGTAACTTTCATTTAATACTGTGAAATAATTCTTTCAAATGAGTTAAATAATATATTTTCGTGAAATTTAAGGTTTTGCCTCAATTCTATTTACTCAGAAATTACGTATGTGAGATATACGATGTATCTAAAAAAAAAGTTATGTTTTTCTCTGAACAAACTTCGAAACAACTTGTTTCCGATAATAATCACGCCGCATAAATAAATAGCTGCTATGTTTCGTGTGAATAAGACACATTGATTATTTTTTCTCGTTAGTTTTAACTGCACAATACTCAGTTTACCAAAATATATCATACTAAAAAAAGTGCCAATGTGCCTACTTTTGTCATATCACTTAATAAAAAAATAAAGGTCAGGACAAAATAACGTAATATTTCAACTAGATAGAAGATAACATCACATTAGTTAATTATTCTGTATAAAAGTTAAGTGTAAAACACCTATAAGCGTGTGGCTTATTAAACTTCTAAAAACAACTAATTTCCCATTCAGCTTTCTTACTTGTAATAAAAAGAAATCACTTGTAAAAATAAAATACATGCTTTGATAAGGTTGAAAATACAAAAGAATGCCGCTGATAAATACATAGTAGTCTGATGGTTATTTTAAACCTTCGTTTTATCGCATTTTAAACACAAAGCATTTACTCCAAACATTTAGTGACTTTTAGGTTAGGCCTACTCCCCACCCTCGTTGGTGGCTAGGTTTGCTCCCGCTGTATCGCATATTGAAACGTATTTTATTCACCTAAGATTCGCTCAAATACTTTCAGTATGATAAAATGGTAACGATGTAGGAATAATAGTGTTTCAAGTAGAGTTGAGAGGTTTCGTGTTTATAGTTCATACGAAAATTGTAATTTGTGAGAGGAGCGGCTTATGTGAAAAGAAAGTAATTAATTCCATTAAACGGTATTTTTAGTTCCTCTACTCTTCTGGTAGTTATAAAATGCAGACACAATACTGTCAACTACAGTTTACTTAATAAATTATATTCAGGAATTTAATTAATAACACCAACTTCGTGTTAGGTATATTGTTTCAAGATTGCAAGATGCTAAATATATAATATTATCAGCGTATTCACCCAATACATATGCTACGGTACAAAATAGTGTGAATAAAACTTGCATTGCACTAGAAAATATGCTATAAACAAGTCTAAGGATAATGTAATTAAATATAACAGTAGTATTCTTTGAACAGTGGGACGTATAGCACACCGAGTTGTTTCGGTAGGGTACCTTCAAATCGGCAAATTAACTTTAACGGTGACGAAAATTACCAAATAATGATTAAATCAGGTCTAGTATTGTAATGTTTCACGTCGAGTCACAAAACTGTTTATAATTTTTTTTTTCATCATATGATTTAATGTAATAATAACTGACCATTGAAAACAAAATTAATATAACGGGCAACACGTTTCACAAGATCGCTAAATAATATTTTCATATTAAAAACTACAAACTTTCACAGTTTCTAATGCACTCCTTAACCTTCTTATATACTATTTAATAATCATAAACTACTTTTCTATGTAAAATGATTTAATTATATTTTGAGACAGAGACGTGACGGGTGTTTTACTGAGCAAAAATAGTCTGTAAAACTTATATTTACGGAAAACCAACAGGCGTACAATGAAAAATGATATAAATATTGAATATAGTTGTGGAAAATATATAATTCGATAGACACATCATGCCTAAGTTTTACGAATGTCCACAATCTTGTTTTCGTGTAGGTAGTTTTCTATTGGCTGTAAATTGCTACCAGATACACCAACTGCCAAATAAAACACATCCTTTCTGTAAATTCACTGCCAACCTCTGCATATTATCGATTGCCAAGCCGTCGTAGGTAAGGCGCCTTAGCGATGACGGGAAAGATATGACGATGGGATCCGTGCTCGCATTTTCCCGCGGCCGTCATAACTCCGCCGTCATACCGGCGACGCGTCGTCGCTATGACGGTGGCGAGGAAAAGAACCATGCTCGACCCACTGGTCGACGCGGTGATGGCGTCGGACGTGACGTAACTATTGCGTCACGTCGGATGGGTTTGACGTCAACAAAGCTGTTTTCACACAATCGTTTCACACTCGGTTAGTACTATGAAGGCACACTCAACGCATGTCCTTTCAAAACACTCGTGTAGATCACTTCATTACTTATAAGTGTTCATCTATCTATTACTTGCTAGTCGTTGCCTTGGGTCTCCAACCATCACCAAGTTTACCTTAATTTAAGTTACCTTATGTAGACTTCAAACTATTCAGAAAAATACTTTAGTAAAATTTTAGTATAATTTAATAATTATATGTATTATGTTTTCAGCATATTCTATTGATTTTTGCAACATAAATAATATTTAAAATCTGCTTTAACTTACAAATTATCTTGTACCATATTATAGTATTGGTACCAAAAAATCAGTATATTGTATACCATAAATGTGGTACAGTTGTACCAATATTATCTTGCATTGTTTACATAGCTTTTTATAATTTTTTATTACAATTTTTAAATTTCATTAGTGGTTATTACTGCCAATGATAACAACATTTTTCATACTCTACAGTTCTTTCATAGAATTATAACATGATTTTGCTAACTTTGTTTACATGTTAACATAAACTATTTACACAATAATATCTATTAACTTTTAGCATGGTTTTACTTTCACATAGTAAACCCTCATTTGCTTTAACTGTTAACAAAGTTTTTACTGCTTGTGTGTCATTTATGACAAGTTGCTAGGTTTGTTTACATTCTATTAAATGCTTGCAAATCTGATAACATCAAATGAGATTGGACATATTATCTCATTAATTCTTATTTACATTTTACTCAAGTCAATACTATATATTATACATAATAACATATTTATAAGCATAGATTCAATTGAAAAGTAGTTATTTACACATTTGATTACAAGTCATAGCAATTATTTTACACCTAACTAATTATTTCATAGTAAAATACTGACTTGTTATACACATTGTATCATTAAGAAATCTTGTTAATAAACATAACAAATGTTTCAGTACCTTACTTTAGTCTTGTTTTGGTACAAATTTTTCAGACTTCAATGATAGATTTGAAAGTTATGTTTTTACACTCATGTGTTTTCAGTTAATGATGTGCTGGTATTATTACATGATATTACAAATTGTAATCAGCTCCTGGCTGATACAGAAAATAATTTCATTTCATTTCATGATTGAGAATTATCATATTTGGTAGATCATCTGCTTCATGTACAACACTGTTATATAATGTCTTGCAGGATATTTACATTCTTGAGTAATTTGTCACACAGATTCAAGGCAACTACTGGGAAGCTTAGATTACTTTGCTCGCGACACCAGTGTTCCTCATGTTCTGTTTCTAGCCATAAGACGAACCCCAACATTAGGTCATCCTGAACTTCAAGTGAGATAACACTCGAGTGACAGTGATTAATTCAAGACATAGTGTTTTTCCTTCATATAAATACAGTGTTAAATAAATCAATAAGGCCATAAATTTCTTTCTTTATTTTATATTTTCTTCTAAGTGGGCCTCATAAAAAGTGTCGTGCCGCAGTATGGATTACCTAACAGAAGATAACTAGCTCATAGAGTGTTGCATGGCTTTGTAGTAGCAAGAGTATGTGGCTTTTAGTAATTGCAATGTGCATGACTGCTTAGGAGACACACAGCTGGTCGGCGGATACAAAACACACTTCCTTTTGGTACTGTATAGTTTTCATACCTGTCTTAGTTGGTATTTCACATAGTATAACAGATGTACCTAAATACTCATAGCTGACATATTGTCATGCTTGTGTGTAAATGTTGTCATTACAACCAACTACGTTGTGCAAGGGCCATGTTGTATTGTACATCTAACTCATGGTTAGACACTGTTACAAAGATTCCAAAGTGTGAGCGGTAGTCCACCAGTCCTCTACACAGAATCACAGCTGGCTTTACACTCTACTGGATACCAGCGTAGTGCATCACATGACACTACAAAACAAAAACAGCATACAACATAATACATGGCAATTAACAGCTTCTTGCTGGACACAACATATTTAACATCACACATTTTGCACAGTAGGATGCCTTGTCCTTTGTTTACATTGGACTATCCTGTGTTTACTCACAACAACTGTATACAAAACATTCTTCCACTCTGATTAGACACTTATGACTATAAATTAACTTGACCAAACATACTCTTACAGAGTTGTAGCCTTATGGTATGCCCTTAATTGTGTTAAGTTGTATCTTGCCACGGTGTGTTGAGTTGTAGGATCTGTCAACTCGGAGAAATTATTATGGATGACTTTTGTCACCACATAGGGGCCTTCGAATAATAAGAAGAGCTTCTTAGTTACTCTGTTCCACTTCTTGCTTACTGGAGCGGTCCTATGGAGCACTAGGTCTCCAACATTAAATTGGCTCACTCTTGAGGCTGCCTTGCGTTTCTGTCTTGCTAGGGCTTCTGACTGCGGACGGTCACTTATCAGCTTCTACACTTCTACTCCAATTGGCCATTCAGTAATGTCAGTTTCTATGTCGGGTTTGGGTAGGTAGATTGGGTCTATCGCCAACGATCGCTCTAGACTCAGAATCTCGTATGGGGTAAAACCAGTTGAACAATGTACAGTATGATTAATTATACATTCTACCGCTGGTAAGCGGTCTCTCCAAGACTGGTTTGCTTGGTGACACATTACTCGTAGTGTATTTCCTAGGGATTTCATGAGCCTCTCCACAGGGTTACTCTGTGGGTGTCTTATGGAGGTCATGGTAGGAACGATGTTCAGTTTTCTCAATCCTGATTGCCAGAGCTCACTCTGGAATTGAGTTCCATGGCCAGACAAAATGGTTTCAGGTGTTTGGATTTCCTTGCAGCACTCCTGAATTTTCCTCAAAACAGTTTTTGCAGTAGCATGTTTGATGGGGTACAGCCATGTGTATTTTGAGTACACATCCATCACTACAAATATGTGCTGTACACCTCCCTTAGATTGAGGTAGTGGTCCAAATAGGTCCACTGACACTAGCTGCATTGGTCGGCTAGGTAAAATAGCCTTCAATATACCATGCAGGTTCTCTGGTGGTGACTTAGATTTTTGACAAAGGTCACATGATTTAGTGTAGGAGTTGATGGTACGTGGCATGTTTGGCCAGTACAGCTGTCTGCTTACAGCTTTATATATTTTCCTGTTTCCTACATGGCCTAAAGATTCATGAATTTCTTTGATGACTGGATTTACCATGCAACTGGGCAACACTTGTTTCCAGTTGTCTGCAAAAACATTGCTACGCTTTGTCTGTGCAAACAAAACACCTTCTGATGATACACAGAAATGCTGGTGTAACTTGTGGTCAATTGGTTTATCTGCTAGATCCTGCTTGATTTTAATGCAGATGTCATCTGTTTCTTGTTTACTCTTCAGCTCTTGTAGCATTTGCTTCAAGTTAGCATTTGACTAGTATGGTTGGCTGGACTGAATCAACTAAAATTTCTTTGTTTCTGCTGGCTGTCTGGTTGGTGTCTGTCTCCAACTCTGTTAACCGACTCAGGCAGTCTGCTGTTACATTAGATGTTCCCTTAATGTGCTGGATATGAATATCATATTTTTGTAACAGTAAACACCATCTGGTAAGGTGACTGCCAAACATCTTGCCTGCACGTAAACAGGTTAAGGCTTTATGGTCTGTTAGCAAGTTGATTTTCTCGCCCAATAACAAATCTCTGAACTTTTGTAGCGCCCATACAATGGCTAGGGCTTCACGTTCCGTAACCATATAATTACGTTCAGCTTTGTTTAGAGTTCTGCTGGCCATTGCAACTGTCTTCTCTTGACCCTCACTGTCGTGCTGAGACAACTTACAACCTAGCGCAGAATCCGAAGCATTAGTGTAAAGATAAAATTCTTTATTCTGAACAGGGTGATCGATTACATGTTCAGACCAAAACAGGAGTTTGAGTTTCTGAAATGATTCCGCATGCTTACTTGTCCATTCCCATGCCTTATCCTTCTTGAATAGCTCGAAGAGGGGTGATGCTATTTCAGCCACTTGGTTGGAATAATTCCTATAGAAGCCAACTATGCCCAGGAAAGCTCTGAGTTGTCTGATATTCTAAGTGTCCTTGAAGTCTTGGATGGCTTGTAATTTCTGAGGTGCTGTTTTAATACCCGCTGGTGTAAATATATGGCCCAAGAATGGCAGTTCCTCTCTGCATAAGACAGACTTTTTAAGTTTTATTGTCATTCGGACTTCTTGTAGCTTGTATAGTACTGTACCAATATGCAGGAGATGTTCTTCAAAAGTGGCAGATGTTAAGAGTATATCATAAACATAGGCTTTTGCAAAACCACTACACTCTGGTCCTAGGGTTGCTCCTAGGCAACGGGTTAACTCTGCCACCGCGTTACACAATCCGAATGGCATTACTTGGAACACGTACTGTTGGTTTCGGAATAGGAATGATGTGTACTGTCTAGACTGTGGTTCTAATGGTATTTGCCAGTACCCTGATGATAAGTCCAGAGTGGTTAGGTATTTCACTCCTTGGTACAGACCAGTATATCAGTTGTCTGTACAGGACTTTCTCGGTCTTTGATGGTTATGCGGTTCAGTTCACGGGCGTCTAGGCATAGCCTAACTGTACCGTCCTTCTTACCTACACATACTATAGGGTTGGCATAAGGGCTTGCCTCCCTTTTCACTACTTGCCAGTCCAGCATGAGTTTCAAGTACTCTGTAGCTTCCAGCAAATACTTGGCTTGTATAGGATAAGATTTGCGATGGAACGGCTCGTTCTCATGTATCCTTATTTTAGCCTGGTAATGTTTGTTCAGACCTGATTTGTCTGAAAATATTACTTGGAAATTGGTTAGGAGATGGTACAATTCTTGTATTTGGTCAGGTTGCACTCTTGTGACTGCTCGTAGAGCAGAATATATTTCCTCTAACGAAGCGGTTAGGTTAGGGCTAGACTTGCAACTGTACACTTGGTTAGGTACACATGCATTAGACAGTAGACCAACTAAATTTTCTTTCACACTCCAGCGATCAGATAATGGTATAGAATTTTCAGTATCACTAGCAGTGATAGTCCATTGCCTGATGTTTATGATAATTCCAAACTGTGATAGGCAATCTGTACCTATGATTAGTGGTTTTGCCAAACCTTTAACTACTAAGGCAGTCATCAACTTTGGCCTGCCAAGTCCTTGAATTTATAAGAGAACTTGTCTGTTGACAATGGGGCTGGCTCTGGAAGTTACCCCTATTATTTTCAAAGCAGGCACTGGGATTGTAGGTAAAGATATTCCTACATGCTCTAGGTGCTTCACTTAATCTTCACTCACACATGTTACTTCTGCACCACTGTCTATTAAGGCTGGAGTGCTGATGCCATGTAGATTCAGATTTATCTCAGGGCAAACTGTCCTAACCTGAGATAACTTGTTTTCTGAAATTTCCCTAAATAGAAAACCACGCTCGCTCTCACACAGTATTACTGTACAAATGTAGTTCCCATAGCTGAGGTAACTACATTGAGTGTCAACTTGAACTGGTTTGATAGATTTTACCCCTGAGTCTAGATAGTGGGTCGTGGTTCGGGGCGATATAACCAGGACCCAATCTAGTTTAACGGGCTGTCCCGTATTTTCTGCCTACCATCCTGGGTAGCATAAAATGGCTGATTTTGTGCAGACCAGGTATTTTGGCCATGGGCTGCATTTGCCACAGCTGTTTGGAATTCCGCTGCAATAGGGATGATGGGTGTGTTCCTTTGGAAATATCCCATAGACTGTTGATTCGAAATGGGATGATAGTTGGGTGGAGGATATGCGAATGATGATTGCATGCTGCCAGAAATACCGGTACTGCAACTGGTTCCGCGGTTATCTTCTGGTTCAGCTGGGGACCTGGTGTGTGGCTGACGGTAGTCTTGCTTACCACTGGTAGCAGGTGAGTATAATTTCTTCTGTCTTGGAGGTCGGTAGTCTGCTTCTCTATCTGACTCTGTATACCTGTGTTTGTAGGCTGACTTCCTGGGAGGCCATTGAAAACCATCCTTCTGGTGATTATTGGGTTTATTTTCTTCCCCTTCACTGTTTGATCTTGGTCGTTGTGACCACCACGTACACTTATAATAGGGCTTACCCCTATACTGTTTATGGTCCTTCTGTCCACGGTATTTCTGGTTACGAATGTAATCACCTGGTTCTGACTCAGCGTATTTACCGTGCTTCTCGTACGTCAGGGTATGTACGTTAGCTTGCCTGTCTTCCTTTGGCTGAATCTGCCAGTAATTATTTACTGGGCCTGACTTGTGGTAGGGCTGCTGTTGCTGTGGCTTGTCAGACTCATCTCTGCTTGTCTAACCCTTTTGTAGTTTTTGCAACTTGTCCACTGTCAGTACATGGTCTCTGAACTCAGTCACATCACGATAAGTGTGACCGGACATCTGGATCTGGTACGCTATGGGTAGTTGGGTGAGCATGGTAGCTATAAATTCCTCATCTGACATGGTTATGTCTAGATACCTCGTGCGCTCATACATGGTGGATATATGTACTTCTAGAGATCCACCTTTACTACTATCAAAGCGATCAGCATGAAGCTGAGCCCTCAGATTTCCCTGAAATTTAAGTTCCAATATTGGTTCTTAAATTTCTCCTTAAACTGATCAAAATAACTGGTCTTGGTGCTGTGTAGTTCCCTCCAATAGAAAGCAGTACTTTTTAATGCGAAATTCAAACATTTAAGTTTTTCGATATCTGTCAAGGCAAAGGTACGGGAATATTCTTCAAATTTGTTGAGGAATCTGATAGGATTCTCTTGGGATTTCCCAGAGAATGTTGGAATGGATTTGGACCAATGCTCGGGCGGATTGTGAAGCAACGTAGCTTGGTCCAAGTGTGTCGTATGGACTGTTGAACTGGTGTGGGTTGAGCCAGATGTTGATGGTTGAACAGCTGGTGTAGCAGTAATGGCTGGTGGGCTAGACGACATCTCAGTCAACGGAAAATGAGGCATGCTGGGCTCTGCTGTACAAATCCTCCAGTTGCATATGCATTTGACGCTGTAGTGCAGCGGCACAATCTTGATCAGCTTTTTCTGCCGCAGCCTTGGCTTGTATTTCTACATCTTCCAAGCGTGACTGTAGGGACTCTGTGGTAGACTCAATTTGCTCAAGTCTGTCGTAGACGACCTGGGATTGTTCTCGCTGTTCACGTTGTACTGTGTCAACAGCTCGTATAAGGGTGGTAGTGTGAGTCTCTAGGTGTCCAACTCTCTCCTGTTGGTTGTTGACAGTCTCCGTCAGTTGTGTCATAGAATGTACCTGCCCTTGGATCTTCAAGTCAATCCTGTTCTCCAATTAAACATGTCCTTCTTGTATTTGGCAGCTTAGAAGATACATGCTTGAATTCATGGTAGCTTTTATAGCATCCATATCTGTTGCCAAGTCGATTTTTAAATTAGACATTTGTTCATTCATCTGAGCTATTTCAGTATTTCGATTTTCCATGTTTTGGTTCATTTGAACTATTATTTCAGTCTTCTGACATTTGAAATTTCAGTTCTTTGGCTCTCCATGTTGTTATTCATCTGAGCTGTTTCAGTCTTTTGACTTGCCATGTTTTAGTTCATTTGTGCCATCTGATGTAACAACTGTAGCAACAGCATATCGGTCTTAACTGGCTGACTGGTACTGTAAGTAATTACTGGATTAGTTATTTCTGTAGTCAAGTGTACTGTTTCCCTAGACTCAGACACTATGCGCACAATCATGGCTGTCCCAGCTCCTTGTATATTGACCTCACCTTCAGACGAATTTTCCCCAGAAATGTTTCTGATTCCCTCTGGTAAATGAGTGTCAGATGTTACTGCTTGCTCAGGAGGAACATCTAATTGACTGTTATACCTTCCTGTGTCGAAAACTGAATTATTTGACATTTCGATACTGAAGTGGTAATTTTCTAACATAGCGGCTCCTACTTCTTCAGGTTCCCTAACCTCCTCCAAGGAAGCTGCATTACTTCTAGTGTGGATTCTAGAACTCTTCAATGTGTTGGAAGACATTTCAGTAGATTTTAATTAATATTTGAGGTGCAGTGTCAGCTGGAATAATTTTCTTCGGCCTACACCTTGTGCGCCACTTTTCTACTCTCTGTAGAGGTCACACAGCTTGTGTATGTACAGTACTACACGTTGCTGTTCCACTTGTCTTCTGTACTGTTATTCTCTCTGGAAACTATGTATATGTTATTATTATAATTGGCACCTTTTTCATCTTTTGTATTAAAACAGACTTACTGATAGTGTCATATTGTGCTAGTATTAGGATACCCAGGAGATAACTTTCAGAAGATGGATGCAACTGACATAAGTTTGAAATAAACACAAATAAAACTGATAAAAACTGAGAATATTGTATACTGTGTAGAGATTGTGGAAATGTATAAGGTAAATATGTGAAGCTACAATAAAAAGATATTATGGTTTAGGGCACAGGACACAAAACACATTTAATATAGCACGAACACTGAAATTACACATACATATACACTTACACTGTACTAATATTAAATATACACAAGAACACACTCATAGATGCAATTGACTTAGTATTGACGGAAGTTAAAATAAAAAATTATAGATGTTATTTGGTGTGATTAGGGCAGACCTGGTGATGTATAACTGGATCAAACTGTCGGGATTTAAGGTGAGATAGATTATTCAAAAGTTCGTTGCTTGCATTCAAATGAAATTATGTCAGGCAACGATTAACACAACTTTAAATCTTTACTATTTTAGTTTTATGCAGTTGTATCACAAATGAAATCTTAAAATGTATCACGGCTAGATAATTCAGTGGGAGCAATGATAGATTGACATGCAGACCACTGGTATATTATTCCAGTTAAAATGTCCTAAAAAAAATTAATTAGCTGTGCCGTTAATTAGTAATTTCGACACGATATATTTTAAATTTATATTATGATTTTAAATTTTTTTTGTGTGGAAATTTTATTTGCTCTACTATAGTGTGATTTTACTTTGTTAGTCTGGTGTACTCCTCTGAGTTAAACTTTGTCTCAGTGCTCTGAAGCCCCTTTCCCATCGGCGTATCGGATATTTTGCTGGCCTAATCCCTGACTGGCAGACAGCTTACCCTTTCCCCCGCCTTCAGTCACGCCTCAAGCCTGTAATATCATTTCTCTTCGTGACCCTAACTGCATAGACAAGCCTGTAGCTTGCAGACGACCAGTTCTCATAGACGAGCTGAGATTGGCCTTTTTCATCACGTATTAGTGTTATGTTCGCTCCGCTGCAGCCACGACGGGGCGTAGATTCCCAGCAGCGTTGCATTTTACCCTCCCCCCCCCCCCCTTCACAGTTCCAAGTAAGACCAATGACCGGTCGTAACCCCCTGGACAACAGTGACCGTCCCCAAGCTCTACCCGCAAAAACGAAGGCGCCAGAACTGATAGCAAGCGCTACCTAGCGACCAAGTCGCGAACTTCTCCGCTAGCCTACCCTCTAGGGCGCCAGAGAGCAGCACCTGCTTTCCCTTGAGTTATATGGACGCCGTGGGCGAGTCGATTGTTTTCAACACAGACCCCTCCGACAGAGCTCTCTACTGTCACCCAGTGATGCCAACTTCAAAACTACTGCCAGAGTTTTTTTTCCGCTCGCATTCGGGCAAGTTCGGAATCTTTCGGCGGCCCAGACCCCCCTCCACCTGTAAGAGCCGGCGGCCACTTTTAATTACGAGACGCGGTTTGCCGCGACACAGATCAACTCGCGTCGCGCCTGCAGACAGATCTCCAGCGAGTATCGGCGAATCGGCAGACTCTGCAAGACTTCATCCGACCGCTAACGACTATGTAGTCGCTTTGTATAAGGGATACTATCCCTCAAGTCAATCCTAGTAGATTAGTCTGTCTGCATAGTTTAATTATTTGCCTTCGAAATATTTTTTCTCTTTTAAATATTATCATGAAGAAATCATCCGCGTCCTGCCGCGCAATTCGCGAGCTCCAGAACCTGGCTGACTCCACGACTGCAGCGTGCTGGGCAACTCCCCTGTTTTGGTGAGTGATAATTCGCGACCTTCCCTTTTTTTTCCCTTAAATTTTTTTTGGGCATTTTCTGCCCCATAGACTGCCTGTATACAAGTTCTAATCAGTTTTGATTTGGACTTTTGCAGACAGGGTCGATGACAGGGAGAGACTGATTGCTCCCATCTCGTGGCCCCCCCCCTCCATTTCCGTGGGTCACATTAGAAGAAACGTTTCTACTACCCGACGTGATCGTTTTAAGACCCCGGGTGGTAATGTAAATTCAACATTTCCACCTTACCTAGCTACGAACTATCTTAAGCGGATGACCAACCCACCAGCGACCAGTGTTTTCCTCAAGAACATGTAGAACGAATAGAACTAATTATCAATGTAATCATCGGATCCATCCAATTGTGGGTGTGAAACATATAATGCAAATGTTTATATTTCAAACTAAGAATGTAAATTGTTTTAAATAATCGCGGGCCGGCCCCTTTTCGTTTTTCTTTTGTTTTTTTTTAAATCTTTGAAACTTGTTAAAACCTTTTGTATGTAAACTAATGGAAACAAGATAATTCATCAGGGCAAATAAAACAGGGAAACTATAGATCAAGTTAATCGTGTAGTTTTTATTTATTGATTTTAACGTTCCACCAACTTCCTCCTTGCTTGTTACAGGAAGCTCCTAAATTTTGTTTGTTCCCCACCTCGTGCCGCCTCTGGTAAATCAATTTATTTAACTTATTTTTCTTACCCAGCAGTTTCCAAGGCTCCTTTTAATTAATTTAAAATAATTCAATTTTGAGGCACGAGGGGTATAACAACTTGGTAGCAGAGCATGGTTTGGTCTATAGGCATACCTAAATCGAGTAGGCATACCTAAAATAAAAAAAAATAAAAATTTAATTAAATTTTGTGATAGCAAATTTGTAATGATAACATTGTAAACTGATCGCTGGTACACCCTGTAGTTATATTGCTTTTCAATTTTACAATTTATTTTAAGTTTTACGTCCCACTGTGATTGTGTTTGCGCGCGGCGAGACACCGCGCAGCCCCGTCGGTGCGACGTCCTTCAGGCAGCGTGCTTTATCAGGCGCGCGTGTCATTCTCCCTGTCATCTTCTTCACCCCTCCCCTGCCCGCCTCACCGGCTGGTGGAGACAAGGTCATGTCGTTGCCCCCGTGTCCGGAAGCGTAAATAATGCGTTACAATCTAGTTTGTTCCTCACGGCCGACTGTGCCCTGAGTTTGTCTAAATTCCTCCTTTTATCTGTGTTTTTTTTTATAACACATCCGCCTGCAAACCAGGCCATCTTTGTAAAAAAACTCATCATAGGAGTCCTTTCGGACATCGTGGTATTTTTGTTTTGTCTCTCGGCGCCTTGCGCGCGCCGACATGTTATCTTTTTACATGACAGGGCCGCCAACCACGCGCAACTATTCTCCACTCCACCCACGTGCCACGTATTTTGTAAACAAACTACCCATGCATTGTATGTCCTATTAATATTATTTTAATGTCACCAAGACAGGCACTATAAATAATCTATACTGCATTAATTCTAGCAGCAAAGTATTTTCTTAATCTAGGGAAACGTAAATTATACCATAATATATTTATATAACTTATAATTATATTAACTATACAAATAATATGATAATATAAACCTTTTGTTTTAGCTAATGTTAAGAAACTTCCATTGTTTACTATTTCTAAGTATCTTAAAATTAACGATTAAGTATTTTAATAATACATAAAATAAATCTAAAAAAGGGTCCATTCATTAAGTAACATAAAATAAGAATATGCTCTTAAGTAAAATACTCAAGTACTCCAATCCTATTTCATCGTTCACAAGATACGTGAATATACTTCGACGTACCATTTCATTGTGTCACCATACACACCCATGTGCCTAGCTTTTGTTTAGATTTATTTCGTGATCACCCAACGAGAGGTGCAATCACTCATGCCTTTAAGGAAAGGTTACTGAATTAAATTGTTTATATACACGGGTTGAATTCCTAATACTTTTTACGCTAGCCATGAGGTGAGGAATTTATTGTAAGATAGAGTACTATACTTTTTTTAACGTCGAGTTTTCTATGAGCAATTTGCCAATTAATCTAAGAATGCTAAGTAAAGGATAAATAATATTTTTGTAATTATGAATTTTGAGTAAGCAATTTATTAACTTTTATATTTTTTTGGATCGGTGTTTATTTCCTTTATAAGGTGGTGTACAGCTATGTATTTAAAACATCTAAATTTTTTTCATTATCAATTATTCATCCAAATTCGTTGATCTTTCGGGTTTCGAATCCAAACTAACTCAGGGGTGAAATTCCCTCGTAGGTCTCTCTTCTTCAGCCTGATGGTCTGATCAACCGTCAGAGCTTGAACATATTGAGCCTATGTGAGTTAATAAATGTAGGTATCCGGGACCGAGGTGTACTTCGCTTTTTAAGCAAGTATTAAATTCATTTATTTCGTCTGATCCATCGTCAGATTGTGCAGAGCTATGACTCAATGCCTTCGACTTCTTATGGACAGCGAAACAATTATGTACAGGGGTTATATTCCCAAATTTAGTTTGTAAGTTACGGGTTACCATACCCATTTACAGGGGTTACAATCCCCATTAGTCACTGAGTGCTCAAGGACGCATTTCCCTTGTTTCGGCCTCAGTGCTTTTCGGCCTCCCTCACAGCGCCCATTTTGTGTTCCTACACGATATCAAATATCTGAGATCAACGGGATGAATTTCATTTCATTAATATAGCAAAGACATAAATAGTTGTAAGCATACAGGTACTTTAAATTTAAGCTTTGAATTTAATATATTTATTTATTATATGATTTTAAGGATTTATTTTAAATAAATCAAACCAAATGGACCCTATTTAACAACAAACCTTGTGTTAGACTTATAAAGAGTTACAGTCAAAGGCCATGAAATTATTATATACAAGTAGTAGGGCAACAGGCATCCTTTTTTTTCCTCAATAATAATAATATAATCACGCATATAAAAATAAGTTTTTCCCCGAAATTAAGCAGCTACGAGGTGACTAGTATCATTTTAATATTTAAGGTAATCACCAAGAAGGGTGAAATACTTTCAACCCCCAATGAGAGGTCCACTTAATTAATTTGGGTATGTTTGAGCATCCCGTTTCTAGGATAGCACAAGCTAGGTAATTTAAGATGTTTTAATTTTTAATTTTTACATAAGTATGTTCAGTCTTTAACAAGCTACTTGACGTAAATAGTTTAATGTTTTTTTACTCAGAATACCTCTCTGATTATTTTTTGAATCTTCATGAATCTTGTTACACGATTTTATATATTTAATTTCTGATTACGTTCCTTTTTTTTTAATAACCATAATTCGTAAAGTAAGCAAGAATAATGTTTGTAGTGTTTTTTTTGAACTGATTTTGCGTTAATACTTGTACATGTTTATTTTTTTTTATTTTCCCTTGCACGTAAATGTGATGTACAGTGACGTACATAGAGTCTGAGCACTGAAGCTGTCACATCTAGCCATTTTTCTTTTTTCTTTTGCATTCTACCCCAAAGTTGTATTTCCTTTACATCGTTATCGATGATATTGTTTATTTAAGTAAGAGCTACGTGACTTCCAGACGGCAAACTGGTTTCTTTTATGTGTTTTTCTAAAATAGGAGCTAGGTCAAGCTAGCCAACGAGCGGCGCAAAAGTTAGGGTCCTCTGAGCTAACGAGCCATGACCAAGGTCCTCTGAGTGAAAAATCTCATGACCATTTTCGAGTGTTCTTTGGGTTACATTCCCACCACTCATCTTTGGACGGCCTATGTTCAAACCCCCTTTCAGGCAGTGCGAAGCCAATCAGCAGTCATGGTAGATCTAACCGCTCCATTATAATTTATCCCTTTTTGATTTATAATTGTTGGTTTATTGCATTTTACATTTCTTTAAATAATTTAAATTTGAGTGCGAATAGTCGCTAATTTATCCTTTTGTTTGCAGAATACTTTAAAATAATAAATATTAGTTATTAATAATAAACATCAGAGTGGTATGCACTGAAATTTCTTAATTTATCGAATATTTAATATTTTTAAATTCATTCTTTCCTACGGATGGTTGATCTGTTGGGGTTTTCATCCCCAGACATATAAAATTCCGCCAAGGGAATTCCACCCTTAGGTCCTGTGTCACTCTGGGACTGAGGCTCTGTTTCGCCTTCGAGCAAGCAGCAAATTCGACCGTCTTCTCCATCGCCTGACTGTGCAGGGCTAAGTCCCAATGCCTTCGGCTTCTTATGGAAAGACTATTGTACAGGGGTTTACATTCCCACTTTCATTATTTTCAGGGGTACACAAATCCCCACATTTCTTTACTGGCACCCGACGGACCAAGTTCCGGTTCCGGCCCAGTGTTTTCGGCCCGCCTCACAGCGCCCATGTTTAGAGTTTTATTCACGTGACACCATTCCCAACATCTAAGATCAACTTTCCTAATTACATAATTCACCGTTAAGGGTAATTTAATTAATTATAATACAACTTCGATTTGATCAAAATATTTATTTGTAAGTAGTAGGATACAGGCGAACCTGGTACTAGTTTTACTGAGCAGTGTAAGTGTTTTTTTTTTCCCCTATATGCTCCGCATTCAAGCGGGGGAGTATGTGCCGTCAATAAGTAATTTCGACACGATATATTTTAAATTTTTATTATGATTTTAAATTTTTTTTGTGTGGAAATTTTATTTGCTCTACTATAGTGTGATTTTACTTTGTTAGTCTGGTGTACTCCTCTGAGTTAAACTTTGTCTCAGTGCTCTGAAGCCCCTTTCCCATGGCGTATCGGATATTTTGCTGGCCTAATCCATGACTGGCAGACAGCTTACCCTTTCCCCCGCCTTCAGTCACGCCTCAAGCCTGTAATATCATTTCTCTTCGTGACCCTAACTACATAGACAAGCCTGTAGCTTGCAGACGACCAGTTCTCATAGACGAGCTGAGATTGGCCTTTTTCATCACGTATTAGTGTTATGTTAGCTCCGCTGCAGCCACGACGGGGCGTAGATTCCCAGCAGCGTTGCATTTTACCCTCCCCCCCCCCCTTCACAGTTCCAAGTAAGACCAATGACCGGTCGTAACCCCCTGGACAACAGTGACCGTTCCCAAGCTCTACCCGCAAAAACGAAGGCGCCAGAACTGATAGCAAGCGCTACCTAGCGACCAAGTCGCGAACTTCTCCGCTAGCCTACCCTCTAGGGCGCCAGAGAGCAGCACCTGCTTTCCCTTGAGTTATATGGACGCCGTGGGCGAGTCGATTGTTTTCAACTCAGACCCCTCCGACAGAGCTCTCTACTGTCACCCAGTGATGCCAACTTCAAAACTACTGCCAGAGTTTTTTTTCCGCCCGCATTCGGGCAAGTTCGGAATCTTTCGGCGGCCCAGACCCCCCTCCACCTGTAAGAGCCGGCGGCCACTTTTAATTACGAGACGCGGTTTGCCGCGACACAGATCAACTCGCGTCGCGCCTGCAGACAGATCTCCAGCGAGTATCGGCGAATCGGCAGACTCTGCAAGACTTCATCCGACCGCTAACGACTATGTAGTCACTTTGTATAAGGGATACTATCCCTCAAGTCAATCCTAGTAGATTAGTCTGTCTGCATATTTTAATTATTTGCCTTCGAAATTTTTTTTCTCTTTTAAATATTATCATGAAGAAATCATCCGCGTCCTGCCGCGCAATTCGCGAGCTCCAGACCCTGGCTGACTCCACGACTGCAGCGTGCTGGGCAACTCCCCTGTTTTGGTGAGTGATAATTCGCGACCTTCCCTTTTTTTTTTCCTTAAATTTTTTTTGGGCATTTTCTGCCCCATAGACTGCCTGTATACAAGTTCTAATCGGTTTTGATTTGGACTTTTGCAGACAGGGTCGATGACAGGGAGAGACTGATTGCTCCCATCTCGTGGCCCCCCCCTCCATTTCGGTGGGTCACATTAGAAGAAACGTTTCTACTACCCGACGTGATCGTTTGAAGACCCCGGGTGGTAATGTAAATTCAACATTTCCCCCTTACCTAGCTACGAACTATCTTAAGCGGATGACCAACCCACCAGCGACCAGTGTTTTCCTCAAGAACATGTAGAACGAATAGAACTAATTATCAATGTAATCATCGGATCCATCCAATTGTGGGTGTGAAACATATAATGCAAATGTTTATATTTCAAACTAAGAATGTAAATTGTTTTAAATAATCGCGGGCCGGCCCCTTTTCGTTTTTCTTTTTTTTTTTTTAAATCTTTGAAACCTGTTAAAACCTTTTGTATGTAAAGTAATGGAAACAAGATAATTCATCAGGGCAAATAAAACAGGGAAACTATAGATCAAGTTAATCGTGTAGTTTTTATTTATTGATTTTAACGTTCCACCAACTTCCGCCTTGCTTGTTACAGGAAGCTCCTAAATTTTGTTTGTTCCCCACCTCGTGCCGCCTCTGGTAAATCAATTTATTTAACTTATTTTTCTTACCCAGCAGTTTCCAAGGCTCCTTTTAATTAATTTAAAATAATTCAATTTTGAGGCACGAGGGGTATAACATAGCAAATGCTATAATAGAATTAATTATTATTATTTTTACATGTAGCTCAGCTCGTAATTCCAGCAAAATTTCCAACGAAGTTACTGAATCGTTACGTGGCATTATCTACTTATAAATCGTGGCTATAATGTCGATGGCTTAGGCTTCCTTATAATTATGGAAATAATTAAGTACAACATAGATATTTCCTGCCACATTTACACACGGCACGCCCCGATATCGTGTAGAATCTGATGCACTATTACTTATCACCACGTGTAAGAAATATGTTAAATAATATAAAAATTTCTACACATCGGCATCGGGCTACGTCTTACGAAGGACGCCTCAGACATTTATTCCTTTATCAAATTCTCCCTGTTGTACACAAGTCTTATTGTTAGCTTTAAAAATCATATTGCTGATTGGCTGCTGTAAAAACATAACAGGAGGCCTTCGTACACATGTACGCAGCAAGATACAGGTAAGTGAGAAAAATTAAATTAACTAACAATAAATTACAATTAAATACCATAGTAACATAAAACAATTTCAAATAAATCCAGTTTATAATAGATTGCAAACTAAGGGCTGTAAATGATGTAATGTCTATTGTTGACGAAATTATAAATCAGAGTTTCTATTGTTCGTGGCTGTATCTTATAGACACTTATTCAACAATACAATATAATTATAACATTAGAATAATAAAATATTAAAATATAACAATTAATTGGACAAAAATAAATAATCAAAATCTGAACGAAAACTGTTGTTATCGTACATCACCGTAAAAATAAATTATTAATTTACAAATTGAATTGATTGATTCCTGTCCTCGGTTCGATTCTTTACTAGTGACAAGTGTAACTAAATATTAAACATACTTAATATTTTGTTTTCCATTACCTTTCGCGGAGTTTATTATTCATTTACTCTACAAAAATCAATTCAAGTCAATATACCTGACAAACGAATTAAATACAGTGCCGCTATGCATTACATGAAAGTCTAGTTTTTTTATACTCAGATTAACCTTTAAAATGTTCACGTACAAAACAATCGATACATATACACCAAGCATCTGCGGATCGCAAGACCGGGTCATAAACAATGTCAGTCATATAGGCCATGAACTCAGTACACACAGGAAAACGGAATTTACAAACAGGAAAACGGAATGTACACACAGTAAAACGGAAATTACACACAGGAAAACGGAATTTGCACACAGGAAAACGGAATTTACACACAGTAAAACCGAATGTACACACAGGAAAAACGGAATGTACACACAGGAAAACGGAATGTACACACAGGGAATGGAATGATCTCACTTACAGTAGCGGAAACACATGCTTAGTTGGAAATCAGAATACAAGAAATAAATCATACGTTTTAAAATATAAATAATTCATATATTTTTAATAGTACACACATGGCAGTTACACAAATGATTATTGTATGTAGTCAGCTTTCCGCAGTTCTTTAAGTATGAACGATACTTCCTTGATATGCGAGTAGTTTCCTCTACGAACAGATGCCACCATAAGTCTTATCCAGTCAACCAATATGTTTGGATCATTCCATGCTTGTGAACTTTTCATTGTTGAGCAAAGATAGAGTTCTATTACAAGCCAGGATCTGTTTTTGATTTTTTGTATTTTTTTCATTTTAAGTTTTTTTATTAAATATTTTTCCTGTAAATTTATGATATCAAAGAAAACGTGTGGTGGTTTTCTCCGAGTGCTTCTGATTAACCTTGTCAATATTATGGTGGTTTTCTCCGTGTGCTCCCGATTATTCTTGTTAATATTTGATAGTTTTCTCGAAATGCTTTAGATTATTCCTGGCTAGATTTCCTATGGTTTTCTCCGAGTGCTCCTGATTATTTGTGAGAAATCGATCTCAGCATAAAGGATTTTTTTACTTAAGCAAGTGGCCTTGTAATCTTATAACATAATGCTGTTGGAGCAGTTGGCAAAAGAGAAAATTCCATCGAAGACAGATGCGGCAATTGGAGCCTTGTAGACGTGTAGCTTCGTAGTCAAGCACTCATGCAGACATGTAGTTCTGTATCCTCGCAGTCACGTAAACTTGTGTTCGAGAAGCTTCGTAGCTCTGTAGCCTCGCAGTCTCGTAAACTTGAAGATTCGTGGTCACGTAGTCTCGTAACCTCATGGCTCGTAGTCTCGTTTTCATGATGCATTGGAGCCTCGTAGCCTTGAATCTACGTAAGCAAGTAGCCTTGAAATATTATAACATATTGCTGTTGGAGCAGTTGGAACTTTATAAACTCGAAGGTAGTTGGTGGAGTCTTGTTGATTCGTAGAATTGAAGCTTTGTATCCAAGTGGTCTTTTAGCCATGCCGTCTTGCAGTAATTTGGAGCCGAGTAGACTCATATCCTTATAGCTTCATATACATGTAGTTTCGTAGCCACGCGATCTTTTAGCCATGCAGTCTTACAGCCATGTATAACTCGTAACCAGCTAGATCCTTTTAGACTCGTAGCCTTGTGGCCTCATAGTCTCTTAGACTCGTAGCAGTCTAGCCAAATATCATTGAAACAAATGGCTGTTGGAGCAATTATAGCCTTTTGGAGCCTTTGATGTCTGTAGCTGTATCAAAACATCACTGTAGATACTGTAGCAGGGTGTTTACCTTGAGAAAGAATGCTAAATGGCATGAGAAGAATGATTGTGTTAAAAACCCACTAAGCAAAATGTTAAGCTGTAATCGGTGTATCAGGTCGTTAACACGAATTGACAGCTTAAAAAGACATGGTAGAACATGTAAAGCCAAGCCTACTTACAGCATAGAGGACATCGATGGATCCACTATACTAAAGAAGAGTAATTGATCTGCATTACGACAGTAATTTTCCTTGTCCTGAGCATGATGGTATTATCTCACCCGATCGTGACGAAGAACATAAATTGAAGGATGTTGATGGCTTCGTGAAGACTTAAGCTAATGGAAGTAACAACACCGTGAAAAGTGAGTATACATTCAAGCCGATATTCAGTAGATCCACCATACATTGTAAAAATGATGGTCTCCTAAAAAGGAAGCATGAAGACGATGAAGACACTTCGACATCAACGATATCGAATTCTTAAGGTAATCTGGGTGAAGAGGACTCCTTCTACGGTGATTGCTACAGTGACTCTGAAGCTGGTGGCGTGATCGAAGACTGTGCTGAAGCAGCTAAAGCAGGCTGGCTGGTGGCTTGAGACCAAAACGATGGAAACGACAAAATAAAATAAATTATCCTGATTAAGCTTGTGATAATCACTGGCTCGATGAAGAAAGCGACCTTGTGGTTGACGATGAAACGGAAGACACCAGAGATATAATATTAATTATAAACGTGCAAGGAAGATGGTGGCGGAAGAGATTGATTACACATCATGGAAAGATCCAAACATATTGGTTGAGCGGCTAAGACTTATGGTGGCATCTGTTCGTAGAGGAAACCACTCGCATATCGAGAAAGTATCGTCCATACTTAAAGAACTGCGGAAAGCTGGCTACATACAATAATAATTTGTTTAACTGCTGTGTGTATACTATTGAAAAATAAATGAATTATTTATATTAAAAAAAAAAGTATGTTTTATTTCTTGTATTCTGATTTCCAATTAAGCATGTGTTTCCGCTACTGTATGTGTGATCATTCCATTTCCTGTGTGTACATTCCGTTTTCCTGTGTGTACATTCCGTTTTTCCTGTGTGTGCATTCCGTTTTCCTGTGTGTAAATTCCGTTTTCCTGTGTGTAAATTCCATTTTCCTGTGTGTTCATTCCATTTTCCTGTGTCTACATTCCGTTTTCCTGTGTGTGCATTCCGTTTTCCTGTGTGTAAATTCCGTTTTCCTGTTTGTAAATTCCATTTTCCTGTGTGTACTGAGTTCATGGCCTACATGTCTGACATTGTTTATGACCCGGTCTTGCGATCCGCCGACGCTTGGTGTAAATGTATGGATGGTTTTGTACATGAACATTATAAAGGTTAATCTAAGTATCAAAAAACTAGACTTTCATGTAATGCATAGCGCCACTGTATTTAATTCGTTGGTCAGGTAAATTGACTTGAGTCGATTTTTGTAGAGTGAATGAATAATAAACTCCGCGAAAGGTAATGGAAAACAAAATATTAAGTATGGTTAATATTTAGTTACACATATCACTAGTAAAGAATCGAACCGAGGACAGGAAAACCATCGATTCAATTTGTGAATTAATAATTGATTTTTACAGTGACTTTTGGAATATTTCCCAAATCTTTAGCTAATTAATTACATGATTTCAAGATGGCGCCCACATTTCAAGATGCCGGGCACCTCAGTAATAACAAATTTTTACTGAACTGTAGTGGTTTAGAATAAAACTAGCACGATGGTTAAGACGAGCATACACACAAGATGGTGTCCTCCAGCTGACGAAAACAAGATGGTGGCAATGACCACTAGCAGGCAGTAGCTCCTGGTAGCATGTACTGAACATAAAATGATGGATTCATTATGGTCATCAAGATCAAAGTCAAATTTGAAAGTAAAGGTCAAAGTTCAAGGTTTAGGTCAAAATTCAAGGTCAAGGTCAAATTTTAAGGTTAAGGTCAAAGTTCAAGGTCAAGTTCAAAGTTCAATGTTAATGTCAAAGTTCAAGGTAAAGGTCAAAGTTCAAGGTCAATGACAAAGTTCAATGCTAACATTCTAGGTTAAAGTTATGGTGAACAGAAAATTATACTAACATGTCGCCGGCACACTCTAGCAAACGAAAAAACAAGATGACTGTCTCCAGCTGACGAAGACAAGATGGCGGATATGTCGTCATACCAGCTGACGACATATACCTTGGTATTGGTGGTGGTAGGTCAGTTTGTAGGTGGCTTCTGTGGAGGAAGGAACTAATGTTTTTTTTGGTATTAACGGTTTCGAACCAAGGACGGGAATCGCTCTAATCAATCAGTATTCTAAAAGGTTAATTTTTTGATGAATTTTGGAAATTTTCCCAATTTTATATCATAAAAATTACGGATTTCCAAGTAAGCGTCTAAATTTCAAGATTGCGATCACAAAGATAATTCAAACATTAGGAACCAATGTGGTGGTCGTAACGGAAAGTGTAAGGATGGCATCGTACTAAACCAAGATGGCTGGACGAAACTAAACATGCAACATTTATATAATCCAAGATGGCCACCTTATAGAATAGTGCAGCGGTGATTTAAAAGATTTTTATAAAAATTTTATTAATTGAATTTTTTTATAAATTTTAAATTTTTTTCATTAAAGTCGGATAATAAATAAATATTTTCAATATGGCTGCTGTAACGAAAATTGCAGTGGTGATTTCAAAATCCAAGATGGCATCAGAGGATTATCGGAGGCTGTAGACGTGGATGCTTAAGCCTCTATATGAACATTTTCAGCCTCTGGTATTTTTATGGACTTAAATGGGAAATTTTCCCTCGCAAAGGGAATTTTTCCCTCGAAAACGGGAATTTCTTTCCTCAAAACGGGAATTTTCGAGACATTTTGAGTCATTTTTGAGGAATATTGAGGAATTTTGAGTCAAAATTGGCCGCCGTGAAGTCACAAATCCAAGATGGCGGACCGATACCAGAAACTACCGCCTGACGTCTGTTTCAGGGGCCCCATTTACACACTACTGTCTTGGAATCCATTCAGCAGCAAGAGTTAATACATCTCATGCAAAGAAACTTGTTGTAAATAGTCCCAATTATTGTCAACAGATGACACCATGTTTTGCTTGAAGGTAATTATCATTTATTTATTTTTAATGTAGGATGCAGGATGCTCATTAACGATCGCAAATTAAGGATGGCTTCGCTAGACACCAAGGAGAAGGAAGTTCGTCATTCCTGTTAGTGTTTCTCAGATGTCTCAGAGCTTATTATTTGACTGTGTAATTTTCGTTTATTTTTTTGAAATCCACTTAGTAATAATATTGCAAGTACTGATTTAGTAGCATAAATTCGGTAAATAAATGGAAGCACTTGCAGAAACCACAGGAATAATCATGAGCACACGGAGAAAACCATCATAATATTGACAAGAATAATCAGGAGCACACGGAGAAAAGAGTCACACATTTTCTTTGATGTCAGAAAAATACAGGAAAAAAATGAAACATAATAAATATAAAAAAAAAAAAATTTGATATAAAAATTACAAAAATTTTTGGCTTGTACTTGAACTCTATCCTTGTTCAAAAATGAGAAGTTGACTAGCTGATTAAATACATTAAAAATTACTATTTTAATCTCGCCGGAAATCGAACCGAGGACAGAAAATGTTTAAATAACTAAACATTTGAAGTAGGCAATATTAAAAAATTTTTTTTGGATTTATTTTGGAATTTACAGCATTGAAAATACGGATTTTCAAGATGGCAGACATTATGTTAAACTAGTTGACGATATATACGCCTTGAAATAAGCAGTGGGAGGTCAGGCTGCCAGCGGTTTCCGTAGAGGAAGGATCGGTCACCATTTTTATGTTTTTGCCCTCCGGGTTTGAACCGAGGACTCCGAGCTCTATGTTGTAAGTGTAAATTTTTTTGTAATTTTGAAATAATGTTTTTATTTAATTTTCATTATTAAATTCGATCGATTAAATTTTTTTATGATTTTTAAAGTTTTCCCTGATTTTCTAACATTAAAATTACGGATTTTCAAGATGGCGGCCTTAACGGAAATTGAAACGATGACGTCATAATCCTAGATGACGTCGGAGGCTTGTCGGAGGCTGTAGATATGGATGCTTAATCCTCTTTTAGGAATTTGTGTTCTTTCTAAGGCAACATGACTTTTGAGTTTTTTCAAAATCCTAAATTTTGAATTGTGGAATTTTTTTGGGATGTTTTGGACAATAAATATTTTCCAAAAAAATTATGAAAATTTGGCTTTTTTGAGTAAATTTCTGCAAATTTTTGGCAAATTTTTAAGGTCAAGGTCATCCAAGATGGCCGCTGTGACATCACAATCCAAGATGGCGGACCGGCTCACGGCTTTACGCGCCAGCGTCATGTTCCAGTATGCCCTATTCTGAACTACTTGTGGTCGTAGTTTTTAAGTTTATCATCTTGAGAACAGGATGATAAATAATGTGAAACGAAATATTTTTAGTAAACTTATTTCACAGCGTTGCGTCAGTTGGCCTGTTTTTTTTTTTCAGTTCAATTACTTAATTGTAGGTACTTCATTTTGACACCTACTCTGCATTTCGGAATAGAACAAGTAATAAATTATAGCAATTGATGTCGAGTTCCCCACGCTCTTACCACAATTAAATTAATTTTGTCGTTTATCATTTTATTCTTATATTAAAAATTTTTTTTTACTTTTTTGTTCGGTTTGCAATGGAACCATGTTTTTTTAGTTTTTTTAACTATTTTTTTTATCTACAATAAAATCGTTTTTTTGTTTCTTAATCTATCATTTATTCATTCATGAATTTATCCTTGACTTTGATATTTGGAGCCGCAATTACGTGGCTGCTGGAATTATACTTGCTCTTCAATGGATCTTAATTAACGGATCTGAAGGACATTCTCTCCGTTTTTTGTTGAATCATATATGACCGGGATATCAGGTTGTATTATGAATTATCTCGTAATCTAATCTTTTCATCTAAGCCTTCAACGTTATGGGACTCTTGCCGGTTACATCCCTGTGCTGGGAATGGGTAATATGCGCGCCTGCTGCCTTCCTTGGATGTGGTAGCCGTTTCTCAGGCTTAATTTCCGGAAGGAAATCGTTAATCCTGATGATACTGATCAGGACAATGGAACAAAATAATAAATTATTGTATTTTCTTCGGTCCTTGACGAGTGTACAAAATTTCAAATTAATATGACCTTTTCAAGTATGTAGAAATCAAGTTCAAAGATTCCGTTACATACAAACATACATACATACAGGTGAAGCTAATAAAAGCGTGTTAAAAAATATATATATATTTAACAGATTTGGATGTGAATGAACATCTGATGACCGTGCAAACGGGATCGTTTGTCTACAGTTAGCAAAGCGTGGGATCTATATTGTGACGAAGAGCCTAAAATTCACAGAGATGAGTCACACTCGATAAGTTCCAAACTCTCCTAATTTTTCCGATCTCTCGTGAAAAAAACACCATATCGAAATGATTTTATATTTTACGATCATAGATAATGTCAAGGGCACGAATCTGTAGGTTTCTCGAGGGGTGGCAATTGAAATTTCCGGTGGGTGGGGGGGGGGGGAGTGCTTATTCGCCCTCGAGTTTTCACGTAAGGTTATGTTATCACGGTGCTTGTATGTTGTATACTGCCCATATTTTTGCCTACATTTATGCAATAAGCAGAAAACTTTAAAATATACTAAATGTTTTACATAAAACATTCCTTTGAAATTAAACCCGTTTCACAGTAATGCTTTTGCAAGTACAGACAGACTTTCCCCGCCACCCTGATTTGATGGGCTTCTTAATTTAATGGGGGCAGCCCCCCTCTGGAATCTACGCCCATGGATAACACTAACCTCACCTATTGTATCATAACAAAAATGAAAATACACCATTAAGATATAGGTAGTGCATTCAAAATAAAAGTTTAGAAAAGTAGAGGTTTAAATTTTCACATATATCATTATAGTAATTGCTAATTTTAATTATAAACAAAATTTCCAAAAGTTACTAAAGGTGAAGTCGATAACTGTAAAGAACTGCGTCGGTTACAATGATCTTAATGTAAATATTTACTAAAATTGAACTTAAGAGTTTGCCACATTTTTTATGTAGGTACCTGAAATCATTTGATGACCAATGAAGCTGATTCTCCATATTTCACCCACAACTTTGACTCATTTCACTCCGTCGCACCTCAGTGACGGCACTGCTGCGGTACTTGGAGCGGTCGTACACCCAGGCGGCGCAGGGCAGGGTCGCATCGGTGGACACCTCCACCTCGTAGCACTGCGGGCTGAAGTCAGCATCCAGCCACCGGCAGCTGTACTAGTTGCCGGCGCGCGAGTCCCATGGGTACAAAATGTTAAGCACGACCCCGGGCAGAGGTTTTCGGCCTTGTGCGGCAGTCAGCATCTGACACACCATCATGGCAATCACACACTGCTCGAGTCGCAGTCTAGGCTTTTATTAAAAGCAAACAACGTGCCTGCCATAATTTTTTTTAGCATCTATGTACATCATAATATTACCAGTGGGAAAAGCAAGTAAAAAAATAGCCCAATTTATAAAATACAGTTATATTTTTACACTACTCAGTCTCTCCTGATGACTGGGGGTAACTAGTGGATATTTGGTTTCAGAAGGCAAAATAATGATTTCATCTAGACATTAGTACCTCTGTTTTTATTTTACTTTAATTTTTTTTCACATGATATTTTATAAATTGATTAACAAATATATACAACATGGATTAATAACCACATTATTAAAAGAATGGGCCGACCCTTATTAGACAATTCAATTTATTATTAACACAATTTAAATAAAATTCGTAACAATAAACTGAGTCGCAGTCACAGAATTCGGTGGATCTTGTAAGTCCTACTGAAACATTTCTGGTTGTCTGATCTGTTAAACGTCGTGATTCAATGCTAGTTAGGAAAGGTTTAAAAAACTGATGGGCTGGCGGTTGGAAGATTGTTGGACCAAGTGTAACAGCTGACTGTACGCCAGAGTGCCCTAGTCATCCGACCCGTGGAAACTGATTTGGTCATTGTAATGTGACCGGTTCTTGTAAACTGGTCCAGTACTTGAACCCTGGTCCGGTACTTGGACCCTGGTCCGGTTCTTGAACCCTGTCTGTGAACAGATCCGAAACACATATGTTCAGGAATGGTTCACAGACAGTTGGCGAAATAGGCTAAAAATGCCTTCTAATCACGATGATGGTTGGGGATTAAAGGTAGTCAAAACTCACCAAACAGTTTGATGGCTCCCAGGATCTGCCAGGGTGCTGAGCTCGCGGACCCGTTGCGGACGTGTCATAATTTAAAAAAAAATTAATTATGATGACTACAACATGACTACTCCTACGAGCTAGATCTACATGGACTGACTAAAGGCTAAACACTACCGTTGTGGGAATCATACCTCGTCTAGTTTACCACATCTTAAAAGAAGAACGGAGAGGCGTCCTGATTACGTAGATACGAAGTGGTCAGTCCAGAATCGCAGCGCGCACTAAATTTGGGGCTGCAAAGATTCGTAATTAAAAGGCGATATTAAAGAAAGGGGGGAGGCTTCGGTTTCCGGACCGAAAGGTTCCGAAGATTACCGAGGGGCTTGTCGAGATATACTGACTTTGATATCATGAAGTTGGTGGTACTGGCTGTTGTCAGTGCAGACGTACTGAAGTGTGTCTGAACAAAGTAGAGGTCGACTCACACGAGGCGACTGCTAGCAGCATGTGGTTTATGGAGCGGACTAGGCCAGTGCTCTGGTGGCCTGGGAAGGAACTACGTGGTACTGGTTACTGCGGGAGAGGCCATAGGGCAGGTGTTTAGCGGGCGTTCAAACACCCAGGGGAAGTGATACGCAAAACTACCGCTAGGGTGCATGAGCAGTATATTTTTGAGGTTGAAGTCGTGGCCTTGGGACAGGCTGGCCTGGCCGGGTTTAATGGCCAGTCAATGCTCTTAGACGTGTTCCCAGGAAAGCTTGGAGAGAGGGGAGGGTTAAAACAGCGGTGGCAGTGGGAAAGAGGCTCTACTGAGCCCGGAGGCGTGACTGTACGTTGGTGAAAATGATTCGAAATCATGTCGAGAAGTTCTCGCGTCAGGCGAGGTCTTAGAAGTAGTCTGCCCTGATAGCTTGCAGGAAATAGCAGTTCTCATAATGAATCGGAGGCGAATTACAGGCGACGTTCGTGTGCCGAATTGGGGATAAAAGGATACTCAGTCTGACTCGCAAAAGACTCAGCAAAAATCAGTTTTAGGGTTGGGAAAACTTGGGGAGACAGGTTTGGCAAAGATTGAATGGGAGTGTACAGGATGAGGAAAAAGTTTAAGTTCTTGCAGCAAAGAATGGCTGATGACATAATTTTTTTTTAAAGATTCAAATTTAAAATGTGCCAAATTACTAGTTGGTGGCATAGTATTTATTGACTACTTTTACTCAAACTGCCCTTCCCAATTCAACCTCACCATTCTAACAGACACAGTCCCTTAAGGATCAACTTAACCTCTAGTAGTTTCTTGGAAATTTGGTTCAGTATTTAAATGTAGCAATTACTGTAATGATATATGTGATATTTTTAACCTCAGCCATTCTAAACTTATACTTTTGAGTGAACTCCCTACGTATCCCTACCTACATCCAGATAAAAAGAGCTATTACTTATTACACTTTTATAACTTAACCTGTTACTTTAGTCAACTTTATATCTGAGAGGTGGTTGAAGGAGGCTTCCATCCCTGTAAACTACAGGCAATCCTTGTTTCACAGAAGTTCCCCGAGACACGCAGGAAGGTGTGGTTCGTGTTCTCCGGTCTGGGCAGCCAGTTCTCCAGGATGGGAGCCGGCCTCATGGGCTTGCCCACCTTCAAGAATACCATCGACCACTGCGCACGCGTTGTGGAATACCTGGGCATCGACCTGCACCGGGTCCTGTGCGCCGACTACGACTTTACGGAGTCGGAGTTCTCCACGACCTTCGTGGGCATCGTGGCCATGCAGGTGAATTTCTTTTTTTCGTGACGTAATGTGTGACATGTTAGCTCTCGGTGTACGGCATTTGGTGGAAGTAATTTCGTGAATGCGACGTAAAACATGGATTGGAAATGTGTAACAAACACGGTGCTTGAATCTGTGGTGGTTGGCGAGAATCAAAATTCACAAAGCAAAAAGAAAACTTTAAATTATTAACTGTTTAATTAATTTCAAATGATATGCATTATTTTAATACAATTCCTTGTCGAAACTCAGGTCCAAACCGGAATTCAGTACCTTTTATGTCTTTTAGCTTTCATCGGAGCCGTTTCATTAAATAATTGAAATTTTTGGTCTGTAGCTAAATCATAGCCAACTTAACTTTTCCGGCCAAGATTTATAGCAGCGGGTGCGGAAACTTCTTGTGATTTGCGTCCAGAAAAGTACTTGAAAACACAATTGGCGTATATTTATCACGCTCGGGATTATTTTATATAATTCTACTTTAAAATTTGTGTCCGAATTTCATTTCATAAGTTTATTTGCAACACGAGAAGACATTAATTTACTTGCTACCGTGGTTAGATGTTACACATAAGTGGCAAGTACTGAAAGACTCGCTCACATTTTTTTTTCATACTTGGTTTCATTTAGTTAGACATATGACGCTGATTGGATGACGGTTTCATAAATATTTCTGATTCTTTCAATTCCTTCGTTGGAATTTTCTGCGTTCTCCTAGCATGCAACATTTCACAATGGGTGATTTAGCTTCATCATGATTTTCCATTACTGATGTGTTTTTTAATTATTACCAGCATAAACCAGCATAAAGCAGATATGTTAAACATTGTAGACATGGTTATCATGTAGGTTACATTAGTTAAAGCCTAAAATAACATTTTTATAGATTGTCATAATTGTTGTAAATGGTTTTACATTTTTATAGCTTGTCTTATTAAAAATATTTAAAAATTATTTTTGTAAACTATTAACATGTTTGTCCAGAATAAAAAACAGCATCAAAACATTCACTTAAATAATAAATGAGAAATTATCTATGTGTTTTCGTGTGAACATTTGACCGATAATATCGTCTAGTAGATGGCATCTTTTAAGTTGGAGATGTCTCCATCAACTTATTTTATATTTAGCCACAGCAATATTATTTATCTGTGGGATTTTTCTGTGTTAAACCTTTGTTGGCTGCGTTTTATTATTTAGAAATCTATAGCTGTTCGCGTAAAATAACTTATTTTGTTCTCGTGTTGGTGCATACCTGTGACTGTTAAGCTGATTATGAACACTGTATGAAATAAAAAAATTGAAAAAATTGTAAGCTCCATACAAATCAATATATTCTCAACGAATTTTCTGAACGTGTAGTAGGATTCACTAACAATGTACAAGAGTGCATACATTTTACTAGATTTAACGGCGTAATATGCACATACAACCCATATCACACTTGCTTTGTGTGTCAAGACAGGCGCAAGCAAATTAAAATTTAAACATTAATTTTAACAATACAGTAGTTTTAAATATTGAGTTACAAATAATTTTAAATTTCACATACGAAGCCTCCGACTGTGAATAATAACTTCACGGGCGGATTTCGCTTAATATCATGACGTCACGCTGTGCTTTTGTTTTAGTTGGGAGAAAATATGGCTTTGAAAATAACCGTTTTGGTAATATTTTCTTCAGAAAACATTAGCATAATTGTTTTTAATGTTTGGATTTTTTTCTTTTGTAGTAACACATCACGCTAGCCCTAACATGCAAACTGTTTTCAAACGTTCGGTAACGGAAATATTTTATTAAATAGACGTCTATCTAATAAAATTAATTCATTTATCTATTATAAGGTTTTCCGCAAGAAGATACTAAAAACTAATTTCACCCACGAATTTCGTTAAGCCATTCAGTGGTTTATGCTTTTTTTGATTCAAAAAGACTTTAAATTTGACCTTGTGTGGAATATTTTTCATGGGATACACCTACAGTATAATACGTTAATATCCAAGCAGTAAAATAATGTTCTTTCATTAAGGAAGGCAAAAACCCCCTCCCCCCATTTATCATAAACCTGCCGTCAGTACGTAGCATATATAGATTATTTATTCCACTATATCCCAACTGGTCTCGTGGTCTGGTTGGTAAGGTGCCTGCTTTCTAACCTCGACATCCTGGAAGTTTACACGTCCCATGGATCGAATCCCAGCTTCGGCACTGAAAATATTTTAGTTCAAGTAATAAATAAAATAATCCCTGCTGCTACCTGGTGGTGACCAACAGAACTATATTACGTCACAAGATGGCTGCCTCCAGCAGACGAAAACAAGATTGCGGCCACCAACAGACGAAACAAGATGTCGGCTGATGTTTACATCTAATTTCGAAAAGTTGAAGTTCGAAAAAAAATTATTCTAATCCAAGATGGCGGACGTGACGAAAAGTGCAACGGTGACATCACGATTCGAAGTTGGTGGAAATTTCTAGAAAACCAAATGGCGGATGGATTAGCATGGATAAGCATAGATTGGCATACAGATTAGCATAGATTGGCATACAGATTAACATAGATTGGCATACGAACTAGCATAGATTGGCATACGGATTAGCATAGATTGGCATAGATTGGCATACTGATTAGCATAGATTGGCATAGATTGGCATACTGATTAGCATAGATTGGCATAGATTGGCATAGATTAGCATACGAATTAGCATAGATTAGCATGCGGATTAGCATGGATTAGCATACGGATTAGATGACGTCATCCAATATAGCCGCCGGATCCTGGATCCTGCGCCTGTTCTTGAATCGGTATTTTCCATCTACTTATAGGCTATTTATAACATTAGGGATCCTTACTAAAAGTCCAATTTAGAATCAAATGTGTTGGAGGGGGTTAGATACAACATGCAGTACACGTACGAAGTGTGTGTTGACAATGCCGCAGGCGCTAGAAGTTTATTTCCTATTGCCTATTAACATTGTTGCCACGCACTAGATGCCTTATCATTCTTAATTTTCCCATACAAGTAAAAAACCTGTGTGATATTAACAACAAAGCAATTAGTACCATCATAAGAGTTCAATTAGTTTTTAAATACTTTTTATCACTTTAAATCGCAAACCTAAACTATTGTTTTTTTCCTCTCTCTGTGTTTAATTTGTTTTTTTATTGCCCTTTTTTTCAAGTATATATATTTTACAGACTTGAAACTTCACAGTAATGTTCCTTATGTTACGCAGGATGACATATTCCGAAAATTAGATCCCATTAGTGGTTAAAACCAGGCAACAGTGGGTACTTTGTCTGCATGAGAACATGATTTTGCATTGTTCATGCATTCTGCGTCTCCAAGGCAACGGGCATCGCGTGGCAGTGGCGTACCCACAAGGAGGGGCATGTATAATGAGCGGTGCAAGAGTGATCTGCCTGTAGACTGCCGTAGCGAAATACAGGTACATCAGTTGTACGTTGCGTGCACGAGTCGGGAAACCATCGGTGCTATTCATTTTCTCTCCGGTACATTATACAGCATTGTAATACATTTTCACTGAATTTTTTTTATTTAGCGTTACTGTAAATGGGAGATGTGGCTTAATTATTTTCCATTAGTATAGCCGTGCGAAGCCGGGTCGGGCAGCTAGTAGATGTATAGAGTTATATAGAGACTTATATATAGAAGATATATAGTGGGAAGTATATATGTAGATATAAAGAGATAAATAGAGATAGAGAGATACATAGATGTAAATAGATTTAGATAGAGATAAATATATATTGAGAGATGGATAGATGATTTGTGTATGTGGAACTACTACAAACATTTTACAAAACAAAACTGAAGGAGGCATTGCAATGCAGGCCGAGCATTAGCTAGATAATGGAAT
Organism: Bacillus rossius redtenbacheri; assembly: GCF_032445375.1. NCBI lineage: Eukaryota > Metazoa > Arthropoda > Insecta > Phasmatodea > Bacillidae > Bacillus > Bacillus rossius. Next base: position 24,205,811 of record NC_086336.1, on the reverse strand, counting down.
ATTTTCAATATTAATAATCTCTTATATTTCAGCCTTTTTCTATATTGCTTTATAAAGTCTAAATTACATACAGACCAGGTAAATAACTATAAACTGGCAGAACAACGTCTGTCGGGATCTGAAAGTGATATAAAATAATTTTCACACTTGACATTCAAATTAAGAAGACAATTACTAACTACATCTGATTTAGAAAAAGTTCTCCTTAACCCTGTGTTCAGCCCGCGCAACGCCGGGTATTGCAGCAATTATTAGTCATAAAGAGTAAACAACTATGTTATTCCACGGTAAAAATTGGTATGTTTCGAACGAAAATCGTTTGTTTTTGTTAAACAGTTTAAAAATATAAAAATAAGTTGTGCAAAAAGTTAAATTATTTAAGTATCAAAAACTATTTTTTTTAAATACATCAAAATACCCATACAAATACATAATGTTCACCCATCAATTAACAAAAGATACTTATGGTCGAATCAGGTGGCGCAATCAGTAAGGCTCTGATTGAAATTCTGTTTCATCAATATTGATTTTTTAATCCAAGGTTTTTCGAATTGATACCGCGTATGACCTCCCTGACACATTTTAACCTACTGTCTGGCTAAATATTTACTGCATTCCCAGTTAAAATACTTGCGCAGCATTTAAGAGGAATATAACCCCTTAAAATGTACTTTTGTGTAAGGAAAAAATTTTAATTAATTTTTGTTTGTTATTAAAACCTAAAATTTGCAACGGTTTTAAACAATATATTTGTAAAAGAAGTTGTAACAAGTGTACCCTGTGTCCAAACTTTAAAAGTTATGCTTTTTCCAAATAATGTGCAATCGCACTCAAAGTTTTGTCGTGTACTTAACATACTTACTGTATGTAGACTATGTTCTCAAGAAATTAATTTTTTCGCTACTTTTAATAATATTTTTTATATATAAATGACAATAACGTTACTTCTAAGAGGAGAATGTCCTATGACGCAATAACAAGAGAGAAAATAACGATAATTTAATAAAATTATTTTTTATTTCGGTTAACGTCCTGTCAACATGTGGTCACAGAGACGGGAAAGTTGTATCTTTTATAAAGTCTTTTTTTTATATTTGGTCAAACAAAAAAGTTAGTCCAATGTTCATATAGTTAAATCATTTTATTTAGACCCTATTATAAGTAGTTCACAAAAAAAATATTACTAAAATTAATTTAAAGTAATCCACGAAAACCCGGAATCAAACAAATGTGTCGATCGGATCTGGCTGGCAAAACTTACCTGATCTTCATCTAGCTGTGTGTGGTACTAACAGCACCACCTATGGAGTGAGATACAAACTAAACGCGAAAGTTAGGTACTATTTCACCACAAGAGTGCAGCTCCGAATGCAGGGAGAGTAGAAAAAATTGTTTTTCACTACAACCCTTTGAAATAACTTACGCTTTCTCATCCAAAATTCTAAGTTGTGTTTTTCGTCGTTGCGTGTTTCTAAGTTATGAATATCTACTTTACGATGTTTCTAAGTTGCGTGGTTCTGTGTTGCGTGTTTCTAAGTTACGTGTTTATTATTATGACCGTTTTAAGTTGTGTGTTTCTAATTTCCGATAGTTCTAAGTTATGACTTTCTACGTTACGGCGTTTCTAAGTTGTGTGTTTATAAGTTACGTATTTGTAAGTTATGATCGTTCTAACTTATGACAGTTCTAATTTACGTGGATTTTTTCGTGCTTTCTTAGTTATGACTGTTCTAAGTTGTGTGTTTCTAAGTTATGTGTGGTTCCCGTTTTATGTTAGTCAATAAAATTTTCCAGTAACCCAACGATGCTTTTACTGTAGGTTCACTTTTCAGTGCACGATATTTGAACTTAATATACAAAATTAAAGAGAAATTTCTGAAGTGAAAATTCCTTACAGGCGGTGGAGTAAATTGAGGCAATGACTGACTGGAACATAACTATTAATAACAATCGCAACCCTTAGGAGTGGGCAGCTTGACTTTTAAGAGGTTAATGGAACGTAATGAATAAATTGGAGTGTCAGACAGGTGTAAGGCACTTTGCTGGTTTTTCGTTACCATGCTTTTTACAGTTGTAAAACTTCAGTTCACCACAATTGTAAGCTTTAATAGATATAAACTTATGTATGTGCTGAAAACACACATGACAAAAACAGTGGTCGAAGTCATTTTGTATTTATTGTGCACTAGCCAATACTTTAGCACTCGCATACTCATGCCATTAAGTCACACTTTTTTAATTGTATATAATTTCCTTATATATAATTAACTTTATTTGTTTTATTGTAACTAAATTATGTTTTATAATGTTTGTGTGAAAATATTCATATTATATAATTATAATATAAGTGTTTAATTATTTTATAATAATAAAATATTATGCTTTGTTTCATATCCATAAATTATGTTGTATTCTTTAATGTATGTTGCTACACCTTAACCTACATATTCAAGGTTTGATAGACTAAATGTTTCATTGAGATATATTGTCTAAATTAATGGAAGAATAAACTGACATATTTAAGTATTTTTATACATGTACACATTTTTATATATTCGCATACTTGCACACTCGCCCTCACATTGTGTTCTTGCACACATGTACACGTGTTTAAAGTACTTGTGTCCTCTACAAATTTCTAATTTTCCTGTTTGAAAAGTTTCTCTTATAACCCGGTGACAACAACGAACCAAATATTTTGTTGATTACTATATATGTAATTTTTTAATAAAATAAAATCAGCGTTCTTGAACTTAACGAGTAGTATATAAAAGCTGATGCTGAGGCCGGTTCAGGCTTAAGAATTGAGGATATGTTTCCACCTTCTTGGATTTGTGACGTCACGTCTGACATATTGAATGAAATTGACCTTTACTTTGGACCTGGACTTTGACCCAGAGGCATAATTTAAGGTTTTAACCTGGAGTGGCAAGGCGTACTGGAGGTTTGGGTGTGTGTGGAATGCCCCCACGTGCAGTTTATGGAGGGTCCGTATATCCTCCCCTAGGAAATTATAAATGTAGTATTCAATTATTTGTTTTTAAGATTTTCAGATTATTTTAAACTACAAATCACAAAATAATTATTACAAACATTATCTATTTTCTTTATAGGATTCATTGTTGATTACTTACATTGATAGCTAAACCATTTTAAAGTAGATATCATTTTCAAAATAAGGCTTAATTTACAATGAAACAAGAAAGTGCGGTACTTGTAAAATTTTATTTGGCATTTGTTTTTAAGTTATTAATAATTTTCTTTAATAATGGGTTGGACAATTCTGGTGTGGCAACTGCTACCCATTGCCACCCCCGAATTACCCTTATTCTTTGACATTTAATTTTTTCAAGAATTCGCTAAAAATTCGCCAAAATTCGCCAAAATATATCAAAACTTCCTGCATTTATCAAAAAATTTTCAGCGAAAAAAAAAAAAATAAAAAAAAAATTTCCAGGGGAAAGTTTCCATTGGGAGACTAGATTTCCCATTTTATTTCCCAAAAATTATGGGAGAATTGACATGTTTCCAAATCAACTTAAGCTCCCCAATAACTTCCGCCAGTAAATCACTGGAAACTCTGACATTGACCTTGAACCTGGCCAACCATATTAAATTATGAAGTAACAGCCACTCTTTTGAATTCTAAAACATATTACCATCTTGGATTGCACCATTTTGTTTTCTAGAGTGTTCCGCTATTTAGTACTCTAACATTTTGAATGATTATATCATGTCCACCATACTAAAAATGCCTAACTATTATATCGATAAATTCGGAAAAATAACGAAAATTTATAAAAAAAGTAATTAATTATTTTAAAAAACCAATGAAAACGTTTTTACGTCGTGGACATTATTGGAGTCCTCGATCTGATTCCCGACGAAATAATTTGATTATAAATGGCGACAGATCCTTCCCCAACGATGACTTCAGGTATACTGTCCCCCCCCCCCCCCCCTCAAATTTCCAAGGAATACATTTACGTCAAAAGTATGACATATTGGCAACCATCTTGAGTTTACGATATTTGATTGCCTTTTCATAACTAGAAAGACACTACCGTCATATTGACATATTAATAATTGCTAAAGTGCAGTAGTATGAATCACAAGATTATAGTGTCCGCCATCTTATCGGCCATCTGGACCACCATATTAAAACATTTTAACAATGTTTTAATATGGTGGTCCAGATGGCTTTGAAATTTGAAATTTGAAAAAAAAATCCTATAATAATAAAAAAAATTACCTATAAAAATAATGATTAATAGATTACAGTTTTTTGGTTCGATCCTTGTTCGGAGCCAGAAAAGCTTATTTAAGCTCAGAACAATTTATTATTTAAAATCACTTAAATTTAATTTTTGTTATAGAATTCTAGCTTCCAGGTGGAACAAAATAAACAAGATATTAATTATTATGTAAATTCTCCTCGACTACATAAGAACTTGCAAAGTTAGCAATATCATAACCATTTAGTTCTGCATTGGTTTTTAATCACTTATTCTCAGCTCCAATAGGTTAACCAAAGACAGCGATTAGCCAGGTCCTATCCCCACATACATTGTTTCTTCAAGACAGAGCTTCTCGGTACTGTGTTTAACAGACTACTTCAATTCGTTGGATTGTAAATGGGTGTATTAACTGTCTTTAAAGCAGAATTATTTACTTAATACTGAAAATGATATGATTAAAAATATACGCAGTACCACCACAAGTTATATTTTAAAGATTTATGAGTGTCTAATTTATTATGTTTTACTTGAAATGGTAAGAAAATTACTAATGTAGTTTGACTCACTAAAGGTATTTAAATACTATTAGTCTTTCAACGTTCCACGAAATACAGATTTCGCCAAATGTAATATATTATATTTAGCGGTAAGATTTGTGCCAGTCTTGGATTTACCAGTCAAAGGTTTAAATTTATATCCAGGTGGCATCGCAGCAGGTTACTGCGCATCATTTTGGTGCTAGAACTTGTACGCATACGAGAACCTAAACTGAGGAATCAAAATGACCACAGATAATTCCACAGTAGGCAAACAATCTTTAAATTTACAGTTATTCGCATTTAGTCTTCAACAACCAATATGTGTAAACTAAATCTGGTACTTATCATAGCGAAACCTTTGAAGAAGGATTCTTCGGACTCTTAACTCCTCTCTTATCTTCGGGGATAATGCGAAAATGTGAACGACGAATCACAATAGTTGGAAGGATGTGTGATCTATGACAACACACATTTCAAGCCCGAGCCAGATGCTGATATTATGCCTGTTGTACCAATATCTGGTATAATTTTAAGCACATCATTGCAACGGTGTTCAAGTGAAACCTTTAATTTCTGCCACGCAGCAGAACCTTTATCAGTCTTCAAGTGTATTTCAACTTATAATTTATTGCAAATCGTTTGCGACTTTTCTTACAGCCAAACTTTTTGCAAGGCAGATTCTTAGCACGTTCTCCTTTTTCGCATTACTGTTGTTCGAGAATATCTTTCAACAGTGGCGGCATCGATGCTAGGAAGATTCTGCTGTACCTCCATTAATCATTGTCGATAGTTTCACCATACTCAATCTAGTTGATGATGCAGCCGACATATATGTTTCCTCGGGTGACGGCACTGCATGCATTAAAGTCTCGCCTAGCATTGTCAGTTACGATGTTATAACTTGCATTGGGATCTTCATGGGCGTCGGCGTCGCTACCCTCGGGATCACCGCGGTCGTCGTCGACGTCACTGCCATCATGTTCCCCGCTGAAAATAGTATACACTCCATCAAATTCGGCAATGCAAACGTACAAATACAAACTAAACCTCAGAATATTAACAAGATATAGTCAATCTTCAATTTATCAAAGCCACATATGACCTGGGGACCATGTGTGCCGTGTGGCTCCCACTTATATACTAGCAGCGACTGGTATAATACGTAAGTCAAAGCATTAACCATTTTCAGTTGAGTCAAAAGAACAACTGGTTTTATTAATTTTTTGGAAAGTTTATTTTGTATGAAATATATTTTAACTATACTTATACGACTGTTGCTCCAATCACCTACAATTCTAGACAAACCATAAATCATCTAAATAACTTGTTTTAACATATGGATACAAACTATACAAATCATTCTTTGTATTTATCCCACATCTCTTAGGTAACGAAGTTTTTCTTTAGTGATATATACGTTTTTGGCAGTTCGTAATGCAAGTAAAAGTCTTAACCTGTCTACCAAAATGATTGTATCTCTCCACAATGAGTAATAAATCTCTTCTGCTCCTGTCATCTTGTTTACACTTATTTTTACATTTTAAAAATCTATTAAGTCTTAATTTTCACTATCGCCATCATCCCATTGATTATCATAACTATGATCTGGATCACTTTTATTTATTTAAACAAGTAATTTCATAGTTTTTGTCTCAGAGCCTCACTAAAGTCTTCGCCCATGTTGGCTTCAGGTGATTCTCTATTGTATTCTATTCGCGAAGTAGACTAGATTATAGATTGTTTCTTTATTTGTCATGAATATTGAACTTCCTTCTTCAAGTATTGGTTTATTATCTTTACCAGATTTTAATTCCAAATCATTATTGAGTTCTGGGATAGCGTTGATACTATCAGTTATTTAACCTTATTCGAGATCATAATATTTGTCTAATACATGACCTTAATTCCCCTCTTATGCTGTATCCTCGTCTTCACTATCATCAGTATGCTTGCTTGTGCAGGTTGAAACACCCCCAGAGCTTAACCTAAAAAAAAATCAAGCTAAAGGGAGGTAACGATGTAATAAAGAAAAAGAATAGAGTGCGATGCTAGTTGTAATTGGCCAAATAAAAAATCAACAATAACATCTTCCGCTTCCACAACAAATTACAAGACAAAACAATTTAAAAAAAAATTAAAACGGGAGGAACCAACAATATACATGCATAAAAAAAACATTAATAGCCAAAAAAGGGGCCAAGGGCATTAAATTCTGAGCGGGTCTGGGCGGCTCCACTGCATTCACATGCATTAGCTTCAAAAAACCAAACCACACCTATCAGTTGCTTCACTCATAAAGAAACCTCTTGTTCCTTCCCTGGGTGCACCCCTAAAACAATTCCCTCTGATCCCCACAGTTAAAAAAATTACATTATTATACAAACCAAGTTATAATATTATTACACAATATTTTAAATTAATTAATTAATCTCAGCTGGTAATTTTAAATTATATTTTATAATAAATAACTATTTCTGTAACACAGTACTAAGTTTCAAAAAGGCCACATGCTAGAATTGACTGTCTGTGACATTCAACATTAACCAAAAACAACAAATAAGAATAATATCTACAAAGATATGGTAACAAATAAGAATAATGATTTAGTGGGCCAAATCTCAAAGAAATCTCTAGTGAAAAAAAAATTTATACCAAAGTTTACAAATTTGTACTCATTGGCCAGGATTTACAAAATCCTCGTATTATATTTACTATCCATCCTCCGCCACACAGGACTGATAAAGTTCACCAAACAACCAGCAGATATAAATATAAAAAAAATAATAAAATATTTATCATTAAAAAGTATATATAACATATATCTAAAAAAAATTGCATTTAACAGCACAAACCCTTCATTTACCATACACAAGACAGAATTAAACAGTGACGTTATCAGAATTACCAATTATTAATTCAATCCGCAAATGCATAAAAAGGAACTGATTTACTGTGGTGTACCCTGAAAGTCTCAATATTTTCCAATTAAAAAAATTTTTTAGGCAAAAAATAAATACACAATTAAATACATCTCGGACGCGCCAGCGAAACTTCCCCAAAAGGGAAAAACAACGAATACCTCTTTCAATTAACCACGACAGAAAACCCTAAGTGAATCAAGAGTTCTACTAAGAGATAGATATAAATATTACATAATTAGACGAACATTCCGAACACATAAAGCAAGAAAAACCAGACGTCCAACACTTACAGTTTTCTAGAAGCCGCTGCAACGACGAACAGCCTTAAATTTGTATCCCGCAATTTTCTGCTGTTTGCACAAAATCTAAGAGCAGTAGAGCACCAACTCGAAGACTGAAGTATCTTGCATGCCTCTGTAGATTTCGCCTTCCTCACGCCACAGTCTCGTTGTCAGAAGACTGCGGAGAAATGTAGAACACTCTTCTTGTCTTAAATTGGCGCATTATGCTTATCCGTGCCCCTAGCATAATATGGGTTACCGAACTGTTCTTGGAAAAATTTCACAATAAACTGCACATATAATTTCGTAGCAGATAAAGGGGATGTACGCTCGTAGACCCATTAACTCGCGCACCAGAAGTCAAACCTATTCTCTTTCGTTACCAACACACACGTTAGCAAACGTATTACGAGATTCGTATTATAGTATTTCAAAACAAATAAGAAGGCCGCATAATCTCGGACTCCAAAAGCCCATTTGCATGATGTTTCTCGTAGATCACTCCTCTACACCAAACGTTCAACAGCCAACCCATTTTAACCATTGCTTCGTGAACTTCGCCGGCGCTCCTTAAATTATTCCCTGGCAAGACTTGCCTCTCTCAACTCGCTAGTCAAACTCCCTAACACCTCAACCTTGTCACACCAAAGCGGTCGAGGCGACAAGACCAATCACTTCTCCCAGCAGTCGTCAGAGAAACCACTTCTCCCACAGCTGACCACACAGTTGCCAAACCAACAGCCGCACGCGTAAAAACCACAACTACTCTAGGATTACCAAATTCACCGCCGCGCGGCGCTACCAGGCAAGAACCACAGTAAAAAAAAAAAAAAAAACGACGTTCACAAACCGATAAAGGAACGCGTCTACCAACCGCGCACAACCATCCATCAACAAACAAAAACACAAAGAGAAAATGGAATTGGGGAGGGACATTTGGAAAGAGTGTCACAAGATGTAATGTAAATTTTAAAGATATTTCGACTAAATGATGTCTGGTACTAAATGTAAATATCGAACTTCTCATGACGATTAGAATTCTTTATCAAGGTAAACTTCATGCAGCAATAGCTACAACGGTGACCTTATAATAATATAAGTGCATTGATCCAGAATCTTTATTATCTTTTGCGAAAAATTTTACATGCATACTGAGAGTTTATATTGATGTACAAAACTGAAATATAAACTTTACATAACCCATCAGCGAGAGTTTATTTTCCATTTAAAAAAGTACAAGCTCTCGAAGTAGTTCCGCTTCTCAAAAACATATTTTGCTACATACTGAAGTAGTATGTAATAGGGCCTACTGGCACAGGCGCTCGCAGGAGGAGCCAGAGGAGCTGACCACCATATTGGATTGTGACGTCACGGTGGCCATCTTGGATGGATGTGGCCTTGACCTTTGACCTTGACCTTGACATTTGATACTCAAAACTTGCCAAAATTGTCCAAAAATGGGCAACATTTGCCCAAAATTCCTCAAAATCCGTCAAAATTTCCTTTTTTTTTGGGAAAAATCCCGTTAAAAATTCTCAAAATATTCCACGATTCAAAAATTAGGATTTAGAAAAACCTTTAAAAGTCTCTTTGCCAAAGAAACCACGAAAATTCCTAAAAGAGGCTTAAACATCCTTGTCTACAGCCTCCGATAAGCCTCTGACGTCATCTAGGATTATGAACGCCATCTTGGATTATGTCGTCACCGTTGGTATTCCGTTACATCTGTCATCTTGAAAATGTTTATTTATTATCCAATTTAAATGAAAAAAATTTAAAATTTATAAAAAGTTCATTTAATAAAATTTTAATGAAATATATATAAAAAAAACATTTACGACACGGAGCTTGAAGTCCTCGGTTCGAACCCGGCAAAAGCAAAAAAATTAAAATGACGACCGATCCTTCCCTCACAATGGCTGCAGGCAGACTGACCCCCACCACTTTTTACCATACATATATACCATCAGGTAGTATGATGTCAAGATGGCGGGTGTCACAGTAATAAATGATTACTGCACTCTAGCGGGTAAGAATTAAACTAACTACTACTACTATAATCAAAACAACATTTAAAAAAGAGGATCATATTATCGAAAAAAACTCGATGAGGTGTTATACGCTCGCGTCTCATGAATTCGATCTCTCCAATATAGGCTAGGCTCCAAAAGCTACAATTCGCGTCATCAGATCCATCTACATTTTGCTCCTATGCTTCAATTGACCATTAGCTTCAAGTGCTCCAACAGCTCCATTAGCAATGTACGCAATGTACGCGCAATAAATGCAAATGTAGATGGATCTGATGACGCGAATTGTAGCTCTTGGAGCCTAGTGTATATTGGAGAGATCGAATTCATGAGACGCGAACGAATACACCTCATCGAATTTTTTCGATAATATAATCCTCTCTTTTAAATGTTGTTTTGACTCTAGTATTATAGTAAATGGTTCTTGATTTGACTAGCGTATTATTCCATCCGTTGCATGTATATAAGCGAGTCCTAGACAGAAGGTACTCAGTTTGTTACTGACGACGACGTTGTAAGGATCACCTAGTTTGTTTCTTCTGGTGCATAAGTCGCGTAATTAACCGTTCTTGAGACCTCGATGGCATCTTTACCGTCTTTAACGTCGAACTCGATGGAGGTTGTACCATCAACTACGGGAACCATGACTTCAGCGACGACGATGGTGGGTCAGATCCCGTTGGCAACGTCAACACTGGAGCAGACTTCAACAGTCGAGATACCACCAGCAGAAGAGTTTTTAAAGCCGGTAGTGCTGGCTGTACAGTATACCTCGACGAACGCTAGTAGTTGGAAAAGGGGGGTTCAAGCACAGGCGGAGGAGCCAGGAGCCGGTCGCCATCTTGGATGACGTCATCTAATCCAGTAGTATAGCATAGGGGCTCCGGAAACAGGCCTCAGGCGGTGGAGCCGAGAGCCGGCTCCACCATATTGGATTGTGACGTCACGGCGGCCATCTTGGATGGTTGTGACCTTGACCTTTGACCTTGACCTTGAATTTTATCCTCAAAAATCGCCAAAATCCGCCAAAATTGGGCAAAATTTGCCCAAAATTCCTCAAAAATCGCCAAAATTTTCATTTCTGTGGAAAAAAGTTCCGCCAAAAAATCTCAAAAAATTCCACAAATTAAAAATTTCTCATTTCGAGGGAAAAATTTCCCGTTTCGAGGGAAAAATTCCCGTTTTTAGTCCTTAAAAATCCCAGCGGCTGAAAATTCCTAAAACTGGCTTAAGCATCCTTAACTCAAGCCTCAGTTAAGCCATTTCTAGGAATAAGGATACCATGACCGCCATCTTGAATTATGACGTCATCGTTGCAATTTCCGTTACGGCCGCCATCTTTAAATTTATTATCCGATTTTAATGAAAACAAATTTAAAATTCATAAAACAAATTAAATAATAAAATTTTTAATAAAATATTTAAAAAACAAACATTTATGACACGGAGCTCGGAGTCCTCGGTTCGAACCCGACGAGTGCAAAAAAAATAAAAATGGCGACCGATCCTTCCCCCGAGGTGGCTGCAGGCATACTGACTCCCACCACTTTTTATCATCATCTAGTATGACGTCATGGCCGCCATCTTGTCTTCGATGCTGGAAGCCATCATCATTGTATCGTCGGCTAGAGTGCGCCGATGACATGTTAGTTTAATCCGTATCCGCAAGAGTGCAGTAATCATTTATTACTGTGACATCCGCCATCTTGTCATTTGGCCGCCATCTTGAAAATCCGTAATTATTTAGCTAGAAATTCGGGAAAAGTTCCAAAATTCATTAAATAAATCACTCATTAATTTACATATTGATTCGATCGATTCCCGTCCTCGGTTCGATACCCGATCGTTGCAATAATGTTTAATCTTATGTAAAAAAAATAATTTAAATAAACCATGTTCAACATTCTTAAAGAGACTTTAAATCCTCTACTACCAACATCCTATCAGACATCAAGACCACCATATTGGAAATGTGTAATTTTAATGCTAGAGATCCGGGAAAAAGTTCAGAAATCATTAAATAAATTTCCGATCAATATACTGATTAATTAGATCGACTAAGGTCCTTGGTACGATCTAGGATGATGCAAAAAAATTAAATATATCATCTATTTAACATAATAGTTACAGGTTCGAGGAATTAAACACCGGAAGTTCTTTTACAAACATAATATTTATTACATAATTTCTATTCTACTACAGGATCACTTACGAAAGCCAACAATCTTATAATCATTTAGTTCCGCAGCGGTGTGAAATGACTAATTCTTAGCTCCAATCGTTTTATACCAGACAGAGTCCAGCCAGAACCTTTACAGACATAGTCCACCTCTTCTTGACAGAGTTTCTGGATACCGTTTTTAACAGTTTGCTTCACATCGTTAGAACTGTAAATTACTGCAGCAGATGTCTTGAATGCACACTTCTTCACTTCGTCATCGAACGGATATGGCTTTTCATATATACAGTCCAACCACAAGTTATATTTCAAAGGTCCGTTTGTTGCTACATCATCAGTAAGCTGATTGATTATCTTCTGTCTGATATCGTCAAGAAAATTACAAATGTCCTTCGACTCACCGAACGTATTTAGATAATAGTAGTCTTTCAACGTTCCACGAAATGCAGACTGCGCCAAGTAGAAGCCATTATCGTTCACTTGTAATGCTACAAACACAGTCTTAGGTTTAGTTCCATGTTCAGACGTCATAACAATCGGTTGCTGGGCATCTGTTTTTTTGGTTGTACGCTTTCGTGTCTCCAATCTAAAGCGAGGAGTCGAAATGTCGGCAGGTAGTTCAGCAGTAGGAGCACAGACTCCACCTTTACATTTTTTCGCATGATGTCGCAAACTGTCAATTCGAGTAAACCATTTAAGGCACTCATCACATCGAAACTTCATGCGAGAAGGATTCTTCGCGCATTTGCTCCGCTCATGTCTTCGTGCATCATGGTAAAATGCGAACGACGTATCACAGTAGCTGCAAGGATACCGTGGTGATGAAGACGATCCTTTCAGACCCGATCCAGATACAGGCGTTGCAACAGTAGTACCATTTCCAGGCATTCTCTTATGCACATCGATGCATCGTTGTTGCGCCGAAACCTTTACTTTCTGCCGCACAGCAGGACCTTTGCATGCCTTCATGTGCGTTTTCATATTATCTTTTCTGGCAAACTGCTTATGACATTTCTCACAAACAAACATTTTACGATATAGGTTCTTGGCACATTCGCTCCTCTCGTGTCGCCGAGCATTGCTGTTGTTTGAGAAAATCTTGTCACAGTAACAGCACCGATGTTCGCTAGTTGTCAAATCAGCATCCATTGAAGTCTCCATCGAGGTCGTATCGTCGATCGTCGTGGTTTCCTGCACATCCAGCTCAGTAGTCATTAAGCTATCTTCTGCTGGTGGTATCACATCTGTTGAAATCTCCTCCAATGTTGACATCGTCGTCGTTGCCAACGGGATCTGCTCCACCATTGTCGTCGCTGTCGTCAAGGTTCCCGTAGACGATGATACAACGTCCATCGAGTTCGGCGTTAAAGTCGGTAAATATGCCATCGAGTTCTCAAGAACAGGTAATTACGCGACTTATTCACCAGATGAAATAATCTAGGTGATCCTTACACCGTCGACGACAGTAACAAACTGAGCGACCTGCTGTCTAGGACTCGCTTATATACATGCACCGGATGGAATAATACGCAAGTCAAATCAAGAACCACTTACTATAATACCAGAGTCAAAACAACATTAAAAATAGAAGGACCATCAACGAAAAGGCAGCACATTTGGAAGCACCGACAACGAAAAGGCAGCACCGACAACGAAAAGGCAGCACCGACAACGAAAAGGCAGCACATTTGGAAGCACCGACAACGAAAAGGCAGCACCGACAATGAAAAGGCAGCACATTTGGAAGCACCGACAACGAAAAGGCAGCAGCGACAACGAAAAGGCAGCACATTTGGAAGCACCGACAAAGAAAAGGCAGCACCGCCAACGAAATGGAAGCACATTTGGAAGCACCGACAAAGAAAAGGCAGCACCGCCAACGAAAAGGAAGCACATTTGGGAGCACCGACAACGAAAAGGCAGCACCGCCAAAGAAAAGACAGCACATTTGGAAGCACCGACAACGAAAAGGAAGCACCATCAACGAAAAGGCCGCACCGCCAACGAAAAGGAAGCACATTTGGAAGCACCGGCAAAGAAAAGGCAGCACCGCCCACGAAAAGGAAGCACATTTGGAAGCACCGACAAAGAAAAGGCAGCACCGCCAACGAAAAGGAAGCACATTTGGAAGCACCGACAACGAAAAGGCAGCACCATCGACGAAAAGGAAGCACATTAATTTGTCATTGACTGCAATATTCATTGGTTCCAATATTCATTGGCTCCAATATTCATTGGCTCCAATATTCAATGGCTCCAATATTCATTGACTCCAATATTCATTGGCTCCATCAGTCATTGACACCTACAGTCTTTTGGTTCCAAAAGTCTTTTGGCCCCAAATATATTAGGCTAGAATTCTTCGAGTCTAAGAGACTATGAGACCACATGGCTACGAGTCTAAAATGATCTAGCTGGTTACGAGTTATACATGGCTTGCGAGGCTACAGAGCTACGAAGTTTCTAGTACACAGGTTTACATGACTGCGAGGATACAGGACTACAAGTCTGCAAGAGTACTTGACTACGAAGGTACTCGTCTACATGACTCCAGTTACCGCATCTGTCTTCGACAGAATTTTCTATTTTGCTCCAACTGCTCCATCAGCATTATGTTATAAGATTACAAGGCCTCTTGCTTACGTAGCTTAAAGTCTACGAGCCTCCAATGCATCATGACTACGAGACTACGAGCCATGAGGTAACGAGTCTATGCGATTGCGAGTCTTCTAGGTTACGTGATCGCGAGGCTATAGGACTACGAAGCTTCCAGAACGCATGGTTACGAGACTGCGAGGCTACAATTCTACGAGGTCCCAAGACATCCTGGCTACGCGACTACGAGCCATGAGGTTACGAGACTACGTGACTACGAATCTTCAAGTTTACGAGACTGCGAGGCTACAGAGCTACGAAGCCTCTAGTACACAGGTTTACGTGACTGTGAGGATACAGGACTACCAGTCTGCATGAGTACTTGACTACGAAGCTACTCGTCTAGAAGGCTACAATTACAGCATCTGTTTTCGTCAGAATTTTCTCTTTTGCTCCAACTGCACCACCAGCATTATGTTATAAGATTACAAGGCCGCTTGCTTATGTAGCTTCAAGTCTACGAGGATACTTGGATACGTAGCTTCAATTCTACGAGGTCCTAAGACTTCATGACTACGCGACTTCGAGCCATGAGGTTACGAGATTACGTGACTACGAATCTTCATGTTTACGAGACT
Organism: Bacillus rossius redtenbacheri; assembly: GCF_032445375.1. Lineage (NCBI taxonomy): Eukaryota > Metazoa > Arthropoda > Insecta > Phasmatodea > Bacillidae > Bacillus > Bacillus rossius. Next base: position 24,190,390 of record NC_086336.1, on the reverse strand, counting down.
GTGAGGCTACAGAGCTACGAAGCCTCTAGAAAACGAGTTTACGTGACTGCGTGGATACAGGAATACAAGTTTGCATGAGTTCTTGACTACGAAGCTACTCGTCTACAAGGCTCCAATTGACACATCTGTCTTCGATGGAATTTTCTCTTTTGCTACATCTACGCCATCAGCATTATGTTATAAGATTACAAAGCTACTTGCTTACGTAGCTTCAAGTCTACGAGGCTCCAATACATCATGACTAAGAGACTACGAGCCATGAGGTTACGAGACTATGCGATTGCAAGTCTTCAAGGTTACGTCATCGCGAGGCTATAGGACTACGAAGCTTCCAGAACGCATGGTTACGAGAATGCATGACTAATTGGCCGCATGGCTACGAAACTATATGTCTCTAACTGACTACAATAGCACTATTCAGTGGTGATAGTTAATTTATTTCATGCAAAGGTACTTGCTGCAAGCAGTTCCGCTTTTCAACATCAGATGACGTCACGTTTTGCTTGCAGGTAAAATAATATTTATTTATTTTATGCGGGATGCGGGTTGTTCACTATCGATCGCAAAAGAAGAATGGCATCGATAGTCTTCAAGGAGAAGGAAGTTCGTCCTTCCTGCTAGTGCTTCTCAGATTTCTCACGGTCCGCCATATTGGATTGCGACGTCACGGCTGCCATCTTGGATGGGTGTGACTTTGACCTTTGACCGAAACCGCAGGAATGATCGCAAGCACTCGGATTAATCATCAAAATATTGATAAGAATAATCAGGAGTACACGGAGAAAACCATCATAATATTGGCAAGAATAATCAGGAGCACACAGAGAAAAACGACACACGTTTTCTTTGATATCATAAAATTACAGAAAAAAATATTTAAAAATAAAAATAAATTAATAAAAAATTTAAAATAAAAACAAAAAATACATAAAATTCTGGCTTGTACTAGAACTCTATCTTTGCTCAACAATGATAAGTTTACAAGCTAGCAGAATCTGTTTATGTATTTTTTGTTTTTATTTTAAATTTTTTATTAATTTATTTTTATTTTTAAATATTTTTTTCTGTAATTTTATGATATCAAAGAAAACATGTGTCGTTTTTCTCTGTGTGCTCCTGATTATTCTTGCCAATATTATGATGGTTTTCTCCGTGTACTCCTGATTATTCTTATCAATATTTTGATGATTAATCCGAGTGCTTGCGATCATTCCTGCGGTTTCGGTCAAAGGTCAAAGTCACACCCATCCAAGATGGCAGCCGTGACGTCGCAATCCAATATGGCGGACCGTGAGAAATCTGAGAAGCACTAGCAGGAAGGACGAACTTCCTTCTCCTTGAAGACTATCGATGCCATTCTTCTTATGCGATCGATAGTGAACAACCCGCATCCCGCATAAAATAAATAAATATTATTTTACCTGCAAGCAAAACGTGACGTCATCTGATGTTGAAAAGCGGAACTGCTTGCAGCAAGTACCTTTGCATGAAATAAATTAACTCTCACCACTGAATAGTGCTATTGTAGTCAGTTAGAGACATAAAGTTTCGTAGCCATGCGGCTAATTAGTCATGCATTCTCGTAACTATGCGTTCTGGAAGCTTCGTAGTCCTATAGCCTCGCGATGATGTAACCTTGAAGACTTGCAATCGCATAGTCTCGTAACCTCATGGCTCGTAGTCTCTTAGTCACGATGTATTGGAGCCTCGTAGACTTGAAGCTACGTAAGCAAGTAGCTTTGTAATCTTATAACATAATGCTGATGGCGTAGATGTAGCAAAAGAGAAAATTCCATCGAAGACAGATGTGTCAATTGGAGCCTTGTAGACGAGTAGCTTCGTAGTCAAGAACTCATGCAAACTTGTATTCCTGTATCCACGCAGTCACGTAAACTCGTTTTCTAGAGGCTTCGTAGCTCTGTAGCCTCACATTCTCGTAAACATGAAGATTCGTAGTCACGTAATCTCGTAACCTCATGGCTCGAAGTCGCGTAGTCATGAAGTCTTAGGACCTCGTAGAATTGAAGCTACGTATCCAAGTATCCTCGTAGACTTGAAGCTACATAAGCAAGCGGCCTTGTAATCTTATAACATAATGCTGGTGGTGCAGTTGGAGCAAAAGAGAAAATTCTGACGAAAACAGATGCTGTAATTGTAGCCTTCTAGACGAGTAGCTTCGTAGTCAAGTACTCATGCAGACTGGTAGTCCTGTATCCTCACAGTCACGTAAACCTGTGTACTAGAGGCTTCGTAGCTCTGTAGCCTCGCAGTCTCGTAAACTTGAAGATTCGTAGTCACGTAGTCTCGTAACCTCATGGCTCGAAGTCGCGTAGCCAGGATGTCTTAGGACCTCGTAGAATTGTAGCCTCGCAGTCTCGTAACCATGCGTTCTGGAAGCTTCGTAGTCCTATAGCCTCGCGATCACGTAACCTAGAATTCTCGCAATCGCATAGACTCGTAACCTCATGGCTCGTAGTCTCGTAGTCATGATGCATTGGAGGCTCGTAGACTTGAAGCTACGTAAGCAAGAGGCCTTGTAATCTTATAACATAATGCTGATGGAGCAGTTGGAGCAAAATAGAAAATTCTGTCGAAGACTGATGCGGTAACTGGAGTCATGTAGACGAGTACCTTCGTAGTCAAGTACTCTTGCAGACGTGTAGTCCTGTATCCTCGCAGTCATGTAAACCTGTGTACTAGAAACTTCGTAGCTCTGTAACCTCGCAAGCCATGTATAACTCGTAACCAGCTAGATCATTTTAGACTCGTAGCCATGTGGTCTCATAGTCTCTTAGACTCGAAGAATTCTAGCCTAATATATTTGGGGCCAAAAGACTTTTGGAACCAAAAGACTGTAGGTGTCAATGACTGATGGAGCCAATGAATATTGGAGTCAATGAATATTGGAGCCATTGAATATTGGAGCCAATGAATATTGGAGCCAATGAATATTGGAACCAATGAATATTGCAGTCAATGACAAATTAATGTGCTTCCTTTTCGTCGATGGTGCTGCCTTTTCGTTGTCGGTGCTTCCAAATGTGCTTCCTTTTCGTTGGCGGTGCTGCCTTTTCTTTGTCGGTGCTTCCAAATGTGCTTCCTTTTCGTGGGCGGTGCTGCCTTTTCTTTGCCGGTGCTTCCAAATGTGCTTCCTTTTCGTTGGCGGTGCGGCCTTTTCGTTGATGGTGCTTCCTTTTCGTTGTCGGTGCTTCCAAATGTGCTGTCTTTTCTTTGGCGGTGCTGCCTTTTCGTTGTCGGTGCTCCCAAATGTGCTTCCTTTTCGTTGGCGGTGCTGCCTTTTCTTTGTCGGTGCTTCCAAATGTGCTTCCTTTTCGTTGGCGGTGCTGCCTTTTCTTTGTCGGTGCTTCCAAATGTGCTGCCTTTTCGTTGTCGCTGCTGCCTTTTCGTTGTCGGTGCTTCCAAATGTGCTGCCTTTTCATTGTCGGTGCTGCCTTTTCGTTGTCGGTGCTTCCAAATGTGCTGCCTTTTCGTTGTCGGTGCTGCCTTTTCGTTGTCGGTGCTGCCTTTTCGTTGTCGGTGCTTCCAAATGTGCTGCCTTTTCGTTGTCGGTGCTGCCTTTTCGTTGTCGGTGCTTCCAAATGTGCTGCCTTTTCGTTGATGGTCCTTCTATTTTTAATGTTGTTTTGACTCTGGTATTATAGTAAGTGGTTCTTGATTTGACTTGCGTATTATTCCATTGTGGTGCATGTATATAAGCGAGTCCTAGACAGCAGGTCGCTCAGTTTGTTACTGTCGTCGACGGTGTAAGGATCACCTAGATTATTTCATCTGGTGAATAAGTCGCGTAATTACCTGTTCTTGAGAACTCGATGGCATATTTACCGACTTTAACGCCGAACTCGATGGACGTTGTATCATCGTCTACGGGAACCTTGACGACAGCGACGACAATGGTGGAGCAGATCCCGTTGGCAACGACGACGATGTCAACATTGGAGGAGATTTAAACAGATGTGATACCACCAGCAGAAGATAGCTTAATGACTACTGAGCTGGATGTGCAGGAAACCACGACGATCGACGATACGACCTCGATGGAGACTTCAATGGATGCTGATTTGACAACTAGCGAACATCGGTGCTGTTACTGTGACAAGATTTTCTCAAACAACAGCAATGCTCGGCGACACGAGAGGAGCGAATGTGCCAAGAACCTATATCGTAAAATGTTTGTTTGTGAGAAATGTCATAAGCAGTTTGCCAGAAAAGATAATATGAAAACGCACATGAAGGCATGCAAAGGTCCTGCTGTGCGGCAGAAAGTAAAGATTTCGGCGCAACAACGATGCATCGATGTGCATAAGAGAATGCCTGGAAATGGTACTACTGTTGCAACGCCTGTATCTGGATCGGGTCTGAAAGGATCGTCTTCATCACCACGGTATCCTTGCAGCTACTGTGATACGTCGTTCGCATTTTACCATGATGCACGAAGACATGAGCAGAGCAAATGTGCGAAGAATCCTTCTCGCATGAAGTTTCGATGTGATGAGTGCCTTAAATGGTTTACTCGAATTTACAGTTTGCGACATCATGCGAAAAAATGTAAAGGTGGAGTCTGTGCTCCTACTGCTGAACTACCTGCCGACATTTCGACTCCTCGCTTTAGATTGGAGACACGAAAGCGTACAACCAAAAAAACAGATGCCCAGCAACCGATTGTTATGACGTCTGAACATGGAACTAAACCTAAGACTGTGTTCGTAGCATTACAAGTGAACGATAATGTCTTCTACTTGGCGCAGTCTGCATTTCGTGGAACGTTGAAAGACTACTATTATCTAAATACGTTCGGTGAGTCGAAGGACATTTGTAATTTTCTTGACGATATCAGACAGAAGATAATCAATCAGCTTACTGATGATGTAGCAACAAACGGACCTTTGAAATATAACTTGTGGTTGGACTGTATATATGGAAAGCCATATCCGTTCGATGCAGAAGTGAAGAAGTGTGCATTCAAGACATCTGCTGCAGTAATTTACAGTTCTAACGATGTGAAGCAAACTGTTAAAAACGGTATCCAGAAACTCTGTCAAGAAGAGGTGGACTATGTCTGTAAAGGTTCTGGCTGGACTCTGTCTAGTATAAACCGATTGGAGCTAAGAATTAGTCATTTCACACCGCTGCGGAACTAAATGATTATAAGATTGTTGGCTTTCGTAAGTGATCCTGTAGTAGAATAGAAATTATGTAATAAATATTATGTTTGTAAAAGAACTTGCGGTGTTTAATTCCTCGAACCTGTTACTATTATGTTAAATTGATGATATATTTAATTTTTTTTGCATCATCCTAGATCGTAACAAGGACCTTAGTCGATCTAATTAATCAGTATATTGATCGGAAATTTATTTAATGATTTCTGAACTTTTTCCCGGATCTCTAGCATTAAAATTACACATTTCCAATATGGTGGTCTTAAAGTCTGATAGGATGGTGGTAGTAGAGGATTTAAAGTCTCTTTAAGAATGTTGAACATGGTTTATTTAAATTATTTTTTTTACATAAGATTAAACATTATTGCAACGATCGGGTATCGAACCGAGGACGGGAATCGATCGAATCAATATGTAAATTAATGAGTGATTTATTTAATGAATTTTGGAACTTTTCCCGAATTTCTAGCTAAATAATTACGGATTTTCAAGATGGCGGCCAAATGACAAGATGGCTGATGTCACAGTAATAAATGATTACTGCACTCTTGCGGATACGAATTAAACTAACATGTCATCGGCGCACTCTAGCCGACGATACAATGATGATGGCTTCCAGCATCGAAGACAAGATGGCGGCCATGACGTCATACTAGATGATGATAAAAAGTGGTGGGAGTCAGTATGCCTGCAGCCACCTCGGGGGAAGGATCGGTCGCCATTTTTATTTTTTTTGCACTCGTCGGGTTCGAACCGAGGACTCCGAGCTCCGTGTCGTAAATGTTTGTTTTTTAAATATTTTATTAAAAATTTTATTATTTAATTTGTTTTATGAATTTTAAATTTGTTTTCATTAAAATCGGATAATAAATTTAAAGATGGCGGCCGTAACGGAAATTGCAACGATGACGTCATAATTCAAGATGGCGGTCATGGTATCCTTATTCCTAGAAATGGCTTAACTAAGGCTTGAGTTAAGGATGCTTAAGCCAGTTTTAGGAATTTTCAGCCGCTGGGATTTTTAAGGACTAAAAACGGGAATTTTTCCCTCGAAAGGGAAATTTTTCCCTCGAAATGAGAAATTTTTAATTTGTGGAATTTTTTGAGATTTTTTGGCGGAACTTTTTTCCACAGAAATGGAAATTTTGGCGATTTTTGAGGAATTTTGGGAAAATTTTGCCCAATATTGGCGGATTTTGGCGATTTTTGAGGATCAAATTCAAGGTCAAGGTCAAAGGTCAAGGTCACAACCATCCAAGATGGCCGCCGTGACGTCACAATCCAATATGGCGGAGCCAGCTCTCGGCTCCACCGCCTGAGGCCTGGTTCCGGAGCCCCTATGCTATACTACTTAATCCGTATGCTAATCCATGCTAATCTGTATGCTAATCCATGCCAATCAATGCTAATCCATGCTAATCTATGCTAATTCATGCCAATCCATGCCAATCTATGCTAAACCGTATGCCAATCTATGCCAATTTGTATGCCAATCTATGCCAATTCGTATGTCAATCTATGCTAATCCATATGCCAATCTATGCTAATCCATATGTTAATCCATGCTAATCCATGCAAATCCATCCGCCATTTTGTATTTCTAGAAATTTCCACCAACTTCGAATCGTGATGTCACCGTTGCACTTTTCATCACGGCCGCCATCTTGGATTCGAATTTTTTTTTTTCAAACTTTGAAATTCGATGTAATCATTAGCCATCATCTTGTTTCGTCTGCTGGTGGCCGCCATCTTGTTTTCGTCTGCTGGTGGCCGCCATCTTGTTTTCGTCTGCTGGAGGTAGCCATCTTGTGACGTCATATAGTTCTGTTGGTCGCCACCAGATAGCACCAGGGATTATTTTATTTTTTTCTTTAACTAAAATATTTTTAGTGTCGAGGCTGGGATTCGATCCATGGGACGTGAAAACGTCCAGGATGTCGTGGTTACGAGGCGGACACCTTGACCACTAGACCACGAGACCAATTGGGATATGGTGGAATAAATAATCTATATATGCTACGTACTGACGGCAAGTTTATGATAAATGGGGGGGAGGGTGTTTTTGCCTTCCTTAATGCATACCTAAGGCGCCACATTTGAAATTAAAATTATTATACAGCCGCCATCTTTAATTCCAGCACAGACTACCAGATGGCGCTAAATTCAAAAAATTAGTTGCCAGAGGTGCCACCATCTTGGTTCTCAAGTTGGCTGGTAGATGTCGCTAGTATCGCGCGCCAAATTCAAAAATTAGTTGCCAGAGGCGCCGCCATCTTGGTTCTCAAGTTGACTGGTAGATGTCGCTAGTATCGCGCGCCAAATTCAAAAATTAGTTGCCAGAGGCGCCGCCATCTTGGTTCTCAAGTTGACTGGTAGATGTCGCTAGTATCGCGCGCCAAATTCAAAAATTAGTTATCAGAGGCGCCGCCATCTTGGTTCTCAAGTTGGTTGGTAGATGGCGCCACTGTCGCCATATTTTAGTTAATATAATCGATAACAGATGATGCCACCGTCGCCATCTTTAGTTCCTAGTGTTGCTACCAGAGTGTGCCACCGTCGCCATCTTTAATTCTTAAAGTTACCGTCGGAGCGCGCCACCGTCGCCATCTTTAATTCTTAAAGTTACTGCCGGATGGCGCAAAGTGTTATGTAGTCAGTCTAGACAGGTCGGGAACGAGTCGAGACAAGTCTAGACAGTCGAGACAAGTTGGGGGACAAGACGAGACAAGTCGGTAGCCTGTATTCACCAAGTTCTCTGTTGCCGCCATCTTTAATTCATAAAGTCGCTACCAGATGGCGCCACTGTCGACCATATTTAATTCAGGGCATTGTCACCAGATGACGCCAAGTTTGAATTTAAAAACCTACAAGTGTTATGCAATGTGTAACCAGTCGAGACAAGTCGGTAGCCTGTATTCACCAAGTTCTCTGTTGATGTCACTGCCATCCGGGTATCTGACGAGTCCTAATTAATATACTCGTACACATCCTACCTCTATGACCTCTACAAACAAACTGACCGTACCTACTCCAAAATGACATATATATTACACCCACATGCAAACATTTGATAACCATCAAGAATGCCAACATACAAAAATATATTAACCATCGCTGAAACAAATTTCCCAACATTAATTACAATAAAAAAAAGACCGGTAAGATACTGTATTTTGTCTATAATTCAATAAATGAGGATAGAGTATTAATAAAATATTGGTGTTGTGTAGAGTCTCTCTCTTCTTCTCGTAGTGGCGGAAGACATCTCGAAGGTAGTGTTAGAATTTATGTATTAAAGCAATCACTCTAGCTGAGGAGGTTAATAACTTATAGTTACAACTTTTTAAAAATACTCTGAATTTAGAACAATTTTTAATAAGAGGGACCATTAAACGGTTTTGAAATTAAAGCAAACAACTTAAATGTTAAACACATATTTATTTAAATCTTATTACAAACAGCAAGGGATAAGAAAAAACACTGATTTAAAATAATTAAATAATGAGTAATAAAAGTACATAATATTCACACACTGCACATCATAGTGACAAAGTCAACATAACCTATTTACATAAACCAGAGACCCAATACATAAATTTTATCATAACTACAAGTTACATAGAGTAAAAACATACACTGAAATACATAATGAAGAGAAAATTGATATAAATAACATTATACTTTGCTCAATAGTTCCAGAAGTAATGAACGCACTGCTACACGAGCAATTTAAACAGTTCTTTCATCACTAGTGTTTTCTGTGGAACATACTTGAGTGGTGTCTTCACTGATCGGACCTAGATGACTGAGATCTTGGGTTCGACTATTGCGAGATGTAGGAAGGCGAAGCCAACGCCGGCGTTTAGGCTGGACTGCTACCGATGTAGTAGGTGCTGGCGATGTAGCACCCATCTGGGTACAGGCAGTTGATGTCTGGACTGACGAAGTCTGACCACATGCAGATGCTGGCGGTGACTGAATAGTTGAGGCACTGAATGTTGCAGAGAAATAATGTCATTTTTGCCAGTACTCACGATAACTGATGTGTGAAGCTGTGCTAGCTCTGCAAGGCTGATGCTAGTTCTACAGGTATGACTGCAAGGCTGCAGTGCTGATAATGTCTCTAGGATGCTGAATGTCAGACTGGTTGTAACAACCTTTGGTGTCGTAGTACACACAAATTTACAATTCGTCTTCATCACTATCCCCCAAGACACTATCCGTTCCTTCATCCACATCTTCGTTCACCTCTTGCGCTTCCTTTGCAGCCTCGATGCAGGTCATAACAGCCTGATATAAATAGGTAATAAATGCCTCTTCCTCAGGGAACTCAGCGAGAATGTTGAGGGTGGAGGATGTAAGGTGGTAATGTATATCATTAAAGTCCATACCTATGTAGCGACGTACTACCTCCATTACGAATTCCCGAACATCGTCCATCGTAACACTGTTTAAATTACAATCGCAAACACTCTCCGCGTAAACACTGGTGGAAGCCATGATGATAGGAGCGTGGTTAGAAGCAGACTACCACGTTAGCATGGAGATGTCGTCAGAGCCCCCCACACCACTGGGTGGCAGTTACGGTGACTCCAGAACTCGCTCGAAATATCCTGCACAACACATTCCAAAAACATGACGTAGCCTATGGTTGACGGCACAAACACCCTGAGTGGCTCTGTGTGTTTCCTTCTGCCCGAACACGCGCTGCTGTGAAAGCCTCTTCCCAAGCACAGACGTCACTCCCGCAGCAGACAAAACAGGCGTATGCTACAGGAGCCGGAACAATTGAATAACCAAATATATTTAGACTACCCAACTACATAAATGACATGAGATAATTCCTGTGTGATTTTCGTACTTTAAATGTTGTAATGTAAGTATAAACATTAATCATTCCGAAGTACAAAAAAAAAATGTAAGTGAGGTGTTATTCACCTTTAGCGCTTCTCGATTTCTGTATCTGCTACCCACGAATAAATTTGAGACGGGAAACCCCACCATTTCACAAAAGACCGGCCATTTCTTCGTTTGAGAACTTTCTCCACCAAATATGTGTTCGGATACATCGTAGGCTGGATCTCTTCAGCATAGAAGCCACCACGAATAGGCTTGTGGTCCAAGTCTTCGAGGTAGTAGGTCCGGGGTTCCGATTCACGAACGTGTGTCAAACGGAAAAGTTCAGAACTCCAATTCGCCGTGAAACCTTTCTCAAAGACACCTTTCTGCTTGGAGATTCTCACAATGTCACCAACATTAGCTTTATGCTTGCGTGTATCTTTCTTCTTCGTGTTGGTGAATACAGTCCCAAGTAGACGATCATCCTTTACATCTTTAGGCTTCATTTTCGTGGTAGAATGCACTGTGGAATTATATTCACTTATAAGTTTCGACAAAAGATCCAACCAAAAACACTTCAAAGTCTTTTACAAACATATTATTTATTACTCAATTTCTATCCTACTACAGATTCACTTTCGAAAGCCAGCAATCTTATAAACATTTAGCCCTGCATAGACGTGCAACGACTACTTCTTAGCTCCAAAATGGCTCCAAATGCTCCAAACGGCCTTCAAATGCTCCAACAGCTCCAAAAAAAGGCTCCAAATGCTTGACAGCTCCAAATGGCTCCAAATGCTCCAAACGGCTCCAAATGCTCCAAATACCTACAAATGGCTCCAACAGCTCCAAAAGGCTCCAAATGCTTCAAAAGGCTCCAATTATTCCAAGAGCTCCATCTTCAATTGGTTCCAACTGATTAATGCTCCAAATGGCTCCAAATGCTCCAAATGGCTCCAACAGCTCCAAAAGGCTCCAAATGCTCCAAATGCCTACAAATGGCTCCAACAGCTCCAAAAGGCTCCAAATGCTTCAAAAGGCTCCAATTGTTCCAAGAGCTCCATCTTTAATTGGTTCCAACTGATTCCAATTACTTTTCTTATCGAACTTGGCATGATTACTAACATGTCTTTATTAGTATACATTTTGACTGTTAGTGGTAACGTATTTTGCACCTTTAAGTTATAAGTTTTATTTAGAAATCAGATTTCGATAAATGGTAGATACCATTTGGAAAGAAAATATATTAATTTATCTTCAAGTTTATACACATACATTTAATTTAAGCCATTATTGTATGTAGCCAGCTTCCCTCAGTTCTTTGAGTATGAAGGATATTTCTTTAATGTTCGAATAGTTTCCTGCACAAAGCGATCCATGTAGTAGTCGTAGCCTGTCAACCAACATGTTAGGATCTTCCCATGAGGTATAATCAAACTCTTCTGCTGCGTTCATCATACTTGCATGTTTATAATAAATATTATCTCTGGTGTCTATCGTTTTAACACCAACCTCAAGGTCACTTTCGTCATCGTGCCAGTGATTATCACAAGCTTGATCAGGATAATTTATTTGATTACGACGTTTCCATCGTTTTGGTCTCAAACCACCATCACAGTCTTCACTCTTGCATGCTTTTGGTGCTTCAGCACAATACTCAATCATGTCAGCCTTAGATGTGTCAGCACAGTCTTCGTTCACGCCAGCTTCTGATGTGTCACCACAGTCTTCAATCATGTCAGCACCACAAACTTGATCAGGATAATTTATTTTATTATGTCGTTTCCATCGTTTTGGTCTCAGACCGCCATCACAGTCTTCGATCTTACCTGCTTTAGGTGCTTCAGTACAGTACTCAATCATGTCAGCCTCAGATGTGTCACCACATTCTTCAATCATGCACGCTTCAGATGATTCATCAAGGTCTTCGACCTTGTAAGCTTCAGATGGTTCTCCATCTTTCTCATTTTCATAGAGACGACTAGATATTGGAGTAAATATATTTTCATTTGTATTGTGGTTACAACTACCTTCGTTTGTTTTAAATTTTAAATTATTATCTTCATCTAGATCAGTAATTTTAGCATTAGCTTTTTCGCCTTCGTTCCTCTTCCGCGATGTTGTAGCCCAGTCTTCGTTATCTTTATTCATCTTAATTGTACAGGTCTTGTAATGTCTATCCAAGTAATATCTTCTACTAAAGGATTTCTGACACTGACTGCAATGAAACGGTTTTTGACAAGGACCCAAATTACACTCGCTTCTCTCATGTCGTTTTTCATTCTTTCTCAAGGTAAACACCTTGCTACAGTATCTACAGTGATGACGTTTCGATACAGCGTCAGATCCTTAATCGGAATTCATATTAGTTACCGAGACTAATGCCAGATGCAAACTAAAAGTTTTAAATTAGATATATTACTTAAATATAATTTTTTAATTATTTCATCAGCGAGAATTAATTTATCTCATTCAAAGGTACTTGTTGCAAGTAGTTCTGCACGTATTGCTTGCAGGTAAATAATATTTCTTTCTTTCATGCGGGATGCAGGATTCTCACTAACGATCGTAATTGAGGGATGGCATCGCTAGACTCCAAGGAAAAGGTAGTTTGTTCTCCCAGTTAGTGTTTCTCAGATTTCTCAGGGTATATATAATTATTTGACTGAATAATGATTTTTTTTTTTAAATTCCACCTAATAAAAATAAAATAGAAGCACTCAGAGAAAACCATCAGGGATGATGTCGTTTATAAACATCATAAATTACCATTTTTTTTTTAAAAAGTCCAAATTTAATCCTGCTTAAGCAACATGAGAGTTCTAGCACAAGAGGGCTTGTGAACTCTTTGCTTAAGCAACATGAGAGTTCTAGCACAAGCGGGCTTGTGAACTCTTTGCTTAAGCAACATGAGAGTTCTAGCACAAGCGGGCTTGCTAGCGGGCTTGAGAACTCTTTGCTTAAGCAAAATGAGAGTTCTAGCACAAGCGGGCTTGTGAACTCTTTGCTTAAGCAACATGAGAGTTCTAGCACAAGCGGGCTTGTGAACTCTTTGCTTAAGCAGGATTAAATTTGGACTTTTTTAAAAAAAAAATTGTAATTTATGATGTTTATAAACGACATCATCCCTGATGGTTTTCTCTGAGTGCTTCTATTTTATTTTTATTAGGTGGAATTTAAAAAAAAATCATCATTCAGTCAAATAATAATATATACCCTGAGAAATCTGAGAAACACTAACTGGGAGAACAAACTACCTTTTCCTTGGAGTCTAGCGATGCCATCCCTCAATTACAATCGTTAGTGAGAATCCTGCATCCCGCATGAAAGAAAGAAATATTATTTACCTGCAAGCAATACGTGCAGAACTACTTGCAACAAGTACCTTTGAATGAGATAAATTAATTCTCGCTGATGAAATAATTAAAAAATTATATTTAAGTAATATATCTAATTTAAAACTTTTAGTTTGCATCTGGAATTAGACTCGGTAACTAATATGAATTCCGATTTAGGATCTGACGCTGTATCGAAACGTCATCACTGTAGATACTGTAGCAAGGTGTTTACCTTGAGAAAGAATGCTAAACGACATGAGAGAAGCGAGTGTAATTTGGGTCCTTGTCAAAAACCGTTTCATTGCAGTCAGTGTCAGAAATCCTTTGGTAGAAGATATTACTTGGATAGACATTACAAGACCTGTACAATTAAGATGAATAAAGATAACGAAGACTGGGCTACAACATCGCGGAAGAGGAACGAAGGCGAAAAAGCTAATGCTAAAATTACTGATCTAGATGAAGATAATAATTTAAAATTTAAAACAAACGAAGGTAGTTGTAACCACATTAGAAATGAAAATATATTTACTCCAATATCTAGTCGTCTCCATGAAAATGAGAAAGATGGAGAACCATCTGAAGCTTACAAGGTCGAAGACCTTGATGAATCATCTGAAGCGTGCATGATTGAAGAATGTGGTGACACATCTGAGGCTGACATGATTGAGTACTGTACTGAAGCACCTAAAGCAGGTAAGATCGAAGACTGTGATGGCGGTCTGAGACCAAAACGATGGAAACGACATAATAAAATAAATTATCCTGATCAAGTTTGTGGTGCTGACATGATTGAAGACTGTGGTGACACATCAGAAGCTGGCGTGAACGAAGACTGTGCTGACACATCTAAGGCTGACATGATTGAGTATTGTGCTGAAGCACCAAAAGCATGCAAGAGTGAAGACTGTGATGGTGGTTTGAGACCAAAACGATGGAAACGTCGTAATCAAATAAATTATCCTGATCAAGCTTGTGATAATCACTGGCACGATGACGAAAGTGACCTTGAGATTGGTGTTAAAACGATAGACACCAGAGATAATATTTATTATAAACATGCAAGGATGATGAACGCAGCAGAAGAGTTTGATTATACCTCATGGGAAGATCCTAACATGTTGGTTGACAGGCTACGACTACTACATGGATCGCTTTGTGCAGGAAACTATTCGAACATTAAAGAAATATCCTTCATACTCAAAGAACTGAGGGAAGCTGGCTACATACAATAATGGCTTAAATTAAATGTATGTGTATAAACTTGAAGATAAATTAATATATTTTCTTTCCAAATGGTATCTACCATTTATCGAAATCTGATTTCTAAATAAAACCTATAACTTAAAGGTGCAAAATACGTTACCACTGCCAGTCAAAATGTATACTAATAAAGACATGTTAGTAATCATGCCAAGTTCGATAAGAAAAGTAATTGGAATCAGTTGGAACCAATTGAAGATGGAGCTCTTGGAACAATTGGAGCCTTTTGAAGCATTTGGAGCCTTTTGGAGCTGTTGGAGCCATTTGGAGCATTTGGAGCCATTTGGAGCATTAATCAGTTGGAACCAATTGAAGATGGAGCTCTTGGAATAATTGGAGCCTTTTGAAGCATTTGGAGCCTTTTGGAGCTGTTGGAGCCATTTGTAGGCATTTGGAGCATTTGGAGCCGTTTGGAGCATTTGGAGCCATTTGGAGCTGTCAAGCATTTGGAGCCTTTTTTTGGAGCTGTTGGAGCATTTGAAGGCCGTTTGGAGCATTTGGAGCCATTTTGGAGCTAAGAAGTAGTCGTTGCACGTCTATGCAGGGCTAAATGTTTATAAGATTGCTGGCTTTCGAAAGTGATTCTGTAGTAGGATAGAAATTGAGTAATAAATAATATGTTTGTAAAAGACTTTGAGGTGTTTTTGGTTGGATCTTTTGTCGAAACTTATAAGTGAATATAATTCCACAGTGCATTCTACCACGAAAATGAAGCCTAAAGATGTAAAGGATGATCGTCTACTTGGGACTGTATTCACCAACACGAAGAAGAAAGATACACGCAAGCATAAAGCTAATGTTGGTGACATTGTGAGAATCTCCAAGCAGAAAGGTGTCTTTGAGAAAGGTTTCACGGCGAATTGGAGTTCTGAACTTTTCCGTGTGACACACGTTCGTGAATCGGAACCCAGGACCTACTACCTCGAAGACTTGGACCACAAGCCTATTCGTGGTGGCTTCTATGCTGAAGAGATCCAGCCTACGATGTATCCGAACACATATTTGGTGGAGAAAGTTCTCAAACGAAGAAATGGCCGGTCTTTTGTGAAATGGTGGGGTTTCCCGTCTCAATTTAATTCGTGGGTAGCAGATACAGAAATCGAGAAGCGCTAAAGGTTAATAACACCTGACTTACATTTTTTTTTTGTACTTCGGAATGATTAATGTTTATACTTACATTACAACATTTAAAGTACGATTATCACACAGGAATTATCTCATGTCATTTATGTAGTTGGGTAGTCTAAATATATTTGGTTATTCAATTGTTCTAGCTCCTGTAGCATACGCCTGTTTTGTCTGCTGCGGGAGTGACGTCTGTGCTTGGGAAGAGGCTTTCACAGCAGCGCGTGTTCGGGCAGGAGGAAACACACAGAGCCACTCAGGGTGTTTGTGCCGTCAACCATAGGCTACGTCATGTTTTTGGAATGTGTTGTGCAGGATATTTCGAGCGAGTTCTGGAGTCACCGCTACTGCCACCCAGTGGTGTGGGGGGCTCTGACGACATCTCCATGCTAACGTGGTAGTCTGCTTCTAACCACGCTCCTATCATCATGGCTTCCACCAGTGTTTACGCGGAGAGTGTTTGCGATTGTAATTTAAACAGTGTTACGATGGACGATGTTCGGGAATTCGTAATGGAGGTAGTACGTCGCTACATAGGTATGGACTTTAATGATATACATTACCACCTTACATCCTCCACCCTCAACATTCTCGCTGAGTTCCCTGAGGAAGAGGCATTTATTACCTATTTATATCAGGCTGTTATGACCTGCATCGAGGCTGCAAAGGAAGCGCAAGAGGTGAACGAAGATGTGGATGAAGGAACGGATAGTGTCTTGGGGGATAGTGATGAAGACGAATTGTAAATTTGTGTGTACTACGACACCAAAGGTTGTTACAACAAGTCTGACATTCAGCATCCTAGAGACAACATCAGCACTGCAGCCTTGCAGTCATACCTGTAGAACTAGCATCAGCCTTGCAGAGCTAGCACAGCTTCACACATCAGTTATCGTGAGTACTGGCAAAAATGACATTATTTCTCTGCAACATTCAGTGCCTCAACTATTCAGTCACCGCCAGCATCTGCATGTGGTCAGACTTCGTCAGTCCAGACATCAACTGCCTGTACCCAGATGGGTGCTACATCGCCAGCACCTACTACATCGGTAGCAGTCCAGCCTAAACGCCCGCGTTGGCTTCGCCTTCCTACATCTCGCAATACCGAGATCTCAGTCATCTAGGTCCGATCAGTGAAGACACCACTCAAGTATGTTCCACAGAAAACACTAGTGATGAAAGAACTGTTTAAATTGCTCGTGTAGCAGTGCGTTCATTACTTCTGGAACTATTGAGCAAAGTATAATGTTATTAATATCAATTTTCTCTTCATTATGTATTTCAGAGTATGTTTTTACTCTATGTAACTTGTAGTTATGATAAAATTTATGTATTGGGTCTCTGGTTTATGTAAATAGGTTATGTTGACTTTGTCACTATGATGTGCAGTGTGTGAATATTATGTACTTTTATTACTCATTATTTAATTATTTTAAATCAGTGTTTTTTCTTATCCCTTGCTGTTTGTAATAAGATTTAAATAAATATGTGTTTAACATTTAAGTTGTTTGCTTTAATTTCAAAACCGTTTAATGGTCCCTCTTATTAAAAATTGTTCTAAATTCAGAGTATTTTTAAAAAGTTGTAACTATAAGTTATTAACCTCCTCAGCTAGAGTGATTGCTTTAATACATAAATTCTAACACTACCTTCGAGATGTCTTCCGCCACTACGAGAAGAAGAGAGAGACTCTACACAACACCAATATTTTATTAATACTCTATCCTCATTTATTGAAATATAGACAAAATACAGTATCTTACCGGACTTTTTTTTATTGTAATTAATGTTGGGAAATTTGTTTCAGCGATGGTTAATATATTTTTGTATGTTGGCATTCTTGATGGTTATCAAATGTTTGCATGTGGGTGTAATATATATGTCATTTTGGAGTAGGTACGGTCAGTTTGTTTGTAGAGGTCATAGAGGTAGGATGTGTACGAGTATATTAATTAGGACTCGTCAGATACCCGGATGGCAGTGACGGCAACAGAGAACTTGGTGAATACAGGCTACCGATTTGTCTCGACTGGTTACACATTGCATAACACTTGTAGGTTTTTAAATTCAAACTTGGCGTCATCTGGTGACAATGCCCTGAATTAAATATGGTCGACAGTGGCGCCATCTGGTAGCGACTTTATGAATTAAAGATGGCGGCAACGGAGAACTTGGTGAATACAGTCTACCGACTTGTCTCGTCTTGTCCCCCGACTTGTCTCGACTGTCTAGACTTGTCTCGACTCGTTCCCGACCTGTCTAGACTGACTACATAACACTTTGCGCCATCCGGCAGTAACTTTAAGAATTAAAGATGGCGACGGTGGCGCGCTCCGACGGTAACTTTAAGAATTAAAGATGGCGACGGTGGCACACTCTGGTAGCAACACTAGGAACTAAAGATGGCGACGGTGGCATCATCTGGTTTCGATTATATTAACTAAAATATGGCGACGGTGGCGCCATCTACCAACCAACTTGAGAACCAAGATGGCGGCGCCTCTGACAACTAATTTTTGAATTTGGCGCGCGATACTAGCGACATCTACCAGTCAACTTGAGAACCAAGATGGCGGCGCCTCTGGCAACTAATTTTTGAATTTGGCGCGCGATACTAGCGACATCTACCAGTCAACTTGAGAACCAAGATGGCGGCGCCTCTGGCAACTAATTTTTGAATTTGGCGCGCGATACTAGCGACATCTACCAGCCAACTTGAGAACCAAGATGGTGGCACCTCTGGCAACTAATTTTTTGAATTTAGCGCCATCTGGTAGTCTGTGCTGGAATTAAAGATGGGGCTGTATAATAATTTTAATTTCAAATGTGGCGCCTTAGGTATGCATTAAGGAAGGCAAAAACACCCTCCCCCCCATTTATCATAAACTTGCCGTCAGTACGTGGCATATATAGATTATTTATTCCACCATATCCCAATTGGTCTCGTGGTCTAGTGGTCAAGGTGTCCGCCTCGTAACCACGACATCCTGGACGTTTTCACGTCCCATGGATCGAATCCCAGCCTCGGCACTGAAAATATTTTAGTTAAAGAAAAAAATAAAATAATCCCTGGTGCTATCTGGTGGCGACCAACAGAACTATATGACGTCACAAGATGGCTGCCTCCAGCAGAAGAAATCAAGATGGCGGCCACCAGCAGACGAAAACAAGATGGCGGCCACCAGCAGACGAAACAAGATGACGGCTGATGATTACATCGAATTTCAAAGTTTGAAAAAAAAAAATTCGAATCCAAGATGGCGGCCGTGATGAAAAGTGCAACGGTGACGTCACGATTCGAAGTTGGTGGAAATTTCTAGAAATACAAAATGGCGGATGGATTAGCATGGATTAGCATGGATTAACATATGGATTAGCATAGATTGGCATATGGATTAGCATAGATTGACATACGAATTGGCATAGATTGGCATACGAATTGGCATAGATTGGCATACGGATTAGCATAGATTGGCATGGATTGGCATGGATTAGCATAGATTGGCATGGATTAGCATTGATTGGCATGGATTAGCATACGGATTAGCATGGATTAGCATACGGATTAGATGACGTCATCCAAGATGGCGACCGGCTCCTGGCTCCTCCGCCTGTGCTTGAACCCCCCTTTTCCAACTACTAACGCTGTTTCGCCCTCGATGGAGGCTTCAATGGTTGCTGGTTTGACAACAACTAACGAACATCGGTGCTGTTACTGCGACAAGATTTTCTCAAACAACAGCAATGCTCGACGACACGAGAAATGCGAATGTGCCATGAACCTATATCGTAAAATGTTTGTTTGTGAGAAATGTCATAGGCAGTTTGCCAGAAAAGATAATATGAAAACGCACATGAAGACATGCAAAGGACCAGCAGCGTGGCAGAAAGTAAAGGTTTCTATACAACAGCGAATGATTGATGTGCATAAGAGTATGCCTGGAAATGGTACAACTGCGGCAACGTCAGTATCTGGATCAGGTCTGAAAGGCTCGTCTTCATCACCACGGTATCCTTGCTGCTACTGCGATATGACGTTTGCATTTTCCCATGATGCACGAAGACATGAACGGAGTAAATGCAAGAAGAATCCATCTCGCATGAAGTTTCGCTGCGATGAGTGTCATGAATGGTTTACACGAATAGATAATTTGCGACGACATGCGAACAAATGCAACGATAAAGTCTGTGCGCCTACTGCTGAACTACCTACAGACATTTCGACTCCTCGCTTTAGATTGGTGACTCGTGAGCGTACAAGCAAAAAAATCGATGTGCAGCAACCGATTGCTATGGCATCTGGAAATGGAACTAAACCTAAGACTGTGTTCGGTGCTCTACAGTTGAATGATATTGGCTTCTACTTGGCACCGTCTGCATTTCGTGGAACATTGAAAGACTCTTATTATCTAAATACGCTTAGTGAGTCGAAAGATATTTGTAATTTTCTTGACGATATCAGACAGAATATAATCAATCAGCTTACTGATGACGTAGCAACAAACAGACCTTTGAAATATAACTTGTGGTTGGACTGTATATATTGAAAGCCATATCCATTCCATATGTGAAGAAATGTGCATTCAAGACATCGGCTGCAGTAATTTACATTTCTGACGATGTGAAGAAAACTGTTAAACACGGTATCCAGAAACCTTGTCAAGAAGAGGAGGACTATGTCAGTAAAGGTTCTGGTTGGACTCTGTCTAGTATAAACCGATTGGAGCTAAGAATTAGTCATTTCACACCGATGCGAAACTAAATGATTATAGGATTGCCGTCTTTCACAAATGATCATGTAGTAGAATATAAATTATGTAATAAAAGTTTTTAAAAGAACTTGTGGTGTTTTATTTCCTCAAACCTGACACTTTTGTGGTTGTTTTTTTTTAAATTTAAGTTGTTTGGTATCGGTCAGGGATCGAACCATGGACGGGAATCGATCTAATCAATAATTACTTTAATGAGTTAATTTTTTATTGAATTTTGGGATTTTTCACGAATTTCTAGCATTAAATTACAAATTTCCAAGATGGCGCCCAAATTTTAAGATGGCGGGTGTCACAGTAATAAATGATTACTGCACTCTAGCGGGTAAGAATTAAACTAACATGTCATCAGCGCAATCTAGCCAACGATAACATGATGATGGCTACCTGCAAACGAAGACAAGATGGCGGACATGACATCATACTACCTGATGGTATATATGCATGGTAAAAAGTGGTGGGGGTCAGTCTGCCTACAGCCACTGTGAGGGAAGTATCGGTCGTCATTTTAATTTTTTTGCTTTTGCCGGGTTCGAACCGAGGACTTCGAGCTCCGTGTCGTAAATTTTTTTTTTTTTTTTTTAATATTTTTCATTAAAATTTAATTAAATGAATTATTTATAAATTTTATTTTTTTTTCATTTAAATCGGATAATAAATAAAGATTTACAAGATGGCAGACTTAACGGAAATTGCAACGTTGACGACATAATCCAAGATGGATGGCATAATCCTAGATGACGTCAGAGGCTTATTGGAGGCTGTAGACAAGGATGCTTAAGCCTCTTTTAGGAATTTTAGTGGTTTTAGGCAAAAATACTTTTGAGGGATTACGAAATCCTAATTTTTGAATTGTGGAATATTTTGAGAATTTTTGACGGGATTTTTTTCCAAAAAAATGGAAATTTTGACGGATTTTGAGGAATTTTGAGCAAATTTTGCCCATTTTTGGACAATTTTGGCAAGTTTTGAGTATCAAATGTCAAGGTCAAGGTCAAAGGTCAAGGCCACACCCATCCAAGATGGCCACCGTGACATCACAATCCAATATGGTGGTCAGCTCCTCTGGCTCCTCCTTCGAGCGCCTGTGCCAGAGCCCCTCTTACATACTACTTACTGATTTAAAATATTTAATTTAATCTTTCATTCAGAAAGCAGAATATTGGTCAATCATAATCGCATGTTGCTCCATATAGTCACAAATGTATTCTTCTAGTCATACTGAAAATGTGTCCTGGTTACAAATTTGGCCTGGCTATAAACATGGCAATTGTTCCATCTAACTACAAAAATGTAGCCAATTGCTCAATCTGACTACGTAGCACATCAGTTCATATTTTTTGACAGTGGACATGCAAATTTTCAGCTGGCACTACTGGAAGTGCTGAAGAGCTTCAGCGTCTACCCGGACGTTATCGTGGGCCACTCGCTAGGCGAGCACGCGGCTGGCTATGCCGACGGCTGCCTCAGTCTGGAGCAAGCCCTGCTGTCTGCCTACCACCGCGGAAAGGTCAGCGATGAGCTGGCTGGCTCCGGTGGCAGCATGGCCGTCTTAGGTACGTACGCCGATAGTTATTATTGTCATGGCCAGTAATTTGAGAAGGGGGGGGGGGGAGTATAGGGTAGGGGCACTAGGTTATATTTGAGTACAGGATGGGTCGTCAAATATTTTGTAAACTACAAAACATGTAAGATAAGTGAAGAAAAGATAATAGTAGCATATGAATGTATGGAGGAGCCATGAGTACTGGGTGAGGGTTACTGCCCTGATGTCATGAGGGCTATCATGTATGACCTTGACCTTTATCTTTGACCTTGATCTGGACCTTAAAAATTTTCCAAAATTGGACTTAAATGACAAAATCTGAAAAAATTACCTGTTTTAAAAAAATCACAAAAATTAAAAATTCCAATTTTAAGGGCAAAATTCCTGTATGTAGGAAATATTTACCGTTTTAGTCCTCAAAAACGCCAAAGGCTTGAAAATTCCCCAAAGTGGATAAAATTCCCCGGCAAAAAGCCGCCTAGGTCATGACCTAAACCATGAGGATGCAGTGACCAACATTTTGGATAGTTATTCAACTGTTGCCATTTTCGTTACAGCAACCATCATTAAATGGCGTATTTTTTTATAATAAGTGATCAGAAAATTTTTTTAATTAATATTTTATTAAAAAAAAACATTCTGTCATCTTGGAATATGATGTAAACGTTTTCATCTTGAAATTTATGCTAGGAAATCTGGAAAGTTTTAGAATTCATAAAATAATTAAATAATAAAAATTCAATAAAAGGCACATTCCGGTGTTTGGAAATTTTTGCGGATTCTGGCGAATTTTTGGTTAAATTTCCGGTTTTTCTTGGCAAATTTGGGAAAATTTTGAAGGTCAAGGTACAGTTAAGTTCAAGGTCAACCAAGATGGCCGCCGATACATCAGGGAGGTCGGTCATTAACTTTATCCTCAATTTGGACACACATACATTAATATACTCTTATAATTTAATTGTTTTTATAGAATCTAATTGTATTGTAATTAATTATTATATTTTAAAAGACATCTTGGTTACTTATATTGTCGTATGTTTGTGTGGTATCGTGTTTAGTTAGATATTTTTTACAATGTATTTAAACAATGTAGAACAATCAATAAAGCTATTTTGTATGTATATTTTTTTGTGTTTCCATTAATAAGTACTTGGGTAGTTGTATACTAAACAATGATAGTGAAATTATAGGAAGATATTAACACTAATTATTTTCCCGGGCGCAGAAAAGCCTAGATCCAGACCTGAAAATACTTTTTGTGTGGAATTTTCTTGGGTAGGTGCACTGCTATAAATACAGTACATGTTAAGAATAAAAGGTGAATTCACTTCAAACGAATGATGGCTTTTTTTCGCTTTTCTGTATAGGCTAACTGAATCTTCTCTACGTCATATTCCAACTTCTGATCTGCTTGTATCTTAGTAAACAGGATTTACTTGCACATTGTAGGAAGTATGTAGTGTTAAAAAGGTTTTTGAAGTTTTTTTATAATTATTCAGAGAATATTTTTGTGCGTACGCGTTTTTTGTAAATGTAGGTACAAATATTAATGGTGATTGCCTCTACCCACTCATGAAGGAAAAGAAGGCTGATTGTTGTACTAGCGTTTTTTTTTAAATTAACAATTTAATAATCTGAGACTGAGTAACTGAGAATTAGATTTTGTGCTTTATCTTTCTTTAGAAACAAATAAAATGAGCTTTTTGTTTTGCGATATTGACACATTTTGTATGATAGCATTATTTTAATTTAATCAATATCTTCGCTTTCAAAAATCACGAGACATCCGGTGTAAATTTTTGAAGGAAATATAACAAATAAATGCTAAGTATAAAACAAAATTTCAAAATAATTACGCAATGTGGCAGATGATATCGAGCCTTAAAATGTTGTCAGAAATTAAGGGTTATTTATCTTTTTGGTGAGACGATTCATTTGTACATTTGGCAGAACGCAAGCCTTGTAGTTTCTAAGGAGTGAGGTAGCACGCAGAGTAATTCAGGGTACTTGCATTAAAAAGAACCCGGGTTTGACTCATCCTCTGACGAGCTTTATTTTTGGTTGCATTATAGTTTTCAGAAATTGATCCCTTCAAATTCTGGGAGGGCTTCTTCCTACGTTTGTACATGCACACATCCTTCAAAAATGTTTCTAGTCCTTTTAGTTTTCTGATGCAGCGCTTTAAACCACGAGGAATATCCAAACCTGATGCAGGCATGTGTGTGGTAACCAGATATACTGTTTCATCGCTTTTCAGAAGTTTCGGTAACTAGTTAGTTAACTCGGGCTCAAAGCCCCACATTTGAATACTGGCTGGCGCTCAACTTAACCATACCGCAACTTAACTAGGGCCTCATCATTCACTCGGAGAACCCTTGATCTGGTGGGGGCATATCTCTTTAGGTTAGTACCAGAGATGTGTGGCCGTTCACTGTGACAGCCCGTGGAATGGGGATTCCTGGTGGGCTTTCTCCAAGTACAGTTAAACGTGTTTAATCCGGCAAGTTTGGGACAAAAGCCATGCCGAATTAGCGATATTTTAGGATATTCGAATGTCAGTATTGTGAGATGTGAAAAAAAACATATAGAAAACAGGAAACACTGTAACGATAAACTCTAAACGAACTTAAAATGCCGGCAGCTTAGTAATGAAATCTGTCGGTTGATGTCAACAGCCGGAATCCACCCGGATAGATCTGAACGCTAGCGTCTAGATGTGTGCTAGATTACAGAATATGCCGAGCCATAGAATGCTGGATCAGAGACCTTTCACAGTACAGGTTAAATGTCACAGCCCACTCCATCCTCGACGTGCCTGTGTTTCGTGTCTATCAGGCATGTCTGCGGCGGAGGCGGCGGCGATGCTTCCCGCAGGGGTCGCGGTGGCATGCGACAACGGCGAGCGGCAGGTGACGGTCAGCGGGGCCGCCGTGGCCGTGAGGCAGCTGGTGGAGGCGGCACGGAGTTCCGGGTTCGCAGCCTGCGAAGTGCAGACCCGAGGCGTGGCCTTCCATGGCCCGGCCGTGCAATCGGCTGCCGTGAAGTTGTTGGCAAAACTCGAGCAGGTGAGGTACGCCCCGGTTCTATGGGACCGGCATTTCCTTTCCTACTGACGGCACTATGCTAACTTATCATTGCAAACCTTTTATACTCTCTAATTTTTTACTCACTTACCAGTGAAAACCTTTTAGATTACAATGGATCTTATTCGCTCACCAGTGGTTAACATTTTTGACCTAAAATACTTATTTACTTACCAGTGGCAAACCTTTTGTCAACTCCAAATCCTATTCATTTACCAGTTGCAAATCTTTTGGGAACTCCAGTTTTTATTCACTTACCACTGTTCAACCAGTTGTGAACTCAAATTATTATTAATTTACCAATGGCCGACCTTCTGGGAACTACAGTTGTTATTCGCTTACCATTGGTGGACATTTTTTGAATCCAATTATTATTCAATTACCTTAGGCCAACCTTTTGGAAACTCCAGTTCTTATTTACTTATTAGTATTAAACCTTTTGCGTACTTTAATTCTTATTCATTTACCATTGGTAAAACTTTTGTGAACTCCGATTCTTATTCACATAAAATTTTTAATCCTTTTTGAAAACTCCAGTTATTATTCACTTACCTGTTGTAAACATTTTGTGAATTTTAATTCTATTTTCTTACCAGTCACAATCCTTTTGGGAACTCCAGTTCCTATTCGGTTACTAGTAGTAAACCAGTTGTGAACACCAATTATTTATTTAATTATCAGTGGCAAACGTTTTGGGAACTCTTGTTGATTATCATTTACCAGTGGTAAAGGTTTTTTTGAAATCCAATTCTTATTTACTTACCAGTGGCAAACATTTTGGGAACTCCAGTTCTTATTCACTTACCAGAGGAAACCTTTTAGAACCACAGTTCCCTTATTATGCGGATAACACTAGTGCCTCTCGCCATCATCACCATGTCCAAAACCGCATCGTCTCCTACTGAGACTGCTTAATTTCTTTTACAACAGTGCTTAAACAAACTTCGGATTAAAAGCAATTTTCATCAGTGATCTCAGTTGTTGTCGGTAGGATTTGGACCACGGTCAGTATAGTGAACACCTGTTCATTTGGATATATTGAATATATGTGTGGCAATAATTTCTGTCAAACACTCCTTCTTAGCTATTGTCTGGATTTGATTCGCTTGTGGGTTTCAGCAGCATCAGTTTCAGCTTTTCAGACGATAAATTGCAGTCAGTCGCCATTTTCAGTGTAGCAGTTAGCAACACAAAATGCCTCATATTTATTAATATCCATATTTTTGTTCGGTTATGACATAGCTTTTAATAAGAAATTGTATAATTGATAAGAGAGGAATGCATTAAAAATTACGACTGCATTATCAAAATTAGTCTGAACTATTTATTCAAACGATCATGGCCAAAAACCAATGTGCCATAACAATATACAAATTTAACATTACCTGTCAACACCATTTTCAACATTAAGAAAACACTTAACACAAATGAAAAATTACTAATTTTAGTTGGATATGCACTGTTTAATGGGATTTTTGGATTTTACTGGCATAAAAAAAAGGTTGTCTGTAAAGTCGGTTTACGAACGATAGTTTAACGTGACAACGTCATAACAAAACATTGATGAAATGATTGCATACTTTTATGAATAAAATTGAATCATTTTATTGAATTATCACTATTTTTTATGGATACAAAGAAGGAGTGAAATGAAATCTACAATTTAATTGATAAATTTAATTTTATTTGCTCTCATTAATTCAAATATGCATATTACTTTAACGAAGAGATTATTTTAACTATAACTTTTATTCATATTTGCTATTTAACTTTATCCTATCTGTGTTATTCTGTTAAGGTTAGGACGATGATAGGAAAAGTAGGAAACGAATGGGAGTGTTTCAAGTTTAATGTGTCTCGAAAAATTCAAATCGATGGTTGTTCCAATCGAGTGGAAGAGAGATAGGGGCAGCGCAAGCGTACAATGAGAGTAACGGGACACAGCGTAACGGGACAATGTGCGTTACGGGACAATGTGCGTTACGGGACAATGTGCGTTACGGGACACTTTTTCGTGCTTGCAGCCGGCGTTCATCGATTTATTAGACGTTGTCACGTCAAAAGGTATTATAACTGGGACCTCTAACATATGACTCCAGTTTATAGCTCATATTTAATTTTATTTTTATTACCAATAACCCAAACATTGAGTGTAAGGCATATTTTTTTGGAAACATTACGTTTGATGCGAGAGAAATGCATGTTCCTAGGAAAAATTCTGTGTGGCAGTATGGACTGACCTTGAACTGACTGGCAGGTGATCCCCGAGCCGCGGCGCAGGTCGGACCGCTGGCTGAGCAGCAGCGTGCCTCGCTGCGAGTGGGGCTCGGCCCTTGCGGCGACCTGCTCGGCGAACTACCTGTCGCGCAACTACGCCTCGCCCGTGCTGTTCTACGAGGCCTGCAGCTCGCGCGTCAGAGGCGACCCTGTGGTGCTGGTGGAGGTGGCGCCCCACGCGCTGCTGCTGTCCGCCCTCAGGCCGTCCCTGAGGCCCGGAGGCATCGTGCTACCGTTGGTGGGGAGAAGCTGCGACCCGTTGGAGTCCCTGCACGGGGCCTTGGGTCGGTCAGTGCCTAAACTCCTCTGCCTCACATCACCCACTTCCAAGTGCCTCTTCGACCACGGCCTCTTCAACAGCTCTTTCATCCAAAATGATAGTTAGTTTAATGTTTATTTCAATTGCGAAGATTGATATAACATTTTTTTGGGGACATGTGGCATTTATTGTTATACTTTTTGTCATAAGGAACATCAAAAATGATCAAAGACTTATCATAAATTTTATTTTTGGTTTGTTTTCTGTGTCATCTTCTTTCTTGCCTGTTATTGAGGTTTCTTGAAACGAACAGTGTTACTATAAATAACGTATCTAAAATTTAAAAATAATAATTTCCTAATGATTTTGAAATTACATTTCCTAAAAAATAAAATAAAATGTAGAAAATAAACAAATATACATTTATTAAGTTTGGATGAAAACATAAAACAATAAGCTCCATTTTGAAGATCACTACAGGCATACCCCATACGATATTTTGGTGGACTAGTCATGAACATTCAGGTTTTTTCACTTTAAATCATATTTGATTTCCAAATTTTCAGTAGTAAGGTTTTCGACATCCCTTCCTTATGCCAGGAGGCTTAACGCGTTACAGCTTGGAAATCATGTATTTAAAAAATACACCATTGGTTAAGTAAATCTCATAAACTCGATTCCGAGGCTAGAAGTCAGGTAATATGAGCCCTTGACCACCAACGACCTTGATGTGTGAAGAGGATTGTCACGCTCTTGTGGCGAGAGTCGTGTGTACGATCGTGACTAAAATTACTCATGAACACCGCGAGACAGGATTGCAAGTGGTCTGAAGTCTAAGGGCATACTGTTGATATCATCGTCTGAAGGCAGACGCTGAATGCAATTAAAACAACCTAGCTTCGTGTTCATGGGTTCGAGTCCTGCTTCGGCTACAGAAATTTTAAACAGTTGGTTCAGTGTAAAGTAACAATGTTGATTTCATTAGAAACAATGACTGATAACATTTCACTGTACACTGATAACATGTAAGTGTGGAGGTATCAAATTTGTCCTCGTAGGTATGTCACTTTATACAACTATGCGTAAAGCTGCGACACGCTAAAACAACATTTTTTTTTTCACAAACAACGGCAGCTTTCGCCACCAATCAGACTGTTTAACCATTTAAAAATTGGAGCGTCTTCCCAGATATCTTAACAAGTTAAATTCATTATTAGGCTTTATAATACCTGTGTTTGAACGTCTAGAGCAGGCGCAAGGTCTAATACTCAGTTATTTACACCATGTGTAGCCTACATAAACTGCAAATTATACAGACTGCTACGCAGTAGGGAAATATTTGACCCAAAACTAAACGGCTTACGTGGCAAAATCGCGTCTCATAGTGGAAGCAGATGGTACGTTTATAATAATCTCGTTGAACCATGGACCGAGTTTAAAGCAGTAGTGTAAGATATTTAAATTTTGTTTTATTTTACATATGATATATCTGAAACTAACAACTTGACAAATGATAGTTTAAACAGATTGTTGAAATACTCAAACTGGGAGGAGTATCTCCACCATGTCGCCTTAGTGCTGGAAAAGTTAGCATTGCATGACCTCATAAGTGCTCCTATAAAATGTCATACAGGAAAACCTAAACTGAAGTTTCTGGGGCAGAGCACAAAAAGCTCGACAAGCAATAACGTTGACAACTTACGAAATTCTGCCCCTTAGCTGTGAGTGGCTAGTAAATCTCACCCCCTACTGTGGCCTATAGGGGACGCGAGGCCTGGAACCACCTACTTTACACATCTCCGGATAAGAAGCCACTATGAACTGGTATGGAGATATCCGACCTTTCGGACTGTCGATGTTTTTGTCAATCGAAGCTGGATGTGTACCAGAAGCTCGACAGTCCAAAACGTCGACAAGGTAAAATTTGTTAACTGCAGGATCAGACGTCTGATAAATCGCTGACAACTTTTTTTAATACACGTGCTGATAAATAATCTTAATGATAAAAATTATTATCTAAATATATTTATTATTACTGTAATTTATTTGGGATTTTTATAGTATTGATTTAAGTTCCATTTTGCAGTATAATGTTGTAAGACTTAGTTGTAAAAGTGTTTTTTTAATAAACAATATGATATTGTTATATTTTAAAATTTAATTTATTTATTGGATAATTTTTCATAGCCCCCTGAGTTAAAATGATCATGTTGTTATTTCGCATATCTTCACTATTATATTTATAATGACTTAAAAATCCTTCGGAAAAATATGGGGAAAACACATCGTTGTACATATTCTTGCAAAAAAATTCAAGGAATGTTACACATTATAATAATTGCGTAATTTTTGCTTAAGAATATAATTTTCCCCAGCCTCCCCTAACTCAATTTTTTTCCATTTGTTGCTTCGATCAATGCACTTGGCATCAAACATCGCCCCACCTAATTGTTTTCTTTACATACCCCGTTAATAAACCACCTTCCCCCTCCCGGGTACGATCCAGCCTTTCCCATTCCCGAGTCCTCAGCGAGGAACTTGGGTACGATCCCACCCTACGGCGCATGGCTCATATTTATGAGCACCTAGTAAAGACTCAAGTGGTTCAGAGCACATTAAAATCAGTATGTCCAGTCGCCTTAAACCTTTCTGTGCATAACCGTGTGACGTAAAACCTATTTACCTTTAACTTCCCCTTCCCATCCTGTCCCATCCTTCTTCTTCTCACATGGTTCCCAAAGCATGTATTATTATTTTTTAATTTAAAATGTAACCTTTAATAATAATAATTTTCGTTTATTATTTTTTTTTATTTTAACCAGTAAATCACCACCTGCAGTTTGACTACCTACCTTTTTAGTTTAACTACTCGACTGAGCAATTTACACGAATTTGGTTCAGATTTTTTTAACAGGTGTATTTCTTTTTTAAATTTTTTAGTAATATAATTATAAAGAATGAATACGTCTTTTGAATATTTTTAGTAAAAAATACGACATAAGATACCTCTGTGCTAGCTACAGTAGAATATAAACATCATTTAGAAAAGTCACTGCTTTAACAATGTTTCAAAATCTATAAACTATTATATCTTTAAGAAAGAGATTTCCGGAAAATATTATTAATGCGCTCTGTTTATTAACTTTGTTATTTAACCACAAATTAAGTCCTTAAAAAATATAATACTCAGCTAAGTTTATGTAGGAACTTTAAATGTAAAATACAAAATACTCATTCGGCCTAGTGTAAATGTTTAAATTCCCGAGAAATAAAGTTCATCTACATCAAACAAGCAAAACAAAAAATTTGTGTTTTTCCCTTTTTTCTTTTTTTTTACTTTAGTAATAGAATGCACTCGTCGCTGTGGGTAAAATTTATTGCAAAACGATGGGAAGTAAACTAATTAAATAATTTGTATCAAAAATCTTGAGTAAATATTTTTTTCTTTAACTAATTTCTAAACATTTAAACTCAATCATTTTTATTCAATACTTAGGCCCAGTATATTACTCGCATTGAAACGTTATTCGCTGCTGTTAATAAGTCCGTTCTCATCAATTTATCTGGTTATTAGTTTTTGTAAGATATCCGTAGCGAACAAATATAGACACGCTATTACGAAAGTAACCATTGAAAATAATATAAAAGTAGTAAGATAACTAGATCACTTGTCTTTATGAGAGGTGGGTGGCAGGATAAAATGTTAACATTGTATTAAAAGAAATGAGAGATGTAATGGAAAGCTCAACCATGAAATTCCTTGGAAATGCAGGGCTTACAAGATTTTAAAAACTATGCATGAAGTCTAACAGAGCATTAAAATAATGACACTAAACACAACAATATTAGCTGTATTTAAAAGGAAACTGCACATATAATTTAAGTTACCATACAACAAAATTCAAGGTTGGGAGAATGTACAAATTATTAATAATATCCGTAAACTTCTAAATGCATTGAAAAGGTTTGGCGAGGTAATGTAAAATAACAATAAACTGTAAATAAAAGTGTAATATGACATGCACATTTGGTTTCGGTAACTTAACATGGAAAGCGATGCTACGCGAAAAAAAAGCGATACATTACAGCTAATTTCACACAAATGGACAGAACATTTCTGAAGCGTAAGCAATTCACAACTAAACAAAATATACCTTTTAGATTAAATTACAAAAATGTTAATGTTAATCTACACCTTTCAGTATTTGTGTATAAACATTATATCGTTTCCTTTTTTGACACAATAAAGTAACATTTTACTACCACATTACATTTGTACATATATAGAAACATAATGGTTTATTTTTAGACTACCAACTTTCGTGTGACCCAAATAACACGCACACTTCATGTAATTTAATACGTGTATTGCAAATTATAAAATTAAAACAATTAAAATAAACTAAAACATTCTGGTAAAATCACAGCTATGCTAGTGCAAAACAACTCATTTCAAAGTTTGTAAATAAACACCCCATCGTTTCGTATTTTTACACAACAAAGTAAAATTTTACCATCACATTACATTTGTACAAATATAAACACACTTAAAACACACAAAACGTGTACGAACAATGAATTTTACGCTAGATTGAGTTATCTGTCTTACGAATATTCATTCTCACAAATACGAATTTTATGTGGCATAACTTGGAAAATATGAAGTTGTTAATTTCCCAAAACCGGGCTTATGTTATCAGCACAAACTGTTGAATGATAAATGTTGACAACGATATATCATAAAAATAATACGTACAAGAAGTTAAAAAGAAAGTGGTAAATGGATAGTTGATAGTGTGTCTTATTTTCAGAAACTATCTAAAATAAATTTGTGTCTCTTGGTCTGCTTACAATACAAGAAATGAATTTAATATAAAACAAATCTAACTTTTCCGACAAGTAAAGCATATTCTGTAAAACTAAATCATGACCGTAAAAAATAATGTATTTTTCTAAGTGTGTACTTTTACCGCCATTTCCTTATGCATCAATGTCTAGCGATGGAAAAATTAGCGTATTAAGTATTTTGTCTTTGTACTGTACTGCAAAGTAGGGATGTTTTCACTTAGCTGAACTTTGGTAAAGATTACTAATATATTTTTATACAATAAAGAGGTGATTTTTATATACAACCAACATTTGTTCTTAACTGATATAATGTATTTCCTGCAGTTCTGAATTAAGCAGTCGCAGAGATAATATTTACAGTAGACAGAGGTTTTAACTTTGCACTAGTCTACTGTAAGAAGGTATGTTTAATTGACATATTGTAAAGGTTGAATGGGGAAGGACATAGTTACTATATGCCAGAGCAATTCAGCTTTCTAAGTGATACTAATTTGACGTGTTAAAAAAAATTTAGACTTCCCTCTCAAAGATTTTTTTATGACTTCAACATACGTAGGCCTGACTTGTATATAGTAATATTTCTGCATGGAATTATATTTCTTGTAATTACTCCCATTGCATGCAATGGTTCAGTGATGAAATGCTCGCACTCAAACACAAAGAGTCATCACAGTGGCAATTATTGATTTTATATGCACTCTAAACGAACGAAGAATATGAAATCCCTAAAGACGAATTACACAATAAAATAGGTCCGCAATTTTTTTTAAAAAGAGAATACGTGTTGGAATGAAATGAATAAAATATCGGCCTGAAGTAAGCACTATAAGCACAGTTTAATATATCGTTTTCAAAAAATTTTCAAAACTAATTAAAATTAGTTCCGACTGTCGCTTTTGATAAATTTTTCGGCATTATCTAATTGTTTTTCACATGTAAGCTGTCATAGCCGATGCACCCGATCTACAGATAAACACATTTTCAAATGAAACATTAATTGCAACGACTTTCAACGGGGAATTAAGATTTTCGCGCTGCTAGGAAAAAAATTTCTGCTCTGCTTTTCCGATTGTCTTCGTACCTGATGGGAAGGAGGGAAGGTTAAGAAACCCAGTGGGCAGCAAGATAGGCGAGGATGATTTTTAAAATTAGCAGTTAGTCTTGAAAGGAGGAGCATTAGGAAGGTTTCGACATTCTTACATGACTCAGGTAAAGTGGTCGAGGATGGAATGGCCCTGGAAGTGGGAGAGGGGAAGATATTCCTTTCTTTTTCCATTCCTTGTACCAAATTAGCACATGAAATAAAGGTTTCAACACGAAAAATCACATTACAAATTTATATTACAAAAATCCTATTACAATATTTACTTTTTATGAGAAATACGTAAATTCATTCGTCCTATCAGCACTTTAAGCGTTTTGTTTTCTAATCTACCGCGTAGGCTTGTTAAATTACAATCAAGTACATTACTAAAGTGATAGAAAAGTCAATAACTTTTATATTATACCTATATGTTGATAATTATCATAATGCAATTGATCTAAGTAGTTAGTATTTTTAAAACAGTTGTTTTTATTATTCAATACAGCTATTTTTTCTTGATAATTTACGCACTGAAAACATGATGTCATACATCATGCCTCATTATAAATGTGACGTCATATGTCCGATTCCTAGCGTATGTGACTTTAAACCTCATTAGAGAATCCCATTTTTATTTTCCAAATAGTTGCCAGTAAAATTTAAAAAAAATCCTTAAATCGTAGTTTGTGAGAAGGAATACCTACCTAATTTTATATTTATATAAATATTTATTAAATTAGAGTTTTAGGTTGTTCTGTTGAGCAATTTGTGAAGCCAGTGCAACAATTCTTCACAAGTAAAAAGTGATTAAAATATCATATTACTTGCACTAATCTAACTTCAAATATACCAAATAGAATAAACGTAACATATTTGCAGCATTTCCTAAACAACATACTTACAGTAAATTCACTGTCACATGTATAACGCACATCGTGCAGGCTTGCTGTGACCGAAGCACTCCGACGCTAAGGCAACTCTAGCGATCTAGATAATTGCATATATATATATATATATATATATATATATATATATATATATATATATATATATATATACGCACACACTCACTCCGCCTTAAACCTTGATGACTAAGAAATCTGTTCAATGATCTTCACATTGGGCACTTAATGTGTATGATATATTAATTTTATTTCCCTAATGTGCTGGGGATCTTTTAGGTTTCACAATGATATTAGAAATAAACAGAAACAAGGTGTGATTCCGTCTGAATATAATCACGTCACATTTATTTAAGGAAAATTTATAACAGATAGAAAAGTTATTAACATACAATTTCAATTACTTAATTAATTAGCTTTCAGAGTCGACCCAAATTTAAATTATAAAAAGTTTATTTTAAAAAACATAAATCAATACAAATATATTAAAAAACATTCCCAGTATAGATTATTAAAGTCCATAAATGATGTTTGTCTGAAGAACTTCATCTGATGGGGTACTTTAAGAAAGTTCAAAAAAGTTCAAAAGATACATTAGCGTCGGAGGTCGGGGCTTCGTTTCCTGGAGTTCACTCGGGAACATGTTGCGAGGGCGCCTGAGTGTTGTTGAGGAAGGGTGGTTAAAATACCAATTCGGCGTCCGGATTTAGGACCCTGTCAGACAGGGAAGTCAGCTTCTATTTACCGATGCGTTGCAAGCCAGGAACTGGATCCCGCGAATACGCGGCTGGGCGCGGATGTGTCTACCGTTTCAAAAAATAATTTAAAAGAAAATGACTAACTATTACACTTTGTACTATGCAGACGGACTAAACTACTTGAAGAAGATTACAGGGATAGCATCCCTTATTTAAGCGACTACATCGTCGGTTGCGGCCGGATGGAAATCTTGCCGTGCGTTCATCCGCCGATAATCACAAACGATCCGTCTGCAGTCGCGACGCGAAGTGTCTCGCGAAGAACCGCGTCTCGTAATTAAAAGTAAAGGTTCAATCAAAAGTGGAGGGGAGGGACTGGGACGTCCGGACCGAAAGGTTCCGAAGTTCCCCGAGTAGGCGTCATAAAAAAACTCTGACTTCGATGTCTCGAAGTTGGTAGCACTGGCCGACTTTAGCGCTACCTGTTGAGGGGTGTCAAAAATAAAAAAGAATCGCCTCTCCCAAGACGTCTGCTATAACAAGGGAATAAAGGGGCAGTCAGGTGCAGCCCTCTGGCGGCCTATAGGGGAAGTTGGCTGGGAGGTTAGCGAATTTGCCGCTATATATCGTGGGGGTCAGCTCCACGGGCTCGCCACAAGAGAAGAAGTTACTAAGTCCGCCGCTAGATGTTGTGTGCGGTCCATATTTGCACACATATTTTTTATGCCAGTCGCCCTTGGAGACTGTCACTGTCTGCTGGGGTTTATGACCGGTCATTGGTCTTAGGCGAATTTTTAGAACCGAGTGGGGAGGGGGGTGGCCAAAAGCGCAACGACGCTGGGAACGAGCGTCCATGACGTCACTCTCGAGGAGTGAACCTAAGACGTATGCGTGACGGTAAAGTCTACGGTCAGCTCGTCTCTGAGAAATGGTAACAACTCGTCCAGAGCTGTTGTATACAGTTTTAGTCATGAAGTGAAGTAATATTACAAACCTGGGACGTGCCTGCAAGTGAGGGAAATGTTAAACGGGCTGGCAACGAAGTCTTAGATCTGCAAAAGATCCGATAGGTCTCTGGGAAAGGGTGCCTCGGTCCACTGGCACAAAGTTTAACTAACACCAGCCTAACAAACAGTAAATCACCTAAAGTAACCCAATTATAAAAAAAAATTCCAAAAAAAAATTAAAATTATAATAAAATTAAAAAAAGTGTCGAAATTCCTAATTTCCGGCACACTAATTAATTAAAAACACAATTAAAATCTTTATCTATTTTTATTTCATCTTAAGTAGCCAAACTTGTTTTTTTCACATGATGAACTTTTCTTGATTTTGTATAATTTTAGCGACAGTATGTTATAAACTGCGTTTTTGAGATAAATTTTAATGGATGGCTGTATGACGCTGTGTCGCACACGGTGTACGGCGGTAAATCTTTGGGGTACTATTAGGCATAATTGACTCTTACACTGATATATTTCTCACATTTTTTTATGTTTCTCATTTCTGTAAAAATCTTTCAGCCCGTCTTGCAAAGAGGACAACTTCAATGTACTGCAGCTGCTGAAAAACTGTAGTTATCAATCAAGTGACTCCTCGATTTTGAACACTCACATTGCGGACAAAAATTTGTCAATATCTTTGAACTCTACTATAAAATGTTCTCGTCTTCCTTAATCAATTTTACTCCCCATCTTTATAGTTGCCTCTGCAATAAATTAAATTCCGTGAAGTGTTGAATGCTTTACAAAGGTCTGTTTCAATTTCCGTAAAAGAAGAAGATGAAATAATGCAAATAATCACTAAAAACTTAAACATTATTTTAATTCAAAACAACAATGTGAAAACATTTTTTCATGCAAATTATGTAGATTTAATGCGTTTGCGAAACCTTTGTAATAGAAACATGTGGAACACATCTCTTGCAGATAAACATTATAATTGCATAACCGTGAAAGTCAAAAATGAATATAAAATGATAAGAATACAATGTTATTGAATAAACTATTTATATAAACAGTCCTTAATCGGTGAAAAACGTTATGTGCAATATTAAAACTATACACTCAATATACAAAATACACAATCCATGGTTTTGTACACTATCTGAGTAAAATAATGTTTATAAAAGAAAGAAAACCATTTACAAAGTTTCAAAAGAAAATACTTGACACTTTTATATGAAACCATGTCAATAAACATAGATCAATAATTCTTGTCTTGTAAACAAAAATCATTACCCTTCATCCTAATTGTTGAGATACTTATAACATAAAACTGTAACTCATAAAAAATAATAACAGTATGCACAGTTTGACATTATTTTCTGATTTCAATGTGTAACATTCAAAAATATAAATAAAACATATGTATGTTCATTTAATTAATATGAAGTAATACTTCAACTTAAAGGAAATTAAAAGTGTATTGAAAACCAAAGAAATGTTATTATCTTGTTGTTAATATTATTTATAGGCATGTGTACTCACAGAATAGCCTGAAGTTAATACTAACCAACATTTCACTCAGGTAAAAATCTGTTTTAAATGCCAACCTCAAATATTTAACTGTAGATAAAATCTGTTAAAGAATTTAGATAATTTATGTTAAAAAATTTTTTCCAACGGCTAGGATTAACGCCGTATTAAGAAGATAATTTCAGCAAAACTTAAACCGTGGCCTTACTTAGTCTTTCAGAAGGGACAAGTCTTATTTTATTATTTTAATAACACAAATTTAGCAATATAAACAACGTTCAGTGCTATTCCGGTCGTACCCATTACCACGATACAAATAAAATCACAGAACACTTAAAACATAAACATTCTTATAGGACAACATATACTCGAAAAATCATAAAGTATCATAAAATTATCCAATGAAACATGTTGAAAATTACGCCTTGACATATACACAAATCCAAACATTCTTTTTCAAAGTCATCCACTTAATTCTCTGAATTTCACTACGTCACAGAGAATAAATATATTAATAAAATAGACCAAATAAATATTGTAAGATTATTCATAATGTCATAAATATATAGCCTACATGGATTTGAATTATGAAATCTGAATTCTCTACGCGTCAGGTAGCTCACACCGTAACATAAAAAAGTCTCATTGATGATTTTTCACAGATTCAAATTCATAAACACAATTTTCGTCTTGGCTTTTTTGTTGTGGGTTCATCCTTGCTGAAAAACTTTTGTACATCATTTGTGTTAGAACGGTCATATTCTTTTTTATCTTTTTTTTTATAGTTCCTTAGAGAAAATTCAGTCATAGCTTTAACTATGTAGTCGGGATCTCGTATGGCTATCGAACGAGTTCGCCGTGGGTCGATTAGTTCAGTTAACATACAGTTTAAATAAAATTTCGACAACTGTTCCTCCATTTGATTCTTTCAGAAATTATCGTCTCGCTCTATCCGTGTTATTTTCATGTCGCATGGAGTCCAAAGTCCATAAAGGCAATACTCGCGTCCGGTTACGTGGAGTTGCCCTCGAATCTGATTAAAATAATGATGGTTTTTTATTAATTTAAGTGACAGTTGTTTTGTTACGAGAAACATTCCAAAATGTGCATTTGCTCTTGCGAATTAACTCATCAGGACTTATTTGTACTGGATTTACTCCTGACGCTGGACGTTTTACTTCCACGGTGCCATCTGTCCCGATGAGTCCATCTAGGCTGGCTCCAAGAAACGATATATCTTTATCAATAAAGAGTCCGCATGCCTTTACTTTAACGTTATGTAACTCTTCCAGCTTTTTTATAGCTTCCTTTTCGTGATCTCTACCCCATATAATTGCATCTGTGTCGAAGTCACTATAAAGTAGAGTAGAAACCAATTTCTGGCACGATGTGTGTGGTTTACGCCTACACACAGTGCCAAAATTTGAAGCGGTCAACATTTTCCTGTGTGTTTGTTTCCATAGGTTACTTACTGTCTCTTTGTAGGACTGTTCCACTTTGCAAGTCTTCGCGCTCTTTTGGTGTTGTTGGTAAAGATTTTCGAAATGTTTCCTTCGTCATCTCAAAATCGTCGCGAGTCATCTGGTTTTTGAGATTGGGGACCATAGTCACTCTCTGCAGGAAGCTTGGAGTATTTGCAACAAACGGCACTTTTGCGCACATACTTTTTGCGCCTGATCTTACTTTTCAAGAATATTCTTCTGCTTTCAAGTTTTTTGGTGTACTTGCCTGGGCTGCATTTGTACATTTTTTCTGTGTAATTTGTAAAGTGGTGTTTTTGTGTTGTATGTCACTACAGCGGCATGGCTCCTGTCCCGATAGCTTCTTCGTAGGCAAAAATTAACCCTCTTACCACCCACAAATTTAGCAACAATGTTATTAAATTGCTGGGCCGAATTGCTATCGACATCATTCAATAGACTTCTTGCATTGTTCAAAATGCAATGCTTTTGAACTTCTTCTACCATGGATAAAATTCCACTATTTCTTAAATCTGGTACCAAATTTTCTTCCTCTTTTCTTGTACAAAAATATTTTTGGCACTGAGAATGATCCCCAAAAATATGGTGTGGAGCATTCAAAGCATTTGCTTTGAAGTTGTGTAACTGCTCGTGTTCACTTATATTTTTTTTGGCTTTTCCAGTGCCTCGATGAAGAGACAATCGATGTTCGCATCCTTAAAATATTAGCAGCTAACTTTTTTCCGGAACACGATGTCACCGAATTTGCCATTGGTTGCGATTTCCTTCAACTTATCATTATAATTACGAAGCACCTGATTCCGGCATTCTACTTTTTGTACTGTGCGGTCAGAATATGGTCGCATTTTTATCAGTGTGTTGTATATGCTGCAATCACCATCCGTGATCAACGTACCAGATATAACTCCATGAAGTTCAACACTGGATCGAAATCCTTCAGCGATTATATCGGCTTCCATACTTCCTGCACTTCCATTCCAGTTTTTGTAGCACACGTGTTCACTGATCACTCTTCCATTTCTTTCAGCATAAGCTCAAATGGAACAATATCTATTTCTTACACTAATAAAGAGAACTTCTCTTGTATAATATCCTACAATTGCTGCCACTCCAGATAATGAACTGTAGCTGCTGTTCTTGTAAGACCTTTTAGCATATGTTCCATCAGCAACAACGGTTAAGATTGGAATTCCGTTACTATCTTCTTCACCTTTTTGTACTGCAAACTTGACTTCTTTTTTTACTGATGCTTGCATTTCTTCCAAAGCAGTAGACTCTCAACCATAACACACTATGTCATGATATTTTGAATAAGTATTTATTGACATAGCAGGAACATCCATGGCTGTGGTTAACTCTTCAAGCTGCCGATGACCTGCCCCTAGGCACATTATTCCTGCTACTTTTGCAGTGTTTATGTCCCTAGACGGTTTCAGTGGGTTGTCTGTTCGAATTAATTTCCTAACATTGCAGATATAGCAATGAAGGGTAAAAATGGATATCTGACCATGTCGCTTCTCACTCACCATATCCATGTTATTTAATGTGCAGCCAAAAGGCTCATGTGAGCTAATGTTCTTAAGTTCTTCAAAAAGGTACTAAATATCAACTAGTCTACGGCCAGACACTGAATCGGGGGGCACGGCAGTGCCCCCGCCAAGTTGAGCGTGAAGCAAACACTGCCGTACCATCCTTTACTGGAACCATTTCGCCGCATTTTCAGGCCCCTATTTGAGAACCTCTGGATAAGACCAGAACGCAGAAATTTTCTTCATCCAGTAAACTATAAAATCACATACCTAAAATAAAAAATTTCAAGTCTGTAGGTCATTTAGTTCCGAAGTTAAGCAAAAGCAAAGTTTCGCATTTATGACACTCACTCACTCATGATCATCAGAATAGAACTAGTACTTCCATAAACTCAGGGAGCTGAAATTTGGTACAGAGTTAGGGTTTAATGGCAACATAAAGGGAAAACTATAAAAACTAGCATAATCGAAGATCTGGAGTACCTGGTGACCCTTATTTTAAAACACAAGAGCCCAACCAAACTATTAAAGATCGACATACCACCTTTACAAAAAATATTCAACTTTGTTTTCCTCTTCATTTGAAGTCAAAAATCGAAGGTCTGAAGTATCTGATGAAGAACCCTCAGCTTGTCTCAGCTGTATTAGAGATATGGTAATTGCCCCTTCTACTATTGGTACATAAAAAAAATCGACTGTCATTGCAAAAATCCAGCGAAGTGGGACACATATTCTAATTTAATCTAGCCTATTGCTTCCCACTGCTGGGAATTTTAATACTCATATAAACAATATTAAAGGAAAACTCTGGATAAGACTAGACTGGCTTTTATACTTATACCTACAAGTTTAACAGAAGAAATAGTCGAAAGATTAACTTTATTCTACTCGAACATTACACAAATTAAATAAACAAATTACACTAAAATATTAAATAATTTCGCTCAAAATTTGGTCAAAATATAAGTCATTAGACTAAGAGTGGCGGTGATACCCGCACACGTCGCTAGATGGCGTTGACTTCAAGAGTATAAAAGCTCAAGCTTCAGCGATCCCCGAATACAACCGGCTTAGGCGTAAATACCGCGCCGATCTTTCAGAAATTAAACCGTCTAAACCGTCTAAAAGAATAAATAATGAACGCGAATGGGCAATACGAAAAACTGTTGCTACTGTACAAGAATCAGAACCGGAAAAAAAGAAAAGAAAGATTTGTAATAATAAAAAAATTCTCTTAAAAATAAAAAATGTGTCAAATAAGAAAAAATAATAAAATAAATTAATAAGCCCACGTTTCTACAAAAAGAAGTGAAATTCCACCAAAAACATTCTGTAAATAAATTAGCCAAGTCTCGATGGAGCTGCTTGTTTATCTCTAAAAAGTAATGAAATCTAGACAAAGTCGTGCCAAGTCTAAGGTTCCTTACTGCGATTTCTTTATTATCATAGTTGATGCGTTTACGGTGAGTCTTGTTAATAACTGCGTAAACGCGAATCATTTTAATGGACTGCTGTATGTCGCAGCCATCTAGGAATAAACTGCACGTTTTCGGTGATACGCACAGGGTCTACAGCGGTAAACTTTCGGTATGTTATTAAGTATAGTTGACTCTACCAATGTGCAAAAATTCAGCTTTGGACAAATTTTTCACAGGTTTGTGCCTCTTTTGGTCTTTGTTTCTTGGACTGATAGCCAACATTTTACAATGGATATTTATAAGTAAACATTATTTTTACGGTGTTTTCCGTTGGATCTACAGCCCTAACCAAGGTTTATTTATTGCGCATTGTAAGTTTACCTAAAAAAAAATACAACTTAATGACCTGTATTCGAGTTATTCTTGTATTAAAAATTTTCAAATTGTGGGTTCTTCTGAATGCCATTACATAAAATGGGTTTAAAAGATTTTTTCTAACTAATATTTTTACGGTGAAAATCAATTTGATCTTAGAATTAACCTTTCCTCGAAACTTTGTTTAGTCGGTTACTTAAAAATCAATGTTATTATAAATCGCTGATCCAAACATACTATTAATCGAGCTATCTATAATAACATTGGAATTTGATAGAAACATTAATCACATCGCCAATTTCACTAACTACATTTGAGTAAAATGTGACAAACGTAAAATGCAAGAGAAAATAATATAGAAGCCGAAAAAAATTATTCGCTCTGACAAAGAAACGAGGCACTACGCGCCGTAATTATGTGGTTTTCCGGCAATAAAAATAATTTACTCTAGCATTACAAAGTTGAATTTTTTACCACAAGTGCTACTTGAAAACATAAATATGCCAGAAAAAATATTTCATTTTAGTAAACAACGTAGAAATACTGGCATCAGTGTTAACCATTTTGAAAAAAAATATATATTATTATTATTTATTGCATAACTAACTAATGCGAGAGTTGGAATTAACTTTTTAATTAACTCTAATAATGTAATTGGGGTATTAACACGCTTTTATGTGTTTCACTTTTAACTAACAAAGAATGTAATAAAAAACTAGAAGTCTATTTTAACCTACTTCTAATTGTCATATCGAAATGAAACATTGTATGCAACCTATATATGTAGTTCGGAAGAAAAAACTGTAATTGGGTATTTCGGAGCTGATCTTATGATGGAGAAAAATTAAAAATAAATTATATAGTTTAATAAAAATAACTATAAACACGCTTTTATCACGCACTATAAAGTATAAAATAATGAAATTGAATTAAATTCAAACAAACCTTCGGTAATTATAAGTAAGCTTGTCACTTCTTTTTTTTATCGAATGGTTAATTCAAAAAAGCGTGGAACGCTTTATTTAAACTAATGTAAAGTACACACAATCAAAGCAGCAAATTCGGCTAATAGCATTACTGTGCTTTCAGCATTATGAACGTGATTTAAATGTTGAATTAAGTGTTAACATTTTTACATGTAAATGAAACATTAATTTTATTTATTAATTTAGGTAATGAAATAAAACATTTTTTTTAAGAAGCTAGTGTCATGTCTGTAAACGCTTTTCACGCCTGTAACAATTTATTCATTTCTTTATAGTTAAAAAAATATTGCTCTTGTGTAGTTTATACTTTTTTTAGACTATGTGTAGATATTATATTTACACTCTATACTTGAATTAGTTAAAACTGCTCCACATCAGTGAAACTTACTGATGATTTGTTTAACCTTTTCCACTTGAATCAGTCAAATGTTACCAATTATTTCAGTAAATTATATTTACTATTTTAACTTTTGTTAATATTTTTTACAGTGAATTACACCGACCATAAACAAAATTTTCATCGCAGTCCACTGATTTTCCAGTAGGTATTAAGTCGTCAACTAATTTTTCAGTAAGTTCAATTTTACTGATTAAAACTACTGATTCAGGTTTTGAGAGTATGTGTTTACACAAGCTTAATATTAAATTTTCTTTCACTGTCTAAATGTTTCGTACGGACAAATTTAAACACTTACTGTCATGTAACTGTGCCTTTATTTGTTTCCAAGAGTGTTTTTCTGCTTAACATTGTGCACTTTTACTAACGGATCACACAAAATTTCTTAATTGTAGTATTGGAGTGCTTACTTGTATTTTTGGTCTATTGTTTGCACTTATTTGATTATTTGAATTTTATTTTTATTAATTAGTTTTGGTAACTCTAGTCTTTTTTAGTGTTTTAAAAGATTAAAACAATGCAAGTTAAGTGTTAGAGAAACTGAAAGCCTTAACTTCGTCCCTTATAAAGAC
The DNA here is from genome assembly GCF_032445375.1 of Bacillus rossius redtenbacheri. NCBI lineage: Eukaryota > Metazoa > Arthropoda > Insecta > Phasmatodea > Bacillidae > Bacillus > Bacillus rossius. Next base: position 24,145,944 of record NC_086336.1, on the reverse strand, counting down.
AATTAAATTATTAAAAATAAAATTACTGGAAGTAGTTGACGATTAATTCACTTCTAGGTGATATGACTCGCAACAACGATTTTATGTTTGTATTATATGCGGCACGAACAGGCGCGTAGGAAGAAAATATTTAATGGGGGGGAGGGGGGCTAATGAGAGTATCATTATAAGTGGTAGAAAAAAATTTTTATTCTAAGGAGCAAAATGGTGCTATTTAAGCATTTTTCGTACATACAAATAGAATGTACTACTAGCAGAATTTTTTTATAACTTTTAGAACTTTTTTATAACAAATTTACTTAAGGCTCGGCATCCCAAAACAGTGTTCACTTTTCAGTTTTCGCCTCGTAGAATTCATTTTAGGCAATTTGTTGAATTTTCCCACTGCACAGAGTACATAAATTACAAGCACCTTCATATTTAGTCCCCAGATATCATCAAGTTATCTAGAGCTGTAGAAAAGGCAAAGATGTATTTATAATTAAAAATATGTTTGACTAATTGCATCATAATTACATGAGGGTGATTGCAGATTAATATTTGTAGTGTGAGATAATATATTTTGCTAACTATCTATAGTTATATTTACATTTTCTTAATATGTGCTAACAAACAACTGCAATAATCAAAACAAGCTATAATCAAATATTTAAGTGAGGCTGAGCCTTGAGTAAACAATTTAACAAAGACGTCATTACCCCACTCATTGCCCACTCTAAAGTAGGCCTACCTAATTTTATTTGAATATCAGGACAGGAGAACTCTTAATGTTACACACCTTTTATTAAATATTCTTAGATGATGTCAATATTCAGAATGTATTGACACAAGCATATGGTGTACCTAGTGTCCACTGAACATTAATTTAAAACGTGACAGAAAAGCTGCTTTACCATTAATAAATCTGAAAATCTAAATATCTTATGATAAGTTATATGACAAAATAACACATTCAAAATGATAAAGTCATATCACAATATAACAAAACTCGGAATAGTGAGCCGTTTGACATATTACTATCATAGCATTTTTATGTTCCTCATAATTTAATTAACAATACATAAAAACACTATCAAAATTCTCAGAATTATTTGTACGAACAATCCGTATTTTTTCATTGACAACTACACAACTACTAGAAATTAAAATAAAAAATTAAAAATGGAAAAACAGCTTTTCGAAATAACACTCATATCATTTTATTAAGGAAAGTAAAAATTTTATTTTGGTACTATTAAAAATTAAAAAAGTCAATATTTTAATTTTTTTACTGTCAGACTCCCCATAAGAATAAGTTTAAAATGCGAACCCCACAGAATAGGCGAGTGAAGATGCTTAAAAATAACTACAAATCTGCTTGATAAATTCTTCTTCAATGATTTGTAGATTCGAAGAAATTTTTTTATTACTCGATGGAATAATCACGAGTGACGAGCGGAAAAAAAATAATGTACCGACATACTTAGTTTTAATGTTAAATATATATATTACATATGGTTTTCTGGATCATGTAAAAATTCGTCTCAGTCTAAACTGCTCAAAAGTAATACCTGAGTTAAAGGATTCCAACTCTTCTTTAGAATCTTTGTCTTCACAGGCATTACAGCCTAATGTGCACTGCTTTTTAGGCGGTGGTTGTGATGAACTACAGGACTGTACAGAACGGTTTTTGAAGAAAAAGTTGATGCTTTTCTGAGTCATTGTACGCAGCAAAAATTAAAATACTGTTATAGATTTTCTCCTTAAACCCTAAATGTTTTTCATCACTGCCATTCCGCAATACTCACTCACGATACAACAGATAAATAAGTTTATTTTAAACAGTTCTGTAGTATGGCTCACAAAGTTTATTTGACTTAAAAGCAAGACGTACAGCTTTTGAATGATGACTGATGTGGAAAGCCAGGTCGTTACCATTAGGTAGAAACGAGGCGGTGTAGACAGGTCAGGTAGACAAGGGTGGAAAAAAACGGAGCGTAAGCTACTGCAACGAGCGGAAACATTTACTGGTCTTATATCCCACAATAATATTTCCGCTATCAGCACTATGAAACGTGAATATTTAGAAGAAAACAAGAACAGTTGCCGTATTTATTATGCCTGTACACTTATCGAAAAGTCTTAATTTATTTTAAGAATAAAGTAATGCACAGACAAGAAAATCCCACAAAACCACTAAGCATTGCAATGAAGACAATGCCTTTTGTTCAGCTGATGCAATGGCAGGGCAAAACCATCACATTGCCCGGCCATGAAATGTTATGGCCGGGCAGTCGCCTGGGTCGCCCCCCCCGGTTCCTACGCGCCTGGGCACGAATGAGAAGGGGGCATATTTGCCGTGGAGAAACATCCACCACCAAACTTATTTTCGTGTGATGTCGTTATACGCTTCTTCTTCTCGGTATTAAAATTCTACAAGTACGTGGCAGGTTCAGATGTTATTCATTCATTGGACACAACAAGGAGGCTGACACGTACACAATAACCCATTCTAGAAAGAGGGGACAGCTTAGATCCTATTGGCCGCACAGAGGGCGTGGCTTAAAGCAGGTAGTTTTGTTGACGTTTTGGACTGTCGAGCTTCTCGTACCTATCCGTTTCTGGGGCACCTTTTAAGCTTGGAAGGTAACCGACCCATGCCGGACCAACTGTGGCCACTTCAAATATGGCCAGGGCCCGTTGATAAATTTCTGGGAACTGCAAATTGTTTTTGGGACTACGTGCCAAAATTTTCGATAGTGGCTGCACCACAAACCACCCTCCTCTATTCACACAAACGGTACTGTTGGGATTCCTATGCACAACAAGCCTTCGAAAACCTTCAGTGTCTATGTGGACAAAACCATACATTGGCGAGGCGTAAAAAAATGCACATTTCAATGTTTTCATTTGTGAGACTTTTAATGGAAAATTGTTTGGTGGGCAGACTGTACGTGAACGGCGTGCCGGTGCGGTTGGCAGCCTTGTTCCCAGACATCCAGCTGCCTGTGAGACCAGGTACCGCAATGTTGTCTCCTCTGGTCGTCTGGGACCACTCCCGCAAGTGGTTCGTGCCATCTTTCTCGAACAAGGTAACTTTTATTCTCGGTACGCCCAAAATATAATGGTCTAGTATGGAAATTAATGTTTGTTTTTCGTACGTAAGGATTTTGTGGAAGTTAAAAAAATAATAATAATTTCAAGTTAGATTTCTATTTTGACCGTTTCGAAACCTAAAATATACAGTTATTTTACAACTTTACATAGAACATCAAGTTGTAAAGTCTCAAACTTTATTTTACAATATTTTCGAATTTTAACTTTAATGTGATATTTTAATGAGCAGTTTTTTTAGTTTCCAACTTATCAAGGAAAAAAATGTGTGCAGATTTCAGTTAACTGTAAAAAAAAAACATTCATTCTGTAAAAATCAATAAATCAGGGCAACATAGGCTCTCAGATGTTCTACAGGAAGAAAAGTTAACAGAGTGACCGATTTACCTACAGGCAGCCTGAAAGCGGGCTGGAAAAACGATAATCGTTCAGCAGCTGGCCAAAAAGCATGATTACAGGTCCGGAGCGTGACATCGCTATTAGTTTTAAGGGAATATATTTTCTTTATATTACCCAGCTTTGCCAGGCAGCCAGTCACGTAATGGTAGTGGCAAGCCAGAAAGTAAACAGTTCTGCAAAACCAAGACGAATAAAATAGAAATCCCGTAGTAACGGCAAATTAATTAATTTTGGTAATAAAACATTCCAAAAAAAAATATGATTTTAATCGTGACTGGTTTAGTTGTGGTTCTGAATCTCAGTTGGTATTTTCGAGGTGCAGAAATAAAAATAACATTATATAATAAGTTCCTGTAACCAACAGGAAAGGAACATTACAAATAGGAACATATAAAATGAGCACCATATTATTTTTAATATTTAATAAATAATGTTATATTGGAGCCTACAAGAAATTGATAAATTTTAAACCAAATTTAGCAAATACATAATGACGAAGTCAACATTCTTTTATTCAATTTTACGAAGTGTTTTTAATTTTTTCAATAGAGCATCCCATTTTATTATGGGAGCCGGAAAATTAATAAATATTTATTTGGCATTAGGAGGTTTATGAGAAGCAATGTAAAATATTACCTTCCAGTAAACAACAATTTCAAATTATTATATAAATTATTTTCTGCATAAAATCTTGATATCAAAATTTAATTCCCTTGAAAACTATGCAATTAAACAAATATTTTGTGAATTTGCTGTTCATGCCGTTATTTATAAATGAATATTTTACGCTAATTGTGCATGTGTCAAAAAAGTTTATCCTATATTTTTAAGTATAAAATATGTATCTTAAATGTTTTAACACATTTATGCCATACCTACTTAATTTTTATGTTAACCCTCTTCCCCTTTATATTTTGTCCATTCAGACCAGTTCCAAGAACATTTTCTCAGTTGATGTCAAAAGCCCAAAGTACGATTGGTGCAGGGGGCATCAAATTGACGGGAGGATTTTATTTCCTGCTACTGGTTATTTGGTAAGCAATTCAGTTTTTATGCACCTATAGTGAAATATTTTTAAAGTGTATATATATTATATATAAATAAAGAAAGAGACTTCTTTATGACACTAAATAATGCATAAGACACAACTTTTACAGCCCAGTGACTAAGCTCATATGTATTAACCGAAAATGATATCAGGGAATATGGTAAAAATATTAAGTACTATGAAAAATATTGAAAGGCTGAAGAAAAATAATGTTATTTAAGTTTTTTTTACAAAAGAACAAGGTAAAAAAATTCGTTGATGTTAAGTTACTTCATGGAAAATCACTAGAATATAATGTAATTTCTTATAAAGATAAAAAAGATTTTTAAATTTTAGCCTATTTAAAATTAATTTTTTGAATGTTACGACGTGAGGACACATTATTAACCTTTTGGTCTAGTAGAAAAGATTTGATCAGAATGAACAATGGGCTAACAAAGTTTGTTTTGTGGAATTAAGGTGAGAAATTAATTTCTGCTGAATATTTCAAATTTGCAGCTCTCTACATCTACGATAGTGAGTAGTTGGGCACTATTCAGTTGAAACTCTAATCGTCGCCCTTATAAAACCTGGGTTAGCAGTCACGGATTTATCTTGGCGTTCTAAATATTGCTGATAAAAAACAAATCCACAACGTGCGCTGAATTTCTCTAGGGCTGACATTATTGTTTTTTGACTATAACCTGATAATAATCTCTAAACGTTTGTTTATAATTTTAAGCCTAACTTCCTCTTCTTCCTTTTTTAAGATAAAATTATTTTCTTTAAATGCAGATTTTTTCCTACAGTGATTAAAATTAAACGAAACACCTATATATATATATATATATATATATATATATATATATGTATGTATATATATATATGAATTAATAAATTTAGTGCTGAAATCTTAGTTGGGTAGTATTTTACTGTGACTTACATTTTCTATCTTTAGGTAATTGTGTGGCAGACTTTAGCAGCACGGAAAGGTATAGCTCAAGAAAATTTGGCAGTGTGTTTCATTGATGTCTTTTTCCATCATGCTACAGTACTGGATGATAAAGGTGAGTACCGGCCAACGTGTTTTCGTGAGTAATGGCCAACGTGTTTTCTTGAGTGATTATTTTTAATTAGCATGAACTGATTGGATTTTCTACAGTAAACAATGCTGACAATATTCACGGCTGCTTGTCTTACATTTTATTTTCACTACTGGTACGACATTTTTATAATTTAACATCATGGAAGATGTCACTCATCGCCCAAACACCAGCATGGCATGGACTGGACATGACAATTAAATATTGAGTATAAAGTTAGAGATAGTCTTGTTACGTATCATACCAATGTGTGGGTCAAAAATATGTTACTTAAAAAAAAAAAAAAAAAACAAGATTTAGTGAAGTACAAATTCAAGTACGAAACATAAATTTATTCTTGGAGTTAAAAATTGTTGGGATGCAGAACAATTTTACATTGTTGAAGTCCTTCTTAACCTTGCCATTGCCGCATATTCCAGTTCAAATCATTAAGGAAATTATGTTTCATAACATTTTGTGATTGTTAGTAACAATGAAAACATTGCGGTAAATATGCTTGATAACGTCTGATAATGGTTGGTAACTATGAATTAGAATATGTGTCTTTAAGCACAGTCACTTTCATAAAATTTTTGTTTAAAACTCTGTGCACAATATGAACGTTACAATTAAGCCAATGTTTTAGACGTCTAACTAATATTGCTAAACAATTACCTGAAGAAAATTTCTCCACCAAGATACCACGTAATCATTAGACATGGCCACCCTCCGAATTTATTTCGCAGATATATTATTTTTGTTTTATTTATTTCGAGTTTTTGTATATATTTTATTTTCGGATGAAAACTTTGAAACTTTGCTGTTTAAAGCTGTTTTACTGTAAATTTTTATATGTGTTTATATATATATTTTTTTTAAATTCAGAGAACAATTTTTAATATTCCACCGCTTTCCTTTTTGCGCACAAACCATTGATGCTAATTAGTCAAGCGAACGTGTCAAGCGTTTGAAGTTGCGGAAGATGTCTCCACAAATTCAGCAATGCTAAGCATGTATATTTACTATATGACGGGAAACGCATGAGGACCATCACGACGCCAACAGTTGCACGACAGCAGAAGTCAACACGTCGCACACTAGCAGGGCGTTCAAAGACACAGTTAAATGATCAGCAAACTATTAATCAAGGTTAGATCTATTACTTTCAGTCTGGGGTTCAGGAACTATCACTGCCCACGCTATTGACCACATAACATTTTGGTTTGTCATAATAGTAACATAAAGCACATTTAGACTTTGACCTCAAAGTTTCGCAGCTGTAATAATCTTTGACTTATGATGATTAAAAATAGCGAATTGTCAAATCCCAACTTTTTTTTCACTCCGAATTTAAAATTAAAAACGTAAAGAAAACTTTAAATATATCTCTCCAATAAAATCATGGTGTCAAGGATTGAAAATAAAATAATGTTTAAAAAATGAAAAAAATATATATATTATTAATTCAATTTCTCAATTGTTTTTAAACCTAATAATATTTCCAATTAATCAAATAGTTTAATTTTATTTTCAAAAATGCACAAAATCTTGGCAAACACTAATGGAATTAACGTAGAATATATTTTAGACTTGTCAGTGTTTAAATTCTTAATTTACTCTATTTAATCCCAAAATTTACTTCAAATCTCCTCAAATATCAAATCATTCCACCGTATTTGGAGATTTGACTGGCCCATCCCTAATTTAAAAAGATTATTTGTCTTCACTTAAAAGAAAAATATCTGTCTTATTGCAATTTCACTAGAAACGTTGATTGTATTATGAATAGTATGAATTAACTTCACATGTCACAATTTACTTCAAGTTTACAAATGAATGAACTTATTATTTAAAGCTCTTAAACATAGTAACTACATTTAAAACCAAAGAAAATTTTAGAAAATTGTAATTTACTTTTGATCAGTTCTTTAAATATGTAAACACGCTCATTCACCACGACACAGTGGCAAGTGAAATTACCTACTTATAAAAGTCCGAACCAAGTGCACGTGTGCATGGATAATTGATTCTCTATAATTGATTCTCTGCCAATATCACTAATAGAGAAAATTATAAATTGTACGATAGTAGTGTATAAGAGTTCCTCTGGCGCCAGGCTTTGGCAAGAGGAGCCGGGGGAGCAAAACCATCATGGATTGTGACGTCATGGTGGCAATTTTCATTATCCATGACCTATGCCTTTTACGATACCTTATCCTTGACATTCTAAATTTGTTAAAAAAAAAAAAACTAAAAATTTGCCCAAAATTGTTGAACATTCACAGAAATCTGCCAAAAAATCTAATTTTTTTAGAAAAAAAATTCCTTTAAATAATCCAAAAAAAATTGAAAAAAAAAATTACCATTTCGAAAGAAAAAATTTACGTTTTGAGTAAAAATTTCCTGTTTTAGTCCTTTAAAAGTGTTAATGGCATCAAAATTCCCCTTCTCAATTACCTATGGTATCATGGCCGCCATCTTGTATACTAGAATATTACAATTATTTATATGTCCACCATCTTAAAAATATATAACTTTTAAGCTAGAAATATGGATAAATTTTAAAATTCACAAAAAAAAATTGAAATAATAAAATTTCAATAAAATATATTTATAAACCCAGTTGCACATTTCGTTACGGTCGCCATCTGGGATTCTAGGAAACATTAGACAATTGGTTATGCCCACCATCTTGGACATGTATGATATCATGGTTGCAGTTTATTCACGACCACCATCATTGATTCTAGATTGTTGTAATAATCGTTACGACCACCACCTTGAAAATATATAATAATAGTAAAAAAAATATTTTTTAATAAATAAATATTTATACTAAAACACTGAGATATCATGTATCATGATGTCATAACCACTATCATTAAAATCCGTTAATATTATCAGATTTCAAATGTAAAAAACTAAAAGAAATTATAATAATATAATCAACCAAATTTATAATAAAACTTAAATAAAACACGCATATACGTCCTTTGTTCGAACCCGCTGAGGGCAAAAAAATAGCTACAGATACTTCCTCCACGAAAGCCACCGACAGACTGACATCCCACCATTAATTTCAAAATAAGATACCTGTACCCTATATGGCCTAGTTAAGCTTCAGATATTGTTTTTAATTGTTTAATGACATAGAATTGCATAATGACACCTGGAAAGAAAAGAAGGAATACCATTTACACATACCAGAGAGATGGCGAGAACATAAATTTATTTTTAAAAAAAGTGCACATCCGCCATATTGGGTACACTGTGTACTCAATATGGCCTACACATAAGTGGAATTAAAAAAATCACATTAACATAGAAACAAATAACTTCTAGTCTGAATTTTCACAGTATGGACAACATAAATAGTCTTTGTCATCTTTTGTCAGTCCGACACATTCTTCATGAAGATATTGTCCACAACTAATGCACAAACGCATGGCCTTCACTGAAGTTTCGTTGCATACCCTACAATACCAAGAATCTTGAGTTTTACCTGAAGTCAACTTGGCCTTCTTCGTTGCATATTTGCTTGGAAGGGCTTCTGATTGTGATGATGGCTTAGAAATGGTGGGCACATTTTTTGAAAACAATGATTTCTTCAGGAGAACACCTTTGCTGTTAATAGTAGGTTTTCTCTTCTAAAATGTTTGAGATTTTTCTTCGGGGTTGGCAATAAATCAGAACATGAATTGTTATAAGCATTGTTTTTCCCATTATCGGAATCAAAAAAGGCTTTGCGAAGTTGCTCCACAGATGGTTCAGGTGGCGGTTGCAACTATGATGGTCCAGGCTGTGGTTGCTGCAGTTGTGATGATTCGGGCTGTAGTTGCTGCAGTTGTGAAAGTAGAGTCTGAGGTTGCTGCATTTGATATGATCCAGTCTGTGGTTGATGCAGTTGAGATTGTCCGGGCTGTGGTTGCTGTAGTTGTGATGGTTCGGGCTGTAGTTGCTGCAGTTGTGATGGTACAGTCTGAGGTTGCTGCACTTGATTTTGTCCGGGCTGTGGTTGCTGTAGTTCTGATGGTTTGGGCTGTAGTTGCTGCAGTTGTGATGGTTTAGTCTGAGGTTGCTGCAGTTGAGATTTTTCGGGTTGTGGTTGCTGTAGTTGTAATGGTTCGGACTGTAGTTTCTGCAGTTGATATGATCCAGTCTGTGGTTGCTGCAGTTGTGATGGTCCTAAGTCTGGTGGTTCCAGATTTGGTGGTCCAGAATGTGGTAATTCAGATGCTGTGCTTGGTGCAAATGCAATCATAGGAATCGCATTAGGAAAATATGGGTACATACCTGTTGCTTTAAACCCAGACTTTATGTTTGACATTGTGAGTGATTTGTCCCATACTTTTGTGAAGATTCTTCCAAGATGTTGTTTTGATAGGGTTCTTTCACCATGGTGATGCCAGTACAACATTACCTCTTCGTCCCAGTGGTATTCGAAGGAACGGAAAACTGCCTTATAAATAGGTTGATGTTCATGTGTTGTATTAGAAGGAAGACAGTATAATACGATATCATACAGCACTGCAGTGCCCACTATTTCGTAGTCCAGGTGGCTCTTGGCAACATCGAAAAAAAGTACACAATGACCTGCTGGTTTATGATGTCCAAAATGGTGCAGCCATTCAATTAAGGTGTTTGTTGTAATGAAACCCTTCGGAGTCATGATGCAAACTGATCCTACTGGCAAATCATCAGAAAATTCTGGCCTCATTCGTTTTTCCTTGAATAATATCATTGGAGGAATGGCTACACCCGTTGCACTCACACAAGTGACAATCGTCACATTTTCCCTGAGCTCATTGCCAATGATGTGGACTCGACGTGAACCTTTTTCTGCTAGCTCTTTTGGTTCTCTGTGTAAATTCAATCTGCATCCTTTTCCGTCCATGTTCAACAGTATTTGTGGTCTTCCAAAAATATTGTTATCCTCGTAAATCGCTTTTATTTTACTGAAATGGTCTTCAACTACATATTTGTTTAATTTTTGCGCTCTAGCAGGATTGAGGTTTTGCCCTTTTCTGATCGAAAGTCTAGGGTTATGTATCAGAAATTGTCTTGCCTATTTACAACTCGCGATTTGCGTAATAACAGAAAACTGATGTTTGATGTTTTTCTCACAGTATGTGTACACACGTAACCTTAAAACTTCCGGTGTAACAGGATAACCAACTTCTGCAAGACGCTTGATTCGAGAACAGAGTTCCGCAGTTTGTTCTTCAGACAAAGCGAACTTACGTCCTAACTTTGATTTGGTAACCGTGCCAGATTTTACATATCTCCGCAAGGTCCTGCGTGGAATACCAAAACGTTCCGCTGCCTTGTAATCTGACATTTCTTTCTTCTTAATTGCTTGTAAGGCTTTTTATAGATCCTCCTGTCTCCGCCTGCCTCTTTTCTTTGATGGCAACTTCATTTCTGAAAAAAGAAACCATTTATTGTAGACAACAAAGCATAGATAATTTATCTATAAATTTCCAGATTTTAACATAACATATCTCGAATTCTGTACGCTGTATCGAAAATTTGATGAAATTTTAGAGTTTCATCAAAGATATACAAGAAGCCGAATTATTAATTTCCATTATAAAAAATATCAAATTTGAAATAAATAATGTAATAGAGGGAGGGAGAGGAAATGCAAATCGAAAATTTACTCAATATGGCCTACTAGTCCATATTGGTATCTATTGCTTCATAAAGATTTTTAGGTTAGAAAACATTGTTATTAATTTTGTTGCGAACTGCTATGACTTTAATCTAGACACTATTTACTGTCAAAGAACACATCAACAATTTTCATACAATTTATTATATAATTATTATAAACTAAAGTTACCAACATTAAATTTATAATCCACAAATGCCTTGTAACAAATAAACACACTTACTCGTTGCACCAACAGCTCATGGATACTATGCACCTGGTAAACGAAACACACTCTTCTTGTTACTTTTAGAAAAGGGTGCTGGCGCCATCTTTTGTATAGATGGTGACATTACGAAGAACTACCCATATAGAACAAAATGTTACAGAGATGTTTCAGAAATATAACTTTGAAACATTGTAACATTTTTGAAACATTGCGCAACCTACCTGAAACATCTCGGATATATTTCAGAAACGTCAAAATGTCCGCCCTGTGAAATATTTCAATGAAACCTCCCTGCAACATCAAATGGTAACGTTTCTGAAATGTTTCCACTAATGTCCCATCAATATTTCTGAAACATTTAACCGAAATATTTCCATAAATGTTCTGAAATACGTATAAAATGTATCATGAGTAGTATAGGAATGGGCATACTGGGACTGGCGCCGGCGCGTGGTGTGTGGCCGGTGGTGTCGACCGCCATCTTGGATTGTGACGTCACGGCGGCCATCTTGGATGGTTGTGACCTTGACCTTGACCTTTGACATTGATCTTAAATTTGATCCTCAAAATGTGTCAAAATCCGACAAAAATTGGGCAAAATTTGCCCAAAATTCCTCAAAAATTGCCAAAATTTCAATTTCTGTGAAAAAAAATTTCGCCAAAAAATCGCAAAAAATTCCACAATCCAAAAATTAGGATTTCAAAAATCCTCAAAAGTCGTTTTGCCCAAGAAAGAACCCTAATTCCTAAAACTGGCTTAAAACTCGTAAGAGATAGCCGCTTATAAGCCATTTCTAGGAATAAGGATACCATGACCGCCATCTTGGATTATGTCGTCACCGATGCATTTTTCGTTACGGCCGCCATCTTTAACTTTTTTATTTATTATCCGATTTTAATAAAATATTTTTTAAAAATTATAAAAAAAATTAAATAATAAAATTTTAATAAAACATTTATAAAAAACAAACATTAACGACACGGAGTTCGGAGTCCTCGGTTCGAACCCGGTGAGGGCAAAAAAAATTAAAAATGGCGACAGGCTCCTTCCTTAATGGTGGCTGCAGGCAGACTGACTCCCACCACTTTTCTTAAAGCAGATATATCGTCACCTAGTATGACGTCATGTCCGCCATCTTGTCTTCGTTGCTGGAGACCACCATCTTGTTTTCGTCGGCGAGAGTGCGCTGACGCCATGTTAGTTTAGTTCTTATCCGCTAGAGTGCAGTAATCATTTATTACTAAGGTGCCCGCCATCTTGAAATTCGGACGCCATCTTGAAATCATGTAATAATGTAGCTAGAAAAGCGAAAAATTTCTAAATACGTTAAATAAATCACTCATTAATTTACATATTGATTCGATCCGCTCCTGTCCTTGGTTCGATACTTGATCGATGCAATAATGTCTAATTTTATGTAAAATAATAATAATTTCAATAAACCATGTTTAACATTCGTAAAGAGACTCTAAATCCTCTACTACCATCATCCTATCAGACGTCAAGACCACCATATTGGAAATTCGTAATTTTAATGCTAGCGATTCGGGAAAAAGTTCAGAAATCATTAAATAAATTTGTAATCCATATAATGATTAATTAGATCGACTAAGGTCCTTGGTACGATCCCAGGCCGATACAAAACAACTTTAATATTTTAAAAAAGCACCACTAAAGTGTAAGGTTCGAGGAATTAAACACCGCAAGTTCTTTTACAAACATAATATTTATTACATAATTTCTATTCTACTACAGGATCACTTACGAAAGCCAGCAATCTTATAATCATTTAGTTCCGCAGCGGTGTGAAATGACTAATTCTTAGCTCCAATCGGTTTATACTAGACAGAGTCCAGCCAGAACCTTTACAGACATAGTCCACCTCTTCTTGACAGAGTTTCTAGATACCGTTTTTAACAGTTTGCTTCACATCGTTAGAACTGTAAATTAGTGCAGCCGATGTCTTGAATGCACACTTCTTCACTTTGTCATCGAACGGATATGGCTTTCCATATATACAGTCCAACCACAAGTTATATTTCAAAGGTCCGTTTGTTGCTACATCATCAGTAAGCTGATTGATTATCTTCTGTCTGATATCGTCAAGAAAATTACAAATGTCCTTCGACTCACCGAACGTATTTAGACAATAGTAGTCTTTCAAAGTTCCACGAAATGCAGACTGCGCCAAGTAGAAGCCATTATCGTTCACTTGTAATGCTCCGAACACAGTCTTAGGTTTAGTTCCATGTTCAGACATCATAACAATCGGTTGCTGGGCATCTGTTTTTTTGGTTGTACGCTTTCGTGTCTCCAATCTAAAGCGAGGAGCCGAAATGTCGGCAGGTAGTTCAGCAGTAGGAGCACAGACTCCACCGTTACATTTTTTCGCATGATGTCGCAAACTGTCAATTCGAGTAAACCATTTAAGGCACTCATCACATCGAAACTTCATGCGAGAAGGATTCTTCGTGCATTTGCTCCGCTCATGTCATCGTGCATCATGGGAAAATGCGAACGACGTATCACAGTAGCTGCAAGGATACCGTGGTGATGAAGACGATCCTTTCAGACCCGATCCAGATACAGACATTGCAACAGTAGTACCATTTCCAGGCATTCTCTTATGCACATCGATGCATCGTTGTTGCGCCGAAACCTTTACTTTCTGCCGCACAGCAGGACCTTTGCATGCCTTCATGTGCGTTTTCATATTATCTTTTCTGGCAAACTGCTTATGACATTTCTCACAAACAAACATTTTACGATATAGGTTCTTGGCACATTCGCTCCTCTCGTGTCGCCGGGCATTGCTGTTGTTTGAGAAAATCTTGTCGCAGTAACAGCACCGATGTTCGCTAGTTGTCAAATCAGCATCCATTGAAGTCTCCATCGAGGTCGTATCGTCGATCGTCGTGGTTTCCTGCACATCCAGCTCAGTAGTCATTAAGCTATCTTCTGCTGGTGGTATCACATCTGTTGAAATCTCCTCCAATGTCGACGTCGTCGTCGTTGCCAACGGGATCTGCTCCACCATTGTCGTCGCTGACGTCAAGGTTCCCGTAGACGATGGTACAACGTCCATCGAGTTCGGCGTTAAAGTCGGTAAAGATGCCATCGAGTTCTCAAGAACAGGTAATTACACGACTTATGCACCAGATGAAATAATCTAGGTGATCCTTACACCGTCGACGACAGTAACAAACTGAGCGACCTGCTGTCTAGGACTCGCTTATATACATGCACCGGATGGAATAATACGCAAGTCAAATCAAGAACCATTTACTATAATACTAGAGTCAAAACAACATTAAAAATAGAAGGACCATCAACGAAAAGGCAGCACATTTGGAAGCACCGACAACGAAAAGGCAGCACATTTGGAAGCACCGACTACGAAAAGGCAGCACATTTGGAAGCACCGACTACGAAAAGGCAGCACATTTGGAAGCACCGACAACGAAAAGGCAGCACATTTGGAAGCACCGACAACGAAAAGGCAGCACATTTGGAAGCACCGACAACGAAAAGGCAGCACATTTGGAAGCACCGACAATGAAAAGGCAGCACATTTGGAAGCACCGACAACGAAAAGGCAGCACATTTGGAAGCACCGACAACGAAAAGGCAGCACATTTGGAAGCTCCATCAACAAAAAAAAGGCAAAAAGGAAGCACAAGTTACGAGATCTATGTCTTAGTTAGAAATCAGAATACAAGAAATAAAAACATTAAATTCTTATAATTTAAATTATTTATTTTATTGCTTTACACTATACAAATGCAAGTAAAACAAGCCATTATTGTATGTAGCCAGCATTCCTCAGTTCCTTGAGTATGAAGGATATTTCTTTGATGTACGAATAGTTTCCTGCACAAAGCGAACCATGTAGAAGTCTTAGCCGGTCAACCAATATGTTTGGATCTTTCCATGATGTGTAATCATTCTCTTCTACCACCATCTTCCTTGCACCTTTATAATTATTATGATCTCTGGTGTCTTCCGTTTTACCACCAACCGCAGGGTAACTTTCATGTTTGAGACGGTGATCATCATAAGCTTGATCAGATTTATTTAATATATCACGTCGTTTCCATCGTTTCGGTCTCAGGACACCGCCACATTCTTCAATCTTGGCAGCTTTAGGTGCTTCATCATAGTCTATGTCTTTGTAAACAGCCTCAGAGTCACTGTAACAATCACCGTAGAAGGAATCGTCTTCACCCAATTTACCGTAATAATTCGATGTTGATGATGTTGAAGTGTCTTCATCGTCTTCATGCTTCCTATTTAGGAGTCCATCATTTTTACAAAGTAGGAAAGATCTACTTGAATTCGGCTGGAATATATTCTCACTTTTCACGTTAAGGATTCTTCCATTGTCTTCATTCTTCCGTAAATCATCAACCTTCTTCAATTTAAGTTCTTTGTCGAGATCGGAAGAGCCAAGAAAATTATTGTCGTAATGCAGATCACTCTTCCTTAGGCTAGTAGATTCATCGTTGTCCTCTAGCTTGTACGCAGGCTTGGCGCTACAAGTTCTGCCATGTCTTTTTAGGCTCTCTCTCCGCGTAAACGACTTGCTACATCGAACACAACTTATCATATTGCGCAGTGGATTTTTAACACAGTCATTCTTCTCGTGTTGTCTTTTATTCTTTCTCAAGATAAACTCTTTACTGCAAAACTTACACCTATGTTCTTTCGATACAGCGTCAGATCCCAAATCGGAATTCATATTATAGTCTGAGACTAATGCCAGATACCAATTGAGTGTTTTAAATTAGATTCAATACTTAAATAGAAATTTTTTCATATTTCATCAGCGAGAATTAATATATCTCATGCAAAAGTACTTTATGCATGTAGTTCTGCTTTTCAACAACAGATGTCGCCACATGTTGCTTGCAGGTAAATAATATTTAGTTCTTTTATGCGGGATGCGGGATGCTCACTAACGATCGCAAAAGAAGGATGGCTTCGCTAGACTCCAAGGAAAAGGAAGTTCGTCTTGCATGTTGGTGCTCCACAGATGTCTCATGGCGATATATTAATTTGACTGAGTAATGATATTTTTTAATTCCACGTGATAAAAATATTGCAAGTTTTGATTTAGTAGCAGAAATTATCGAATTAAATGTAACTCCAAATAAAATGACATGTCTCATTAGTCAAAAAAAAAAAAAAATCCATGCAGACAGCGGTTTCTCAGAATAGTCAGAAACACTTGAAGAAACCACAGGAATGATTGCAAGAACACGGGAAAAACCATCAAAATATTGACAAGAATAATCAGGAGCACACGGAGAAAACCATCATAATATTGACAAGAATAATCAGGAGCACACGGAGAAAACCATCATAATATTGACATGGATAATCAGATGCACTCGGAGAAAACAACCACACGTTTTCTTTGATATCATAAAATTACAGGGAAAAAAAAATATTTAATAAAAATAAATAAAAAAAATTTAAAATGAAAAAAATTACAAAAATACATAAAATTATGGCTTGTACTGGAACTCTATCTTTGTTACACAATGAGAAGTTCACAAGCTAGAAGAATCTATTTATGTATTTTTGTAATTTTTTTCATTTTAAATTTTTTTTATTTATTTTTATTAAATATTTTTTTTCCCTGTAATTTTATGATATCAAAGAAAACGTGTGGTTGTTTTCTCCGAGTGCATCTGATTATCCATGTCAATATTATGATGGTTTTCTCCGTGTGCTCCTGATTATTCTTGTCAATATTATGATGGTTTTCTCCGTGTGCTCCTGATTATTCTTGTCAATATTTTGATGGTTTTTCCCGTGTTCTTGCAATCATTCCTGTGGTTTCTTCAAGTGTTTCTGACTATTCTGAGAAACCGCTGTCTGCATGGATTTTTTTTTTTTTTTGACTAATGAGACATGTCATTTTATTTGGAGTTACATTTAATTCGATAATTTCTGCTACTAAATCAAAACTTGCAATATTTTTATCACGTGGAATTAAAAAATATCATTACTCAGTCAAATTAATATTACGCCATGAGACATCTGTGGAGCACCAACATGCAAGACGAACTTCCTTTTCCTTGGAGTCTAGCGAAGCCATCCTTCTTTTGCGATCGTTAGTGAGCATCCCGCATCCCGCATAAAAGAACTAAATATTATTTACCTGCAAGCAACATGTGGCGACATCTGTTGTTGAAAAGCAGAACTACATGCATAAAGTACTTTTGCATGAGATATATTAATTCTCGCTGATGAAATATGAAAAAATTTCTATTTAAGTATTGAATCTAATTTAAAACACTCAATTGGTATCTGGCATTAGTCTCAGACTATAATATGAATTCCGATTTGGGATCTGACGCTGTATCGAAAGAACATAGGTGTAAGTTTTGCAGTAAAGAGTTTATCTTGAGAAAGAATAAAAGACAACACGAGAAGAATGACTGTGTTAAAAATCCACTGCGCAATATGATAAGTTGTGTTCGATGTAGCAAGTCGTTTACGCGGAGAGAGAGCCTAAAAAGACATGGCAGAACTTGTAGCGCCAAGCCTGCGTACAAGCTAGAGGACAACGATGAATCTACTAGCCTAAGGAAGAGTGATCTGCATTACGACAATAATTTTCTTGGCTCTTCCGATCTCGACAAAGAACTTAAATTGAAGAAGGTTGATGATTTACGGAAGAATGAAGACAATGGAAGAATCCTTAACGTGAAAAGTGAGAATATATTCCAGCCGAATTCAAGTAGATCTTTCCTACTTTGTAAAAATGATGGACTCCTAAATAGGAAGCATGAAGACGATGAAGACACTTCAACATCATCAACATCGAATTATTACGGTAAATTGGGTGAAGACGATTCCTTCTACGGTGATTGTTACAGTGACTCTGAGGCTGTTTACAAAGACATAGACTATGATGAAGCACCTAAAGCTGCCAAGATTGAAGAATGTGGCGGTGTCCTGAGACCGAACGATGGAAACGACGTGATATATTAAATAAATCTGATCAAGCTTGTGATGATCACCGTCTCAAACATGAAAGTTACCCTGCGGTTGGTGGTAAAACGGAAGACACCAGAGATCATAATAATTATAAAGGTGCAAGGAAGATGGTGGTAGAAGAGAATGATTACACATCATGGAAAGATCCAAACATATTGGTTGACCGGCTAAGTTTTCTACATGGTTCGCTTTGTGCAGGAAACTATTCGTGCATCAAAGAAATATCCTTCATACTCAAGGAACTGAGGAATGCTGGCTATATACAATAATGGCTTGTTTTACTTGCATTTGTATAGTGTAAAGCAATAAAATAAATAATTTAAATTATAAGAATTTAATGTTTTTATTTCTTGTATTCTGATTTCTAACTAAGACATAGATCTCGTAACTTGTGCTTCCTTTTTGCCTTTTTTTTTGTTGATGGAGCTTCCAAATGTGCTGCCTGTTCGTTGTCGGTGCTTCCAAATGTGCTGCCTTTTCGTTGTCGGTGCTTCCAAATGCGCTGCCTTTTCATTGTCGGTGCTTCCAAATGTGCTGCCTTTTCGTTGTCGGTGCTTCCAAATGTGCTGCCTTTTCGTTGTCGGTGCTTCCAAATGTGCTGCCTTTTCGTTGTCGGTGCTTCCAAATGTGCTGCCTTTTCGTAGTCGGTGCTTCCAAATGTGCTGCCTTTTCGTAGTCGGTGCTTCCAAATGTGCTGCCTTTTCGTTGTCGGTGCTTCCAAATGTGCTGCCTTTTCGTTGATGGTCCTTCTATTTTTAATGTTGTTTTGACTCTAGTATTATAGTAAATGGTTCTTGATTTGACTTGCGTATTATTCCATCCGGTGCATGTATATAAGCGAGTCCTAGACAGCAGGTCGCTCAGTTTGTTACTGTCGTCGACGGTGTAAGGATCACCTAGATTATTTCATCTGGTGCATAAGTCGTGTAATTACCTGTTCTTGAGAACTCGATGGCATCTTTACCGACTTTAACGCCGAACTCGATGGACGTTGTACCATCGTCTACGGGAACCTTGACGTCAGCGACGACAATGGTGGAGCAGATCCCGTTGGCAACGACGACGACGTCGACATTGGAGGAGATTTCAACAGATGTGATACCACCAGCAGAAGATAGCTTAATGACTACTGAGCTGGATGTGCAGGAAACCACGACGATCGACGATACGACCTCGATGGAGACTTCAATGGATGCTGATTTGACAACTAGCGAACATCGGTGCTGTTACTGCGACAAGATTTTCTCAAACAACAGCAATGCCCGGCGACACGAGAGGAGCGAATGTGCCAAGAACCTATATCGTAAAATGTTTGTTTGTGAGAAATGTCATAAGCAGTTTGCCAGAAAAGATAATATGAAAACGCACATGAAGGCATGCAAAGGTCCTGCTGTGCGGCAGAAAGTAAAGGTTTCGGCGCAACAACGATGCATCGATGTGCATAAGAGAATGCCTGGAAATGGTACTACTGTTGCAATGTCTGTATCTGGATCGGGTCTGAAAGGATCGTCTTCATCACCACGGTATCCTTGCAGCTACTGTGATACGTCGTTCGCATTTTCCCATGATGCACGAAGACATGAGCGGAGCAAATGCACGAAGAATCCTTCTCGCATGAAGTTTCGATGTGATGAGTGCCTTAAATGGTTTACTCGAATTGACAGTTTGCGACATCATGCGAAAAAATGTAACGGTGGAGTCTGTGCTCCTACTGCTGAACTACCTGCCGACATTTCGGCTCCTCGCTTTAGATTGGAGACACGAAAGCGTACAACCAAAAAAACAGATGCCCAGCAACCGATTGTTATGATGTCTGAACATGGAACTAAACCTAAGACTGTGTTCGGAGCATTACAAGTGAACGATAATGGCTTCTACTTGGCGCAGTCTGCATTTCGTGGAACTTTGAAAGACTACTATTATCTAAATACGTTCGGTGAGTCGAAGGACATTTGTAATTTTCTTGACGATATCAGACAGAAGATAATCAATCAGCTTACTGATGATGTAGCAACAAACGGACCTTTGAAATATAACTTGTGGTTGGACTGTATATATGGAAAGCCATATCCGTTCGATGACAAAGTGAAGAAGTGTGCATTCAAGACATCGGCTGCAGTAATTTACAGTTCTAACGATGTGAAGCAAACTGTTAAAAACGGTATCCAGAATTTCTGTCAAGAAGAGGTGGTCTATGTCTGTAAAGGTTCTGGCTGGACTCTGTCTAGTATAAACCGATTGGAGCTAAGAATTAGTCATTTCACACCGCTGCGGAACTAAATGATTATAAGATTGCTGGCTTTCGTAAGTGATCCTGTAGTAGAATAGAAATTATATAATAAATATTATGTTTGTAAAAGAACTTGCGGTGTTTAATTCCTCGAACCTTACACTTTAGTGGTGCTTTTTTAAAATATTAAAGTTGTTTTGTATCGGCCTGGGATCGTACCAAGGACCTTAGTCGATCTAATTAATCATTATATGGATTACAAATTTATTTAATGATTTCTGAACTTTTTCCCGAATCTCTAGCATTAAAATTACGAATTTCCAATATGGTGGTCTTGACGTCTGATAGGATGATGGTAGTAGAGGATTTAGAGTCTCTTTACGAATGTTAAACATGGTTTATTGAAATTATTATTATTTTACATAAAATTAGACATTATTGCATCGATCAAGTATCGAACCAAGGACAGGAGCGGATCGAATCAATATGTAAATTAATGAGTGATTTATTTAACGAATTTAGAAATTTTTCGCTTTTCTAGCTACATTATTACATGATTTCAAGATGGCGTCCGAATTTCAAGATGGCGGGCACCTTAGTAATAAATGATTACTGCACTCTAGCGGATAAGAACTAAACTAACATGGCGTCAGCGCACTCTCGCCGACGAAAACAAGATGGTGGTCTCCAGCAACGAAGACAAGATGGCGGACATGACGTCATACTAGGTGACGATATATCTGCTTTAAGAAAAGTGGTGGGAGTCAGTCTGCCTGCAGCCACCATTAAGGAAGGAGCCTGTCGCCATTTTTAATTTTTTTTGCCCTCACCGGGTTCGAACCGAGGACTCCGAACTCCGTGTCGTTAATGTTTGTTTTTTATAAATGTTTTATTAAAATTTTATTATTTAATTTTTTTTATAATTTTTAAAAAATATTTTATTAAAATCGGATAATAAATAAAAAAGTTAAAGATGGCGGCCGTAACGAAAAATGCATCGGTGACGACATAATCCAAGATGGCGGTCATGGTATCCTTATTCCTAGAAATGGCTTATAAGCTGCTATCTCTTAGGAGTTTTAAGCCAGTTTTAGGAATTAGGCTTCTTTCTAGGGCAAAACGACTTTTGAGGATTTTTGAAATCCAAATTTTTGGATTGTGGAATTTTTTGCGATTTTTTGGCGGAATTTTTTTCCACAGAAATTGAAATTTTGGCGATTTTTGAGGAATTTTGGGCAAATTTTGCCCAATTTTGGCGGATTTTGACACATTTTGAGGATCAAATTCAAGGTCAAGGTCAAAGGTCAAGGTCAAGGTCACAACCATCCAAGATGGCCGCCGTGACGTCACAATCCAAGATGGCGGTCGACACCACCGGCCACACACCACGCGCCGGCGCCAGTCCCAGTATGCCCATTCCTATACTACTATCATGTGACCTTAAATACCTCTGTAAATTAGGATGACTGAGGGTATATTTATAATTTAAAAGAGTATCGCACTTTAATAGATACCATAATGTTACAGCTGCATTGGTCAGCTAGTTGCAGTGAAGTGCAGTTACTGTGTTCCAATTCATCACAGCATGTCCTCGTACACTTCCTCTTGATCACTTTGTGCATCGTATTACTTAATAATTGGGCTTGTACAATTGCTGAAAATCAATTTAAAATTTGCTTATAATTTCTATCATATGTAAGATTAAAAAGGCCTGCCGACAAAATCCAACAATTCATGTAAATTAATGAAACCATATTCTCCACTATACTGAGCTAAATTTATATATATATATATGAACCAAGTTAAAGAAATAATTTAATTAATCTAATTAGACATCAGATGTTTTCCCAGGTCAGCGTACAAGACTTGCCTAACATTAATTTAGGCTACAAACTATTTTATTATTCTAAAACAAATTATGGTCACGAAAGTAAAATTTAAATAAGTCTTCAGTATGCTTGCAAAGTGAATGAAACTTACATGAATGTCATAGGAAGCCCAGCACTGGTGTCCATGGTTCCTGTCCATTGCATTTTATTTTAATGGGGAATTTGAATGTGATAAAGTGGCAGGCAGGCATGCATCTACATCAGTACATGGGTAAAAAGGGACAAGCTAATGCACAAAGGTTCCATTATTAAATACAATGACAATGTCATCTTGTAATGAATTAATTAAATTGAGGCTCCCCAAAGTATCTGGATGTGATCTCCTTCTGCTCAGCATAGAAAGTATGCTAATATTTACTTAATCCATAACAACCAAACCCCACTTGCATAGGAGACATGATTACTGAGCATTTTAAAATATAATTTTCACAACCCATTGTGTTATGGCCACTTCAAGTTTGTTTTTGAGTATCATAAATGAGCACTTGTCCATCGATGTCTTTATCTGTATTTGAACAATGTCTTGAGAATTTGGGTGTGGTTTTCTAATGCATTCCAGATGTTGACATTCTCAAAAATCACGACACTGTTATTGTGTACGGTATCAGTGGTCTAGATAATCATGTAGTATTACATTAACTTAAAATACTTGATACACACAAGAAAAAAAATTGCATTCAACCTCAAACAAATGTTATAGAAATAAAAAAACTAATATACCTATATGCAATACACTAACATATTATAATAGAAAATTCCTACTTGTATGTTGCACAGGAAACCGGTATTAACATAATGAACAGCCATGAGACTTGACCTGGGCTCGTATTGTGATGTACTTTTCTCCTTATTTAATGCTAGTATATATGGCTGGTGCTTGTGATTTGGACATTAGCAAGAAAAAAAATGTGTGCTTGAAAACCCTCAAAAGACATGTAACAATTTTATGTTATAATTAATGTATTTTTCTTCTTAAACACACATATACTAATTTAAAGAGGGTCTAAATATGAAACAATGCAGTCTTAATACAAATTCATCATATAGCTTTATAATCAACATATTGTATTCCATTTCACACAAGCTCAACGTAAATGTGACTGGACTGGAATCGGCTGTCCTCACTAAACGAAAAACTTGTCTGACTAGCCTAAATGAAGTGAGATGGTGGTGTAGTAGTGGAATATAAATGGGAATGAAACAAATGTGCAATGAGAAATACTCTTTAACATTGCAATGTCACTTTCCCTAATTGAAAGACTTATTGTATCAGACATAAGCTCAAATTGATCCAGCTTACATAAGATTGAGATGCCAGTGACTTGCTGAAGATACAATAGTGACAGTCCATAAAAAATCTGGTTTCCTTAATTTTTTCTATAGATAGCATGTTATTCTACCTAAAGTTCGTGGATTAGGCTAGGTTTTATATTTGTTTTTTAATACTACCAAATATACTAAATAAGGATAAAACAACAAATACAATATGGCAATTGTGTATAGGGGCTCTAAAATCCAAATTTTTAAAATAAATGCACAAAATAAAAATAACACAACAGTACTTCCACACAACCTATATAGAAATGAGATTACAAATTTATTGTAAATAAATAATATAAATAATTTTGTAATATGCAGTACAAAATTTTAAAATAATATGCATGGCGAGTTATACTTTGTACAAAATAGGAGGTAGCTAGTTTGGCCTAACTCGTCAACAATGAAGTCATTAGAAATAGAGAAACTTATTCAAACAGACAATAGGGTTTTGGATTGTAACTTCTTTGATCTATGTTATGAAACCAGCCAAGAATGCACCTGAAGTAAGTTAAGAACCATGTATAACCATAATCAGAAAGCCACACCAGGTCAAACCAGGTTCTTTCCATTTGAATACTTAACAATAGAGGCAAAGATGCAAAGGGGTATTTTCAATAAGAAATAACAACGTAGTCTGAGAAGTAGACTTTAATAAAAAAAAATGTATATATTATATATACAATACATGAAATTTTTAACCGACTCTCTATGCAGATGTTCTTGGAGATTTTTGCTGAAAAAAATTAAAGAAAAAAAAACAATTATTTTTAACTTGTCTCAGGTCAATTATGACATGTATGTGAGATTTTTAAACATGTAGACACTAAGTTGTTACATTATTTATTTTTAAATTAAAATGCAAACAGAAAAAAAAGTTTCTGACGCCAATGATAAATTTCAAAACTGAAAGCATCTTAAAAGGGACAAATTGGTATTGCCACCTATGCATTTTCTTTTCAAACTTATTAAGCAATTAAGCAGGAATACTTCTTCACTGGGAATTTCTTAACATGCTATTTACATTCCTAATAATCAATTTAATTGTGTCTGGTTAATGCAAAGAGGCCCATGAAATTGTATAATAACACATTTTAAGCAAAGTTTTAAAAGAAAACTTTAATTTATCATGAAAATCCTAATGATTTCCTAATAAATGTATGTGTGAACAATGCTTGTGATGTTACATCATTACAATTCCGCCCATGTTTTTGTGCAAGAATACTCTAAAATTTCTAGTAATTTTTAGAGCCGATTCCTAATATTATCCTTTGTAGTGCACATTTTATGTTTATTTTCATTATTTAAATTGCTACCACTACATAACTATACACATGTAATCTAATAAATCATCATTAAATGTGTTTCCTTTATTGTCATATAATGGATGGAATTAGGTTTTGTCAAACTCTCCAAACCAAACATAATTGGTTACTACCATAATTTAGCATAAGAAAAACTAATTTAAATAGAAATACCAATGATGCTTATGCTTAGTACAACACAACTCGAAGACTTGTACCTTCTCTGCGGTAAAGGACAAAATTTATTTCAATTATTTTGCGCTGCAATCCTAGCCCACCAATAAAATGAAGGCCAGATTGCATAAATAACTCTGTTAAACGAAATGGCAATTAATGAAACCGCTGTCTAATTATATGTGTAGGTCTAGTGCATTCACTAACAATAGATTACATTTATGACAAGCCAGATATAATAGCAGGCTTTAATAAATTTCCATTAATAGTAATACGTAGGCCTACAACATACGATGTAAGTACTAAAGAGTGCAGAACATAATAAAAATAATTACTTAACCAGTAGAATTGTAAATTATTTCAAATTAAACACTTCAATATTTATATTAAAATAAACACAACATAATTAATTTATGTGTTGTGCACAGTAAATAAACATAAATTACCCTTAACTACATATTAAAGGTTATGAAATATATTTAATTAATTATATTATAAAAGCCCGAAGATGATAACTGAATAAAATAAATTGGTTTAATCAAATGCTATTAAAACCAAAATATTTAGGAACCTATAAGCCTATATTTGTGTGATTTTTATTTAAAGATAACATTAAAGGGACTAACCAATACATTAGAATTCATGTTATACAGTCAACGACCATAAAGCGGCATAGCTACAGTAAGTAGAAAACTTGTTAGATGCTTTAGCAATTTTATTTAATCGCGAATATCCTGTTAATGCATCACATATATGAAAAATCAGACTGAAAACAGCGCACATATAAATATGGCACAGGAATGTTTGAGCATAATAAGCGTACACAAGACAAAAAAAAGACATTCCACAATATTCTTATCTTTTAACCTACAGCTTTACACATTTCGAAGACGCAAAAAATATTGTTTTTATACTTGCTTAAGTGCGAAAGTAAAAACAAAAAATAGTAAAATAACATGAAATAAATAATGTTGAAACTTACAATTTATTCAACACATATAAAAATCCAAGTACCAAAATACTGCGCCAAAACAAAAAAAATAATACACAAAGACATAAAAGATTTCTAAACTTCAGTGCCAACAAGCATGATGGGAAGTTTCAATATAATGTCTCAGATACATTTCAGAATCAGCCACAATGTAATATTGCCAAACGAATCTTGCTGAAATGTATCCGAAACTTCATTTATAGACATGAGTACTGTGTGTTCAATGAAATGTTTATGAAATATTCCACAAACATGACAGTTGAAATGTAATCTATTCGAAACATAGTAATAATACTGAAATATCACAGACATATTACTGAAACATTGTGTGCTGTATGGGTATTCAATAGGCCATATTGAGTACAAGGCCATATAGGGTACATCGCCAGCTAGTATGACGTCACGTACTCCAACTTTTTTTCGTCTGCTGGAGACCACCCACTTGTTTTAATCTGCTAGAGTGCGCTAGAATTATGTGTGTTTAATTTTTACTGGCTAGCTTGTATTACTGCTTTATTATTACTGTGGCACCCACCATCATGCAATTTTGACGCAATCTTGGAAATTCGTCATTATTTAGCTAGAAATTCGGGAAGAAATCCAAATATCATCGAATAAATATGTAATTAGTATACTGATTGATTCGATAGCCTAAGATCAATCTTTGTTTGATGTAATAAAAATATTTTGATAAAAATTACTATTAAATTGACAGGTTAGATAAAAAAGAACAAAATTACAAATATAAAATTATAACAGAATTTCTACAAGTACAAATGCAAGAAAATGACAAGCGTTTCTCGATTTTTACAGTTATCTTAGAAGGCAACATAAGATCTCTGCATACCTTTAAATGAGGGTTCAGGGCATTTATACATGACAGTAGATAGCCAACCACGTCATGTTGGTTGTCTAGGAACGTCAGATAGTTTTGTGAGACACACACATCCAGTCGGTTTGTTTGGCTTACACCTCCAGTTGGTGGCAAATTACGCCCTGTCGATGGCTAGGAAAGTCTATTTAGTGTCCAGGATTGCATGTACAGTAGGTAGAATCATCTAGTTAATAAACAGACGCATCTAGTAGGTGGTCAAACACATTCAGTCAGCCAAGAGGTATTTTTTTTTTCGATACCAGTCAAACATTTTAAACAGTTAATCTAAAAAATAATGCGCAACTGTTAAGCGTCTTCGAATCACGAGGCTAGGCCATGTTCAATGTTAGGAGTATAGGCCAAATGTCTCCAAAACCAATATGTGCTATACGCCGATACGCGACCAACTTTTGGAAAAGGCCATTATCAATGTCAGACGTATAGACCAGTCGTCTCCGAACTACGGGGACAGTCATGGTCTGAGTGCTGACTCGTCGATAAACGTTGCTCAAAAAGGATGAATTTAAAAAGAAAGCACGTTTAGAAGCACAGTACCTAAATAAAGTAAGTAAAATCGTATGTACATTCAAGAAAAAGATCGTATGGCTCAACGAGATAGTATCCTACCAAATTTAACTTTCGTACAAACTGCACCATTTTCTTTTTGTTTAAGAAACTGTATTTACAAAACAGAATTTTTAAATTGGAATAATACAAATTGGTTTTTCCTTCAAAACTGTTGAAACATGTATGATATACTTAGGTTTCTTTTACGTGACACATCCTTAATTTGCAGTGTGCCATTTATTGGGCATTTACTCTCTCTTTCCAATGCACGATTTCTGCCATTAGCGGCGTCCTTTTTCGTTATCCTTACTCCATAGAGCATACAATTAATTTTAGTCAAAATTTATAATGCAAGGAAAAATTTTATAATTTTACTAAAACATTGTATTTTGTAAAGAATAATATCTAATGACAATTTTGTTACTACATTTTCTTTTTGAATTTCACCAAGAGTATTATTTAATAATATTGAATTTTTACTTCTAATGAGGTGTAACTGAATGAAACCATCGTAGTTTCAAACACTTTTGTCATCAAAAATTTACATTATTTATATATGTTATTTTTTTGGCTTTGTTTAAGCAAAGTTCATACTTTTATAGAATACATTTTTATCAAACAGACATACTATGAAAACCAGTTTCTCCTGTGAAATAATAATTGGTGTTAGCATTGATTCTTTCATCTTTCATAATGACTAAAACTATAATAATACTGACGATATAAAATTATTATGCTCTCAGAAAAATAAATAATACAAAATATTAAAAATTATAATAAACTAAGGAATACAAAATAAGATTTCTAATTTTTACATGCCTATTATTACCAGTCTGGCAAAAATGTCCACCATTAACTCTGTACTAAAAACTTAGGCCGGAATTCCATGACACAAAAATAATTGTTTAGGTATTGAATATGCTATACATCTACCCAAACCGTATGCCTACTGCTGGATAGAACACGGCCAGTCTCTTATTTTTAGGGAATGAATTTCGGTGTCCCATCCGTGACCTATCTGTTATCCAAACTACGTTCATGGGCAGAGCTTACTTCTGCGTTCATTTCATCCAGATGGCAGCCCCGTGTCTGGGCCATTAACTAGTACATATTCTATTTCGTGAATATTTTGTTGGACGGAATGTAAATAACGTATTGGTGTGCTAATTGAATCTTTATAATAGCGAAAATATCCTGAAATATATTTTGCACACTTTAATAGACATATTAAGAAATAATCTAGACTTAAAAGAACTTGAGCATATTAGAAAGGCGGTTACAGTTTTGTGAGATGGCGCTGCTATCTCTATTATTTTATTGTCATAACAATTAAATCGATTAAGGCCAAACTTTCTATAGAATGCGTTGAAACGAGCTTATAGCCTTGCGTAGGGCGTCGTTTATTAAAACAGATGCCGATTTGATTTCTTACTGGGATTCGGAGTGGACATATTCTGGAATATGGTCCGTGAGTTAGGATTAGGTTTTATCCCAACTAGACAGTGCTTATTCGCTACCTTACTCGAAAGTGTTGCAACACGGCCTTAGCTATCAGACTTTTGCTCTAATATAGTGTTTCCTCCCTTCCTTTCTGCGTGACGCAGGCGGGTGTGTCGAGCTGAAGGTACAGCTCCTGGACAGCGGATTGTTCGAAGTGTGGGTCGCCGACATCGTGGCCGCATCGGGGAAGGTGTCAGCGTGCGACGGCATGGACAAGGAGTTCGTGGAGCTGCCGCCGCGCGGCGCTGGTGTCGGTGGCGTTGTCCTGGACTCCGCCGACGTGTATAAGCTGCTCAGGCTGAGGGGGTACCGCTACAGCGGGCAGTTCACCGGCGTACTGCAGCTCTGGGGTAGGCACATCTCAGCAGCTCGATGGAGTCTGTGTCCTAAAGTGTGTAAATTTAAGTGATTGAGCTCAACATACCTTCAGAATCGATGTCATTCAATATGATAAAACATGATAAGATACAATATAGCATTGGAAGGAAACCCATCGGCAACCTCTAGTAGGAACATTAGCAGAATTTCATTAAGGGGGGTGTTTGGACAGGATAGTACAATTTTCCGTAAGTTTTCTTACAAATTCTTTCAATTTGTTGTCAGGAATAATAAATGTTTCAGGTTTTCGGGGAAGTTGGGGCTTTATATATACCCCATCACCCCCATGGCATACACTCCTAACCACTATCACATTTCCAATTGCAGACAGATCTGGAATCAACTCCATCGGGACTTCACCATGATGGAGGTGGGCACTCTGACTACTTAACAACCGTAGCTCCATGGTCTTTGAGAATGATAAAAAATTTTTATAACTAACTTGCAGTCTCATCCAGTAATTAAAATTTTGGAAAGAGGAGATGACCGGAAGTCCTTAAGTGTTACTGAACATCTCTCGGCTTAATGTCCTTACAGCCACACAGTGGACCAAATCCCTGAAAAGGTGACCAAACCCTCATAATTGGTAGTCTACGGTAATGGAATTTTGACTGGTTGGGTTGGTAGTGGAATATCTTGTGTGGAAGGACTTGGCATTGCATTTACCTATGATTTTTAAGTTCAAAGTCAGCCTTCGTGGAAATTGTATCGAATGAGCATTACTACAACAAATAAATACTGTTTCTCAGAAATTCAATCACATGAAAGTGAAGTGATCAGTTTATATTATGTGACATGGACGACATTCCTGGACGTATGCATATTATTTTCTTATTATGGCATTACAAAGTTAAAATTAATACGTCCTGAAATATTTCTCAACTCAAAGCCCTTTAGAAAAACTATAAAATTTTAGTTATTTTTAATTTCTATAAGATAAAAAGTTACATATGACACTATATAACACGAAGATATAAGTTCATACCTTTAGATCAATCTGTCATCTTACAAAATTCACAAATAGCTGCCTTTAAATATCAAGTTTTTTTCCCCTCACATGCGTGAGTTTTTTTTATTTATATCCCCGATTCACCTAACCTTACAACTTTTCTGATTAGTCATGTGTTTGCCTTATTTCTGTAAGGAAGATGGGTTTTTTCGGTGCTTATTTGTTAATTAAAAATCGTACACGAATGCGATTATATTGCATACTATATAAATAATACATTCATAACTTATGTTTCGAACAATGCACGGTTACAGTTATAACCTATGTTTCCAAATATGGAAGGTTACAGTTATAACTCATCTTATGTAATATTTGCTTTTATTATTAGTTCTTTCCATAATCTTAACATAACATAAGAACAAGTCATAAAAAGTTATAATATAAATAATCCGAGTCTTGGAAATTGGGATTTTTCGGGTGGAGGGGGGGGGGAGTTTTTTTTCACAAATTAATATTTAATTAGCTTGAACACTTTGCAGCTGAATAAACCAAATATTTCACTTTATTTTGGTAACCAAGCTATTTAATTTATTATAAAATTCTTTAAAATGACTTATTTTATTCATTGCTTACTTAAGTGTTTTGAAAAACCCGCCAGAACATGTTTAATTTTTTTTTGAGAATAAATTACTACGTAGTTAAGAGAAAGTTATTTTTTTGGTTATATGTAACCAGCAGCCTTGAAACATTCTGTATACCAATTTCTGCTCAAGTACATGTTAATAGGTTTGACCAGCTTTTTGCGATTTCGCCTCACTGTGAGCCGGTAGGATAAATTCCGTTGATGACTGATTAGATCGTAACGATAAAAACAGCGTTCAGGAGTGAAATAATTGATGGAGAAGGTGAGTAAGAAGGTAAACAACGAAAAATATATAGTCGGACAACCGTAAGACTATTTGAGAGTTTCTCTGAATCAACATAATGCAAAAATAAACCCTCTGTTTAAACCTCCATTACGTACTTTATTGTGTAGTTATTTATTCACATGGATAATTGAAAATACCCTTCCGGAATTGCCTATCCATTTCTATTATTCGTTAATTTTTTATATTGAATTTAAAATTAATATTAATATTATTTGATATTTGCAGCCGAATAGCAATACAGTTGCCCCAACGACAAACGTGATCTGAATTTTATTAAAGTTTAATGTAAAAACGTTTACTGACCTTGTCAATGAAGACACGAACGATTTGTTGCAGAGAGTGGCGGAGGCATTGTGAGGAGGAACGATAATTGGATAGCGTTCCTCGATACCATCCTGCAGGTAATGCTGCTGCAGGACTTGAGTGACAGCCCCGGCTTGCACCTGCCCACCAAGATCCGCAGACTGGTCATTGATCCCAGCAAGTTCAGGGATGCAGGTACAAATAAGTGTTTTTGTGAGTCTTGTTAAAATTCACATGCAAGGTTGTACTCTTTTTTCTACCTTTAAGTATTTTTCCAAGAATTACTACCTATTGTAGCCGATACCATGGTGTGAATTCAAGAAAATATGTATATAGTGTTTGTTAATAGACCCCGAGACCATCGTCCACACAAAAGCATATACATAGGTATATATAACACATTTTTATGGACACGATAATTGTCGAAATTTTTCACAAATCAGTTCAATCTGATACATAAAATCTAGTGATGGAATATCTCAGTCAAGGTCGATAATGGGCAATAATCTACCAAAGAGGTAGAAATGTTAAAGGTTTTTGAAAAACAGAAAAATCGCTGTAACTCACACAGTATAGAAAATATCACAACCGTTTGAATTTATTATTACTCGTAGGAGTAATAACAAAATATTTTTTTGGAATAAATTTTTGATTCTACCAACCTTAACTGCAAGGTGTTTGAAAACTAGGTATTGAGGACAAAAAAGTAACACTCCCTTTGTAGGCACAACATCGAATTCGTACAGATTTTGTGCTAAAATTTAATTTATTTATATTAAACTTTTGTTTAGAACAATTTTTGATTAAACGAACCATTGTTTCAAGGTCTTGAAAAAATATGTTTATTATTTTTTAAAAATCATTTCCGTAAATGAATAATATTAAAATCGTTCTGTTTTATTGTAAAACCTTGAATTATTTTCTGCAACATTCGTCTGAAATATTTTTTTACGACCAATCAATACTGCAAGGGGTGGAATAAACAGGGTTTAAATAACAAAAAATTCCATAACTCCATTGGTATCCACACTATCAAATCGGTTCAAATTGTTTATTAACCTTATAAATATTATCAAATCTTTAGCCTGAAATAATTTTTTCAACAACCAACCATTGCTGCAAGGTATGGATAAAAAGTGGTTAGAATACAAAAAAAGAAATAAATTATCTGTGCAGGCATACCTACCATCAAATCCTTTTACATAAATTGTAAATCTTTTTTTTATATCTAAAACTTCTTTAAAAACTTTTTAGCGATACAAATCATTACTGCAATGAGTTGAAAATACTTGGGTTATAAATAAGAAAATAAAATGAATTCGCTATCATGAACTCTATAGAATTACCTAATGTTTTTTATAAATCTTTATAAATATTGTTGAAAATTTTTGTATAAATTAAATCTTACATCAAAAAACATTAGTCAATGGGTGGAAATAACCAGAGTAGTAAGAAATAAGGTAATTACTTTTTAATGGTATAATTTAAAATCCATTATGATTTATTGTAAAACTCCTAAACTTTATCTAAAACCCTTGGCTGATACTGTTTTTATGAAAAGAAACGAACTATTTTCCTAAAAACAAAAGTTGAAATTTAAAGTAATGCAAACCTCCTTAGTGTCCAATTCATCGTAATTTATTTTAAAAGATATTAAAATTACCTCATACCTGTATCCAAATTTTTTTAGACGAACATGTATTAGTGTAAGTTGTGTTTGAAGTTCAATAATAATTGCATAACTACCTAAGCAGGTAAAGTACATTTAATGCTGGATGCATTGAGTTAAAAACATTAAAAATATTTGCGTTGCATGAAATATCCGTTTTTTTCAATATTCACGATAATATAGAATATTATGTATATAAGTTCTAAAAATGTTCCAGGAGTTTGTATGAATTTAAAAACATTTTCAGGAGAAATAGGTATTTCGAAATCTACTATGCATGTAGGATTTGCCGAAAGAATTACTTTGTTTTCTAAAACAATCCATTAAGTGTGACGATAAAAAAAAACTTTCACTTATTGACGCTTTAATGTGTTAATTAGTGAAAGAGTAGTTTATTATTCAATCAATTTGCTGGAATTTTTGAAAGGTAAATATAAAATTATAATTATCTTTTAATTTTTCGTAAGTGTACCATTATGGTGTTTCCTAAATGATTTCAATGTTTAGGAATGTACTGGTTCATTGTTTTAGAAATTTATCACTATAATGTTTCAGTTATGTACAACTGCAATGTTTCTGCCACAAAAGGATAATAACATATATATGAACATCCTTGCAACATATCAGTAAATGTTGAATGTTAATGTTAATGTTGAAGTTCCCGCAGTGTCTCAGGGAGGCGCCCCAGCAGAGCAGCTGCCGGTGCGCACGAGCACCAAGCTGCGGGTGGCCGAGTGCGGCGGTGTGCAGGTGTGCGACGTCACGACGATCGTCACCCCTCGGCGCCGCGACGACCCCCAACCGCGGACCGACCCGGTGCACTTCGTGCCGCACTCGAGCCACGCCGCCGCGGGCGCCCGGGAGGCGCTGTCGCTGTGCCTGCAGATGGTCGCGGAGAACCTCCGCGGGTCCTCGACTCTGCGGGTGGTCGAGCTGCCAGGTGGCAGCGACCCTCTGCTGCCCCTCTTCGCCGATGTGCTGGCGAGGGAGCCGCTCGTGTCGGTGAGACATTTGGCATACCCTGTCTACCTGATCACACTTACTGTTTGCAGATATATAGGAAAAAAACCACGCGATCTTAAAACTGCTCAAAATTTAGAAGTATTGTCCATTTAAGGCAAAATAAAATATGAGTATGCTGAGGGCGGATAAGTGATTTATTTCTGCGTTCGTTTTTAAAATTTATTTAAATAAGAGTGAAAATATATCAAAATTTGTTGTCAGAATAATTTATAGGCATGACACAACCCGTACAGATTATTTTAAACACTCGGTGAAATTACACACACTTTTATTCAAATTTGTCAGCAATAAAACTTTTATTGTTACCGCTCAAATCTGCCAGTTGCCTTATGCACGACGAGAAGACTGCATGCTAGACCAAAACCTTGCTCCTAGAGGCGATGCTACACTAGAAGCACCAGCGAGCGTTCACATATCATCCTGCCTCACTTACACAAATACACCTTTAAGTGAACGGGCCCCTTAAAATCTAGTAAAAATCTAGGTTGGAATTTAAAGAATAAGTATCAAGAGATGGTAATGGAGCCGTAACGGAACAAAATGAAAGAGTGGGGGAGGGACATATCTGTGTAATAATTTCCGGAATGTTCCCACCTGCTCGCTGAAAAGTTAACCATGTTTCCTCCTTACAAAAATTATTTGTTTGAAACGTCGGGAATCGAATCTGGAACATCCCTGAGAGTGGCCAGGAATCTGACAACTCAATTGCTGTACCGCTTGTTAAACACAAAAGGAAAATCGAAGAATGGGTGGCTTGTACGGTCACTGTATAAAATGATGTTTCATGAAGTAAACTTAACTTTTTAATACGATTCCTCCGTTGATAACTTAGGTCACAGCGGAGAAGGTGATATGTGAGCAGTTGGACAACCGAGTTTTTAAGCTCAGCATATCTTTTAAATTCAATGTTCTCGGAAATTATTTAGGTTATCTGTTTGCAGTTTCTGACCACAGAATCAAGATATCATTCGTGAGAGAATAATAGAAGCAAAGTAAGGACCTCATATAATACGCCAGGCATTGTCAGCAAACACTTTTAAAAGATTTTTAATTTTGTTTTAAATATTATATCTATTGTTACCGCCAGAGAAAAATTCAATAAATTCAGCCATAAACACATGGTCCAACATAACTATCTGAATAATCTGTTAATGTCTCCAGTCTTTCTGAATTGCGCCAACCTGTTGCCGTTGGAAACAAATAACATTGTTTATTTTACATTAAAACGTGGAGATAAGCCATTGCTGGTGCCACCTACTGATAGGTTTGAAGTCGCTGCCAAGCCAAATAGGTAGTAGGTGGATAGACTAAGTCCGCTTCCGCCACATTGCAAGTCTCTCTGCGCATGTAAGCGTAAGAATGTATGGCGGTCTCGTCGTAAGCAAAACAACCAAGCCGACATACACGAGCGGGCAGACGTCATTTACGGCCAAGGTTAGTAGAGAGAGGTTGTCTCGATCCCATAAGAACAATGTAGACAGCACGACACTCCGCTCTGACGTCATCTGCAGCCCCGCCGTTCCCAGCCGTAATACTACACCTGCTGACTGACGGCTTTCTCTTATCAGCTCAGCTCGTTTCACATGTCTGATACGCAATACTTATAGTATTTCATTTATGCTTTGTAGATTACTGTTTAATTATAATAGTTTTGATGTGCTTTTCAAATGACCACATGCTGTGTCTGAAAACAAGAATGAATTATTAATTTAAACATATTTTTTCAGTGACAGTAAAATTTTTCAAAATATCAATGATGAATCCATGAAATTTTTAAAAATTAATATAATTAATATATAACTAGTAAACAAAATTGTTTATTTGTATTTATTTCTCAGCAAGATTATAATATTTAAAATAATTGCATATCAATTTCTTAGAGTTTAATAAAAGTAGCCATAGCTCATTAAAACGTTTTGGGAATGTTTGCAATATAAATAAACTAAAGTTAGACTTAAAAATAAATTTCTAACATGAATAGAGCAGTTTTTCGTGTAATCGTTTGATCTTCTTTTGCATCATACTCGAGCGTTTTCTTCACTTTTACTTCGTCAAAGAAAAATAATGCGTTCGAAGTCTAGCAACGAAGAATGTGCTACATTCAAAAGTTCAAAACATGTTTTACTAGGATACATTTTCTCATGTCAAATGAAGATGCCCATCGTTGAAGAGTTGAAAGTCCAGGGAATGGGAAGTAAAGTTTCTGGTTTAAAAATAAATAACATCGCTTACTGAAATAACGCAAAGTGAAAGCGAGAGCTATTTCCTCATTGGTCCAGTTTACTCTTTTTTTCAACGAAAGTAATAAGTCAATTTGATTTTTGAAAGGAAAAAACACTTGAAAGAATATTCCGCATGCGGAACTCTAACGAAGAACAGTTTTTTTGTTTGTTTTTAATATTTACGTTTTCTTTTTTGAGTTTTTTCATGACTTCCAAATTTAAAACTGACTTTCTTTCAGCAAGAAACAAATTTTCTTTAAGAATTTGGATTTCCTTCCTAAGCATTTCAACCGAGTCATTGTCAGAACAAGACTTTGAATGCTTTAACTGACTACTTACTTCCTCACTTACATTTTCATTTGAATCTACGATTAATTTACATAACATTTTTTTTTGTTTTCCCTGCATTTAACTCGGTCTTCTCGGCGCACACGACTTTCCAATGTTTCTACAGGTGTTGGAATTCCAAGTTTAAATGAAGGTACAGCATTTGGTTTAAGAAGTCTTTTAGCGCATGTATTTAACAACTCAGCTTTCAAGTCACGCTGGTAATCATCATCTGTAAAGTGCTCTGAACATATGTAAGTTGTTTTTGGAATCCACTCACCATCACGTCATCATTTCTGAACCCACACATTTAACAGATGATCATCGCGTGGGAATCGATGATATATTATATGATTTTTTTCAGGTAAAGATTTTGTTTTTACCAAACTATTTGTACACACAGCCACTGTACACCGCGTACCTGGCATTTTAATGTTTAAATACAACTTTTTAACAGCGTTTAGCCTAACAGAACAAATTCACTTTAAATTCGTGTTCTTAAAATTTTGCCTGCTAGTTATAATTAACTATGTCTCTGCTCAGATTGTCTTCTCTTAGGTGTGTGAGGAGAATTTAAAGGGATTCTGGGACAGACAAATTAGTGAAGAGTGAAACCACATCAAAGCTGACCAGGAGATCTGTTGTTTAAAGAGAAAGTTTTTTAAGAATATAAATGAAATTTGCGGAATTTCCGACATGAGAAGCTGGAGTGGTTAATAAAGGTTGGATTAATCCATTCAAGTATCTGCATAGTACAGGGGTATGAGAGCGAATTTCACTCACTATTGGACGAAGAGGAATGTCCTTCTTATGTATCTTCGGAATCCCATATAATGTCGGCATCTTTGACCATCACATGTTTCTTACAGTTTTCTTCTAAGCTTGAATCGGTATCCAGTTTCTTTGTAGTTGATTCTAATTGTTTAAGAGGATTTTTCTTGACAGCTGCATATATACGTTCTGCAAGAATTTTATGGATCTCGGCTTCATAATCTGAAGTATTCATGACCACAGTACCATTTCCCTTGTCTGCCTTTAGAATCACGACATCTTTGTCACTGCTAAAATCTTTCAGTGCTTTTCTTTTTTCTTTGTTGATGTTTTGCATGGGAGGCTTGGCATTGCGAAGTA
Source organism: Bacillus rossius redtenbacheri (assembly GCF_032445375.1). Lineage (NCBI taxonomy): Eukaryota > Metazoa > Arthropoda > Insecta > Phasmatodea > Bacillidae > Bacillus > Bacillus rossius. Next base: position 24,107,678 of record NC_086336.1, on the reverse strand, counting down.
CTCTTGTTGTTACCTAACGAATCCCATCAGCTGTGGCTGGAGGCAGGCGACTAATGACATCTTCTACCCCACAGATTATATCTTCTGTGGGAATTGCCTTAGGTGCGACTGCGAAGTTCATGACTTTGGATAAAAGAGAAACAAAAGCTTCATCTAGACATTTGCTTGAAATATTGAAAAATATTCACTTTTTGTCCAAAGCAGGTGAAATCTTGTTCTTATGGAGCTCTGAGAAATTTTTACACTACTGTACTGTGGAATGGTACAAAATCGTATATGCTTGCTGAGCTGTTATTCTATCTAGAGTATCCCAATTTGCAGGTGATAGTTGACTGGCAAGTTTCAGGTGCAGATCAAAACGTTCGTTCGCATTAAAATGCAAATCTTTTCTGGACTGGTATATTCTTTCTCGCAAAATAGCAGTGCTGGCTCGACCGTAAATTTGATGGACTGCTGGAGTCTGAAAATTTCTGGTGGATTTTTATTTACTTAGGAAGAACCTTGTAGTCTCTGCATATTATCATGAAGGCCAGATAAATAATAAGTTTTGACTTATTTTGTATCAGCTGGTCAAATTTTCTGGCTAAGGTATCAGTTTCCTCCCCATAGAGGTTCGATAATAATGTGCGCAGACATTCACGGCCATTCTTTGAAGTAGCTTGGCTTCTGGGTTGCAGCTGCGAATTGGCAGATTATTCACCAACATTTCGGTCCACATTGCAGTTGCCATTATCAGGAAGCATTTACCTACTGAGGTTCTTACCAGTTATCCTGCCTGTTTATACTCTCGCCTTAGAGGAAGGTGCTTCCTGAATGTCTGCAGCGGTGGGCCAATCAGAGCCTTCCTTTCTTTTGGTTGGCTGGGCTGTTTTGCCAATCAAGGGCGATCTGCCTGGAGCCATGAAAACATAATCTACTAGACTTTCTAAAACACCTGAACAGCATCCATCAGAACATACAATTCACAAGAAGTAGGAAATAGAAGGACAATTACCTATTCTGGATGTCTTGGTCACAAGAGAAGAGGATAATCACATCGGCCACAGTATTTACAGAAAGCCAACGCACACAGACAGGTATCTACAGGCCAGTTCACACCACCCTCCAATTCAGAAGAGAACAGTCATCTCAACTTTGGTAAACATAGCTCAAGCCATTTGTGAAGAAGGCAATATCGGGGAAGAAATTAAACATCTTACAAGTGCTCTTCATGCGAATGGTAATTTAAAGACAGAAATCTGGAAATCCACGAAACCACCATATCTTGCTAATAAAGCCTTCATTCTTTATGTCAAAGGAATTTCTGACCAAGTGGCAAGAATTCTTAGGAAGCATGAAATTCATACATTTCTCAAACCCATAAACAAAATTGAGGGTTCTCTGACATCGGTGAAAGACAAAACGCCTGCCTCATAACTAAGCCGGTGTTTACAGGATTCCATGTTCCTGTGGCAAGGTATATAAAGGACCACCTGGCAGATGAATAATCATAAGGGTTAAGGAACACATCAGTGACTACAAACATGAAACACACGATCAGATATAGCAAGCAGAATAGTACGATCCTTGGGTGATACAAAACAACTTTAATTTAAAAAAAAACACAAAAGCGACAGGTTTGAGAAAAAAAACACCTCAAGTTCTTTTAAAAAAATTTAATTACATAAATTCTACACTACTACAAGTACAAAAAAACACACAGACAAATTACTAAAGTTTTGGTTAAGATTGATTTCCGCATTTAATCTTGTGCTGTTCAAGACACTGTATAGCTGTAAGTTCTAATTTTCGTGGTTGATTAGCGAAATACTTAAAGCACATCTTACAAACATAAATCTTATGTTGATGTTTTGTAACCTGGGGTCTCACAAGTCGGGAGAAGTTTTTGATGTAGCAGTAGTGTGCAGCACCGCTTTCATTTGTCACAAGCAACAAATCGAAATTATTTTTTCTTTATTGTTTGCTTACCCGAATCGGACACACCTTATTATCCTCATTTAGCGCATACACATTAACTGAAACGTCAGGGTTATTTCTCTCACAAATTTTTATCTGATTTAATGGTGGCGGATTGTACAGTCCATCAAAGTTGTACTTATTCTCCAAAGCATAATACCTCTTATCAACATGGTTTTGATGACTTCCCTCGACAAATCTTGACAAAATACTCCATTTAAAACAAAACTGATCCTTCAAGATTTGACAATTGACTACTGCTCTTTTGTTGACTATTGCCTCAGGTAAAGCAATAAATGAGGATGTCTGATGGTATGGAAGCATACTAGCACTTGATTCTTTTCCTATGCACATAATCTTGTGACTATCCAGACTGTTAAAATGCAAAAAAAAACTTGTCGCATTTGTCGCAATTATATGTCTCTCGAGAGATTGTCAGAGAGCTACTGCAGGTTATTGATTCACCACAATATTTGCATTGATGCGATGTACGCTCTTCATTAATTGATGTCTGGAATGCGGATGATGAAACGTCAGCTGATGGTAGAACAGCACGTATCGATATCTCCTCGACAGTCGGTATCGGGATCTCCACAGCTGTCGACACCGCAGCCATTTAGCTCTCCGCTGTCGTGGTCTCCTCTGCAACCGGTATTGGGATCTCCGACTACATCATCGTTGCTGTCATCGAGGTCCCCGCTGCTGACGGAAGACTGTCTATCCCGGTCGACATTGGAGCAGTAACTAAATCTCACGAAACTTACTGGACAGAGCAAGTCCGTACTGCACCGCGACCAGAGGTGAACTGAGGGTCCAGTCGTCAGAACATCGCTTATATACCCGCGGTCTACTGGTATACTACATGAGTAAAAATATTGTCTGTATTTAAAATTATTATTTTATTAGGAACCAAAAAATATAGAAATAAAAAACACACAAGTTCAAGTTTTACACATTTATTTATAAAAATTACACTAATACATATTAGGTTAAGGAATCAAGCATTTTCACAAGAAATGTCTTTAATGCCGCACGCACTGCCTCGGCGACTCCGGTTCCAACTGGTTCGCAGGTCACGGGATGAGGAACACAGGTTCCCAGCTGGTCATCTTCTGCGACGTCGACAAATCCGGCAAGACATGGTCGATGACGTCTGTGACCACGTCTGCGCCTGGGCTTTGGCTCAGTGCTAGTTGGGACAGATTCACTGCCTGAACTTCGACGACGAGACGCACGCCGTTTGGACGTCTGCGTAGAAGCATCACAGGTCGCAACAGGTTGCAACACTCACACGTTTGGTGTTGCACATGCAGATGAGGCGACTACCTCAGCAATACTAGCAGGAAGGATTGTGTGTAGTCTCAAGTGATAGACGGCAAAGTTTCCAGGTTCGCAACAATCTACCAGCTGCTGAGTCGGTTTTAGGACACAGGAAAGTGCGCAAACCACCAATGCTGAGCGCCTCCATCACAGGTTTCTGTATATGTACATAGATATCCGGAATCCCAGTAGCTGTATTTGACACTGCTGAAGCTAGGTCGTACGCTCACGTACATGTTAGTAGGATGAAATGTAAACATCTTCTTACAGGTCGAACGACAACTGAAGGCACGTATGGATGTACGTCATTTATATATGCAGGCTCCTACTAACACTGTGTGTGCCATTTCTGCATTAACTGCGAGTTTGTACAGGCGCAGACACGTTCAAACTTGTACGCGGCTGCACGTCGTATATTGTACTAAGCTTGCTTAGGGAAGGACAGCCTTAGTCGGTCTGTAGGTCTACAATATCAATAGGTGCATCACACAACTTGCTCAGCCATTTATTATCTTCAAGTCCGGCAACGAAGACTATTTCGTTTTGTACTAGTAAATCTTCAATAGTGTTTTTCACTTGGTGGTACGGAATTTTTCCTTCGTCCCACTCTAGTCCGTGATAACATTTACATAGCCATTCATTCGACCGTTTACTTTTTTCGTCGTAGTTTCCAAGGATACGGAGGTCGGAAAGTGCGAGTTCGAGTCTTGTCTCCGGAGGTGACGCTAATTTCCTTGAGCACGAATCCATTTTGGCTCTGGAAACTTTGCAGGTTTCAGTACATCTTGTCGCTAGCAATGCTCGGTCGTAACTAAAGTATCATCGAAAACGAAACAGTATTTATGTCAGAATTTTCACAAGTTTGTCTCGACAATTGTACGATGCAAGCCGATCGTGAAGTATCAGACAAAGAAGCTTAAGTGTTTGGTGGAATATTTCCGCTAGTCGTTATCTCGATCATACAGTCGATGATGTTTGAATTTATTCGATGATCCTGTTTGGAACATCAAATACCATTAACGGAGCCTTGTTCTTGAAACTGTCGGGACTCAGTATCGGTTACTGTCTCCGCCCATAGTAAGCTTGCTGAAACTTGGCGTACATATGATATGCGAGAAGAAATCTTCCACTTTCAAAGTCCATGTTCATGTCAACGTACGGATAACTTTCGCTGTTTAAAAATATTTTTACATTAAGTATTTGACAGTTATCGAATACGGAGCGACTTACTCCTGCATTGAGCTGTCTTCCGGTCTGAAGCCCGACGATGATGTATCTTGGTTTTTCCGTAGCGAGGCTGGACTTTACTATCCAATTGATACGCTGACTATGAGGCAGGCCAGGATAAGTTTACAGGCTCCAGGATCGGAATGGCACATCCAAGGTCTTGACATTTTATATGTTCTTCATTATCTTGACTCGTTCAACGGTGCTCACTTGGATGTGGGGCAGCATCCACTCGATAGACTGTAGTGTTAGCGAGACATCTTGAGGGTTTTCTGCAGCGGCGAAAATTGCATTTATGTGCGCGTTGGCTAGAAGCAGTACGAGCTCCTGTTTCGAATTAATGATTATATGTTTGTATTCCTCAGCGAATCCAAGAATCATAGACAGAGGAACACAAACTTCGAACTTCCCTTCGGCATAAACCGGAAGCTTATAGTCATCCTCGAGAGCCCAACTGGCCATCTTTGCAGCGGACAGTTCATTTGGCGTGAGCGAAAGGTAATTTTTCACAGCAGATGTTATGCCTATATCTCTTGTTTGGTTTACCTCGACGCCATTGAGTACATATATGTAATGTGCTCGATTAGGTGAAGAATACCATTGCAGGATATTGACGTCATTGTCGGGTGTGTACCATCCGCTTTTGTCAGCGTGCCTCTTATACGCAGAAATTACTGCGAAGGTAGAGTACAGATATCTTGGTGCTGTACAGCAATATGTACTTCTGATGGTAGTGCGTACGGTCCGAGCAGGAAAGGCTAGTGTTAATGCACCGATGTCTGGTAGAGAACTATTCTTACTCACGGCAATACAATGTCTTTTATAACTGTTCGGGTTTACGAACTTTATGCCCATCGCTTTAAGTGCAGACGTAATGTAATTTCCTCGTCTTGAAAATTCACCAAACGTCCTCGCTGGTCAACGATTCTGACGACGACTTCGTGTGCGCACTTCACGACGACTGGAACGTAAATTATACTTTGCGGTACTTCAACCAGTTTATATCTTGGCGGGACCATCGGCGAAAACTTGTGCAGCATGTTGCTTAGTCTTCCGTTGAGATACGTTCCACTTGCCAAATTACAGTTTATTCTTATGACATTCACAGGCAAAATGTTTACTGCGCGTGTAGATTCGTACATTATTCCTGTATCATACACCTTTGATTCAAATCCGAGGATCGTACCTATGGTCCCAGGTTTCGTAAAGTCAACATTTTCACTGCATGTTGGAATGCTTTTTTAAGTGTTTGGATTTCCACGCAGTTGAAAGTCTACATCCTGTGGTAACATATCCCTGATGTAATTTGCAATGTCGTCAATTTCGTAAGAGCCAACAGGTAACTGTATTTCATCGATATTCGGTATGGCATTATACGTTTGAAAATCTGCGAGTCTGATACACCATTCTCCGTCTAAATCCGGATGCGGGAAATGAACCGCCCGCAGCTTAGATGCATGACCTGTCAAGGTAAGTGTTATCGACATGACTAATAAATTATCATCACTGCACAACCTTTAAGTAGCAATTTTTATTTGTCAGCTAATTTTTGTTTGTTAAAAAGCGAAGACACAAGTGTCCGCAGTTTGTTTGATTAGGTTTCTCCTTTTCGTAATTGTAAAACAATGTTGTGGTTCGGCCCAGGTACCGCCTGAGTTCTGGCAGAGGACATAAATTTCCAAAACTATCGTAGCACTCGGCCGTTTTTCCAGTCTTGACATAAGCCACCCAGTGGGTGCTACGACCCGACGATGTATCTAAATTAATTATGGCGCCTTCACGTGTCTTTGGATTGACAGGTAAAGTGTCTCGCATAAACACGCCTCGGAAATTTGGTATTTTCTGTTTTAGACCGTACCTGATGAAATCTATAATGGTGAGCGGACGTTTTGGCAAAGAACTTAGGATTTTTTCATTCGTTTCTTTCTCATGCCTCGACCTGATTTGTGAGGTTGCAAGTAGAGTCCTGCGCCATTTTGTTACCCATGGCAATGGCTTCCATGCTGGCATTGTGTCGTTGTGCTTCTTTTAACTGCTTGCGCTCGTTCTTCGAAGTGTTGACTGCCCGCACTATACTATTCGTTGCACCGATGAGGCCGCCGAGAGCATCCAATGCAGGCAAAAGCAAAGGAAGAAATCCTCCTATAATCTTCTTGTCGAGAGTCTGTAATTTTTGCTTGGCTTTTTGCACGCCTGCACCAGTTTTGCGTTTGGTCTTGCGAATTCTGGGTTTACGAGCACCCATTCCTAATTTCGTCTTTGCCTTCATGATTTTAGATACGCCCCACGCTACGATTTTTTCTCCAAGTCCCGCGTTCGAAGATTTACTTATATCTTCGGCTTCCTGTGCCAATATCTGATCTGCTCTGTGCCTAGATTCCAGATCCTTGCTTAATGAATATGTGATATCGTGTTGTTTGCACTTTTCGTTCAGAGAATTAATGCCCACGTCACCACGAGCTAACCTTTTCGCTAGTTTAGTCCCAGGGCCGCAGAATCTGTACCCGGGAATGTGTAGCTCGAAAGGTATATTGTTTATCAGCGAGTTCACGAGTCCCGCGCCGATGTGTTTTTTGTTCTTACCTCTTCGAGTCATTGCACACAACTGACCAGAAAGTATAAATGTGTTTTGATTTTATACAATTTCGTCAGTACAATGCAAGTCGTCAAGCAAGAAGTGTGTTTGCCCGTGCGCATTACGCAAGACGATGTATTAAGTGCGCGTGAAACACGACATGGCTTACTGTTGCCTTCTGCCGTACGATGCATAATGGCTGGTCCGTCCAACTGCGGTAAAATGTGCGTTCTACTGAGTTTATTAGAGGAACCAAACGGACTTAGCTTCAAAAACGTGTACCTCTATTCCAAATCGCTGCAACAGCCAAAGAACCAGCGCCTAGCTACGGTTCTACAATTGGTGGATGGTCTGGAGTATTTTCCATTTAATAATAATGTGGATGTGGTACCTCCAAGCGAAACAAAAGCCAATTCCGTGTTTGTTTTCGACGATGTAATGTGCGAGAAGCAAGGCATAATACAAGAGTACTTTTCCATGGGCAGACACACAAAGGTAGACTGCGTTTACCTGTTTCAGACGTACAGTCGTATTCCAAAACATTTCCTACGAGACAACGCAAATGTCATAGTGCTTTTTCGCATGGACGTACTTAATTTACGTCACGCTTATGACGATCACGTAAACACTGACATGACATTCCAGGAATCCAAAGACATGTGCTCCTTGTGTTGGAAAGAAGAACACGGATTCCTAGTTATAGTCAAAAACTGGCCTCTATATAAGGGCAGGTACAGACGAGGTTTCGATCAGTTTATCGTCAAACATGAGTTAAAGCATTTCGAAATTCGGTCAGCAGTCGAGACTTACGTACTGCTCTCAAGTCTCATGACGACGTTATCCGCAAATACATTTCGCTACTGGCTCAAAAAGTAGAAAGTGTGAAAAACGAATTACTAGAGTATCTCGTTGCCAACGACCAGCGTGTGGAAGTCTCGGATTCTCGCATTCGCGACATGATCGAAGTATCGAATGCACAAAAACATGACGATTTGAGGACTTTTCACAGTAATCTGAAAGCATCACTATCTCACTTGTCAACAAATTCAGATTTCACCAAACACAAGAAAGAAGTTTCTGCGAACGAATAAAAAATAAATATGTTTCCAGCCAGTACAATGTCAGACCTGGCCAGTGACCTTCATCGAGCTATACAGTCTGTTCGTGAAAAATATCTACTTGCTAGACGAACCAGACTTGCAGGTGAGATGGAAAATGAGGAGATATTTAAACCAATCACTAGTCGCCTCGACGAACTTAAAAACAAGGAAGAACCAGCCATCAATGTGAAGACAGAAGTTGAAGATGAAATGCCGACTGTAAAGAAATAAAGTATGAACCAAATCGAGAAGAAGAGGACTAACGAGTACAGAGTCAATGCACAAGAAAAAAATACCGAAAAAGGGACATCAAGTTAATGAAATGGTCCGACCATCCCTGATATCGTTTACGAGCCGGAATAATGACACGACCTACGGAGTGTACAGAAAACATAACAAGTGGTTCCTCGGTGCTAAAGAAATAGACTTTCTACCAGGAAATATTGTGCGCGTAGAAGAGTTCAAAACGCGCGGGACACCGGGTCTGTACGAATTGCTGTTTCGCAGGGAGCCTAAAGGATATTCTCCCAAAGATGTACAAGAGTACAAAAAAATGCTAGAGCTAACCAATGCACATTTTTGCGATAACAATCCTGATAGTGGTGTATATACAGACGAAGATCATGAGAAAATCGACATTATCGCTAATCTCTTCAGTGAACTAACAATACATGGTGAAGGTTTAAAAAGCTAGAAAGTGATCAGATATTTGACTATGTATATTGGGACGACCCCATTGAATTAGTTGATCGTCTTAGAATTATACATGCTTCGCTTAGTGTAGAAAACTATTCGCACATTAACGAAGTAGTCTGCATACTTGAAGAACTGAGGGAAGCCGGCTACATATAATGAGCCGAACCGTAATCTCTTGCGAACTTCATGCTCCTGCTAGACGGAAATACCTTCGTCGCAAAGTCATAGTTCGCGGAATTGATGATTTATTCCAGGCTGACCTTGTTGAAATGATACTGTATTCCCGATTGAATAAAGGTTTCAAGTACATGTTGACAGTCATAGATGTTTATAGCTAGTTAGCTTTTGCTAGACCTGTAAAATCAAAGACTGCAACTGAAGTAGCCAAGGCCATGAACAATATTTTGCGGAATGGACGTGTACCGTCACACCTGAAAACGGACCTCGGGAAAGAATTCTACAATGCAACATTCAAGGCTTTGATGAAGAAGTATGGCATCAAACACTACTCTACATTTAGTAATGTCAAAGCCTCCATTGGCGAAAGGTTTAACAGAACTTTGCGTTCCAAGAAGTGGCGGCAGTTCACGGCTAACGGAAATTTTAAGTGGTTTGACATCTTACCGAAACTAATAAGCGAGTATAATTCCACGGTGCATTCTACCACGAAAATGAAACAAAAGGACGTAACGGGCAATCGCCTGCTTCGAACCGTGTTTTCCAACATGAAGAAGAAAGATCCACGAAAGCATAAAGGTATCGTCGGTGACATTGTGCGAATCTCCAAGCAGAAAGGTATCTTCGAGAAAGCTTTCATTGCGAACTGGAGTCCTAAACTCTTCTGTGTGACACATGTTCGTGAATCAGAGCCTAGGAACTACTACCTCGAAGATTTGGACCACAAACCTATCCATGGTGGCTTCTATGCCGAAAAGATTCAGCCTACGTTGTATTCCGATACGTACTTGGCGAAGAAGATTATAAAACGAATAAATGGACGATCCTACTTCAAGTGGTGGGGCTTTCCACCACGCTGTAATTCGTGGGTGGCAGATGCAGAAATTGAGAAATCCAAAAGACTTTAGTAATTTGTCTGAGTTTTTTTGTACTTGTAGTAGTGTAGAATTTATGTAATAAAAGTTTTTTAAAAGAACCTGTGGTGTTTTTATTTTCTAAAACCTGTCGCTTTTGTGGTACGTTTTTAAAATTAAAGTTGTTTTGTATCACCCAAGGATCGTACTAAGGACCTTAGTCGTACTAATTAATCAGTATATTGATTAAAAATTTATTTAATCAATTTTGGAATTTTTCCTGAATTTCTAGTTTAATTATTACGAATTTCCAATATGGTGGTCTTTATGGCTTAAAGAATGATGGTAGTAGAGGATTTAAAGTCTCTTTAAGAAATTTAAACATGGTTTATTGAAATTATTATTTTTTTTCACATAAAATTAGACATTATTGCATCGATTGGGTATCGAACCGAGGACAGGAATCAATCGAATCAATATGTAAATTGATGAGTGATTTATTTAATGAATTTTGGAACTTTTCCCCGAATTTTCAGCTAAATAATTAAGGATTTTCAAGATGGCACCCAAATTTCAAGATGGCGGATGTCACAGTAATGATAAATGATAACTGCACTCTAGAGGGTAAGAATTAAACTAACATGGCGTCAGCGCACTCTAGCCGACGATACAATGATGATGACTTCCAGCAACGAAGACAAAATGGCGGACATGACGTCATGTTACCTGACGATATATATACTTTGACATAAGTAGTGGGGGAAAGTCAGTCTGCCTGCTGTCACCAGGGGGGAAGGAGCTTGTCGCCATTTTTAATTTTTTTTTACCTCATCGGGTTCGAACCGAGAACTCCGAGCTCCGTGCCGTAAAGTTTGTTTTTAAATATTTTTCATTAATATTTTATTTACTAATTTTTTTAATAAATTTTAAAAAAATTTCATTTAAATCGTATAATAAAAAAGTTAAAAATGGCGACCGTAACGGAAATTGCAATGGTGACGTCATAATTTAAAATGCCGGAAAACACAATGCCGGAATATTCGAGAAAACAAAATGACGTCATCCAAGATGGCGTATCCAAGATGGTGGATCCAAGATGGCGTATCCAAAATGGCTGCCAGGGTCAAGGTCAAGGTCAAATGTCAAGGTCATGGTCATCCAATATGGCCACCGTGACGTCACAATCCAAGATGGCGGACACTGGCACTGGCACCACGCGCCGGCGCCAGGGCTCGGAGCCCCATTCATATACTACTCGCATAGATCAAATGTCTTCAGACCACGAAACCAGGTCTTGATCAATGTCAGTTTTATTGACCAAACGATTCCAAACCATGAGTCTAATCATGTTCTGAAAAGTCTTAACGATCGATAATCAACGAAAAGGAAGCACAACCGGAAGCACAATCAACGAAAACGAAGCACATTTTGAAGCATATACAACAAAAAGGAAGCACAATCAACAAAAATGAAAAACATTCGGAAGCACAATCAACGAAAGGGAACCACGAACGGAAGCAAACTGGGAGTAAAAGGAAGCAAATAGGAAGCACAATAAATGAAAGGGAATCACAATAACTGAAAACAGCACAATCGAAAGCACATTTGTCAAAGAGAAAGCACAATTGGAAGAACAACAAACGAAAAGCAAGCAAAATCGGACGCAAATCAACTTAAAGGAAGCACAATCGAAAGCACAATCAACGAAAAGGAAGCACAATCGGAAGAACATTTGGAAGCACAATCAACAAAAAGTAAGCATATATGAAAGCACAATCAACGAAAAGGTAGCACAACCATTAGCACAATCACCGAAAAGGTAGCACATTTGGAAGCATAATCAAAAAAGGGAGCACATTTGGAAGCGCAATCAACAAAAAGGAAGCACAGTCGGAAGCACCATCAACGAAAAGCAACCACAACCAACAAAAATGAAGTTCATATGGATGCACAATCAACAAAACGGAAGAACATTTGAAAACACAATCAACAAAAACTTTAACATAATCGGAAGCACAATCAACGAAAAGGAAGCACAATTAGAAGCACATTTGACAAAGAGGAATGATGATTGGAAGCATAATCAATGAAAGGAAATCACTTTCACCATAAAAAGCACAATCGAAAGCACATTTGACAAAGAGAAATTTTAATTGGAAGCACAATAAACGAAAAGCAAGCAAAATCAGAAGCACAATCAACGTAAATGAAGCACAATCAAAATAACAAACAACTAAAAGGAAGCACAATTGTAAGCACAATCAAAAAAAGGATGCACAACCGGAAGCACAATCAACGAAAAAGAAGCACAATCGGAAACACACTTGGAAGCATAAACAACTTAAAGGAAGCAAATTTGGAGCCACAATCAACAAAGAAGTATTTGTATTACGAGATCTCTGTTGTAGAAATCAGTTGACAAAAAATAATCAATAATTTTTGAAACCAAGTTATTTTATTTTATTTCAATATTATACACATGCCAGTTAAACAAATGATTATTGTATGTAGCCTGCTTCCCGCAGATCTTTAAGTATTGACTATTCTTCGTCGATATGCGAGTAGTTTCTTCTTTGAACAGATGTAATCAACAGTCACAGGCCATCAACTAATATGTTAGGATCCTCCCATTACATATAATCAATCTCTTCCTAATTTTTCCTGTGTTCTTAACTTTCCCAGTTTAGATCATAAGCCAGATCTCAATTATTCATTATATCACGATGTTTCCACCGTTTCGGTCTCTAGGCTTTATCACAGTCTTCGATCCTGACAGCGTCGTTGGTTTTGTCACCAGCCTCAGAATCACTGTCAACACCATCGTAGAAGTCAATTTCTTCACTTGGATAACTGTAAGAATTCGAAATTATTGATGTCGAAGCTTCTTCATCGTCTTCAAGTTTCCTTTTTAAGAGCCCATCTTTTTTACAAAGTACGGAAGATCTACTTGTATTCGGCTTGAAAGTATTCTCACTTTTCACTTTAAGGTTTATTCCATTGTCTTTATTCTTCCATAAATCATCAACTTCCTTCAATTTAAGTTCTTTTTCGAGATCGGAAGAGCCATGAACATAATCTCTTCCAATAAAAGGAAAATTATTTATATAATGAAGATCACTCTTCTTTAGAATAGTAGATCCATCGTTGTTCTCTGGCATGTACGCAAGCTTGGTGTTACAAGTTCTATCATGTCTTTATAAGAGCTCTCTTCCAGTAAACGACTTGCTTCATCAAACACTTATCATATTGCGTAGTGGATTTCAACACAGCCATTCCTCTAGTGTTCTCTACAATTATTTCTCAAGATAAATTCCTTGCTGCAATATGCTATGCTATCGATACAGCGACAGACACCGAATTATGATCTTTATTAGTTACTTTGACTAATAGCATATGTTTACTGATATTTTAAAATTGTAACCATTTCTTAAATATTTACTTAGTGATTTATACATTTTTTTATTTAAGTAACATTTTAATTGTGAAATTCTGCTGCTAACTTAAAATTAAAAAAAAAATTATAATGTGGAATACAAATAAGAAATATGGTATGAGACGTCTGCGAAGCAGTATATTGCAAGACGAATTTCCTTCTCCTTGATGTCTAGCGAAGCCTTTATTCTCTTACGATCGTAAGTGAGCATCATGCATCCCACATAAAATAAATTATATTTCCCTCAACACAACACCTGATGCTATGTGTTGGCGCAGAATTCCCAAGCCGCAGTGTCAGTGAAATAGTCCGTGGCGGGATGTTAAATGGGGAGTGGAGGGGATGGTTAGCCAGACCCTTGTAATCCGGCCGGGCACGAGTGACATAAGTGACGTCAGAGCCCGCGCGGGGCTGCTGGCCAGAATCTCTTGGCTGGAAGGCCCGCTCAGGTACCTGGTACGCGTCGTGGCCTTGCCTCCTAGCACGCATGTAACAATATATTGTTTCTATCTCGTTATTTCTAATGGTCTTAAAATTCAGAGTTTATACAGAGAAAATGCATGTTGCGGCTCTCTGAAAAATTGGAGAATCTGTTAATCAAGAATTTAGCTCATCTCACTCGAAAGTTCTGCCGACTCCTGTCCTAGACGAATAACTTACGGAGCTCGGCCTCTTCCGTAGGTTCACTCGCTCGCTACTCGCTGTTCCTTCAGAGAAGTCGTCTGGTCTGGCACTCGTACAACGTCAAGTCTGGGTGTCAGACAGAGGTCACGTCAGGTGTTACTCGTTGTTTCGACGCCGAGGTATCTTGAAGCCTGCGTTGACTGTTCCTGCGCACATCCTGTGTGTATACCAATGCTCCTGGTCTGACGTCACTGGCGAATACTTGCTGCGCGGTTCCCCTCCTACCAACCGCCACGCAGGCTCACTTACATGGATCGAGGGTTACACTAGGCGAACCCCTCCCTCCTCCGCCTACCGAGGCTATCCATGCTTCCGAGACTATCTCGAAAATGAGTGACGGAGTCACAGGCGTACGCCTCGTTACAATAATATTGAATAAACATTACGTTCCCGGTTTCAAAATATTTGTAGGGCATGCGTATCTCCCTATTTTCACTTGTATATATATCTTAACTAATGGGTATTATATATATATATATACACATACATACATTCGTGTTTGTTATACAAATATACAATTTAAATCAGAGCTTTAAGAAATTTCACCTACTTGGCCTTCAAAACCAAGAGGAAGGTCACTGTCTACAAAGTACCACGAATCAACCCCATCCCCTAATTATCCTTTCCCGCCCCTTAAATGAGAATGTCGGTACTTTTTGATGAAATTTTACACACTTGGCATTAAAATAAAGAGGAAAATCCTGCAACAACTTATTTAAAAAAAAATAATCCTAACCCCATTCCCTTCACAAAATATTTCGAACAAACACTCCAATGCCTCTTTCGCAGCCCTTAAAACAAAATTTCGTACTACACTACGTTTCGTACCCTTGGCGTTAAAATGAGAAGTAAAGTTACTTGGCAACATCTCATTTCAATATTACTGCCCCTATTTACACGAGATTTGGTAAAATGATTTCCTTCCCTCTTTCCCACCCCTTAGCCTAAATTAGAATGTCAATTCTACTTGATGAAAATTTGCACAGCTTGACGTTAAAAATAAGAGGAAAATTACTGTCTAAATATGATTTCGAAAAAAACTACCCCCGTCCCCCTAAATGGAACCCCTTTACTCTGTATAAAGCCCAGAAACCACCATGCTGCGCCGGATACTTCAGCTTGTACGTACTCTATCTAATAAAAAAAACACAACTGCACATAGTTATACGAGGGTTATTTTCCGATCGGCTGTAATAAAAAAACGGGAATTAATTGGGAAATTATTTTAATGTCAAAAGAAACATTCATCTTTACTCTATTTTCCACATAATCACCGTTCATATTGAGGCATTTGTCGTACCGATGCACCAGCATTCCAATACCCTCTGCATAAAATGATGCCTCCTGCCTATTCAGCCACGTTTTAACAGTGCTCTGCAGTTTATCATTGGTGTTGAAGCGTCGCCTCCAAGCCCCTTTTTCAACATGGGGAAAAGGTGATAGTCACTCGGTGCCAAATCCGGAATGTAAGGAGGGTGATCAAACACTTCCCATCGAAATCTTGCAAGGAGTTGTTGTGTTACGGCGGCAGTATGCGGTCGGGCGTTGTCATGAAGCAAGACAACACCAGATGTCAGCATTCCTTTCCGCGTGTTGCGTATCGACTGTCTTAGCCGTCGTTGTGTCGCGCAGTATGCAGCAGCATTGATTGTTGTCCCTGGCTCCATTAAATCAACCAGTAGCACACCTTGGTGATCTCAGAACACTGTAGCCATCTGTTTCTTGGTGCTGAATGTCCGTTTGAACTTTTTCGGCTTGTTTGGAGAATAGGTGTGCATCCACTGTTGTTATTGAAGTTTGGTTTCTTCATTAACGAAATTAATCCATGTTTCATCACCTGTCACAGTTTGAGTCAAAAAGTGTTCACCATCGTCTGCGTAACGCAGCAAAAACGACAAGGCTGATGCCATTCGCCGCTCCTTGTTGATGTCAGTCAACATCTTGGGTACCCATCGGGCACAGATTTTCCTGTATCCAAGATTGTCTGTAACAATGGCGTATAGGGCTGACCTTGAAATGAGCGGAAATTGTTTAGACAGTTCTGAAATCGTGAATCGACGTCTCTCACGAACAACTGCATCAACTCTCTGAACTGTTTCATCTGTTGCTACCGACTTCCTTCCTTGGCCACCTTCATCATGAAAATCAATACGGCCTTCGCGGAATTTCCGACACCACTCTCGCACAACGCCATCGCTCATAAAGTTCTCACCGTACACAACACTCATTCGGCGATGGATTTCTGCTGCAGTGTGCCCTTCTGCCTGTAAGAAACGGATGACTCTACGCAGCTCGCATTTCGCCGTACAGTTTATCGTTGCAGCCATGTTGACATTCCCATAACCAAGCTTCAACTGAGGTGTGAGTTGGCCGCTCCACATGGTGGTGGAAGGGGGTAAACACTACGAGACGTGTCGATTCGTATACGAGCGATTAGGGTATCGATTAATGGGCATGCCATGGAGAAATGAAACTGTAATCACACTGCAGGGCACTGTTAAAACGTGGCTGAATAGGCAGAAGGCATCATTTTATGCAGAGGGTATTGGAAAGCTGGTGCATCGGTACGACAAATGCCTCAATCTGCACGGTGATTATGTGGAAAAATAGAGTAAAGATGTACGTTTCTTTTGACATTAAAATAATTTCCCAATTCATTCCCGTTTTTTATTACAGCCGATCGGAGGTTGAAAAAAAATAACCATCGTATTAGTTGATCGCCTGATGCTGATGGTGGCATCTGTTCGTAGAGGAAACAACTCGCATATCAACGAAGTATTGTGCATACTTAAAGAATTGCGGGAAACTGTCTACATACAATAATCAATTTTTTAACTGTCATGTGTATTATATTGAAAAATAAATAAATTCTTTGGTTTCAAAAATGATTGTTTATTTCTTGTAAACTGATTTCTAACTAAGACAGATATCTCGTAATGCTGCTACTTATCGTTTATTGTGCTTCCAATTGTGCTTCATTGTGCTTCCAAATGTGCTTCATTTTCGATAATAGTGCTTCCAAATGTGTTTCTTTTTTGACGTGAGAACGTCTATTAAATCTATGAACGCCGGTTGCACGCACGAAAAAGTATGAATCATTGTCCCGTCACGCTCATTGTACGCTTGCGCCGTATCTATCTCTCTTCCACTTGATTGGAACAACCATCGATTTGACTTTTTTGAGGCATATTAAACTTGAAACACTCCCATTCGTTTCCTACTTTTCCCATCATCGTCCTATCCTTAACAGAATAACACAGATTGGAAGAAGTTATAAAGGAAACATGTATAAAAGTTATAGTTAAAATAATCTCTTCGTTAAAGTAATAAACATATTTGAATTAATGATTTCAAATAAAAGTAAATTTATATTTCATTTCACTCATTCTTTTATCCATACAAAATAGTGATAATTCAATAAAAAGATTCAATTTTATTCATAAAAGTATGCAATCATTCAATCGATGTTTTGTTATGATGATGTCACGTTAAACTATCGTCCGTAAACCGACTTTACAGACAACCGATTTTTTTTATTTTGTTTTCAAATTTGCTTCCATTTTGTTGATTGTGCTTTCGATTGTGCTTCCTTTTCGTTTATTATGCTTCTGATTGTGCTTCCTTTTCGTTGATTGTGTTTCAATTGTGATTTCTTTTGTCATATGTGCCCCCGATTGTGCTTTATTTTCGTTGAATGTGCTTCCCTTAGGTTTATTTTTAAAAATTTGTTTCCTCTGTGAAATGTGCTTCTGATTGTGCTTCCTTTTCGTTGATTGTGCTTACGATTGTGTTTACGTTTTTGTTGATTATGTTTCTAAATGTGCTTTCTTTTTGTTGTTTGTGCATTCATATGTGCTTCCTTTTTGTTGATTGTGCTTCCTTTTCTTTGATTGTGCTTCCGATTGTGTTTACGTTTTTGCTGATTATGTTTCTAAATGTATTTTTTGTTGTTTGTGCATTCATACGTGCTTCCTTTTTGTTGATTGTGCTTCCCTTTCTTTGATTGTACTATATTTCCTTTGATTGTGTTTCCAATTGTGCTTTCTTTTCATTTTATTTTGTTTATTGTCGTTTAATATGCTTCCGATTGTGCTTCTTCGTTGTCAAACTTGTTTCGATTTTGCTTCTTTTTCGTCTATTGTCCTGCCGATGGTGGTTGAGTTTTTGTTTATTGTGTTTCCAAATGTGCTTTCTTTTTGTTAATTGTGCAACCAAATGTGCTACCATTTCATTGATTGTGCTTTCTTTTCTTTGATTGTGCTTCCGATTGTGCTTCCTTTTTGTTGATTGTGCTTCCAAATGTGCTTCCTTGTGGTTAATTGTACTTCCTTTTCGTTGACTGTGCCTACAAATATGCTGTTTTTAATGAGCTTCAAAATGTGCTCCGTTTTTGTTGATTATGCTTCAAAATGTGCTTTATATTTGTCAAATTTCCATCCGATTGTGCTTCCTTTACGTTGATTGTGCTTCCGATTGTAATTATATTTGATAAATTATACTTCCAAATGTGCTTCCTTTTTGTTGAAAGTGCATCCAAATGTGCTTCCTTTTTGTATATTGTGCCTCCAAATGTGCTTCCTTTTCGTTGATTGTACCTACAAATGAGCTTTTTTTTTTAAATGAGCTTCAAAATGTGCTCCATTTTTGTTGATTATGCTTAAAAGAGTTATCCATATTTGTCAAATTTCCTTCCGATTGTTCTTCCGATAGTGCTTCCTTTTTGTTGATTGTTCTTATAACTGTCCTTTCTTGTCGTTAATTGTGCTTCCTTTTCGTTGATTGTGCTTCTAATTGTGCGTTCACTTTGTCAAATGTTCGTTCGATTGAGCTTCCTTTTCTTTAATTGTGCTTCCTTTTTTATATTTTGCTTTCTTTTTGTTGATTATGTTTCTGATTTTGCTTCCTCTTTGTCTTATTTGCTTCAGATTGTTCTTATATTTTCGTTGATTGTGCTTCAAAATGGGTTTCCTTTTGTTAGTTGTGCTTTATTTTCGTTGATTGTGCTTTCAATTTTCCTTCTTTTTCGTTGATTTGGGATCGTTAAGTCTTTACTTAGGACGTGATTAGTCTCATGGATCGGAAATTTTTGGTCAATACAACTAACATTAATCATGACCTGGTCTCGTATTCTGAAGACACTTGTTCTATCGTATGGCATTTTACATGAAATATTCGGTATACATTTTAAGTGTTGAAAAAAATTCAACTTCCATGTTAGGCATAGCAACACTGTATTTATTTCGTTGGATAGTTATTTTGTCTAGTGATGATATTTTTAGAGTCAATGATTAATTAACTCCACGAAAGGTAACGTAAAACATTATAGCACGTTTATTTTAAGCTTTACTTATACTTATCACTGGCTGAGAATAAACCATGTTAAAAAAATCATCGCGTCAGTCATTATTTTAATAATTAAATTTTTTGATGTATTTGATATTCATTCTATTTTTCTAGGTCCAAAATACAAACTTCCAAATGGCGGTCATAAAGAAATATTTAAGAATGGTTTAGATAGAATTTAGGCTACTTTTTGTATTTTGAACATGATAGATTAAATAAATATTTTTTACATAAAATTAAAATCTTTTGCATCCGGCAAGGATTGAACCAGGGACAGTATTTAATCGAATCAATCAGTATATTAATTTTAAAATTATTGAATGAATTTGGGAGATCTTCCCAAATTTCTAGGTCAATAAAAACAAATTTCGAAGATGGTGTCCAAAATTCAATATGGTGGGTACCTCGGTAATAGTACAAAATTACTACACTCTAGTCGACAAAAATTTTATTTTAGTTAATGGTAGCGCACTATAGCAGAAGAAAAGATGATGGTGGACTCCAGCAGACGAAAACAAGATGGCGTTAATTATGTCATACTAGTTGATGTATATACCTCGGCATTAGTGGTGGGTATCAGTCTGCCAACAGCGGCCATGGCAGAAGGATCATTCGTCATTTATTATTTTTAACCTCAACGGGTTAGAACCAAGAACATAAGTGTATTTATTAAATATTTTTTATTAAAATTTGATTAATTATTATTTTTAATTATAATTTTTTCCCAATTATAACTGGATAATAATAACCTATGTTCAAGATGGCAGAGGATAACGGAAAATGCAACCATCTGTAATCTAAGATGGTGTCCATAATAAAAGTGCAAGGATTATGCCATACAGTCCAAGATGGCGGGAGTAACAAAATACTGTATATGTCACAGTTGTAGAATCCAAGATGGCGACCGTAACGATATGTGCAATGGTGTTTTTGAATAATTTTTTTTTTAAATTTTAGAATTTTTTTTCATTTAAATAGAATAATATTTATAGGTTTTCAATATTGCGGGCGTAACGAAAACTGCAACGGTGACGTCATAATCCAAAATGACGCGAGAGGCTGGTCGGAGGCTGTATATATGGATTCTTTAGCTTCAATATGGACATTTCTTGCCGCTGGCATTTTTAAGGACAAAAAACCTAAATTTTCCCTCAAAAATTGAATTTTTCTTGCGAAAGTGGGAAATTTTTAAATTATTTGAGTTGTTTGAGTCAATTTGAGTCAGTTTTGAGTAATTTTAAGTCAATTTAAATCATTTTTTAAGAATTTTTAGTCCAAAATGGCCGCCGTGCTGTCAGACTAATTGGTCATTGAACATATCCTCAATCCTCAGCCTAAAAGTCTGTGTCAGTAGCCCCTTTTCTTCACTTCTCAGATGCATTTTTGACTGTGATGACGGTGACATTGAGTTAAGAGATCAGGACATCGGAGGTTCTATATACATTCAATTACAAGATAATACAAGAATGCAGATTAAAAATTTTGCAGCAGATTTTCGCACACGCTACTCTACTTTATACAGCGACCGATAAGGTTTTTTTAGATTCTGATTGTTTGTCACATTCCTTTTCGCAATGAAAGTGAACTTGTTCAAGAGGGCTAAACAGCTGAATCTTGTTTCTTACGCCCACAATCGCATTTAAGGCCTCTTCTACATAATTTATCCGTAGAGAAATTCGCCTATGGCAAACAAATAATACAACAATCTCTTGTTCAAGCTGTAGCACTCAAAACTGTGAACGAAGAGAGAAGCATCAATGGGCCAAGATAACAGAATATGAACATATACGCCGAGGACCAAATTAGTATGTGTGCAATAGTGATGACGATTTTATCGATAATAATAATTCCACTGCTATGCCCTATTAAGATTTATAAGTGCCGGAAATTAGGTATTTCGGCACGTTTTTTTAAAATTGTTACTTTAATTTTAAATTATTTTTGGAAATTTTATTTCCTATATAATTTAGTTACAAAAGGGTGATTTACACTTTGTTAGGCTGGTGTACTCTACGTAATTAAACTTTGTGCCAGTGGACCGAGGCACCTTTTCTCAGGAAATAATCTGAACTTTTGCAGTCTAATGTAGACGTTAGCAGCCATTATGACATTTCTCCCGCCAACAGTCACGTTCCCGGCCTGTAACATTAATATCTCTGCATGACTAAAATCGCATAGAGCAGCTTCTGGCCTGCAAGCTCTATTTCTCAGAGACCCACTGAGAGTAGCTAGTCTCGGTACGAACGAGTATCCCGTGGACCCCCGTTCCCAGCACAGTTGCGTTTTTTGTACCCCTCTCTCCCACAGCTACCCACCTTTATTCTCAGAATTTAGCCCAAGACCATTGACCTGACGTGAACCTGCCAGGCGGTGGCCGACTTCAAGGTCGATTTGCCATAAAAAATATGTGTGCAAGGATGGACCACCCATGACATCTAGCGGCAGAAACAGTAACTTCTTCTCTTGGCGCTAGCGAGTGGAGCTAACGCCCGCGACACCTGTTGGCGATCTTGCTAACCTTCCCCTTATGTCCACTTTAGGCCGTCAGAGTGCAGCACCGGCTACGCCATACGGCCCTATGCTTCCTCCTCGCGTCCTGTAAAATTCGATTGTGTGTTGCGTTCTGTGCCTGCCGGTAGAGACCGCAGCAGTCGCCTTTCGGCGCAAACAACTGAAGTCGTGCTTACGACCACTCGGTCACCTCCAGATGTCTTCGGTCCAGAGCCGAACCTTCCCCCTCTTTTCCCTAGGGCCTACCGCCCATTTTAATTATGAGTTTTGTCCGCCATCGCGGCACTTGGTTCTCTGACTTCGGCTACTTACCGCGTCATCTCGGCGTCACCTCTGCTAAGAGGCTTTTTCGCGGCAACGACGAAATCGTTTGAATAAGGAATGTAGTCAGCTGTGTTAAGGGATGTGATCCCAAGCTCAAAATTCAGTAGTAGCCAGTCAGTAGTAGTGATTAGAAAACAAGTCATGTTTTAATTTAAACTTTATTAATTTTTTTTATCTTACTAAATGTTATTTTCTGCCGCATCATCCGCGCAATTCTCGGTCCGCGCCTTTCTGATGTCGGCGCGAGGCATTTCCTGAGCTACACCCTGTTTGGTGAGTTACCTACTTCGGTCTATTTTTCCTTCCCGAATTCCCGTTTGTTGGCCTTTTCGCGCCGACTGTGTTTAACTGTCTGGAAGCAGGTCTAATTCGTTTGGAATTTGGCTTGTGTTTCAGACAGGGTCCAACATTTGGGCGCCGAAATTGCACCCATCACATTGTCCAGGACCTCCAGCTTCAAGTCCCTTTAAGAAGAGCTTCCTTCCGGCCAGATGTCCAAGTTTGAACCCCTGGGTGATATTTAAAATATAACTTCTCCCTACAACCAACGAAAGAACTTTCCTTATTGAATACTAGCGAGAAGTGACAATGAAAATTTAACCAATAAGAATATATAAAGTTATAATAATAACTATAATATGTCAGGAGGGATAATTCAAATTTCTGTTTCTGTGATTGTTCCGTTGTTACAAGTATAGTATGACTTGTTTAATAATATCGGGCAGGCACCCTTTTAATAACTTTAATTTATTGTTAATACCCTTTTATGGTGAAACTAAAACAAATGGAAAACAGAGTTATTTAATTTTTTTAAAATAAAACAGGAGACATATAGACCAATCTACTTATGGAGTAATTTATTTTTCATTTATCTATATCTATTTAAACGATCCACTAGTTCCCAAGTTGCTTGTGTGCAGGGAATTTGTCTTGTTCACCACCTCGTGCCACCTCTGGTAATACTTCATTTTTCTTTATAATTTTGCCCAGCTGTTTCCTAGACCTTTTTTATTAAATCAAAATAATATAATTTTAGGGCACGAGGGGCGTATGAAGAAGTATCAATGTTAACACAAAGATTTACTTAAATAGGTGTCGGATTCCATAGACAAAGACAGCAGGTAAGATGATAATCTACAGCCCTTGTTTATATTTATCACGGGTAGAGCTGTTAGTGGAAAATCATTTATATTAAATTGAATTGTTGAGCATATTAGACGCTGCTATGCTCCAACAGTGGATAATTTTTTGAAACCTACTTTTGTACAAGTGGCATCTTCGACGGGTTTTGGAACACTGAAAATTTTCTGGTAGAACCCTACACGCAGTTTTTCATCTTCCAATAGAATTAGGCACTAACATGACTTATCGTAAAATGAGTGGACAGCCTTGGGAACGGGAAAGACATAAGTGGTGTTACATCAAAAGGTTAGTAGTGGATGAAATATATGTGGTATTCTAGGTCTGCAGGAGTTCAAAACCAATGATTAATTGTTTGGAGTTGTCCATATTATGTTATTTAACGATATTATGCAGTTAAAGCTAGTTTAAGGTCATTGGTGCTTCGAACAACCTTCGTGTATAAATGCAGAAACGACATTTTGGCAACAGTTGTCATTCTACGAACTCATAATTAATATACGTCAAAGTAAATATATATAGTTCGTCGATTTATTAAATAATTTGCAGTTTGGAAAGATTACAATCTCACAATTGAAACTTTTGTTTGAAAGATGGCGAGTTGAACAGGTTGATGATTTTGCAGATGGCACTGCAGTAAGGATTTTTCCAACTATCTGATTGACGAATGAACTACATCAGTCAAGTCGCGTTTATACCTTGCACGCTATCGGTGAGTCGACACAGGCTGCAACTTACGGAAAACTACCACCATCTAATGTGATTCCTGCTGATGTAAATAACTATGGTGGTTTGTTGCACGTGCTAAAAGCGCGCGTAGGTTCGAGAGTAATGTTATGGCGTAACATAAAAGATACTGAAAGTCTCATCAACGGTTCTATGGGAGTCATACGTAGGTCTAGATGGCCTGCTCTTCGTCGTGATCAATTAGAAGCAGGTGAACTGCATTTGATGATGAGACTATGCACTAAAGTAAAATACAGGGATTGTTTAATTGAAATAAAACCTGTATCAGCAACATTTCCAGTAAAAAATTGCTATGGGGATGTCGAAAGAAGAAAAATCCCATTAATCCTAATTTGGGCAGTAGCAGTGCATAATAAAACTATAATTTACTTAGGGAAAAAAAGCTTTGGCAAGGGTGAAGTGTATGTTGCCTTTAGTCGATTGAAGACATTAGACGGGATTGTACTTTGTGATTTAGAACCAAATAAATTACTTAACCGACCACAAGATGAATAAGCATTACCAGAAATGGAAATATTAAGACTATTAATAAGTAATGGCAATACTGTGTACTAAACAAAATAAGACAAAAATACACTTATTGTTAGCTTCTGAATTAAATCTGTATTTTGTTATTTTTGGCTTTTTGTGTAGTGAATCTATGTTTTTTTTATTGTGTTACACGTCCATGTTATTTTGTAGCGTTTCCGAATGTTTCTAAATATACAACGTTCTATGAAATTTATAAAGCTCTAAATCCAATATAAGTGATACGTTTTATGAAAATTTATATTGAACATAACTTTATTTTGAGGTCATATTTGATTATTTTTACCTTTTTTTCCTTCAAAGTTTGTTTTTCAGAGATAGGACATTCTATGTTATAAGTGCAGCATAAACCATCCATAGCGTAATGTTACGGTTCTAAGCATTTTTAAAAGTTTACCAGTTAAACGTCACTGTTTCACAGTATTTTCCATAGCTCACTTTTAAGTGCACAGCAGTTACACTGACACACTTTAACGGAAAGTAACACATGATGCGTGTTTTTTTCGGAGGCCCGGCTAAGGTTCGCGGCTGGCGGCGACGTGCCGCAAGCTACCAGGGAGGCCCTGGAGGCGGCGGGAGTCGATGTTGTGACCGGCGCCCCGGAAGAGGAAGACCTGGTGATCTTCCACGACGATCCTCGATCCGCCGTGGCGGCCGCGGCTCCCGAGGGCTTCCTGCTGACCCTGTGCCTGTCTGACGATGTCGAGGGAGTGTGGCTGGTGGCCTCGTTCTCCCTGCCCGACGGAAGCCGAGTCTCCCTCTTCAGGAAACACGTGAGTATCGTCGTACACTGAAACACTTTTGAAAGCAGCCTTAAAAGGGATGTACTCCTAATTATTTTGCTTTCATACCATCGTTTATTTTTACATATCTTAGATGAATTAATGATTGAATTATTTTATAAATATAATAAATATTTATTTTAGGTTTCCTTGGAAACTAGCAGGACAGTTATTTTGTTAGAATTTTTTGAATTTTTAGTTATTTTGAGTCACTTTGAGTCATTTTTAAGACATTTTGAGTCAAAAATGGCTCCCGAGATGTCAGAGAGGTCCTTTATTGACCCGCTCCTCCTGCTCATCTCCTTAAGGCTCGGTCTCAGTCATGATAAATTGTCCTTGCGGCACTCAGGCCGTTGAGGGGTGGAAAGATGAGCAGAATTCACAACACAATGTCTTACCCCCTCTCTAGACCAGGGAGCAAGGACGTAACTAGACATTTTTCCACCCGGGGCAACATCTCATCTTGGGCCCCCCCCCCCCCTTTTTTTTTTAATTTTTCCCCAAACCATTTACCGACAAAACGTCCTCATATTACCACTACATATGAATTCCACAATTACAAATATGTTTTATTAATTAGATAACAAACAAATGTATTTATTTACAGCAATTTCATTTTTACTACAAGATAAATACCCACTTATGTCTAAGCTACTTAATTGACATGTAATCTAAGAGTAGCATGTTTGATATATACTTTCACAATATTTACATAAATGCTGCAAATGAAATGAAAAGTTTATCATCAAATAACAGAACAATATGTGTGAACTGAATCGACAAAAAGAACAGGATATTTGATTATGATAAATAGAGTTAATATTATGAATAAAAGACTTCACTCAAGTTGTTATCATGAGAATAATAATTATACATTTCACACAATATCTTAATATACTGGCTAATTGTGATAAAAAATTAATTCACATACAGAAAACTTGAACTAAAACTTAACTTTACGGGCTCTTTTGGCTGCAAATGTTTTTACAATGCCCTCAAAAGACAGCTTTGAAACTAACTTGTGCTCTATTGATATGATGCTCAGGTTGGTTAGTCTTTGCTGACCTGTTAAATTTCTAAGGTAATTTTTTATCATTTTTAGTTTGCTAAAATTCCTTTCATTAGAGGTGGTTAAGACTGGTATTGTGTAAAAAATTCTCAATGCTGTCGTTATGTTGGGGTATGCGTCTTCAAGCCCATTCTTATATATTAATGGCAGAAGATATGCTGGTGAAACTGTTTTCATATTAGGGCTTAAATCCAAGGCATGATACTTAAAACTTTCAACTTCTATCGCCAGATCGTCCCTGTTTAAGTCTTCTTTATATGTGGTAGCTAAATAAAGTGCCTGTTTCTTCAATTATTCACCATTTAGTGTTTCGAACAGAACTCGATTGTGGAAACCAAATAAACTATTCATGTTTTGAATAGCTTAAAACCTTTGTCTCAGTTCACTCAGAATCCAATATATTATTTGTATAATCAACAGTCTGAACTTTTTTTCTTCTGAGAATTCATAGCTTTCATCTTCACTCTTTTCATCAACCATCCGCTTTTTCTTTCTTCCCCTTACTTGTTTCTGCTATTTCTTTCGCTTCTCTGATTGCGTTTGTGGATTTATTTAACCTTTATTATCCTAATTCTGATATCATACGGTTAATATGTTTTGCTGATAGATCGATACTGATGTCATCTCTTTGTAATAATTTGTTGACGATATCAATACGGCTTGGTTCCCTATACCAAAAACAGGAGAATACAATGAATTCAATATTTCTGATATTTCTTAGAAAATAAGTTGCTTCTGTTTTTGTTTCAGCTGTTCTTATTGGGCTGGTCACGAGATCATTCAAAGCATCTATAATCTTGTCTAGATTCTTATATATTACAGCTACAGCTTCTCTCTTAGTCGACCATCTGGTATTGCTTTGCAGTTTGAGAGATAAGGGAACATGTTGCACTAGAACCTCCCATCTATTGGTGGAGGAAGCAAAGAAATTGTAGAGACAATTAAGTTGGCCAAAGTAGGACTCTGCCTCTGGTGATAAGCTAGCAGCATTCACCCCAACTAAATTTAGCGAATGTGCTGCACATGGCACAAAATATGCTAAACTATTTACTTCTTTGATTCGAGATTGAACTCCTTTGTACACACCAGTCATGTTTGACCCATGTTTGACTGCCCTCTGCAGTTCTTAATATCTAATCTATCATTTCTGAGTTTTTCTAAAATCTCTTCTGAAAGAGCCAATCCAGTTTTTTCACAAACTATTATGGCATCAAGAAAACTTTCCACTATCTCAGGGCCATTTTCAGTGATCTTCACGTAACGAAGAACTTCAGACATTTGTTCAAAATGGCTTAGATCGGGCGTGCAGTCAAACGTAATTGAAAAGTATTTAGATGCTTTCATGTCATTAACTATATGTTCTCTTATTTTTCCAGCGATATTTTCTAAAAATTCATTTTGGATATAAGGAGAAAAGTAGCTGACTTGGTCATTTTCATGGCAGAGAATGTGCTCTCTCAGTTGGGGATTATAATGATATACCAGCTATATTGTGTTTAAAAACTTGCCACATCTAGGGTCACCAAAGTATAGGGATTCATCAGAACCTCTTAATGGACTACCTTGTTTTGCTAAATGTATAATAACATCAATTATTACATACGAAACTCATCTCTAGTGTGTTTCTTCCTGTGCTATTTGATCCTGCAGCTCTTTATCAATACCAGAGCACTTATTTAAGGATATATCCAATGTTTTCCACGAGCAAAAACACTTTTTGTGGTTAAGTGAATTTTCATGCTCAGGAATCCTTTCACTCAAATTTTTCCACTGAGTGAAACCTTCGTTCTTGGCCAAAACAGATACTTTTTGTTCAGAAAACATGTAGGAAAAAGGTTTGCATGGTACACAAAACAAGGCATTTTTTGATTGACTGTATGTTTGACATGTTCGGCGTACCTTTAGACCACCAGCCAATGTTTTGGTGAACCAGTCTTTGGTTAAATTTCTTCCATCTCTTGAGGTGATACTTAGATCAGGCTCTACCTTCCCCTCGTTCAATAATCCTGACACTATAAAGCATCTTTCTGTATCCGAAAAGGCTGCAGGCCTCTTCCCGGGGTCTCTGAAATCAAAATGAATAGCAGGCTCACCCTGGACGAGGTTCTTTGTCGGAATTGTAGAATTCGAAAAAAAAAAAATGCCTTTGATGTTCCAACAGTAGTCGTAAGATGCTGCTCAGATACAGTGCATGGTTGGAACTAATCTTCATTGATGACTTGTGTTACTGGAATTTGAATTTCTTCTTGATGGCTTCTTTCTTGCACACTCTCTCTCTGTTCCAGTTACACATACCTCTTGAATCGAATGTTCTTCAGGATCCTTAATGCTACTGCTACCACCTACAAAACAAAACCAAAGTAATTAGACTTGTTTGATCAATGAGTAAGTCTAGATATGTGATTTCTGTGTAAGCTATTGCTATACTATTTTGAAATTCTAGTTTGAGCTGGTAAATCCTATACTCTTTGTCTGAAACAATTTTTAAAAGAATAAAATTCGTACCATTAACACTATTAAATTCAATACTTTTTATTGTAAAACCTAAAAATATTATCTACAAGTTTCGTCTTAATTTATTTTTTATATGCCCAGCCATTACTTCAAGGGGCGGAAAATAACAGGGGTTGAAAGACAACAAAAATCCTTACTTCCTTAGTAAGAACACTATTAAATCGGTACAAATTGTTTGAAAATCATAATTTTTATCTAAAACATTTGTATTAAAATTGTTTTGATGATTCAAACCTTTATTGCAAGGAGTTGAAAAAACTTGGGGTTGGAGTAAGAAAATAAATAACATTTTTCAACCATGTACACTACAAATCCATTCCTATTTTTTTTTATTTATAAATATTGTCTAAAACTATTATTAAAATAATTTTTTATCTGACCAAGTATTACTGCAAGTAACATGGTTTGAAATTAAAAAAGAGGCATTATATTTTTTTAATATACCTATATACTATTGAATCCGTAATAATTTATTTATAAATTCTTAACTTTATCGAAAACTTTGGCTGAAACAATTTTTGATGAAACGAATTACTACCACATACACAAGTTTTGAAATTTTAAAAAATTCAAAACATCCTTAGTAAGTATCAAATTTGTTCGAATTTATTTAAAACCGTCTTAATATTATCATAATCCTTGGTGCAAAGAAATTTTTTATATGGCCACGTTTTTAGAGCAAGGAATGAAAAAAAGTGTAAGAAGGTCAAAAAAATTAAATAATTACCTACCTTAGCTGACACATAATATGAAAATCGTTCTATGCTCTATAATGCCGGATACATTGAGTTAGAAATAAACAAATATTCAATCCATTATTTTGTAATATTGGAGAAAATTAATAATTTAAGTAGGTACATTAAGTAATTAAAATGTTTTGGAAGTTTATAGGAGTGTTAAAAATACTTCCAGAGTAAATATGTATTACTTCGAAATCAACATACTCCTGTAGGCTGTGCCGAAAAGGATTTTCTTTTTAATTTTAATTTCAAACATCTATTTGATCCAATTTTCATTAAAATATTTTTATATTTAAATAGGCAGATCGACAGACATGCGCAGCAAAGTAGTAATGTCCTTTGTTTGAGTACGGACTTGAAAAAATTTGTTCAAAATTAAGTATTAGATCTAATGGTTGCCCTTTTTAAGTAATAATGCAATACTTTTCTATTACAAACACTAAAATAATAAAGTAGGTAACATTTAAAAAAAAATATTGTTACCTTATTTTTTTCAAGTAAGTTAATAACGTACCTTCTTCATTAACGTCTTTGACATTAAGCCAAGATGATAAAAAGGACGAAGACTGGCGAGCTTCTTTTTCTCGTTCTTTAGCTCTTCTTTTGAATTCTGCACCAGACGTTTTTTTTTTTACATGTTTTGAGATTATACACGATTGTCAAACACAATTGAAACAGTTTACGAAATTGAGTGTTCACAAATAGCAAAAGTGACGTAACTGAGAGAACAGAAATGCTACACACATGAAAAGATACTCCCGGGCGAATGACCCTACTGGGTTGTGGTTGTGATCAACTGAAACTATTTCAGACACCCGATGCCTGACCTGGCCTGAGCGGGGCGGTGGGGGTGAGAAATGTCGCGACTTTCCGAGGTCGGGTGGGGATTTCCCTCCATGTTTCCCACAGGGCCACGGCAGAGTTGCCAGACGTACAATCTAGAAGGTATTTGTACCTACCAAAATTCAGTGGTATGTATCTACCAGTTATTACCGTACCATCGCAAGTTAGAATGTACGAGAATAATATCATTTTTATTAGCGTATATATTATATATCTTCCAATATGAATAATTCCGTTAAACTGCACTCGACTTTTTTTTGCTCTAACACTACGATATTCAAGTAAATATATAGTATAAATTACTCTATCAGTTCAGCGCCCCTCCAAATGCGGCGCCCGGGGCACAAGCCCCGTCTGCCCCCCCCCCCCCCCCCAAAGTTTCGTCCCTGCCAGGGAGGGAGGTAGGTTTTCATTCGCTCCTTGGTCGCCCTTCACACCTCCTAAGCATGGAACCGGTATTTAAGCCCACCCCACACGATGCCCATTTTCTGCTATAACTTCTGTTATACCCATGGGTATAAAAATTTTCATAAAAATTTGTATAGCAGAACCGCAGAAAGATTTCTTAACTCCATACACACGATACCTAGAATGCTAACAGAAAACCAGCCAACGCAGTTGCCGACCAAAGCAAACATATCAGGGGAGGATAAACCTGTCGTAGTCAACTTATAAAAATACTGAAAAAAAAAAAAGTGAAAGTTACACCTGTTTGTGTTAAAAATTATGTAACTTGCGGAAATATTATTTGATATTTTATCTTATATTTTTCATTTGCAAATAAATAACAAAATTGGTTTAGTATTTAAAAACAAATTAAGAGCAATTTTGGAATTACAAATATATTTTTAAGTTGTAGGTTAATTTCAAAATCTAAAAATATATAAATTTAAATGATACAAGGGACATTGGGTTTACTAAATGTAGTTTATGTACGGTTTCAATTCTAAAATTAATTTAATTATACAGTTAATCAAGCTAATTTCATTGTAATAGTAAAAAAATGCTACCGATTCATATATGTTATATATAAGATTTTTTGATTACTTATATATTTAACTACATAATTAGAGGAATTGTAACTAATATTTTTTGTAACCCAGTGAGACAAATAAACACGCACATACCGCGTAATAAATTTAAATCTTCGGTGAAGAAAAACATTTTGCATGTTTTTTTTTTACCCTCACAGGTGTGTCGCTATGAAGTATCAGTTTATTCATTATTAATTTATGGACACTCGTTTCTTAATAAACGTTGGCGTTTTAATTATAAAATTAACTTTTGGTTTAAATTATTTGTGAACATGTGATTTTACTTTACTTTTTTAAAAGTAAAAATAAATCTAGGTACGTAGTACTATGAATAAAATCAATGGACTGAGACACTTAAATGTAGTTAATAATATTATATCATAAATTAATTCTAATAATTTATATTTGCAGAAAGCACAGTATGTACAATTTAATTATCTGTTATTTAAAAAAAACTAAAAAAAATCTGGACTGATGAGGATTCGAACCACATTCAAAATCACCCTTCTACCCCTGCCATCGTGCCCTTCGCCATTACGCTACCGCAACTTCTAAGATCGTGAGTGGAGATAATGAGTAATATACACTGCAACGTATTTTCATAACGTATTTTAAAATTTCCGATTACTTCTTTCTGTGGCAATTTCAACTTAACAAATATATTCCATAGTAATTTTACTATTATAAAGTTTCATTTGGCATACCATTACATTTGTTACGTCCCTTAATGTTGACAATACAGACTATATACGGGGTTATATTGCAACACGTGGGTCCGCCATCTTGACGGCTCCAGCTCGTGGGTATAGCAGAAAAATAGAACACATTCTATTACGGTTTTGGCTAAGACTTCGGTTATGAAAACTTTTATACCCAGAGCCAGACCCCTTGGAAGGGTGCTGAAATGTTACCCACACGGGAGCAGGCGCGCTATCATAAAAATTACATGAAAACTGCTAAGGAAATGGGTGTCGTGTGGGGCAGGCTTTACGGACTGCACCTCTCCCCCTCTTACTTTGTGTAAGTTATCTCACAGGCGACCGGGAGGGAAAATCCTTCCGTCTGGCCTTGGCTCAGTAGCCTCGCATTTCAAACAGGTAATTTGTCATGGCCACTATCGGTAACACACCACGCCAGTCAGAAGGTGTTTTCTGCGTGTCATCTGCTTTGATATTAGTTTGTATAGACCTAGTAACACAGGATTTTGTCCTGTTTTTATAGCTGGTTTGTTTTTATATCTCAGCGCTATGGATAAGCGTATCAGTATAAAAAGTTTTCCAATAATACATTGGGAAAATTAATAAAAAAATAAAAAATGATAGAAATTTATCTTATTTTAAGTAATTATGGTGTTTATAAGATCTTGTTTGGCTAGCCTTGCGCTGGATTCCTACTCCAGACATTACAATCTGTAAGTGCGAGGTTTACTTTTATCAATGCCAAACAGCAAATCGACACATAAACACACTGCATTTTTTGAAAACACTGTACCGTTGTCATGTAATTTTCATAACACGTCAAATTCGGCCATTAAAAAGACTTAAAGGAAACTACGCAGGCAAAATTTAAATATGAGCTTTTTGACAATTTTCACTCTTTTGTTTTCTTTACATATATTAAATAGGATAAAAACTAAAGGATCATCCCTAGATAATAAATGTTAAAATTTTATTTTAAAAAACCATAATCCCACACCGTTTACTTCCTGGGATACACGCATACGCATACAAGCTGAGTCTCACTAAAAAAAACTACGTCCCCAGTCCTCTTGAATAGATGTATGGGAACGTTTTCAGTTTTCTCTATAATCAGTTTTAATACACCGTAATTTACAATAAAATAATGTAAACATCAACTCAAGTTAGTCTCCAAATGAAAAAAGTGTAACGATTACATGTAAAATGTCAAAGAACCAAATTCTAAACTCATCCGCTTAAATGCCATGCTGTACACAAGGGAGCATGAAAATGTTCTGCATTTCATGGAGTAAAGCGGGAGTAAAAATTCGATTCTAATATATATATATATATATATATATATATATACATACATATATACTTATATGCTATATAAATAAATAAAATCGTACAGATTTGGTACTTAGTACACCAGAAAGTGAACTATAGTTGTTTCTGTAAGATCTCTTCCCCCGGCAGCAACAGCTACAACTGTGAGTAATGGAATGCCATTATGTTCTATGAGACCACGTTTCTTGGCCTCTTCAATTTCTTCCTTCACAGCTGTTTTCATTTCAGCTTGCGCAGCCTTCGCCCAATGTTCCTCCAAATTTTCATGATATTTTTTTAATGTGTTAGGTGCCATTCATGGGATATCCATTGTAGTCATCATTTCTTCTAGCTGAGACTGTCCTCCGCCAGAACTTATTGATGCTGACACAGCAGCAGTGTTTACATCCATGGCTGTAGAGCTCCGTTTTATATTCGTCCAAACGGTGGATTTCAAATCGCACATTTGGCATTTCAGTACTCTTCCCGAATTCAGACCTTCTCTTCTCTCAGAAATGGGAATCATATTTTTCAATGAACAATGAAAGGGAATGTGATCATCTAAGTCTTTTAACAGTTGGAAAAGGAAGCCGATATCAACAATACGTCTACCTTTAAAGGAATGTGCACATTTCTATGCACTCGTATCAACATCATTGATGTTTCTGGAAAAAAACCAAGGTCACTATATACGGGCAATGATAAATGCGTACTGCGAAGTGCAATAGAAAACAGTTTATTTATATTTGGTTGCTATTAAATACCTTCAAAAAAATTAAACAGTATGCTGGTACAATTTGTAAATCTTCATATACTTCACAAGTTTAAGGAAAGTTTAACATAACTGAAACCGGAATAGTTTTTTTTCCTATGCGTAAAACGGCTAAGTTCCAGTAATAATATTTAGATCCTAATGCAGGTGCACAATGGAAAATAAAGTGGTAAGGACTATGAGAGGCTGTTCAAAAAGACAACTTTTGTAAGGCATTGCTTGAATTCTAAATTGTGTGTGTCTACCAAAGTATGCACAACACAGTGCAACTAGTTTCCCCTCGTCAATACTAATACAACGCAGTTTATAACAGTCGGCGAGTACGTTTAATTTCAGGGACATACAGAGTCAGGTAGGGACAATTTTCAAATGTTGATTTCAAAAGACCAAAACTTTCCGTGAACAGCCTACACTGTAAACCATTACATACAGTAAAAAATGTTTTATACTTTTAAAAAAAATTCGAAACTAGCTGGCAAGAATTTTATGTTGAAAATACACATTATTTACAATAAATTTTACAAGTAATTTGTGTGTGGTCTACCAGCATTATATAAATTGTCAAATTGTCGAGTGAAAATAATTTTTTTTAAATATTTGGCTATAAATTATTTGTAAAATCGCAAAAACCTGTATGTGTAATTTTATAATTTTTTTTTAAGTAGCTAATACCGCCATAGATAAGTGTAAATTATATAATTAATGTAATTACCTTATGGTATGGTATGGTACTTCTGTAAAATAAATAATAGTTTAAGAAACTAAAAAAAAACACACTTTGATATAAAAACAGACTAAAAAGTAAAAATAAATAGTTTAAAAAACTACAAATACACACTTTAATAGAAAACCAAACTAAAATAAAAAGTATAAAATAATTTTTAATAATTTTAAATTATAATAGTGTGACTATCAGAAAATTGGTTGTCTGTAAAGTTGGTTTACGGACGATAGTTTAACGTGACAACGTCATAACAAAACATTGATGATATGATTGATCCAGAAGAAAATGAATATCATAACTGAGCCGTAATAGGTTTTTGCAACCAAACCATTAAGGCATTAAAAATATTATATTCTTTAAGGAATAAATTTTTTAAAATTTTTCTATTTTTGTATGATAAAATCTACCTCTGCATACTTTTATGAATAAAATCGAATCATTTTTATTGAATTATCACTATTTTGTATGGATACAAAGGAGTGAAATGAAATCTACATTTTAAAAAATAAATTTACTTTTATTTGCATTCATTAATTCAATTAATGTTATTATTTTTGAAGTGTCGTGCACGCCGTATTTATATTTACAAGTACAAAAAAAAAATCAGCCGCCTGGATTTGACCCGTTAACCTTTCGATTGGTATTCAGCCTTTCTAATCGCACAGCCATGAGGCCATATTGAAACCAACTGTTTCAGATGTTATAAATTAATAATATTCCATGCACGATATTTGTTTTTATTTCTTTTAACTAGCATATTCTCTGTTGGACTCGAAATATTTACACGCTCGTGGGCTCATAACTATAATACGGTGTGTGATTTAGTTGATCAAATAATAACTCATGACAAACAATTACCAATGTCAAACTAAAGCGTGAAAAGTATCATACCAGCAATAAATATTTAGTTACACGGCTAAAACAATACTCATACAACACTGTTTAAATATACTGATTTACACTAGAAATTAAAATAATACGTACTTGTAAGAACGCAATTTCCTTGCGAAGATAATCCCGTGGCGCGGTGCACAACAATAACCTCGAACCCCGTTGTGTTGTCGTCTGCCCCAAGTCAAGCCGTGTGTGGTGACATGCGCAGGCATGATCCAACTGGCGTGACCCGCCTATCCCTGCAGCATGGCGGGGTGAAACCTGAGCAGTACGCCACCACGTGCCGGCCGAGATTTCTGTTCCGTCCGCAACATACCAGAGAGATGCCACGCATGCGTAAACAGGACACATCCGTAGTGGGGCAATTTTTCGTGCTTGCAGCCAGCGTTCATTGATTTATTAGACGTTGTCACGTCAAAAACATTACTTAATTTTAAAAATGCGTGGGGTGCTTTTTAAAATATTTCCATAATGACTCCACTCTGTTAATAAAGTGTTATAACAATTGACATCAAGCACCCCACTTTTTGACGTGACAACGTCTAATAAATTGATGAACGCCGGCTGCACGCACGAAAAAGGATCCCACTACGGATGTCCCACTACGGAAGTGTTCTGTTTGCTCATTGTGCGCATGCGAGGCATCTCTCTTCATGCTCATTGTAGGGCCTACGCATGCGTGGCATCTCTCTTCCACTCGATTGGAACAACCATCGATTTGACTTTTCAATCATATTTTCGTCGTTTGAATTATTAATATTATGTAATTTAACGATCGTCCACCGATTTTCAGCACAATTGGTACGGTTATTTAAAAGTAATGTTGAAAATTCAAATACGTTTTGAACCAACAATGGTGTTTTACAGTTAAACATAATAATTCAAATTACACCCGGGATCTTTTGCACAGTGTTTTAAAAAATATGGTAACACATTATAAATAAGTTTGGTGTATTTGGGATGCGTATTTGTTATCAAATCGTGTTAATATTATACACCTACCGTGAACAAAGTTTTTATAAATATAAATATATATATATATAAAATTTGAAACTAGATTACTTAAGTATGGCCTCGTGGGCGTGTGGTTAGCGTACCAAACTCTTATACTGAAGGTTGTCGGTTCGAAACCCGGCAATTGCGATATTTTTTTTTGCACTTGTAAAAATAAATATGGCGCACGCAACATATCAAAAGTAATAAATATATTTGAATTAATGAATGCAAATAAAAGTTAATTAATTAATTCAATTGCACATTTCATTTCACTCCTTTGTATCCATACAAAATAGTGATAATTCAATAAAAATGATTCAATTTTATTCATTAAAGTATGCAGAGGTAGATTTTATCATGCAAAAGATAGAAAAATTAAAAAAAATTTCTTCCTCAAAGAATATAATATTTTTAATGCCTAAATGGTTTGGTTGCAAAAACCTATTACGGCTCAGTCTCAGGCCGAATGTGATATTTCCTTTTCTTCTGGATCAATCATTTCATCAATGTTTTGTTATGACGTCCCGTTAAACTATCGTCCGTAAACCGACTTTACAGACAACCAATTTTTTTACAATAATTTTTGTTTTGTTTATCACACTATTCTTAATTTAAATTTATTAAAAATTAATTTCTACTTTTTAGTTTGGTTTTATATTAAAGCGTGTTTCTTTATATTTTTTAACTATTAATTTTTTAATTTTAAGTTATAACTATTATTTATTTTTACTTTTTAGATCAATTTATCATTAATGTGTGGTTTTAAATTTTAAACGATAATTTATTAAGCTTCCTCTGGAAACTTTATTTAATATGAGTACATGGTGCAAGACACTACCGTGTCTCCGGGTATGAATAATCTCTAATCCTAAAGATCCTGATCAGGATAATGGGACAAACTGGTACTTTGTATAGAATGAAACTCTGTGGTGCATTGTCATATCGAGCTAAACACGGCCCGCTCCCGCGCCGACGAAGCTAAAACAATAAAACAAATACCTAGAACACGGGAAAGACGACATCTGCCCGACCGACCACTTCGTGCATCTTCGTGTATTGTCGGAAGCAAAAAAAAAGGAGGGTTGCAGGTAAGTTGTGGCCACAGCGGGTGGTACCCCACCCCGTAAACCTCTCTTGCGAAAGTCCAAGCTCTCGCTCTGCCGGAGCGCGGAGGGGAAGGCTATTGCCGGTGGTGGGGGAACAGATCTCAGGGTCGCGCATTCTTGAGGCAAACGCCGGAACTAAATATAAATATTTGAAATACTGTTTATAAGCAAACCATCAATCGAATGTACACAAATGTATAAATATTCAATATCGTCATAAAATTTCCTATAGCTGTATTTTAAAATAAAACCATTTTTTGTTAATTAAAAAAGGAACAATAATAATATCTTTTAAAACTTATTAAAAACAGTTAAGCCGCTAACTTTTATTATGCAGTCAATGTCAACAATGTCTACTTGCTGTAGATAATCAATTTTATGCTTTCTGATTTTTCTAAGCTGTGCTAGGAGTGCAGCAAAATGAACACTTTTTCCCATTGCATATCTGCTATGAGACCGAGCCTTAAACCCTTGCACCGGACCGACTATTCTAAACTACTCTCATAATTTGCAATAAATAAAAAAAATGAGAGGAAGTGCTAAGTTTTAGTTTAAAAAAAAAAAAGATAGAGGCCTGGAACGGACACGGCTTTTCCTAGGTGTGTATTTTCCCAGACGTGTCTGATTGGTGGAAATATTTTTATCAACGTATTACTAGAAGCCGACATGATTTTCTTTTGGGAACCAAACATATAATTTAATAGTTTAAATGAATAAGCAGTTATGTCATAATGTAGAGATATGTCACCTCGAATTTTCTTGCACCAAAAAACTCTAACAAAAGGTTTCATGTTTCCATTCTTAAAAAATCTAATACTTGAACCTGCTGCCAGCAATAACTATGTTTATTTAGTGATATTGGTGAAACCAAAATAGTCAAGTAAAACACAGTTTATACTTTAGGCACTTTTCATTGCTAACTTGAGATATTTGTTCCTTTGGCAAATTAATAATATTTTTCTTGTGAAATTGGAACCGAAACCTATTTGAGAAAATGTTGCTAGTGTGATTTTTAAGATTTATTATATTATGTAAAATTCACGCTCCAAAAGGTATTCAAACTAGTTTTTAACCAAGATGACCAAATCTTGTGTATGTTCCACGCATGGATTTAGTTTCAGATTTCCTCAATTTGTGATGTGTAATGTCTTTGTATGATCTTACTTTCAGGTTGTAAAGCCTCGCATGCAGGTTTTGTTTCACTTAAAAAGCGATGACCAATTCCAGTGGGTGAATGACTTGAAGACTGCATTGAGCAACTGTAAGGGCTCCGATATGCTCATTGTAGTGGAGGGAGATTCTTACACTGGTATTGTCGGATTCGTCAACTGTCTCAGACGAGAACCAGGCATACCATTTATCAGGTGAGATAGATTTCATACCTATACATAAAACCTTTTTTCCAAAAAGCTACCAAATAGAAAGGATAATACTGAATTCTGTTTTATATAACATTGCATACAACATGAAACGTAATGTCGAAACTAGGCGAATTAAGTATTCACTTGGTTTTGATGGTATCACTGTCATGTGACAAAGAATTTACGAAAATAGCTTTAGATACAATCAACATAGATGCTGAAGTGCATTTTTTAATAACCAATCAGTCACTCAGACATATCAGAGACCTACTGAGTTTCAGAATAGACTGAATAGTTCAAATCTTAAAATACCATGGGAATTATCCAAATGTTTTTTTTTAATCTAAAAGAAATACGGAGTAATCTTTATTACATATTATTTAACGATATATGCTAAATCACTACTTAATTTTAAAAAAAAATCCCAGTGTAGAAAGCCGTGGATAACATACGTAGATATTCTATCAGAATGGCTCTTTGTCAACAGTTGTGAGTGACTAAAACTTTCTGTTATCAGATAGCTCATATAATTAATATCAAACTCCCTATATTTATTTCTCCTTCCCTAAGAAATTTCTGAACGAAAAGGTGATTCTAGTGGTTTGTTTTAAGCACAACTCCCGGTACGGAACATGGTGGTAGAATAGGTAGAGCACTGGCCTATAATTACCCTGTTGTCCTTCATCTGTCCCTGCATGAATTCAATGTCAACAAGACTCTGTTTGAGTTTCGTAGATACATTCCTTCTTAACCTGCGCAGAAGTAGGTATTATGTAACAAAAGTCAAGCAATGAATATGTGACGTTAGTTTACTTTTTGCCAACTTCATCTGTCAACCGTTATGAAGCGAGGGGACACAGTATTAAGACACTTTACTCGTATTCTAGAATATTTTTGATTAGAATACCGGCCTTCCTGATTTCAGTTTTCCACGATTCACATAAATTACTCCAGGCAAATACTGATTTGGTTACTTACTACAAGTAATGCCCGCGTTTTTTAATTTTTATGGAACAGTGTTTAGCCATCTATAAGGACCTCGCTATCTAGAATAAATTATATTTGAAGGGGCCCGCCCTATTAGGGATGTATCTGTGTAAGTAAGGTGGGATGATAAGTGCGACGCTCGCTGGTGTTTTTAGATCGATCTCTACTCCAAGCGCAAGGCTCTGAACTGGCGCGCAGTTTTGTCGTCATGCATACGGCAAAATATAAAATCTGAGCGCTTACCATACAATTATTCGGAAGAAATGAAGGTAAAGTTGTAATGCATGTTTTTTTTGCGTTTTCAGAAATCTGTACTAGGTGTATCATGACAAAAGTTATTAGTAAATCATATATTTTTACTGTAATAAAAAAAATTGTCAAAAAATGAAATATGTAAATAAAACCACAAATCTGACCTCATTGTTTTATTAAATTATTTTAAGAAACAGACATCACTTTGATATTCGTAATGGTTTTCAATTCGCGTGGTATCTTCTGAAGCTCTGAAAACTGTATGTGTGCCCTGGTAGGTAAGCCCCTTAATTATATATTAATATATGGTGCAAACTTTTGGCAAATAAGATTTAAATTGATACGAGAGAAAGTTTATAGCTAATGAATATGAGTGTAAAGTTGCAATTCGAAAACAAACTGCACGATTATCTAGGACATGCGCACTTATGCCTTTGTTCAGGCGCGGAGTTAGTAATGGTAATATTATGAAGTAACTTTCTGCAATGACTATATTAAATAAAGCACCTAAAATACTGCGGCGATCATACATGACCTCCGCTAGGCGGGAGTGGGCCTGACCTATCTGGGAGTGGGTGTCTGCAGGCAGGTACCCGGGCCTAAAAAGGGCTGTAAACTGTTCAACAAGGTGCCTTCTTCGCCCAGCAGTCGGTGAGGTGACTCAAGCAACCCCGAGGTTCCCTCTGCCTGCTCTGCGGCTACTACTATCCGATTAGGAAGGCGATTGTCGTTTGAGGTGTCGGAACTTTTGCCGGTTCTAGTATCCGAGACATGACCCAACGGGTCCACAGAAAGGGTGTGTGATGCGAATATATAGCCTCTCCACATCAAGTGGCAACCCTCTGCCTCCACGTTGGCACCGCTGTTGGGGGAGGATTGTGGTGACTATGTTGGGACGGGTTCCTCAACCTCTGGTCATAGCACCTCTCTAACTAAAGAGGGCAATGCCGGGTCCAACTCTGCCTCAGTTGCATCCTCAATTGCATGTATGAGACCAGAAATGGTGAAAGGGCTGAATCTGCGGACAACAGCAGATGCGATAGAAACCTTTCTGGGGGGTTCGACTGCTGAGCCTCGGTGCATCGGTCCCCAAAGGGCCCCATAGTGAATGGATCAGGCCCCATGGTAAAGGAAGGACTGGGTATGGTGGTTACGGTGTCGGGCTACCGGGCCTAAAAAAGGGCTGTAAACTGCTCGACAAGGTGCCCCCTTGGCACAGCAGTCGGTGGAGGTACTGAGGCAACCCCCAGGTCCTTCCAGCCTGGGCACTGTAGTTGCCATTTTCTAGTTGGGGCAGACGGCGGTCGTCGCCGGACGAGTGTAGTCGCATCCGGGCCTTAACCGGCTGTTAACCCGTCGGGCCGAGGTACGGAGGGTCGGAGGGTACTCCGAGGCGACGAGGACACC
Organism: Bacillus rossius redtenbacheri; assembly: GCF_032445375.1. Classification (NCBI taxonomy): domain Eukaryota; kingdom Metazoa; phylum Arthropoda; class Insecta; order Phasmatodea; family Bacillidae; genus Bacillus; species Bacillus rossius. The sequence goes on along the minus strand of NC_086336.1, from coordinate 24,065,576 downwards.
CCGTGGCTGCACTCTGAAGCGTGACGGTCTGGTCTAGCTACCGGCGAACAGTCTGCCGAGTAGACCAAAAGTTGGTAGCAGTACAGGGATAATCCACCATGTTTGAATGGTGCCCCGCTGATGTTTCCTCTAAGGCCCAGGATTCTTGTTGGGAAGGACTCGTACTTGGGAGTGGTGCCCCGAATGCTTTAGGGGCAGGTATCAGGGTTCCCTAGCCCTTTGACGTGCTGATGATGCGAGCGACGAGGAAAGCTCCGGATACCAGCTTGGACAGCTGGAAGAGGTTGGGTAGGCCTCCACCTGATCGCGGGTTCGCTGGGTGATTGAGGAGTCCCAGTGTGAGGCGGGAGACAGGGGTAGGCGCCAGAAGTGATGACAACTCCAGAGGGCTAAGGGAGCATCCAACTTGCTGGTGAGCTGAGTTGAGTAGGGGGCCGGAGGTGGTACATAAGCTGGGATGAGTAGCCTCAGCCTCTGTGTATAGCTAAAAGCTCTAACGCTCTTCCTGGTTGCGTATGCGGTGTATCCGCATCCATGCACCTGGGGGCCCCAGCCTGGACGTCCTTATAGGATATGAAGGCTGGGTTATCAAAAAGGAGGAGAGATACCCATAACTTTACCTCCGATCATGATGGTTAACAAGCATTAATTAGAATTTCCATCACTAAACACGGTAAATCTAATGGAACACAGTCATTAAATATGTTTAACACAATGCAAACACTTGACTTTAAATAATATTTTTTGGTAAATTCTATGCCTAATTATTTTAATGGATAAATTTAATTTACATAATATCTTGTATATACGCCACTGCTGGTTACCGCTGATTGTAATTTACAATTTTTATTATAGGTTTAGGGGAACCTAGGGCAAAATGGGGTATCTAATGGTTGGAAGGTAATATAAGTAGTTAGAAATGTTACAAGTTAGTAGTGTGTAATAGGGGCTACTGGCACAGGATTCAGGATGTGGTGCCGGTGCCGAGCCACATCTCTGATTCTGACATCACGGCGGCCATCTTGGATGAGCGTAACGGGACACAGCGTAATGGGAAAAGTTGTACCGTGACCTTAACCTTGACCCCGGTGGCCATATTGGATCTGCCGTCTTGGATACCGACGACTTTGTTTCTGTTGTTTGTTCCTAGATAGCGCCAGCATCGCTCTTGATTTTTTTCTGTTCCACTGGAGGCCGCCATTTGGATACCGTCGTCTTTGTTTCTGTTGTTTGTTCCTAGATAGCGCCAGCATCGCTCTTGATTTTTTTTTGTTATGCTGGAGGCCGCCATCTTGGATACCGTCGACTTTGTTTCTGTTGTTTGTTCCTAGATAGCGCCAGCGTCGCTCTTGATTTTTTTCTGTTCCACTGGAGGCCGCCATCTTGGATACCGTCGACTTTGTTTCTGTTGTTTGTTCCTAGATAGCGCCAGTGTCGCTCTGTCTCATCACATAAGGTCGATATTCCATTACCTACCATAGCTATTATGATCCTTATCGACATATTAAATCTAATTTTTTATGCAAAATTCATTGGAAGCGCTGTGATTCGAACCAGCGCAGCTATGATCGCTAGGTTGGAAAACATACGCCTTTAACCGCTCGGCTATCGAGACATTTACCAGACTGAGGATTAACCCTTATCCGGAGACGTGGGGTCTCCGTGACCCCAGCAAAACTTTAACTTGCTGCCATCTATGTGCTGTTCAAGGCACTTGCTTGTGGTACCATCTACCTTTCGCTTGGATATCACATAGTCTCCTCCTGCAGTGTCAGATTTGTTTACGCTGTCTGGCGCTAGATATCAGGTCGCAAAGATAACTTGGGGTCGTAGTGGCACCACGTCACCAGTTATGTTTCTATCTCAGAAGTGATAAAAAGGCTTCTAAACGAACATGTGTACGTGTGGGCGATCCAGATTATGACGAAACTATTTCTAAGTGGTTGAAAGATATTTTTAGTGACTTAAGTGATCAAAGTGTGTGTGGAAAAGCAATGTGTGATGATTGCAGAGCAAACAAATACTCTACTACAGAGTGACTTTTCGTACAAATTTAATTTTTTCAAACAATGTTCGGCTAATATATTTTATGTAAAAATGCCATTTTCAAAATATATAAGTATGCATGTGCTTTCTAGTTAGCGATATTATATATTTTGTTGTGGTTTAAGCATTGGTTATGCAAGGAAAATATTTGGAGGGGAAAAAAGTAATTTCTTTTTTTGGGAAAATTTATCTGTTGTAGATTTTATGAAAAAGTCTTATTATTTATATAAGTTTTCTAGATTTTGTTTTGTCACATATCTATATTGAATAGCAAATAAAACTTTTAGGCTACCATCTGCTTATTTTTTTTAAAAAAGCAATTATTACAAATAAGCATTTTTAGATTTATTTGAGCAAGCACCAATAGAAAAAATTGTATTTTATAATTGGTAAATAATTATTTACTAATTTATTTTTTAATTTAATTAATAAGTATAAAAATGCATTAAATAATTTTACATGGAACAAAAATAATTTCTAATCAGTTAACTTCTACAAAACATTTTGGGGTCTGAGGGGCACCACGTCACCAGATATGTCAAATATTTTCACGTCTCCGGCTAAGGGTTAAAAAAGGTATATAAAAAATTACATGCATATTCGGACTTGAATTTTTTTTAATTTTAAGTAGTTATAGCACTACCTGTTTGAGACAGAACCGACATCTTGGATTATGAGGTCACAGTTGCAATTTCCATTACGCCCGCAATCTTTAAAACCCGCAATTATTATGTTAGAAAATCGGGAAAAAATTTAAAAATAAAAAAATTAAATAATCGAATTGAATAACAACAATTTAATAAAATATTACTTAAAAAGCACTGTTGCACTGATAGTTACAGTCGCCATCTTGGATTATATAAATGATGCATGTTTCGTTTCGTCCAGCCATCTCGGTTGAGTACGATGCCATCCTTACACTTTACATTACGATCGCCATATTGGATCCTATTAATGTTGCAATTATCGTTATGGTCGCCATCTTGAAATTTAGAGGCCATTTGGGAAAACTCGTAATTTTTATGTTAGAAAATCAGGAAAAATTCCAAAATTCATCAAAAAATTAACTTATTAGAATACTGATTAATTAGATCGATTTCCGTCCTTGGTTCGAATCTGCTAAGAGCAAAAAAAATCAACAGATTCATCCTACACAGAAGACACCTACAGACTGACCTACCACCAATACAAAGGTATACATCGTCAGCTGGTATGACGTCATGTCCGCCATCTTGTCTTCGTCCGCTGGAGACCGTCCTCTTGTTACCGTCTGCTAGAGTGTACTAGCGACATGTTAGTATAATTTTCTGTTCACCATGCCTTTAACCTTGTCTGTTGGTATTGAACTTTGACATTAACCTTGAACTTTGACCTTGACCTTGAAATTTGACCTTGTCCTTTAACTTTGGCATTGACTTTGAAATTTGACCTTGAACTCGAAATTTGACCTTGACCTTGAAATTTGACCATGACCTTGAAATTTGTCTTTGGCCTTGAAATTTGACTTTGACCTTGATGACCATCATGGGTCCGACATTTTATGTTCAGTACATGATACCAGGAGCTACCGCCTCCTAGTGGTCATTGCCACCATCTTGTTTTCGTCTGCTGGAGGACACCATCCTGTATGTGTACTCGTCTTACCATCATGCTAGTTTTATTCTGACCTGCTACAGTGCAGTAATTATTATTACTGAGGTGCCCGCCATCTTTAAATTTGGGCGCCATCTTGAAGTCATGTAATTATTTGGCTAGAAATGCAGGAAATATTCCAAAAGTCTCCGAAATATCAATTATTAATATACAAATTGAATCAATGGATTCCTGTCCACAGTTAGATTCTTGACCAGTGACAGTTGTAACTAATTATTAAATAAATTTTAGGTTCTGTTTTTCCATTACCTTTTGCGGAGTTTATTAATCATTCACTCTACGAAAATCCACTCAAGACAATATACCTGACCAACGAATTAAATACAGTGCCTATTAGCCTAACATGAAAGTAAAATTTTTCATTAATATGAATAACATATAAGGCGTTCATGTTCAAAGTCACACATGCAGGCCAATTGTCTTCAGACCATGAGACCGAGTCATGTCAATATCAGACGTATAGGCTAGTCATTTCAGGACCGCATGACCTTCGTCGTTAGCTAATTGTATTAAATTAGTCCATCTTGACATTTTTTAGACATACTAAAAGACCAAGTGACCTTGAAAAATATTTTAGTATCACCAAGAGGTTTTTAACTAGTAAATATTCAGTCACTACATTTTATACTACGCACAATCAACAAAAAGGAAGCACCGTCAACGAAAAGGCATCACATTTGGAATCACGGTCATCGAAAAGGTAGCACATTTGGAAGCACCGCCAACGTAAAGGCAGCACATTTGGAAGCACCGACAACGAAAAGGCAGCACCATCATCGAAAAGGCAGCACATTTGGAAGCACAGCCAACGAAAAGGTAGCAAATTTGGAAGCACCGACAACGAAAAGGCAGCACCATTCACAAAAAGGCAGCACATTTGGAATCACCGACAACGAAAAGGCAGCACCGCCCACGAAAAGGCAGTAGGGGAGAGTAGGGTATAACGGGGTACTTAGTATAAATCGCTTTAATTTATCGTTTTAATATTGCTGTATCTGTCTGAAACCATCAACATGCGTAGATTAGAATGTGAGTTTAATTCTGCGTCTAGTAACGTGTCTTCTGAAATATTATTATTGCAAAGATTTTTCATTATTTGAATGTATGCACACTACCCTGTTTTACCCAACTGGTTGGGTAAAACGGGGTACAGAAAGCAGATTTTTAAATGATTAAATATGTGCATTATAAAAAATTCTGAACAACATGTAGTATGACAAGTAAATACAATTGTCAGTAAAAATATGATAATTAAAAAAATATTCAATTATAAGCCTTCACCTTACATGTTCCTATGTATTTTCAGTAAAACTTCACAAAAACATTGGTTTGCGGAAAATCACAAACATTGTTTGAACAACAATAACACAACACTGTTAATTTTGAGGAAGTGTAAGTCTAATACCATAATCTATTTATGTATAATACAACCTTGCATATGCAGTTAACCCAAATATCTGACAAAACATATGATTGTTTAATTAGCCTAATATGGCATAGTAGGCCCATCAGAACACAAAATAAGGCCAGAGTCTATATTCCAAACTGGCAGAAATCACATTCAAATGGCCTACAGTCATCTGTGTCTACACCAGCACATCCTTCATGGCTCCAAGAAAGACACTTTAAGCATTGCACCCAACTTTCGGCTGATTTTGAAGTGGAGAACTGTTCAGTGCAATACATGCAAGGAACGTCATCATCATCAGACACACACAAAGTTACTGTTGGTATGGATTTGTTGCTGTCTTCTTTATTATTATGTTTTTTAGAACTGTTTTGAGATTTAGACACACCATAATTTTTCCTTTTTTAAAGATTTTGGTGAAGCTGACTGAATAATAATTAGTTCGTTCTTAAATGGCGAGTCTGTCAGCACAGCTGCCTTGCCACGTCGTCGTACTCTTCCTTTTGCAGGATTTATTTTGGCATGGGGAATCGGCATCACTGTAGTCGATGGAATTGTGAAGCTACTGTTTGATGAAGTATTTCGATTGTTTTTATCAGATAGGCCTAAACGAGATGCCTGATTAAATGCCTGATTAAATCCTATTGCTCGCCCTAATGATGTTGCTTCGGGTTTTCTCAGTTTAATGTCTGGATGCCTTTGCAGAAAGGCATAAAGCAAATCCTTCCCAGCCATTTTTGAGTCTTTGTTAAAGTTATTGGTAATATTGTTCTTATCCGCTAGCTCGAAAGCAAGAGCACGCAGTTCATTCATAGTAATACCAAACAATCGGTTTTCCATTTCCACAATATGATCGACAAGTTCTTTCTCTTGAGCTGATGTGAACACAGGCAACTTTCCCATTCCTGCAAACAAATACGTCCCATAACCGTAAGAAACATTCCTCAAAATATAAAGTAACTGCAATTTTTATAAATGTTTATGCTTTGTCAAAAATGTTGAATGCGTTAGCCCCTAGTTTTCTTCCCATGCTCTCAGCGAACCCTAATAAAAGTTTTGAATGTATAAATCTACAGCACCGGCGCCCTAGCCATCAATACCTACTACCCTTGTTAGTAAAACAAGGATGTTATGCAAGAAGGTATTTAAAAAAACATTCATAAAGCTGCAATTATATGTATTTTATAATTGAATTTGTACCAAATTTTAACACACCTTTTTTCCCCGCATTGGTTAAAGAGCCTGAAATTCGGGCCTTTTTAACTCTTGTTTCCAGTGTACTTTGTGGAACACAATATGTATTTGCAGCTTTCGTATATCCCATCATACCGCCTATGACTTCACTGACAGCTATTTCCATACTATCCTCTGGCCAGGACATCCTCTTAGTCTTTCTGGTATAATTTCTACCCATCGTTATACCTGTTAAAATAGAAAAGAAAATGTTTAATCTATTACAATGAAAACTCATGAACTTCATAAGTAATTTTGTTAAGTTAATAATGTCTCTCAGCTAGTTCGTTCTTGTGTTTATCAAAAAATATATATATTTATATATACATACTCTTTCAAGCGTTGCATTGCATTAATATTTAATAAATAGCATATTCACTTTATTTATAAAAATAGAAAACATTATAAAAACAAATTACAATTTAATTACATGGGCCTACAACATTTTTACGTTTACAATTTTTCTCTCACCCATACAAGAATTTTGGGTGACTGTATAAATGTACTGTAGTTAACTCTGTATAACATTTAGTATACATAACAAAACTGTTTTTAATTTTAAAAGTCATTTGCACAATTGATCAAAAAGATGGTTAAAACAGGAAACTGGTTGGGCAGAACGGGGTACTACCCCGTTTTACCCATTACCTGTGTACCCTGTTTTACCCTACATGCAGGTTCTCAAGAAAAAACGACAACAGAAAATCTTAACACCCGTCAATTACATCGGTTACTATGGCACAACATAGCAAATATAATACTTTGCTTGAATACATCTTACCATAAAATATATCTGCAACCACTGATTAAATATTGTATAGCCAATACAAGCTAAACATTTTAGTGTGACGTCCCTCGGCTTCTGGCCCCTGATTTCCCGTTCATGTAATTGTCCAGTTAAGCCCGTACTGCTCCCGTCGGAGAGGTGTGGGTCCAGGCCGACGTGGCCGGGACCAGGAAATGCGGGACCTAGAGGGAAAGTGAGGTGGAGAGGACTGTTGGTAGGCTGTCGCAAGAAGAACACGGCATTGACACTTTCACGAGCCTATTTTTATTAACGTCTTAAAGCCTGCCGCAGCCTGGCGGAACCGTCGCGGAACAAGCGCCCTACCCGCGGTGACCCGGACTCTCCGAAAACCATACTGTTCGCGAATACGTTTCAACACGAATCGAAAAGTTCTCAATGCAAAACTGACCCCGTTGAGATGACACGGCGACGAAGCGCTGTACGTACGCGGCCCGTTACTTAATGTCTCTTAAGGCGGTGAAGGTTCAGAAACCCGTAATAACACGTTCGCGCTCCAGAAACTCTCAGCTGGACACGTCTCCCGAAAAACTCGTAATCAAGCACGTTGATGGTTCGCGGAGGCAGCTCAGCTGCCGCGGCAATCTGTAAACTGAACGAACGACTAGCCACGAGCGCAAGGTACGCGCCTCGCGGAGCGGCGTCCACGTCTGTCTCCGCTCGAGACCAGGACACGACTGACTCTCCCCGCCCGCCCGCGGGCCACGCCCGCGGGCCGTGTGGAGGGGAGGGGAAATCGGCCGGCATGGGAGAGGTCCCGTCCCGCGGCGCGCCAGGCTGTGGTTACATATTAACACGGCGAAACCCTTCAGAAAAGTTACAAAATTATTTATACTACTTAAACGAGACATTAATCAGCAACGAATTTACACAAGAATTAATAAATAAATAAAGTTATTTACATACTTTTAAGACCCTTGATCGTTTGAGAATATATACACACAGAATTACAATTACACAGAGAAAACCTCACTGGCATGCTAGGGCGCACGCGGGTGCGTCCCTGGCCGTCGCACTTCACTGATGTAGCACTGGGGAAACACACTACCTCAGGCCCCCGTCGGTGGCCAGGTACGGCCTCTGAACCCGGGAGGTACGACGACTGTCGTCATATGCCCCCCCTCCCCGAGGCCGTCCTGGCCCCCGACGCCGACCTAGACGGAAACTGCGTCCGCGTCCGGCTACGTGTCTGATCGTCAGAGTCCGTTACGTCAATCCGTCTGGGTCGGGCAAACTTAGGCAGGAGCTGCATCACGCTGCAGCGTAGCCCCCCGTCGGTCGTCCGTCTCCCCTCTCGGGGTCTGTGCTGACCCCCTCACTCATAATCCCGGAGGTAATGAGGGGCCCTCTTCTCACGCGTGGACCGACGCAACTCCGGTTCCCTCCCCGCGTGAGCGGTCGTCATCGGCTCCCCGGAAGGCAAGTCCAGGACCACCGGCTGGGCCCTGTCGACATCGCCCTCCCCACTGAGGAGCCGGACCGTTACCCCGTCTGTCACGTCCTTGCTCACGTCCGTCCTCGTCACCCGCCGTTCCCAGGGATGGACGTATCTCCGTCCACGTCTCTGGGTAGGCTCCGGCAACGTCACCACTGGTTCACTCAGGTCGACCAGGTCGCCCTGTGCAGTGTCGTCATGCGTCACGTCCTCGATGAGCGGTCTGTCAGTGTCGTCGGCGTAGGCATTGACGTCCTCAGGCGGGAGCACCCGGTCCACGAAGCGCTCCAGCTCTGCCATGCTTGCGCCACGCGGACCCCTTCCGCCCCGTCTGACGGGCGTCCTTTCCCCGCCCTCTCTTGTCAGTCGCCAACCGCCGTCCCCCTTTTCCGTTCTCCTGTAGGGGACTGAGTCGGTGTCGTCGTGCGGGCCCGTTCGGGTGTCGTGCTCCAGGTGTCATTTTCCCCGTCAACGCTCCAGCCCACTCGCTGCTGTGACCTGGGGTGGGCGTGTCCCCATCGACGTCCCTGAACCAGCTCCGGTGGCGTCGCCACGGGGTCACCGAGGTCGACCAGGACTCCTACGGCGACGTTGTCATTGGCCCTGTCCTGGACCACTGGTCCGCTACCGTCGTGGCTGTCCCCGTACGTCCTGTCCCACATGTCGTCGTCCCCGTCAACGCTCCTGCCAACCCCCCGCTGTAACCTGGGGTGGGCGTGTCCCCGTCGACATCCCTGGTCCGGCTCCGGTGGCGTCGCCACAGGGTCACCGAGGTCGACCAGGACTCCTACAGCGACGTTGTCATTGGCCCTGTCCTGTCCCACGTGTCGTCGTCCCCGTCAACGCTCCTGCCAACCCCCCGCTGTGACCTGGGATGGGCGTGTCCCCGTCGACGTCCCTGGTCCGGCTCCGGTAGTGCTACCACAGGGTCGCCGAGGTCAGCCAGTTCACCTTCGGTGTCGTCATCCTCGGCCCCGTCACCGACTACTGGTCCGCGGTCGTCGTGGTCGTACTCGTCGTGCGGGTTTCCTATCAGTCGAATGTCGTCCCTGTATACCTTAGTCGTCCGTCCGTCGGCGTGACGCACGAGGTACGAGGTGGTCCCCAGTCTGTCCACTATCTCCTGCGGTCCTGACCATTTAGGGGCCAGACTGGCGCAAAAACCCCTCTCGCCAGCCGACAGGTGGTGACACTTGACAAGCACCTGCTGGCCAGGCTCCAAACGTTCTGGGGGTTGGTGCGTCTGTGGCGTGCGTCTCGTCAGGTAGTCAGCTTGGCGACGTCGGGCATCTTCGCGCATATCGTGCGCGGTCATGTCGTGCGAGTCGGGGGTGGTACGCGCTTCCCCGGGTAGGGCGAGGTTTCGGCCCTGCACCAGTTCAGCAGGGGAATGGCCCGTGACCGCGTTCGTCCGACGGCGCAGGCAAAACAGCAGCGTCAGCAGGTGCAGATCCCACTTGGTGTGGTCCTCATCCAACCGGATGCGCAGCTGAGTTTTAATGTCCTGATTCTGCCTCTCGGTCGGATTCGCGCGCGGATGGTAGGTGGGCGTCGTGTGATGCTCCAACCCCCACCCCGCGCAGGACATTCGCCAGCTTCTCCCCGTGAACTGCACCCTGTTGTCCGTCAGCAGGACCGCGGGGTACCCGTATCGCGGGAAGAACTCGCGCTCGAGCAGGGCAATCACGGTGCCGGCCTTCACGTTTGGTACTGCGAACGCCTCCGCCCAGCGGGTGAATACGTCCGTGACCACAACAATGAATCGCCGACCACGGGACGTGCGAGGGTACGGCCCCATGATGACCACCGCCACAGTGTGGAAGGGATCCCGGGGCCGATGTGGGACCTGCTGCTCCCTGCCGTCGGGTCGCCTGGACTTCCGCTCCTGGCAACGCAGGCAGGCCCGCACGTAGCGTCTCACTTCCGCCGCGTCGCCAGGCCAGCAGAACGTCCGTTTGACCTCATGCAGCGTCTGCTCCGCACCCGGGTGTCCCGCCAGGGGGTGGTCATGCAGGTAGCTCATGACCCAGTGCCTCGCCTCGGGCGGCACGTGGGTCCGCCACCCGCTCGTCCTGTGAGCCCCCCTGGTCTGGAGTACCCCGTTCAGACTTCGGCAGCCCGGTACCACCCCTTCCCCACACTCTGTCAGTCGTGTCTGGGTGTCGGGGTCCCGGAGCTGCGCCGCGTGGACCCACGCGAGCAGGTCAGTCATCGTCTCTGGTCGCGCGTCGGGCGCAGGAGCAGTGGAGTTTGTCAGCGCGTACAACGCACACGGTTGCGGCACCGAGTCCTCTACCCCGCATTCACGCTCAGGGAGGAGCACTTCCTCCCAGCCCTGGTCGTCATGGAACTCATTCTCAGGATCCAGATTCCGGGACAACTCGTCGGCCAGCTGATTTTCACGTCCAGGAACGTGTTCGACCGTGAACGAGAATTCCTGAATCAGCATGGCCCACCGAGTGAACTTAGACTTCTGGCCCTGAGCGGAGTCTAACCAGCGGAGGCATTGGCTGTCGGTTCTCAGCGTGAATGAGCGCCCCTCGACGTGGTGACGGAACCTCTGCAGGGCCCAGACCACCGCAAGGCACTCCTGCTCATTCACGTGATACCTCCGCTCAGCCTGCCCAAACTTGGCGCTGGTGTACTCGATCACACACCTCTCGCCCCGGTCATCCATCTGGTACAACACCGCCCCCATCCCCTCCTGACTCGCATCTGTCTGGATGAAGATGAGGCGGCTGGCCACCAGGCGTGAGAGCGTGTGACAGTTCCTGAACCGGTGCTTTACTTGTCGCAAGGCCTCGTCCGCGGCGGGGGTCCACCGGAACTTAGTCTTCGGCGACAGTAGGTCCGTCATTGGGGCCGTCGCCGTGGCGAAGTCGGGGACGAAGGACCGCAGCCAGTTGAGCAGCCCCAGCAGCTTCTGGAGCTACTTCCTGGTCTTCGGTGCCCCCTTTCCCTCAATCAGCTTCAACTGCTCAGGTCGGGGGCGGCACCCCTCCGCCGTCACTATGTGTCCCAGTAACTCGATTTCCGTGGCCCCAATGTGGCATTTCTTTGGGGCGCACATCAGTCCGTGTCTAGCCATACGTTCCAGCACCAGTGCCAGATGGTGCGCGTGTTCCTCCCACGTCCTGGACCAGATGATAACGTCGTCCATATAGGCACTGGCGAATTCGCCAATGTACCCATCCAGAACACGTACCATCAGTGCCTGGAACGTGGCAGGGGCGTCCATGAGACCAAACGGCATGGCGCAGAACTGGTAACGTCGGCCGTCTGGTGCCGTAAATGCCGTCTTAGGGCGGTCCTCCAGGCATACCGGCACCTGCCAGTAGCCCGACTTCAAGTCAAGTGTCGTGAAAATAGTGGCGTCCCCCAGTCCTGCCAGAGCGTCTGTGATGTTGATCTGCGGGGGCGGGGCGGGAATGGTCAGTTTGTTTACCGCCTTGAAGTTCACGCAAAAGCGTAGACTTCCGTCTTTCTTGGTGGCCAGCACCACCCGCGAGTTATACGGGGAGGTGCTGGGTTCAACTACCCCGTCACGTAACATCTCGTCAATTTGAGTCTGTATGGCCCCCCGTTCTCGGATGCCAAATCCGTATACCTTCTCAAAGGGGGGGCGGTGCGGTACCATCGGTATCCGGTGCTCAGTCACGTTCGTCCGTCGTAGCCGGTCCGCGGCCGCAAATACCTGTGCCTGAGAGGCAAGGACATTGTTGATGACGTCGACGTACTCCTCTGGAACACCGTGCTGAAGGTCCTCTAGGCGGATGACTGACTGAGGGGGACTGGGGGGAACCTGGTGCACGCCGTACACCGTCCAGCGCCCCCGGGTGCCGAAGTGCATTCGGCCAGCTCTTACTTCCACGGTGGCATCGACCTCGTACAGCCACAGGACCCCCAGAATCAGCCTATCGCGGAGCTCGGGGACCACCCAGGCCTCGACGTGGCTAACGTGACCAACAATGCTCAATGTTACCTGAGTGATGACCCCTGCTGCGACGACGGCGTCCCTGGTGGCCAGCTGCACCAGCTCCCTCTGCGGTGTCACTGCTTCCGCTCTCACCAGGTGGGCCATGATGTAGGTTCGGCTGGCGGCGATGTCCACCAGGGCCAGCATCTCCCGCCCGTTAGCGTGGTTGGGAATTCGCAGCAGCTCCGGCTCCTCGGGGCCGACCTGCCCCAGCTGTGCAGTCGTCCATCCCCCACCGCCCCCGGCCTCCTGGCCGGACGGGCGTGGGGAACTCGCGGCGAGGTCCGCGGCTCGCTCTGGCGCTGCCGTGTTGACGTTCCAGTGGTCCGCCTTGTCGGCGACAGGTCGACAAGGCGGCCGGTCCGGCCCTGGAAACACCTCCGTCGGGGCCGCTGTGGTTCTGGCGGCATCCAGTTGTCCCTGCACGGGAACGGCCGGCGGGATGCCTGTGCTGATGCTCCGGTTGCCCACCCCGTCGATGGCATGTCGACGAGGCGGCTGGTCCGGCCCCGGAAACACCTCCGTCGGGGCCGCTGTGGTTCTGGCGGCATCCAGTTGTCCCTGCACGGGAACGGCCGGCGGGATGCCTGTGCTGATGCTCCGGTTGCCCACCCCGTCGACGGCATGTCGACGAGGCGGCTGGTCCGGCCCCGGAAAAACCTCCGTCGGGGCCGCTGTGGTTCTGGCAGCATCCAGTTGTCCCTGCACGGGAACGGCCGGCGGGATGCCTGTGCTGATGCTCCGGTTGCCCACCCCGTCGACGGCATGTCGACGGTGCGGCTGGTCCGGCCTTGGTATAACCGGCCTCAGGACCGCGGTGGTGGAGACGGCATTCGGCTGTCCCTGAAGTTGCCCCGGCGTGGGGACAGCTGACGAGGAGCAGTCCTGCTGCCCCTTGCTTCCTGGCGGCATGCCCGATGTTGGTGTGGTAGGCGCCGGCGGCGGCCGACGAGTCCTGTCGGTTACTGGGTCTGCCGGTGGCTGGCGGGCCGGGGAGCGGCACCCATTTGTCCTTCCGCCCCCGGTCCTGCGTTTCCCTCCCGCGACATGTTGCCTTCGCGCGTTTCCTCCCACGCGGCTCTGGTGGGGCACAGGCGATGCCAATGGTATGTCTCCGGGCAAAAACGGCATCGCGGCGGACGCTCGTCTCTCTCTCGCGTTTCTGTCCGCTCGTGACGTCCTCCTCCTGCTGCAGCTGTCTCCGGGCGTCCCCTGATGCTACCACGGTCTGTCATCTTGCGCGGTCCCGCGCCATCGGCGTAGCACACCACGGCCATGTTACTGTCCGTGACCTCTGTGACGATTGCTCCCCGCGGCCCCGAGCGGACCCGGGGAACTCCCACGCCCCTGAGTGCCGTCCTCCACTGCGACATGTCACGTTCGATCATGCGGGCGAGGGCCACGAACTCCTCCGTGTCACGACTTGCGGCGGTCCTCATGAAGGGACGGAACTCGGGTAGCAATTGTTCGACAATTGTTGGCAGCGCCGCACTTACGTCCACACTCGTCCCCAACCGGCGGAACATGCGCAGCTTCTCGTAAATGAACTGCTCCGCACTCTCGTCCTCCTCCTGGTTCCGGCTATAAAATGTCCGCAAACAAGTTGCCCGCGCCTGATCGTTATCGAACCTAGTCTCGTCTTGACGTACAAAATGTCCCCACTCGGTATCAAAACTCCCGGCCATTGACCACCAGTTTCTTGCCTCGCCGCAGAGCTGTCCCGCCACTCGCGATGCCCACTCTGCCCATCGCACTTCGTACAGTTTTAGGAGGTGTTCACACTCCCGCAAAAACTCCCGCGGGTCCTCGTTGTCTCTTCCCGCGAACACTGGCATCTCGAACTGCGTGCTCACGTACCGCACTACCGGCCCCTCCACGTCCGCGGGCCTGTCCTCCTGTTCCCGCTTACAGTCCTTGTCCGTGCTGTCCGCGCTGTTCACGCCCTCGGCCGCGCCACCGGACCCGCACACTTCGTTTTTTACGTCCATTTTCGCGGAGCCTCCTTCCTCATGCAAGTCTGTTTCGAAACTCATTAGATCGTATCTTTCTTGTCCCGCCTGTTTCCACGCCATCCTGTCCTCTCGCGCTACTGATCCGGGATGGTGATCACAATCTCCCCCGTAATACAATCCGATCCTACCTGGCGCGTTATCTTCAGTCCGGGATACCGTTGCGCCGCCGTCTTTTATTACTGTCGCCCCCACGACGCGCTATCTCTCGCCGAAACGTCTCGTGTTCGCGCCGTTCCCGCGCTGCGTTATCTCCCGCCGGCGCGCCGGCGCGACGTCTCGAGTTCGCGCCGCTCCCACGCCGCGCGGCTGCAACTGCTTCCGTCCTGCCCTGCACCAGCGCGCTTGCGTGCGCTTGCGTATGCTTACGGCCACACTAGTTGGGCGCCAATTGACGTCCCTCGGCTTCTGGCCCCTGATTTCCCGTTCATGTAATTGTCCCGTTAAGCCCGTACTGCTCCCATCGGAGAGGTGTGGGTCCAGGCCGACGTGGCCAAGACTGGGAAATGCGGGACCTAGAGGGAAAGTGAGGTGGATAGGATGTTGGTAGGCTGTCGCAAGGAGAACACAGCATTGACAATTTCACGAGCCTATTTTTATTAACGTCTTAAAGCCTGCCGCAGCCTGGCGGAACCGTCGCGGAACAAGCGCCCTACCCGCGGCGACCCGGACTCTCTGAAAACCGTACTGTTCGTGAATACGTTTCAACACGAATCAAAAATTTCTTAATGCAAAACTGACCCCGTTGAGATGACACGGTGACGAAGCGCTGTACGTACGCGGCCCGTTACTTAATGTCTCTTAAGGCGGTGAAGGTTCAGAAACCCGTAATAACACGTTCGCGCTCCAGAAACTCTCAGCTGGACACGTCTCCCGAAAAACTCGTAATCAAGCACGTTGATGGTTCGCGGAGGCAGCTCAGCTGCCGCGGCAATCTGTAAACTGAACGAACGACTAGCCACGAGCGCAAGGTACGCGCCTCGCGGAGCGGCGTCCACATCTGTCTCCGCTCGAGACTAGGACACGACTGACTCTCCCCGCCCGCCCGCGGGCCATGCCCGCGGGCCGTGTGGAGGGGAGGGGAAATCGGCCGGCGTGGGAGAGGTCCCGTCCCGCGGCGCGCCAGGCTGTGGTTACATATTAACACGGCGAATCCCTTCAGAAAAGTTACAAAATTATTTATACTACTTAAACGAGACATTAATCAGCAACGAATTTACACAAGAATTAATAAATAAATAAAGTTATTTACATACTTTTAAGACCCTTGATCGTTTGAGAATATATACACACAGAATTACAATTACACAGAGAAAACCTCACTGGCATGCTAGGGCGCACGCGGGTGCGTCCCTGGCCGTCGCACTTCACTGATGTAGCTCTGGGGAAACACACTACCTCAGGCCCCCGTCGGTGGCCAGGTACGGCCTCTGAACCCGGGAGGTACGACGACTGTCGTCAAGTGAAACATCATAAATTTTTAAACTCCATTATTACGCACGAAAGAATACTGTGCGACACTTCATACTACCTCACTGTAGTGACGACGTGTAGAGAAGTAACTTACCAAACGTACACACAGATAACAGTACGTGTACGGAAAATAACAGTCGTACCCCGTTCTACCCAACTACCCTGTTTTACCCAACTCTCCCCTACATTTGGAAGCAACGTCAACGAAAAGGCAGAAAATTTGGAATCACCATCAACAAAAAGGAAGCACATTTTGGAAGCACCGTCAACGAAAAGGCAGTACATTTGGAAGCACCGTCAACGAAAAGGCAGCACCATCAACGAAAAGGAAGCACATTTGGAAGCACAAGTTACGAAAACTAAGTCTTAGTTAGAAAGCAGAATACAAGAAAAAAAAAACATTAAATTTTTATAATTGCAATTATTTATTTATTTACATTATACAAATGCAAGTAAAACAAGCCATTATTGTATGTAGCCAGCTTTCCGCAGTTCTTTGAGTATGAAGGATATTTCTTTGATGCACGAATAGTTTCCTGCACAAAGCGAGCCATGTAGAAGTCTTAACCGGTCAACCAATATGTTTGGATCTTTCCATGATGTGTAATCAATCTCTTCTACCACCATCTTACTTTCATGTTTATTATAAATATTATGATTTCTGGTGTCTTCTGTTTTAACACCAACCTCAGGGTAACTTTCATTATCGAGACAGTTATCATCACAAGCTTGATCCGATTTATTTAATATATCACGATGTTTCCATCGTTTCGGTCTCAGGACACCGCCAAAGTCTTCGCTCTTGCCTGCTTTAGTTGCTTCATCACAGTCTATGCCTTTGTCAACAGCCACAGAGTCGCTGTAGCAATCATCGTAGACGGCATCATCTTCACCCAGATTACCGTAAGAATTCGATGTCGATCATGTCGAAGTGTCTTCATCGTCTTCATGCTTCCTTTTTAGGAGTCCATCATTTTTACAAAGTAGGAAATATCTACTTGAATTCGGCTGGAATGTATTCTCACTTTTCAGGTTAAGGATTCTTCCATTGTCTTCATTCTTCCATAAATCATCAACGTCCTTCAATTTAAGGTCTTTGTCGAGATCGGAAGAGCCGCGAACATAATCTCTCCCAAGACAAGAAAAATTATTGTCGTAATGCAGATCACTCTTCCTTAGTCTAGTAGAGCCATCGTTGTCCTCTAGCTTGTACGCAGGCTTGGCGTTACAAGATCTGTCATGTCTTTTTAAGCTCTCTCTCCGCGTAAACGACTTGCTATATCGAACACAACTTATCATATTACGTAGTGTATTTTTAACACTGTCATTCGTCTCGTGTTGTCTTCCATTCTTTCTCAAGATAAATTCTTTGCTGCAAAACTTACACATGTGTCCTTTCGATACAGCAACAGACACCGAATCAGGATTCATATTAGTTACTGAGACTATTGTCAGTTGCAAACTGAATGAATTAAATTAGATACATTACTTAAATAGAAATTTTTTAATATTTCATCAGCAAGAATTAAATTACCTCATACAAAAGAAATTGTTACATGTGGTCTCGATTATTAGCATAAGATGTCGCCACATGTTGTGTTGAGTCATAATTTATTTAGTTCTTTTATGCGGTATGCGGGATGCTCACTAATGATCGCATGTTAGTGCTCCACGAATGTCTCATGGCATATTATTTGACTGAGTAATGGATACATCATTTTTATTTCCACCTGGTAAAAAAAATAGCAAGTGCTGATTAAGTAACAGAAATTCTCAAATTAAATGTAACTCTAAATAACATTTCATGGCTCATTAGGTAAAAAATTCATCATGCAGAGAGCGGTTTCTCAGAATAGACAGAAGCACTTGAAGAAAACACAGGAATAATTAGGAGTACACGGAGAAAACCATCATAATATTGAAAAAAATAATAGGGAGCACACGGAGAAAATCATCTCACGTTTCTTTGATATCATATAAATACAGAAAAAATATTTAATAAAAAAATAAATCAATAAAAAAATTTAAATTGAAAAAATTTACAAATAAAATACATAAATTTCTGGCTTGTACTAGAACTCTATCTTTGCTCAACAATGAGAAGTTCACAAACTAGCAGAATCTGTTTATGTATTTTAATGTAAATGTTTTTAATTTAAATTTTTTTATTAATTTATTTTTTTATTAAATATTTTTTCTGTATTTATATGATAACGGTTAAAGGTGTATGTTTTCAAACCTAGCGATCAGAGCTGCGCTGGTTCGAATCACAGCACTTCCAATCTATTTTGCATAAAAAATTAAATTTAATATGTCGATAAGGATCATAATAGCTATGGTAGGTAATGGAATATCGACCTTATGTGATGAGACAGAGCGACACTGGCGCTATCTAGAAACAAACAACAAAAACAAAGATGACGGTATCCAAGATGGCGGCCTCCAGTGGAACAGAAAAAAATCAAGAGCGACGCTGTCGCTATCTAGGAACAAACAACAGAAACAAAGTCGACGGTATCCAAGATGGCGGCCTCCAATGGAACAGAAGAAATCAAAAGCGATGCTGGCGCTATCTAGGAACAATCAACAGAAACAAAGTCGTCGGTATCCAAGATGGCGGATCCAATATGGCCGCCCGGGCCAAGGTCGTCACTGTACAACTTGTCCCGTTACGCTGTGTCCCGTTAAGCTCATCCAAGATGGCCACCGTGACGTCAGAATCAGAGATGTGGCTCGGCACCGGCACCACATCCTGCATCCTGTGCCAGTAGCCCCTATTACACACTACTCAAGTTGATAAATTTGATGTAAAAATGATACTTTAGTCTATGAAGAATAACTAAATTATAAATTGAAAATTAAAAATTATTATTGATTTAAATAATTATCATTTAAATAAGAATGTGATTTTTTCCCCATTTTGACCCAAGTATGGGACAAAATGGGGTATAGTTATAATAAATTTGGAAACCAATAATTTGAATTTTCTAACATTAAGCATTAAATATTAACCTACAATTATGTTGAATGAAAAGACATAAATTTATGGCAGTTAGTGTGCACAGGGTTCACAGATGTGAATCACTTCGCCATCATCACTGTCAACACCAGCACACGAATTGTGAGCCCACTTTAAACATCTTGAACAACTTATCCATCCTTCATTTGACTTAGAATAAAAGTCATTGCAGTACAGGCACTCCGCATCGTCATCTTGACTTTCTTTACTCTCACTTATTGAGCACTTGAGGAGAGGAGACGTTATGTTTTTCTTTCTTTTCTTTTTTCGCTCATCTAAATTGAGCTGTTTCTGTGCTGTTCATGTCAATTTTTTTGGTCTTTTTACTCTGGATGACTAGTAATTCTGCCTTATAGGGAGATGCAGCAAGAATTGCTGTGGTTCCCCTTTAACATGTTTTTCTTTTTTCGCCTTGTACTACTTTGGGGACAGGTAGAACACTTTCAGGATAACAGTTTGGGAAAGTGGAGAGAGTAGCTCTACTTTGAAAGGATGTTTCAGGCAAGGGCGTTGAAGTTGATGTTGCTGTTTGGAGTTCTGCATCTGCCGAGTTAGAGCACCCTTATTGAGGGTCATCTGTGGGAGGAATTTGCAGAGGTGGTACAGTGCTACGACCATCAGCTAGTAAACCTATGTCAGTGAGATCTGCAGGAAGAAAATCTACTTCAGTGAACACATTCCTATCAACAGGCCCGATCCCAGTCTTCCGAAAACTATTGATGGCAGTCAACATAGTTGCAGCCTGGAAGTAAGCTGATCCAAACAGAGATGCCAGCTGAAATAACGTCACTACGCGTCCAGGATGAGAACCCAACCATTTCCTCACTTCATCTTCGTATACTTGGTGAGGGGCGTCATAAATGATACATCTAGTGGTTTTAGACGACGGGAACAGTGAGGAGGAAAGCACAATAAAAAATAACCATTTCCCCGGGCTGTATCAATTAGTTGAAGGTTTTTAGTATGAGATGCATGCCCATCAAGCAAGAGAAGCACTAGTGATTGTTTGAATGCTCTAGAAAAGATAACAAATTTAGTAAACCATGAAATAATTGATTCTTTTGTGATCCATTCTTTATCTTCAACCTCAGCCCATGATCCAGGAGGTAGTCCTGTTTGAAACTCTTGTTGCATTCTTTTCCTTGGAAAGATTAGCATGGGTGGTATATAAAAACCAGCAGCCGAAAAACAAATTTCTGCGGTTACAGTTTCCCCTCTTTCAGCTGAAGTCACAGTACCAACCTGCCGTCTACCCCTCTGAGAAATAATTCGGGAATGACCTTTGGGATTAACAGTGATTCCCGTCTCATCAACATTATACATTTTATCTGCAGTGAGGCCATATTTGTCAACAACCTCTGTTAAGAGATTAAAAAAAAAAATTCGATACTGCTACTTTATTGAAGCCCATTCCATGTGCCACCGATGTAGCTTCAGGTTTTCGAAGAGAAATTTCAGGATGGCTCTTCATGAATTCATTAAACCAGTCAATGCCAGCCATCTCGTCAATTGCATTGAAAGGATTTGTGCATTCATTTCTCATAGCCAACTGGTAAGCTAAAGATATCAGTACTTTTGAAGTAAGACCGAAAAGACATTCCTCCATTGTTATCAAATACTGAACTAGTTCATTTTCTTGTTGTTCAGTGAAAACCTTTTTGAAATATTCCAAAGTCTTCGAAACACCAACACCCGGATTACTCCGCTCCTTCTTCACATATCGCTCAAATGTTGTCTGTGGTACTCCGAATTGAGTCGCAGCTTTAAAGAAGCCCATTTTACTCTGTATCACAGCTGAAACTGCTGCTTCCATGGATGCAGCACTCCATTGTTGTCGCGTGGACTTCTTTTTGTACTATCTAACCATCTAAAACAATAATTAATACCAAATTAATGTTTTAAGAAGGGACAGTGGGATAGTGTTTTTAGAATGAGTGCTACGACAAATAATTTTATAATGGGTAAAATAGTAAATGTTTTCAGAACAGCTTTGTAACTTTTTTCTTCAGAATAGTAGTGTGAATGTTTTCAGAACTGGTAGTATTATCAGTGTTTGCAGTATGGGTAGTGTAACGGATTCTTGATTGTTGTTGTGTTTGTGTTGAGTTCTTTTTGTTCTCTCAAACATTCTAAAATCATAACATATTGCTTATAAGAAATTATTATCTATTTTAAGAATTCACATTAATAATGTTTTTAGAATTATAATTACTTTGTGTTTATTTTGGAATAGAACAGGCAGCGTGACCTTTTTTTCAGAATGGGCTGTGTGGGTTTTTTCAGAACTGGTGGTATGATCAGTGTTTGCATAATTGGTAGTGCTACGAATTTTTTTAAGAATTAATAGTATGGTATTATTTATATAGTATGAAAATTAAATTATTACCAAACTGATATTATGTATTTTCAAAACAAGTTGCTAAATATAATTTAAAAAAAATACAAATTAAAAGATGAAACTGGCCATCAATAAGTAATTAATTTTAAACAATGTAGATAAAATCACACAACAATACTGCTATAGACAACATTCAATTGTAGCACCTGGAGGCTTCTTTAGGTTAGTCATACTCTGGAATATCACTAAACGAGAAAGGTTACTTGCTAAATGCCATTAAAAATATGTCTTAAATAATAAATACTTGTATATTCCATTCATTTCCAAAGTTATAAAAATAATCTTAGAATTCAGAGATACTGATTCGTAATATTTTAAATAAGTATATTTTTAAAGAATAAATAATCTAGCCAGAATATCACAAATTTTCATTTCAGTATTTAGTTAAACAAACATGGGGCAAAATGGGATAGTAGGTACCCCGTTTTGCCCCTTGAGAAACATATTTGGTTACAACCTTCTAGCTAAAAATGTACTAATCTAAAATATTATATGGCATTCAAAAATGTCGCTAAAGACATGCACTTTTTATTAGTATAAGTATAAATTTAAAATAAGTAAGTATGTTTAGTTACCTTGGCTGGAATATCACGTAAACATTGCAAAAAACAGCACGTTATTGACGATAAAATCGTGGTAACCCGTTATGCCCCGCTTCCCCATTCTGCCCCAGGTTCCCCTATTCACAAGGCCAGTCTGTGCAGTTGTCATTGTGTCTTCATAGCTGGGTTCGTCTGTGCTTTGCGTTTTTGTTTTATTTTTCTGTTTTTACTATTCTGGTTCCACCTGTCAGTAAACAGGGTTCATCTTTGCTGTAAAATTTTCTGACTTAATTCCTCTCAATGAATTAATTCTCGGTGTGGTCTGTGCATGTAAATTTTTAGATCAGCTGATTGTTCTCAGAATGATTATTTTGTCTTTATGGGCTTTTTTCTGTGACAACCAGCATGAGTTAGCAATGGCGTTATTAAATTTTTTTATATAAATATATATTTTGGTTGTCCCGCAAAAAGGTGCACATTATAAGCTGTGCAAAAAGTGGCTTCACGAAGCGTCTATGTGGTACTGAATGAATGGTCGCACCCTGGATCTAGATATGTAGCGGTCCTCGACGCTTCGGCCCCCAGCTTCGCCCTGGACGAGCCGCCGTACAGGGACCAGCTCTCCTTCGGACTGGTATCCAACGTGCTAGTGGATGGCGCCTGGGGCAGCTTCCGCTTGCTGGAGCCTCGCGGGCACGACCATGACGACGCGGTGACGACGGAGCACGCCCGAGTGGAAATTAGCCGCCCAGGACATATCAACAGCCTACGATGGATTCAGGCCGCCGACCCACACTGCAGGTCTGCCTCGTCAAACGTAATGAAACTGGCCGCCATCTTGAACCTTTTCCTCGGGTTGCCCCTTCCTCTCCTTTACAAACCCTGAAGAGATACCTCCGTCACCGCTCCATCTCGCCTCTTTATTCCTCACCCGTCTCTACTAAATCGACGTGGGGGTGCTGAGGGCGACACTGGCTTGTTTATCACTCACCTCTGCTCCTCTACGCGCCGCCAGGCACAGAACTGGCGTTCATTCTTCTATTCGGTAACGCACCTCAATTAGACTTTAAGCGGCAACCCTTTAATTTTATGCTGGAATATTAAAGATTATGGTTTGCTGTAATTCCATATACATTTTTCAATTTAAATGCAAAAACTTACAAGAACACCCCAGTTTTAACCTTTTATCACGGTCCGAAAATCTATCTATATAAAAGAAAGTCGTGTTAGTTACACTATTTATAACTCAAGAACGGCTGAACCGATTTGGCTGAAAATTGGTGGGGAGGTAGCTTAGAACCAGGAGACGGACATAGATTTATTTTTATCCTGTTCCCGGGAAAAATAAATTATAGTTTAAAAAAACTAAAAAACACGCTTTATATAGAAAACCAAACTAAAAAAAGAAAATCAAGAATGTAGGTATATTGTTCACAATAATAATAACCCTCTCTCACTTTTCATTTAATTAAATATCACTTTTCGTATAATTAAATTTCACAATATTTAGTAAGCTTTGTTTATATCACGCCAAAGACAATCTGAAAGAAAATAGTTCGCACATGGGCAAAATGGTTTTCTTTACAATGTGCTAACTCTTTCCTTTCAGTTTGTCTTTGGCGCGATATAAACAAAGCCTACTAAATATTGTGAAATTATATAAATTTACGAAAATCTTATTTTGCATATTTAATAATGGAATAATCTTATCAAATTAGTGTATTGTCATCGGTCCTCGACTACCAATAATAATCTACAAAGTATTGTAATATTCTATCGTGTGATTGAACTGATATTAAATAAAATTAAATATGTGGGATCTATGTAACATTAGTTAGTTAATAATAAGGTCTCAAAATAAAATTGTCTAATTAAATAATCAATGTAATGGTATTTATTATACTTAATCTCAATTAATCTTAGAGTAAATTTATGACCACTTTTAATTAATAATCCACTAAGTAGACATATTATAACAAATAAACAGAAAAAGGAAATATTATTTTTAATCAAATTACATGCAAATTTACCTATCTCGATGACCCATTGATACTGATGAATTATTCATCATTTACTTGTAAGTACTTGAGACCCTAAAATAAATAATATTTTTAATTTTTGAAGAAATATGCTCCGGCTTAGTTCAGGGTAGGGACAAATGAGACATTGTTCTCCCAAGACTTCTGGTCTCGTCCTCGTACCGTCTTGCTGCAGAACAACAAAAAAAAACTAACTACGACCCAGGAAGAATACTACTGAAGACCACTCTTCTGTACATCTTTCAGGATGGGCTGAAAAGTCTGTATATTGGTTGTATCTCACCAGCGTCGACAGGAATCGCTGCATGCAGAAGATCGGTCGTCTTGAAGCACACAAATGCATATTACGATTCCATATAGCCCGTTTGGGGTCTTTACTGAATACTGACAGAAAAGCTAGCTAAATATGCGATCACAGCGTATCTTCTGGTCCTCTGCGCTCAATTCCCGCATCCAGGAACTGCAGAACGCACGGGGAAATTCCGCTCGCTTAGCCGATCCAAATTTCCAGTCTCTCCTTTTTTATCACTCTTAAACAACCAAAAATGTCTGCCCAGCGAAACATACCAACTAGGAGGAATAAATCAACAAACTCTTTCTTTACCTGACGAGAATGCAAAACTTAAAGACTCTAGCTAATAGCGCACATATGCTGAATCGGTCATAGACAGAACAAAATATATGAATTAATTTTGATAAAGAAGAATAACATAACAAATATCGCTGACACCTAGTTACTTGTGGCGTATTTCTGGGTCATCGCACTCAGTATCATTATGCATTAAAGACAGATTTTATACATATTCTTAGTTATATAACAAAATACACATGAAGCTAAACATGATAATAATAATAATAATAATAATAATAATAATAATAATAATAACAACAACAAACATGTAAACATGCTTCAATGGTTACACTGCCGCTTCAAGAAAATTTAAAGAATTATGACATAACATGATCGTAAATTTTCTTAACTCATATTTGAAATAAAAACAGCATTTGATTACTCTCAAAGTGTTAACTGATACATATGAACAATATGGCATGTTGCTTGATGTCAGTCTCTTTCAGTCCTGAATGTTTTAATGTTGGTGGTATTAGGTTACATGAAAAAAAAATATGATTGACATTATCATCTATTAATATCTTTCCTAAAAGTTATCATGACTTATTATGATTCTAAGACACAAGATACAATCATTTTACAACTTCACTTGACACAATGACTCATATGTAATATTTTAATTTACATTTGTCCCAAGATAAAAAAAAATGTTTTGTTGTATAATATCATTATATGCTGTTCCAACGTAATTGTTCGCTGCAAAGAGAAAAAAAATCACCTAGTTAACAAATAAGTAAATGGATATTAATATATGAAGTTTGTAGTCATATAAGTGTCGATCGAAGAACTATGCTTTTGTTATCACTCGCTAACACATTATTATTGAAGTTGTAAACCGTATATCGATGATCGTCTTCACACACTTCATTTCCTAATGAGGCGGTATTAATCAATGTTAACGTTCACCTATCTCAATGGGCATCGGTATAGGTAAATTCCCTATCCTGAAACACTTCTATTGTCATCTAACTTTTAAAATATAATAACATTGCAATTATTATTTTTAATTATTCCTTATGACTTTGTATAATATAATTAAAATCAGTTAGTAATATTATGTCTTCAATAACCTTTACTGTACTTGTATGAAAAGATGTGTGAAAAGTGGAACTCACACTTAAGTACAAACAAATGCAACAGCATTCAAGTTATTGACTTGTAAGTAGTATGTTGTGTGGTGTTATGAAACGTTGAATAAGGTAAAAATAAGAAAGAAAAAAAAACGTGGTTGAATAAACATGAGCATGAAGAAAAATATCCTATCGGTTAAGATAATCACTTTCAATGATAGAAGTCTTAAACAAATATAAATATTATTTTTGTTTTTGTTTTGGAGTGGATGTTATAACGAGAGTATCAGGAC
The DNA here is from genome assembly GCF_032445375.1 of Bacillus rossius redtenbacheri. Lineage (NCBI taxonomy): Eukaryota > Metazoa > Arthropoda > Insecta > Phasmatodea > Bacillidae > Bacillus > Bacillus rossius. Next base: position 24,039,546 of record NC_086336.1, on the reverse strand, counting down.
AACTCTAACAAGTATAAATGAGATTATGGCGACTAACTCATGGACAAGCAATATACAAGGAATGCCAGTGGGAAATAGCCTCGAAGTACTCATTTCATTGACAGGTATCAGTTCGTCTTTGTTCTTGCAGCATCTCTTTAGTTGCCCATTATTTGCATCAGTATAAATTTCATGGCAGATATCTTGTACCAAACGAATTAAGCAAATAGTAGAAAGAAACAAAATTTAAGGTTTTCCATACAATTATTCCTGAATAAAAATGTGGCGTCGCTTAGAATTTAACATGGAAGCTAATCATGTCACACTACCTCATTTTGGTGTGGACAAATAACATAGACGTAAAGCAATCACTGCACGAGATGTCCGCACTGGCCTACATTACTCAGTGGACAACAAAAAAAATGATAATTACGCCGACAGTGCGTTGTGCCAAGACGTACTCACTGAGCACGATTACTCAGCGAACACAAACAAACTAGCCGCTTCCAATTGTTAATAAATTCAACGATGCGCCATATTTGTATTACTTCAAAATTGCAAATATAATTAATGATCAAATAAACTATTCTGCTTCGTTATTTTCTTTGCTAAAAACATAACATACATCTTGCAACAAAATTTCAACGATGTTTTAAGTAATTTACTGCAATCAATACTGTCTGTACCGTCGTAGCTGTGTTAAATTGTAATTTCCAATTACTTCATCACTGTCCAAATTCTTCAAGGTGTAACAGTTCTTGTTAATTATGCCGCTCACTCTAAATTGTCCTTCATACAGGAGAAACAGTTTCTTGATAACTTGTTGCCATAAATAACTAATAGGATTCGACTTCTTCAAAACGAGATCTCCAATATTAAGCTTGTTATCGCGTGTTCTCTTCTGTCCCCTTCTACGACGTTCCGCGGCGAGTTGAAGGCGCGCTCTGACGAACTCCTCCAACTGCTCTCGCGTTTCTTCTTGCTTATTTGCGTCCTCTTCATTGTCTTCCTTATTCTTGTCAATTATTGTTAATAAAAGTGTGGGTAAGGCCTCCGAACGTTCGTGTGACAAAATTTCATGGGGGGTTAATCCAGTTGCGATCGGCGATCGGGGACTACCATCACCGATGCTTACTGGTTTAAAGATGTCTCAGGATTCGTCGCAACAAAATTAGTGTTCTGCTGTGCGACGTCGCTGCGTATTGGTTCAATACCTTGACTATTCGAGTAGAAAAAAGTTGGGTTTACAGGTTCTTGTCTCTGGAAGTATCCGAGTTGCTGTAACGATGACGATGAATGATTTTTGCGGAATGAAGGCAATGATATTGAACTGGCAACGTTGCAAGCTGCGGTGCTTTGCAGTTGGGTAGCTTGCAAATGACCAGAGGGATTTGTTTCATGTGGCAGTCGGTTCCGCGGACTTTGAGAATTCTTACCATAATGTGACTCACTATGACCATCATAATACTGCGGTGTTTGCAGCTTAGACCGAGTGTAGTCTTGCTTAAAATTCCTTGCCGAGTGTCTGCATTCTCCTTGTCGCGGCGACCTGGGAAGCCGTTGAGGCGAAGATGACGGAGTTCTATCGGGTCCCCTAACATCTTCTTCCCGACGTGGTGTAGTCTGATCCCTATTCCTGTTATACCTGTTTTGCCAAGAATTCGGATACGGTTGTTTATCAGCACCTTTACATCGCCAATTACTACGATAGTTATCATTGATTCCGTTGTCGTGGTACCACTGCTTTTGTCTGTGTTTTGTTTTGTTTTGACGCCAAATTAATGTGTTTGCCTGTGGCGTACGATGTATATTCGTATTGTTCGTGTTGTCATTTCGTCGTACCCATGGTTGGTACACCGGCAGTTGCTTGTTTTGCGTCTGTCGCTCCACTTCGTCTCGAGAATTCGTGTTGGCACGACTTTGCCTGTCCAAACGATCGTATGTTAGCAATTGTTCACGGAAATCAGATATATTTTCAAAGTTTCTGCCCGTAAGATGCAGCTGATAACGCATTGGCAATTGTCCCAAAATTAAAGCTAAAAATTCCTCGTCATTCATAACGATGTCCAAGTAACGCGTTCGCTCGAACATGTCACTAATGTGTGCCTCTAATGAACGGCCACGCTTTGGTTCGAATTTTTCACTATGCAGCTGTGCGCGTAGGTTTCCTTGTATTTTCATACTCCAATGTTGGTGTAGGAATATTTGGCAAAACTGACTGTATGATTCTGTGCTGCCTTGGTGAACCTCCCACCAGTAATATGCAGTATTTTTCAAGCATGAACTTAATAACCGCATTTTCTCTGTTCCTGTAAGGTTAAATCGATTAGCATATTCGTCTAATGATTTTGGAAATTTACGAGGATTTTTATTCGTTTTTGCAGAAAAAGTGGGCATTTCTTCGGCCCAATGACGCGCAGGATGATTTATCGTAGTGGCGGCATCTAAAACTAATATCGCCTGTCCGTTTGACGTAGTTTTTGTAGCGTCAGTCGTGCTTGCCGAATGGTTGTCTGTACGCAACGGCGAAACCGGAACGTGACGATCAGGTGGTTTTGTTGACGACGATTCCAATAAACATGCGTTAGTATCGTGCAGAGACATCCTGTGTACGGAACTCTCCAAACTTTTGATTTTATTATTTATAGTTTTAAGTTCCTGTGTAGTGTCGGTCTCGTATTGCTGTAGCATTTGCGAGAAACGTATTTCCATGCCAGTCGTGGTTTGTGTAATTGTTTCCTCTGTTACCCGCCTAGATGTGTCTTGGCACACGGTTTCAGTATTCTCTATGGAACGTTGTACGCTTTGCATCTGAACTTCGACAGAGGTAAATTTTGCGTTAACTGAATCGCGCAAGTTTTGTGCTTCTTCACGTACATTTTGTATTTTTGTAGCGACGTGTCGCGTAAACTCAGAGATCTTATCATCTACTCTCATTAACAAGTTATTTTGTATTTTATTTATGTTTTCGGTTATTTTTACGCTTTGTTCCGCCGCTTCAACTCTTTGACGTGCTAATTCATCTGATATACTGTTCGTATGTAATGTTAGTGATTCGTTTAATCTTGTGGAAAGAGTGTTAAAAGCCTGCATGAAGTCATCCATCGTAGATTACATTAGTTTCCATACGTGATGTGGGTTCTACTGCGCTAACCTGGTTTTCTTTCTCTTTGGAGAAAGCAAATTGCTCTGTGGAATCGACGGCGCTAGCCTGCCCAGTTAATTTGATACGTTCCTTATCATACACGTAACCTTCAACGTGTGATAGAACCTCACTGCATGCAATATCGATATTCTCCGTTACATTATGTTCAATTTCTTCGGTGTCGTTTACTGCCTTGCTTCTGTGTCGTAGGAAGTACGTACCTTCGTCACCAGACATGGTTTCTTCCTCGATGTAGGGACAAGGTCAATGGGAGGTCGTTCTTCTACAAAATGGCTAGAAGCTATCCTGAAAATGCCTTAGGACAATCGATGCCCCACTGTTCGGGTGACAATCTGTAATATTCTATCGTGTGATTGAACTGATATTAAATAAAAGTAAATATGTGGGATCTATGTAACATTAGTTCGTTAATAATAATAGGGTCTCAAAAGAAAATCGTCTAATTAAATAATCAATGTAATGGTATTTATTATATTTATTCTCATTAATCTTAGAGTAAATTTATGACCACTTTTAATTAATAATCCACTAAGTAGACATATTATAGCAAATAAACAGAAAAAGGAAATATTATTTTAAATCAAATTACATGCAAATTTACCTATCTCGATGACCCATTGATACTGATGAATTATTCATCATTTACTTGTAAGTACGTGAGACTCTAAAATGAATAATATTTTTAATTTTTGAAGAAATATGCTCCGGCCTAGTTCAGGGTAGGAACAAATGAGACATTGTTCTCCCAAGACTTCTGGTCTCGTCCTCGACCTCTTCAGGATACTCGTACCGTCTTGCTGCAGAACAACAACAAAAAACTAACTACGACCCAGGAAGAATACTACTGAAGACCACTCTTCTGGACATCTTTCAGGATGGGCTGAAAAGTCTGTATATTGGTTGTATCTCACCAGCGTCGACAGGAATCGCTGCATGCAGAAGATCGGTCGTCTTGAAGCACACAAATGCAGATTACGATTCCATATAGCCCGTTTGGGGTAAAGTCGGATTGTCTTTACTGAAAACTGACAGAAAAGCTAGCTAAATATGCGATCGTAGCGTATCTTCTGGTCCTCTGCGCAACCCATGCACCAAAATACATGGCCAATAAAGAATCATTAAAATACTTTATTTTTTATTTATATTTATTTACTTAATACAAAATTTAATTTAATAAAATCCAAAATCTGCTCATTTATTGTCTCTAGGGCGGAACAAATTTCGTCGGGTCAGCTAGTAAATTTTAAAAAAGAATCCTTGAATCTGAACTTGTATAGACAGGTGTTATGGCTCTTAAATGCTATTCGTAGTAAAACACTTTCAAGCAATCTTGAACGGTTTGTAAATGTCGCTTCAGAGAAAACTGGGCAATTTTAAAACTTACCAAATCATCCGAAGTGTCTATGAAAAGCGGGCGGATGAATAGTTCTGTTTCCGTATTTCTTTTTTAAAATGTATTTTCACACTGCGCGCCAGTCCACAAACCTTGAGCTTAGAGTCGTAACACTCTAGATGCACCAGGGTCGCCTTACGAATTCAAACACCCCCTTTATTAAGCAGGCTCCTTATATCCTTAATTATTCTTTGCGAAATTTTTTAAATGGTCACTTAAGTACTTTTTGTAAATATTATCAGTCTAGACTATATTACTGTCTTATTCTGTAAACCACCGTATTTATGAATTAATAATTTATAGGCCATCTTGCAAAGTCAGAAAAAAAAATAAAGCAAAAAAAACTGCAGATTAAGACAACCTTGCTGTGGTTGAACGTCCGTTATTTGTGTAATTTATTTTTATGAAATATGTTTGTACTCTTAGGACGGTATATGTCTTCGGTTCTTTGAAAATGTTATATTTCAAAATAAATTTAATTTCTACAACAGTTATTTTTTCTCCCCTTTATTATTCTTGATGGTAAAAACGTCAATTATGTTTTTTCCCCCAGTTTTTAGACTCCTATATGTTACAATATATTTAGAAATTTTTAAGTCTCAATTTTTAATATTTTACTTATTATCTATTAATTTTTTATTTTGATATAAATTATGTTTGTAAGTAGTTTTCATTTTCTTCGTAAAATTATTTTTAATGCTAACTTTGTTTTATACATTTTGTTTTATCAGTTAACATGTCCTTTGCCAAAATTCATATGGTTAATTGAAACAATTACCACATACAAAAATATCATTGCATCAATGCTTCTACTATTGCTTCTGCACCCAGCGGTGTTAATCAGGTATGCAGAGCTGCAGATATCGTGGCCGGCTATAGTTATCACGGTTATCTTGGTGAAACGGAATTATAAGTGTGATGGCCGCTGCGCTTGGCTCTATGAGCAAGTTTCAAAATAACTCCCAGTCTCCCCACAGTGCTTTCGGCAACTATGAATTTTCAGAGTATAGAAATTTATATAAAGATGAAATCATATCCATGTGCTGCTGTGAAAAAAGTTAACGCAAATTGATAATTCACCATTAGCTTTCCCACCCAGCCTTGTTGATTTGCAATTTGTTTTTGTAACCATTTAATTATTTAATAAGTAAAAGTACATACAATAAACAACAAAACATTGATCTCTATGGATTTCCTTTACAGTACAATACAATTACCACACACTCTCTCTCTCTCTTCTTTAGAAAACAGTCCTTTAGTGTAACTCAAATTGCCAGTCATAAAAACAATATTTTTGCGAATAATTGTTTGTTAATTTATAAGTTATAATTAAATCTCTTAAAAATTATCCTAAATGTACTTTTAATTAACGTTGTTTTTGTTTGTTTCAGTGATAAAGAGGGCACATTGGTTAATGTCTACTACTGTGCCTTGAACTTCAGAGACATAATGATAGCAACTGGAAGACTACCAGAGGCAAGCTTTGTAGGATATTTGCAACTGTTTGGAAGTTCAATAGAAATAGCTAAAATAATTTAGGATGCAAATTTCAAGGATCCTTTAGACTAAAGGATACTTCAAGGAGGAATTAATAAACGGAATGTATCTCGCGTAGTTAAAAACTGTGAAGTAAAACATTCAATACTTTCATTACAAAATGGTACTAAATTTTGCTAATGCCAATGTACAATATTTAATCTGTTTTATGTTTATCTACATGCTTCTGAAACCATTTAGCGTGCAATAAGCATATTTTAATGTTCACAAAAAAAGTATTATTATGTAAAAATAGGAATACGTGTAGTAAATTTTAATGAGTTTTCTATTATTCAGAGACCTATCATCTTTATTATGCTATTAAAGCTATTTTTATTTTCTAATTTATATATGTATTAATTGATTTATAAAATGACAAACCACTTTAATTTGGGTATTTTGAGTAAGCCAGTTATATTTGGTTACCAATGTACTTATTTAACACGTATGCTTTATTGTTGCTTCAGTGAAGCAGAATAATTGTTATACAACAATTGCTAAAAAATAATACATTCATTTGTGTTTTATTTAAAGTCACATCTTACTTTAAGAAATAGAGAGCGCTAAGAGTTTTCTTGTATTCATGCAGATAAATTTACAACCAAAATAAAAAAAAAAGTTATTTTCGGCACAGTCTACAGCCGTAGGTATAATTCCAAGTACATATTTATTACGGAAATAATTGGGAAACTTCTAATATTAAATTCTGGAACATTTTAGTAATTACTGTACAAAAAATATTTATGTAGGTACTCAAATATTACAATATGATCTATTACATATTTGCTCATTTTACATGGAGTGAAAATATTGCAAATAATTTTAACTTAGGCCTAATGTATCCATGTATTGAATAATTTAGAACGCAGCTTAGAAGGAAATTCATATTATATGCCAACCAAGGTGGTAATTAAATTGTTTTTACTTTAGAAAACTATTTTCCATCCCGTGGTCGTATAAAAATTTGCTTTGCAACAAGGTTTAAGATAATATTAAGATGGTTTAAAATTAAGTTTAACTTATTTGATAATAAGATATTTATTTCATTTTTTTAATTATAAGCCATGTTTTGTATGAAAATAGTTTAGACGTATTTTAAGATTCATACAATCAAATTATAACGGAGATGATAGTATATTTTCTTTAAAAATTAATTATAATTTTTTTACTCTCAAACCTTGCTATTTTAACCCTAGCAGTGATGGTTCGGTAAATATTTATGTTTTAAATAGTTTTTGTAAATATTTAGACACTCAAACCAAAATAGCAATGTATTCTATAGTGTACAGGGTAGATAAGTTTTATTATTTTCTCATTCCAACCACTTGTTAATTAAACCTCTTGCGATAATGGTTTGTATTGTCAAAAACTGTTTGTACCAAAATTTTTAGATACAAATTATAAGATTTTCTGACCATATTATCGGACTAGATAGTGCACCTAATAAGTGAGTTATGATATTTTTAAAAGTTTCAACCCCTATATGTTTAACTCTTTTGCAGCAATAGTTCAACTAATCAAAAACTGTTTCAAACGAAAGTTTTATATAAAAATTATAAGATAAATACACAATATGCACAAATTTCATGTTGTGCGTACGAAGGGCGTTATGTTGTTTTTGGCCTACAAACATTACTTTTTAAGCCCCTTGCAGTAATGGTTGGTCGTATAATACTCTTATTCTGACATAAGATTTGGATATTATACCAAAAAATTCTTTGAAACTAATGTGATATTTTCAATATCATTGGAATTAGAGCGATTTTTTTTTGTTTTAAAAAAAAACCACCTTCCGCATTTATACCCTTTGCTCGGATATTTCCCATTAACGAACTCCACTGAGATTTTTCACTAATATATTGTATGTATTTGATTGGGAGTGATTTATACAAAATTACGACAGTTATCGTGTCCACAAATTTGTGATATATATATATATATATATATATATATATATATAAAGAGGTATATAAACTTTTGAGTTGACGATGGTTTTGAGGTATATTAACCATGAAACGAAAACCATAATAAAAATTTTCCGAAAGTCGCAGCATGGTAACGATTACAATAGGTAGTATTTCTTTGAAATCTACCTAAAAAGTTATACAGTGAATTGAATTAATTTTAGGTACATTTCAAAGAAATACTACCTATTGTAGCAGTTACCTACGTGTGACTTTCAGAAAATTTATATACAGTTTTTCGTTGAATGGTCAATGGTGCCCGGAACCATCGTCAACTAAAATGTTTATGTGTCTATATATATATATATATATATATATATATATATATATATATATATACACTAGCTGCAGTACCCGGCTTTGCCCGGGCTGAACACTGGGTGATATATTGTCCGCGAGTTACAGCACAATTGATAGCGATATGTCCAGTGTGGTGGACATTAAGAAATGACACATAATAACTGTTTGTGTATCTGTGACCTATGGTTTTCTGTTTACCCATGGCGATCGGTTGAAAGGTTTAGAAGTTGATGCGCTACAGCGCCATCTAGCGGCGAGTTACAAAAAAAATGGTTAGCATAAAAACCTTCTCCATGATAAAAACACATCGATGTGCCAACTTTCATGGCGATCGGTAAAACGGTGTAAGAGTTTATCGACGTCATTCTTGCCAACATCCAATTATATATATTCTTATATTTCGAAATTTTAGGGCTTTCACTTTTGCGGAAAGTGGATGTTCAGGACCTCGAATGGTTTGAAACACTCCATCTCGAAAGAATAGATATTTGAAATCCCTGAAATTGTCGAAATTTTGGGGCTTTGTTCCCAGAGGGGGGCGGGGGGTTCGAGGACCCTGAATGGCTCGAAAACACTTAAAATCGAAAGAGATAGATTTTAAAAAATTTTTTAACTTTCGAAATTTTGGGGCTTTAAGCACCTGGGGGGAGGGGGACAGAGTTTCTTTCGCATTTATAATATATATATATGTGTGTGTGTGTATATATATATCACAATTTTGTAGCCTCGATAACTGTCGCTATTTTTACTTATCATAGCCAAACGGATACATTAAATCTAGTAGTGGAAAATCTTGGTCGAGTTTGTTAATGTGCAGAATTCCACATTATGTTAAGAAATGGGAATGATTTTTTTTAAAAGACAATAATCATTTTAACTCCCCTGTTATGGACAACATTATATCCGTTTGAAACTTATATAACTCATAGGAGTAGTGCCAAAATCTTTTGTCTCATGACACGTTTTGTTACGACCAATCATAACTGCAATGCTGGCTGCAAAACTGGCGTTGGATGCCAATAACTTTTATAACTTCTTTTGTAGGAACAACATAGAATTCGTACAAATGATAAATTAATATTATATACAATTTTTGAATAGACGAGACATTGCGGCAAGGTATTGAAGAAATATTGGGGTAAATAAAAATAAAACCTTTTGACAAAGCATACAGGCGTAGGTAGATTTCGAGTATACACTTTTTTCTAGAAATACATGGAAACATCTGTAATCTCCTGGAACATTTTTAGGACAATACGTATCGTACATAACATTTTATATGTTCACCAAATAAACAAAAAAATATACTTAACATTTTCTTATATATCATGTAGTGAAAATGTTTTGAAAGTTTTAACTTAATGCATCAGGCTTTGTATGATTGAAAGAAAAAAGTATTTGGTCTACTAAGGTATTTTGCAATTATTTTTGATCTTCAAAAACTACTTTTCATTCCTTGTACTAATATGTGGTATTATTTTTTTATAAAGGTATAGGTTAACATTAAGATAAATAAATTCCGACGAATTTGATATAAATAATGATTTATTTTAATTTCCCACTGGTTTTAACAGTAAAAGTTGGTTTAATCAAAAATTGTTTAATACAAATTTCTGCATAAATTTTAGATGGTCTATAATAAATTATTTTGGATTTTTTGTATATATTAATAAATAAAGTAATGATTTGGTTTATCTATCCTTGTTATTTACACCCCTTGCAGTAATGGTTCGTCTTATCAAAATTTGTTTCAGATGAAAGTTTTAGATAAAAATTATTAGATAAACAAACAATTTCAACGGATTTGATAGTGTACCTATTAAGGGAGATATGATTTTCTTAATTTATACACATTTTTTTTAAGCCCCTTGAAGCAATGGTTAGTCTAATCAAAAATTATTTTATAGAAATGATAAAAAATATATAAGTTAAATACAAAATTTGTACGAATTCAATGTTGTTACACAAAGCGCGTTAATTTTTTTTTGGCTCGAACCCTTGTTTTTTCAGCACTTTACACTTATGGTTGGTCGTATTAAATAGTTATTCAGACGAAATATTTTGCTATTACTCCTACGATTTTAATACATTTAAGTGATGTGATATTTTCTATATTATGGGAGTTACTGTGATTTTTTTATTCCTTACCCTTTTCTGCTCTTTTAGTCGGATATTTCCCTTTAAGGGCGAGGTTGAACAGAATATTCAATTTTGCACCATTTATAGCTGTAATTTGTGGCGTTAAAATATGATTACTGGAAAATGTATTCATATATATATATAGATTAATAAAGGTTATTTTAAAAATTATAATAAGATTTCCAAAGGTTAATATTTTTTTCAATGTGAAAAAATTGCCATAATTTATAATGCAACATATGTGCTGTAATACATGAGAATTTCAAAGAAAACTTTTAAAATAACAAATGAAAATATAAAAAAAATTATATTATAAGAATAATCACTTTTTCGTACGGAATTAGCTCCTAAACTTTGAATGGAATATTATATTAAAGTTTTATAATAATTTATTTCTCTGTAGTAGCATTTAATCAACATTTTTTGATCGAAAAACACATTTTAAACACATTATACTTAACATCGTTGAAAGAGGAAATTCCGTAGATTTTGAATTGGTACTTGCGGTTTACGTAGCCCAAATAGATTTTGAATGGCATGTGAAATACTTGTGCACCGCGCGCGGCAGCGTTCCGGTGTACTTCGAAACGCGCCGAAAGAATGCGCCACGACTAGCAAACCGCGAAGGCCGCTCTCAGTGTTTCCAAGTCTAATTTTGTAGAGAGGAACGGGTTTTTTGAGATCTGTTGCCGTATTGCTTTGCAGTAAATGTGATATTTAGGACAATTTTAATTCTGCAGTTATTATTATAACATATATATTTAAATAACGTATTTTGAATAGAGTTACCTTGTGAGGGAGACTAAACAAGCTTTGCAAATTTAGTCTCTGATTTAATTAATAATGTAAAAATTAGTTCATTTTCACGAGAACGGGCAAAGAGAAAAGCTCTTATCACCGTTTGAAGAAATCAAAGAAAGCTGTCGCAAGAGAATTGTACTTTCGGAATAAGAAAATTGAAAAATCAAATGACGAAAACACTCAAGATGTTGAGCAATTGCCGCTTGCATCACTGTTATAAACAGTTTTGTTAGGGTTGCTTATTGTTACGCTAACATAGAATTAGTTAACATAGTGTTTGTTTTATGTTTTTCACGTAAGTTAATTGCAGTTGCTCGAAATATTCAAAGTGTTTATTGTTTTCGCGATCAACACATTTTCTTAAAAAAAAAAAAAAAGTGAAGGATATAATTTAGACCTTTGTTTCTTGTTTGTAAATTTTATTTAATCCAGAATTCTAACTTCACCATACTAATAATAGTTGCAGAACTGTATAAATGTGAACACTTGAATGGCAGCGCCCAGTGTGGGCTAGGCGCCGGCCTGCGATGCACGAGGACCCGGGCTCGGATCCCGGTATACACCCGTTTAAACTAACTCCCTATTATGGCCTTGACCCCTCTCCCTTCGGTAAAAGATATTACCATACTATTACTAATTGAAAGCGTGATCCGCCACGAAGGCAGGTATCGACCCTAGAGGCGTCGGGGAGAGAACCACTGCCCTCCAAGGTTCTCTACGTGACATGTTTCTGCGATGGTTTCGCTAGGGTGTATACCATTTGTCCAAGTGTCCACTTCTCCAAGCTCCGTTTGTTCGAAGGACCATTTGTCCAAGTGACCATTTGTCCAACCGACCATCTCTCCATGTTTTGAGGGGTGGATGTGTCTCCCTCTTGCCTTCCCATGCACCGCCTTTTCCCCTCTTGGAGCCAATGAACACACGGAAGTCTAACAGCGAATCAGCGCTAGCAATTTTTTTATTTTTACGGCGAGATAATCGAAAACAATACCGTGTCGCCTCCGTACATAAAGTAGCTAAGTGCTGGTATGTAAAAAAGGTTACCGCACTTTAAAAAACGAGAGCTGTGTTCAGGGTCTCGACGAGCGCCAATAATCGCGCTATCACAGACGTATCGTTTTTCCGGGCGCAGTTTATGTCTGGTGTAGAGAAAGAGGGACACATATGATACGCGGCGTTGCATTGCGTTATCCACATGTGACGCTCGCAGCTAGGATTACAGATCCATTACTCCACGTGGAGCTCCGATCTCGTGGGCCGGGTCGTGTCTGGCGTCCTGGGCTACCAAAGGCCGCGAGTTCCTCGGCTGCTTTCAGAGTTATCAGAGGGCAGCCAAGTAGTGCTCTGCAACCGAGCGCATCCTGCTGGGTTTTCTGTGAATATATTGAATAGAAGCTGTGTTGACCATCTGGCCGGCTGGTGTTTCTGGCAATAAATTCAGCAAAATTTCTAAAAATTTTCCATCTCCGAGGGAAAACTTCCCGTTTTGAGAGAAAATTTCCCGTTTTAGTCCGCGAAAATACCAAAAGCCACAAATGTCCAGGAAAAGGCTTAAGCATCCATAAAGCTAGACTCCCAAGCCTGTTACCAAATATGGACTTGACTTCGTCCGCTATCCTGGAATGTTGCACTTTTTGTTGCGCCTGCCATCTTGGATATTTTTATTTATTATCCGATATTTATAGGAAAACATAAAATTAATAACAAAATAAATAATAAATATTTAATTAAAATGTACCCAGACATCTTGAGGTATGACGTGATGGCCGTTGCTCTTCAATTTATGCCCTCCGCCATCTTAGGTTTTTAATCAAAAAATTATAAAAATTATTTAAATTAAGAAATTGTAATAAAATATTATTTGATAAAATATAATTAAATAAAAAACGGACTTACGCCAAAAGGTCTTCGGTTCGAAACCGGTGAGATAAAATAAAGAGGGCGACAGATCCTTCCTCCACAGAAGCTTCCAGCATATTGACCTCCCACCAATAACGCCTACGTATATATTACATCAGCCGGTATGTCGTCATGGTAGCCATCTTTCATTTTTTCTGCTGGAGGCCACCATCTTGGTTTTTTATGTCGTACTGGTGGGAGCCATCTTGGATGACTTCTTGTTAGTTAATTAATATTGTATTATAGGGGAAAAAATAAATTGCCTGGGCGTCCGCACATTTTGTAACTTGACCACCATCTTGTAACTTGGTCAAATTCTTGAAAATCCACAATTTTAGTGCTAGAGAGTCGGGAAAATTTTTAAAATAACAAAAAAATACAATAATTAAAATACTAACATAAAATCGGTCCACGATCTAGATGTTCTTCCACCATTTAAGAAAATTTGTAAACATTAAGCTATAAATTCGGGAAAAGGTCTAAAATAAAAAAAATCGTACATTTAAAAAAAAATTAAAGTTCGAAAAATAAAACACCACAAATTAAAAAAGGACACACCATACACACAGCACACACAGACGACACAGTACTCACAAAACACAGAACACCACACATTACACACAAACAGCACAGTACATACAGTCAACACAAATGACACACACAGAAAACACAAATGACACACAGTTCAAACAAATGACACGCAGTACACACAGTACACACTGTTAACACAGTACAAATATTCCACACAAATGACACACAGTACCACTAATAGCACACAGTATACACCGTACATGCAAAAGGCAACAAAGGTAGTACAAACGACATCACAGGTAGCACAAATGGCACCACAGGCAGCAAAAATGTCAGCACAGGCAGCAATAATGGCAGCACAGTCAGCACAAATGACAGCACAGGCAGCACAAAGCACACTCAGGTACACTCCAAACATACTCAATGGACACTCAGGAAAACTTAAAGTTGGTACACTCAAAGTACGCTCAGTTACACTCCAAGTATATTCAACAGACGCTCAGAGTATGCTCAAACGGACGCTCAGGAACTCTAAAAGTACGATCAACGGATGCTCAGGACCACTAAAATTACGCCCAAATAATGCTCAGGTACACTTAAAGTACACTCAAACGATGCTCAGGTACACTCCAAGTACACTCAACGGACGTTCAGGTACATTCAAAGTATGCTCAGTACACTCAAAGACACTCAAAGGTCAGGTACACTCAAGGATTCTCAGGTACACTCAAAGGATGCTCAGGTACACTCCAAACACACTCAGCGGTCGCTCAGAGAACACTCAAAGTATGCTCAGGAACACTCAAAGTACACTCAAGAAATGATAAGGAAAACTCAAAGTACACTCAAAGGATGCCCAGGAACAAGCAAATTACACGTACAGGTCACGCAAAGGACACACAGCTTCAATAGCTTCAATAGGTCTCTAACTGCCGAAGTACTCCAACTGCCCAAGTGCTACAACTTCTACCACATAATTTGACTACAAAATTATGCAAATTCGAGACATAGCACCACGTTGATACGCGACTTCGAGCTTAGCTTCACGAAAAGTCGTGACTAAGAGACATATGATCACGAAGCTACGCAACTATAATATGTAGGTTCACGATGCTCCCTGGATTATGGCCACGAAACTTCGATGCTGCAAGACTACGAATCTTGTAGCCAGGGCTACAGTGACACAAAGCTACTTGATTAGGTGTATATTTGGCTACATGGATACTTGGCTATCAAGCTCCGTGATAACGAGACTAAGGATAATGAAGTTACGCGACTACGAGACTTAGGTTCACGAAATTACGAGAAGAAGGTTCACAAGGCTATTCGGCTACGAGACTAAGGATTACGAAACTACGAGAATCCAGACTGTGGCCTGTCATATCCAGTAGGTGGTCATGCACATCGACTTGGTTCGGTCAGGTAGTTTTGACAGACCTGCTCATCCAGGTGGTTGTTCATGCTATCTCGTCCAGACAACAGCCAGCCATGTCCAGTAGGTGGTCAAGCACACACGTCCAGCCATTTGGCCAGGCTAACGCTAACACACACAGTTGGTGGTAAGTAACGCGTAGTCGGTATGCCAGGCGCACACAGCCTGGTGGTTCTTCAGGCTAACACATTCAGTCGGTAGCCATGCAGAGTACAAGCAAAGGACACACGTCTCATTCAAGCAGTAACTAGAATCGTGCAGACTGCAGCCAGTCATGTCCAGTAGGCGGTCAGGCACATCTACTTGGTTATGTCAGAGATGTTGGACAGACTTGCTCATCCAACGGTTGGTCATCCTATCTCGTCCAGGCAACAGCCAGCCATGTCTAGTAGGGGATAAAGCACACACATCCAGTTAGTTCGGCATGTTAACACACATAGTTTAGGTAAGTGACGCATAGTCGTTCAGCCAGGCACACACAGACTATCGGTTCGTTAGGCTAACACGCTCCAACGGGATACAGGGCTGCTTGGTTCAAAAGGCAACTTGGTTATGGGGATACGTTTCTACTAAGCTACAATACTACGAAGCATCGAGAATTCGACGTTATTGGCATAAAGAGGATACTTCAGAAAATCAAAGAAAAAAATTAAATTACATTAATACCACAAAAATATATAAAGACCTGCTAGCTTCTAACATATAAAAATGAAGAAAATTTTAAAATCACATAAATTCAACAAAAAATAATAAACAAAAAATAAAAATTACAAAAATTCTGGCTTGTGGTAGAACTCTATCCTTGCTGAACAAAGGAGAAGTTGGCAAGCTGGTAGAAATTGTGTCATTTTTATTTTCTGTTTATTAGTTTTTGTGGAATTCATGTGATCTTTAAAATAATTTCTTGATTTTTATGTATCTACTTATTAGAAGCTAGCAGAACTTTTTTTATTTTTGTGTAAAATTTATGTAAATTGTTTTCTTTTTACCTTGATTTTCAGAAGTATCCACTTGATGCCAATAACTTCAAAGTCTCGATGCTTCGTAGTCTTGTAGCTTTGTAGCCAAGTATCCATGTAACCAAGTTGCCTTTTAAACCAAGTAGCCCTGTATCCCGTTGGAGCGTGTTAACCTAACGAACCGACAGGCTGTGTGTACCTGACTGACCGACTATGCGTTACTTACCATCAACTGTGTGTGATATCCTGACCAACTAACTGGACGTGTGTGCTTTATCACCTACTGGACATGGCTGGCTGTTGCCTGGACGAGATAGCATGACCAACCGTTGGATAAGCAAGGCTGTCCAACATCTCTGACATAACCAAGTAGATATGCCTGACCGCCTACTGGACGTGACTGGCTGCAGTCTGCACGATTCTAGTTACTGCTTGGACGAGATGTGTGTCCTTTTTTGTTCTATGCATGGCTACCGACTGAATGTGTTAGCCTGACGAACCAACAAGCTGTGTGTGCCTGGCGTTAATTACCACCAACTATGTGTGTTAGCCTGGCCAACTGACTCGACGTGTGTGCTTGACCACCTACTGGATATGACAGGCCGCTGTCTGGAGTATCGTAGTTTCGTAATCCTTAGTCTCGTAGTTACGTATTTTCGTTAACCTTAGTCTCGTAGTTGCGTAGCTTGGTAGCCGGGTATCCATGTAGCCAAGTAGCTTCGTAGCAGAGTATACACGTAATCAAGTAGCATTGTGTCTTTGTTGCCAAGTATCCAGTTGGAGCCTTGTAGAATCGAAGTATTGCAACTTCGAAGTCCTATAGTCTCTTTGGTTCGTGATCATGAAATCTCGTAGTCGTGTAGTTTCCCGATTAAATGTTTCGTTATCACGTAGTTTCGCGATCCTGATGTCTTGTTGTCGTGTAGTTTCGCGACTATACGCCTCAAAATCACATAGTTATATGAACCTATGTCTCTTAGTGTTGCGAAGTTATGTAATCCTATGTTTCGTAGCCGCAAAGCTTCGTGAACCTAAGTCTTGTAGTCACGTAAGATCGTGAATCTAAGTCTCGTAGTCGTTTATCTTCGTTATCCTAAGTCTTATAATTTCGTAGCCATGTATCCACCTAATAATGTAGCCTTGTGTCCCTTAGACCTGGCTCCAGTCGGAGCCTTGCAGACTCGTAGTCTTGCAGCGTCGAAGTTTCGTGGCCATATAGTTTCTAAATTTCGTAGCCAGGTAGCAGCGAGATCCTATACATCTCATAGTCGCGTAGCTTCGTTATCGTAAATCTCGTTGTCACGGCGTTACGTGGAAATAAGCCTCGAAGTCGCGTATCTTCGTGGCGCTGTCTCGAAGTTGCATATTTTGTATTTAAATTATGTCGTAGCAGTTAGAGCACTTGGGTAGTTGGAGTACTTTGGCAGTTAGACCTATTCAAGCTATTGGAGATTTTGAAGCTGCGTGTCCTTTGTGTGTCCTTTATGTGTACTTTGTGTGTACCTGTGGGTCCTTTGAGTGTACTTTGAGAGTTCCTGAGCATCCGTTGAGTGCACTTTGGGTGTTCCTGAACATACTTTGAGTGTTCTCTGAACGTCCGTAAAGTGTGCTTGCAGTGTACCTGAGCGTCCGTTGAGTGTGCTTGGAGTGTACCTGAGCATCTGTTAAGCATACTTTGAGCGTTCCTGAGCACTCATTGAGTGTGCTTGGAGTGAACGTGAACGTCCTTTCAGCGTACTTTGAGTGTTCCTGAGCGCCCGTTGAAGGTTCTTGGAGTGTACCTGTGCATCCTTTAAGCGTACTTTGAGTACTCCTGAACATCCATTGAGTGTCCTCTGACCGTACTTTGAGTGTACCTTAGCGTCCTTTGAGTGTACCTGAGCGTTCTTTGAGTGTGCTCTGAGTGAACTTTGAACATCCATTGGGAGTGCTAGGAGTGTACCTGAACGACCATTGATCATCCTTGGGGACCTTGGGGTGTTCCTGAGCGTTCGTTGAGTGTGCTCTGAGCATACTTTAAGTGAACTGAGCGTGCTTTAGTGTGCTCGGAGTAAACATTCAGTGTCTGTTTAGTGTGCTAGTAGTGTACATGAGCGTCCTTTGAGCGTAATTTGAGTGTACCTGAGCGTCCTTTGAGTGTTCCTGAGCGTCGGTTTAGTGTACTTTGAGTGTACCTGAGCATTATATGTACGTATTTTAAGTGTTCCTTAGCATACTTTGAGTGTTCCTGAGCGTCATTATAGTGTACCTGAACATCCTTTCAGTGTACTTTTAGTGTTCTTGAGCGTCCGTTGAGTGTGCTTGGAATGTACCTGAGCGTCCTTTGAGCGTAATTGAGTGTTCCTGAGCAACCGTTGAGCGCACTTTGAGTGTACCTGAGCGTCCTTTGAGTGTACTTTGAGTGTTCCTGAACGTCAGTTGAGTTTGCTCTGAGTGTACCTGAGCGTTCTTTGTGCTGCCTCTGCTACTGTTTGTGCTGACTGTTCTGCAGTTTATTCTACCTGTGCTGCCTGTGCTATCTTTTATACTGTCTGTTCTGCCTGTGCTGGCTTTTATACTGCCTGTGCTACCTTTTGCATGTACTGTGTGTACTGTGTGCAATTTGAGTGTACTGTGTGTCATTTGTATGTACTGTTTGTTCTATGTTAACAGTTTGTCCTGTGTGTTCTGTGTTTGTTTGTGTGGACTATTTGTAGTGAGCTGTCTGTGTGTAATGTGTGTTGTTGTGTGTACTGTGTGTCTGTTTTGTAATGGTGGTGTTTTATTTTTTCGAACCTGTAATTTTTAATTAAAATATACGAATTATTTGATTAATTTTGGGCCTTTTCCCGAATTTCTAGCTTAATATTTACAAATTTTCCAATATGATGTACGAACATCAGATGCCGGATTGATTTTATGCTAGTATTTTATTAATTTAAATATTTTTGTAATTTTAAATTTTTTGCCGGCTCTCTAGCACTAAAATTAATGATTTTCAAGTATTTGACCAAGTAACAAGGTGGCGGCCAAGTTACAAAATGGCGGACGTCCAGGCAAATAATTAATACTGTACTCTAGCGGGAAAAAATTAAAATAACCTGAATTCATCCAAGAAGGCGTCCTCTATCCGAAAAATTGCAAGATGGCTACCATGATATCATACCGGCTAACGTAATATATAGGTACGTTAGCATTAGTGGTGGGAGGTCAGTCTGCTGGAAGCCTCCGTGGAGGAAGTTCCTGTCGCCATCTTTACTTTACCTCACCGGGTTCGAACCGAGGACTTTTTGTCGTAGGTCCGTTATTTATTTAAGTATATTTTTTATAAAATTTTCTTAATAAATATTCTTAAATTAAATCAGTTTTATTAAATTTTCTTACATGAAATAATATGTATTATTTTTTTTTATTAAAAAACCTAAGTTGGTGGAGGGCGTTACGAAAAGTGCAACAGACGTGACGTCATACCTCAAGATAGCGGCTACATTTTAATTAAATATCAGTTTCAATAATTTTAATTTTTTTTATTAAAATCGGATGATAAATAAAAGTATCCATGATGGCGGGCGTAACGAAAAGTGCAACATTTCGAAATGGCGGGCGAAGTCAAATTAATATTTGGTAACAGAGTATTGGGAGGCTAGCTTCATGGATAAGCCTCTTCCTGGACTTTAGTGGCTTCTGATATTTTTGTGGACTAAAACGGGAAATTTTCTCTCGAAACGGAATTTTTCCCTCGATAATGAAAAATTTTAGAAATTTTGCGGAATTTTTAAGGAATTATGAGGTAATTTGACACCAAAAATGGCCGCCTTGACGTCAAAATCCAAGATGGCGGACATTGGCTCCGGCTCCACACTCCGACTCCAGTTCCCGGACCGGCCAAGCTATCCTACTTATATCTCATAGCAACAAGTTCTTTTTTTTTAAATATATATTTACTCCCGCTGACGAAATATAAATAACATAAATAAAAAAATATTGAAGTAATTGTTCTAATTCAAAACTGTAAATTTGCATCTGGTATTCGTTGCAGAAACTAACATGGATTCTGGTTCGAAGCCTGCAGCTGCATCGAAATGACACCGATGTAGATCCTGCAGCAAGAAGTTTACCTTGAGAAAAAAATGCTGAAAATTATGAGAATAGCGAGTGTATTTTTAATCCTTACAAAAAAAAACCGTTTAGTTGCAGTCAGTGTCAGAAATCCTTTGTCAGAGTTATTTCTTGGATAAACCTCGTAAGATTTGTATTACTCAGCCGACTAGCGATATAGTGGATACAACACCGAGGAAGATGAATGATTGCGAGTAATGTGAAAATACCCATGTTAGCACTAAAAACTCACATCTCTCATATGATTTAAAATTGAAAACTTAGATGAAAGTAACATTCTCATGGGAAATGAAAATATGATTACCTACTCCAAATTCAAGTTCATCTTCACGAAATAATGAAGAACAGAGAACGAGATGAAGTTCGCAAGATCGAAGACTGTAATGAAGCATCTGAGGCTGACGTGATAGAATACTGTGACTTCACTGAGGCCGACATGATCGAAAATAAAATAATTATTTAACTTAATCGAATTTTTTTCATTTCCCGAATCTGCTTCCTTGTGTTTACGTGCTTCCATGTGCTTCCTGTGCTTCCTGTGCTTCCTTGTGCTGCCTAGTGTGCTTTCTTGTGCTGTCTTGTGCTGCCAAATGTGCTGCTAGTGCTGCCAAAACGTGCTGCCAGTGCTGCCTGATGGGCTGTCGGTGCTGCCAAATGTGCTGCTGGTGCTGCCGGTGCTGCCAAATGTGCTGCCAGTGCTGCCAAAATGTGCTGCCAGTGCTGCCAAAATGTGCTGTCAGTGCTGCCAAAATGTGCTGTCGGTGCTTCATGATGTGCTGCCGGTGCTGCCGGTGCTGCAAAATGTGCTGTCAGTGCTGCCTGATGTGCTATCAGTGCTGCCTGATGTGCTGTCGGTGCTGTCAAATGTGCTGTCGGTGCTGCCTGATGTGCTGTCAGTGCTGCCTGATGTGCTGTCGGTGCTGCCATATGTGCTGCCGGTGCTGCCAAAATATGCTGCCAGTGCTGCCAAAATGAGCTGTCAGTGCTGCCTGATGTGCTGTCGGCTGCATGATGTGCTGCCGGTGCTGCCTGATGTGCTGCCGGTGCTGCCAAAATGTGCTGCCAGTGCTGCCAAAATCAGCTGTCAGTGCTGCCTGATGTTCTGTCGGTGCTGCATGATGTGCTGCCGGTGCTGCCTGATGTGCTGCCGGTGCTGCCAAAATGTGCTGCCTGTGCTGCCAGTGCTGCCAAAATGTGCTGCCAGTGCTGCCAAAATGAGCTGTCAGTGCTGCCTGATGTTCTGTCGGTGCTGCATGATGTGCTGCCGGTGCTGCCTGATGTGCTGCCGGTGCTGCCAAAATGTGCTGCCTGTGCTGCCAGTGCTGCCAAAATGTGCTGTCAGTGCTGCCTGATGTGCTTTCGGTGTTTCATGATGTATAGGATCTCGCTGCTATGGAGTGGGGCGTTCGATATCAAAATGGCGACCCTATTTGATTAAATTTATTAAATTATTTTTAATTTTAAATTTTTTCCGCGATTTTTCTAAGTTAAAAATTACGTAATTCCAAGATGGCGGCCGAAATTCAATATGGCGGAACGATTTTTTATTAAAATTTTATTAATTAATTTTTTTATAATTTTTAACACTTTTTCCTTTGAAATCCGATAAAAATTACAGATTTTCGCATTTTTGGGTGTAACGAAAAGTGCAACGGTAAATATCGAGGTCAAGGTCTAATTCCTGATAGTGGCTTACGAGTGGCTTGTCTTCAGGACTCTTAAGCCGCTTTTAGGAAGAGTCGACTTTTTGAATTTTTTTTTTAATTAAATCGGGAAATTTTCTCTCGAAAATGGGAAATTGTCCCTCAAAAACGGCAATTTTTCTCTCAAACCGGGACATTTTGAGGCTTTTTGAGGCTTTTTTGCGGAAATTTGACACCAAAATGACGTCAGAGCGGTCGGTCGGTGACCCCATCCTCAATCCTCGCCTCCACTCCTGCGCTCGGAGCCCCATTTATATACTACTCATTTCTTTTATTTAATTGGTTTGTTTTACTATGTTACCTTGTTCTCCCCCTTCCCCCAATCGATATGGTCATATGTTATCAAAATATTGTGTTGTCTGTGATTCTTTACGTGTACACAAAATTTCAAAACATTCTGATGGCAAAAATTAGTTAACATTTGAATGGAAAGATTTTATTACGTTGTCCACACGTACATAACTAGTCCTACATAATTCAGATCCAGCTAATAAACTACCATATAAATAAAAATATATACACTTTTCTGAAATTTTTGAATTTTAAGGGCATTACGCCCTAACATGGATTCAGTTTTAGGTATTTTATAATAGCAATTTAATTTATATATTTTGAATTATAATTGGGCAAAAGATGAACCCCAGCCACATGTTCAACCATAACAGCACGACCTCAGAAACACTCTAAATCGGAAAGAATATATTTTTAAAATGTTCACAACATAGAGGAGTTACACTCCCTTCATTACCTGAGCAGATTTTCCACCTAAACCTTACCATTTGGGTCAAAACATACAAAATATAAAAGTCACTATGTTTTAAAATTTTCAGAACTTTGTGTCTTTAACCCCACATCAGAGTCGACCCTGGGGAAAATTCCCACCATGCTCCGGTCCTCATGAATAGAAAAAAGACTGGTAGATATGGTTGTCTGTAAAGTTGGTTTACGGACGATAATTTTAATTCATAACGTCGTAAGAAAACATTGATGAAGAAGAACAAATATATGAGATTATATCGCTAATCAAATGCTTAAAATGCAATAATTAATTACTTTTTCCCGCAATTGTTGTTGTAATAAACAATGGAAACTACATAAACGTTTCACTTCACTTTATAAACGGTTGACAAAACAGTTCGCATGTAGGTTGTACGCTGCCACTGTCTCTCTTCTACTCGGACGCATCGGCCGATGGAGTGGAAAAGAGATTGATGCGTCACAAGCCGCGCTCTCACTTGCACTCTCAGCTCAGGTGGAACGTGACACTTTTTCGTGCGTGCAGCCGGCGTTCATAGATTTATAAGATGTTATCACGTCACAAAGGGTTTATTACCTGTAACTTCAAAATGGTGTTTTTTTTTCTTTCCCATAAACCCAACCCCTACTTCTTATTTCTAAGGTCTTAAGTCATGAAAATATTGAATTGTCAACGTTAGCTACTTAAAACTTGTGAAAATTTTAATTTCTGTCAGCGACATACAGTTAGCGAAATTCGTGGTGGATTATTCCATTTCATTGATACATACAGGTAAAGCCAATAAAAGTGTGTTAAGA
Source organism: Bacillus rossius redtenbacheri (assembly GCF_032445375.1). Classification (NCBI taxonomy): domain Eukaryota; kingdom Metazoa; phylum Arthropoda; class Insecta; order Phasmatodea; family Bacillidae; genus Bacillus; species Bacillus rossius. The sequence continues at coordinate 24,016,092 of NC_086336.1, read as the reverse complement.
AGAATACATTTACAAAAATTGTTATATTTAGAGAATTTTAACCCTCCCCCCCCCCCTTCCTATTAGATGAAGAAAACTGATCACCGTGCACATTTTCCACCATAACTTCAACTCGAAAATAGCCTAGGGGGAGGTAAGAAGGGTGGTCAGCAGTTCAAACCACAATTCGCCGATTTTCACCATGATAATAATTGCGGTGTGAGATAGTGCGTTGTCTCGGTGAAAAAAAAAACTTTGCAGCAAATGTTGTTGTTTTCTGCAATTTCCGTCTTCAGCTTAACAAGTTATTTTGTGCAGTATGCTCCTGTAACGGTTTATTTTTTTCCAATATTATCTATTAAATAGCTTCATGAATATCCTAGAAAGTATTCATTTCACAGTCACTTTCCCACCCAAAAGAACAGCATTTGCCTTTTTTTGAGCTGATTCCCATTTGCAATCAACTATTTGGTGTTAATCTACTTTGACCCCTCTACCGTAAAAAAATAAATCCGAAACTTTTTTTATTTAGTGCTACAAACATTCCTCTATTTATAGTAAAAGGCGTACATAAGAAATTCCTACCAGTCTAGAAAAATTACCGTTGATATGAAAGTTTACAGTAGCTACCTGTTCGGTAAGGCGCCAGCGGACATTAATTGCTATTGTTTCTAAATCCGTGAGTGTGATTTTGAGTACTTTTCAATTAAGTATCTGACGTTCCATATTTTTTTTTACAACAACTTACATGAGTTGCAAAATTTTTTCTTCTTAAAATACGTAACGAATCTTAGACACTAACATCTGTGTATTTTCATAGGTATAGCATTTATTTTGCCATTTCTTCTTATTGGAGAATTCAAACGTTGTACTATTTTGTAGTGTGGGAGGTAATCTTTCAAATGGATCCATACACTGTTAATTTTCATTGTTGAAAACTATTGTTTACTTCTTGCATGAATTGTTTCAGTCGTTCAAGTCAATTCGTCTATCAATGCCGCGATAAATTGTGTCTTGAATATGGCTGGTTCTTCGAGGACTTTTGGTTGGAAACTATGCGACGAATTCCGCACGTTGTCGGGTATTTTGTGGAATGTATGTTCCGTCGGAGGTATCCCGACAAACGTGAACGATTTCGCGAAGAAACTGTACCCGCCTCCAACATAGGTGAGTTTAGAACGTTTAACATTTCATGTTGAATTCACTCCATTCATCCTAATGGCATGATCTTGCACACCTGATCCTGTGGTACATGATACTTATTTATTTTTTAGCAGTGGTGAGGCGCATAGCGCCAACGCTTTTTGCGTGATAGCGCGGAACCTGACGTAAAAATATAAAAATTACGTAATAATAATAAATTACGTAGAAAATAATATATTACGTTATATATGACCTATAAAAATTTAAATTAGGTACAAAATAAATTACTTGCTACGTGCCTCCTCAAAGCAAAAAAAAAAAAATCATGTACCACAGGATCAAATGCACAGGATCAAGTGCACAGGACCATGTTATGAGCATTAAAATGATTAAAAAAAACGGACAATGCGATACAAATAAAAGTAAACAAATAACATTGCGGCTACAGCAACAATGCTCAGGCTTTATAGTGTAAACAATAAACGGTAATTTATATGAAAAGAGTAGGAATTTCGTATGTCCGCCTGTTGCTTTAAATAGAGAAATATTTGTAGCACCAAGTAAAATTGTTTTGGGATTTTTATTTTAGTATTCAATTTTTTTTAAGGAAGAGAGACCAAACTAGAAAAATTTCCACTGTTTTGAATGTGTTTTTGTTTCCGTATTGTAATGGTGAATTCAAGTTTCATCCAAGGTGATTAATCTGCGCAAAAACTATGCTTTATTGTGCCTCAACTGTGCCAGGTTATTACCCATAGCTATTAATAAATGGTTTTTAACCCAATGACCCCCTCCACCTTTTAATTTTAAGGTTTTTAGTTATCAAAATCTCATATTGTCGCCAGCCCTTGACAAGTATGTAAATTTTAAGTTAATAAAATGTCTTTAATTTAATGAAAATTACGTCGAAATTACCTTATCCGTTACATTGATAGATACATACAGGTGAAGCTAATAAAAGCATGTGTAGAGAAAGTTCAATGATCTCCGTAAGGTAGTTGAACGGCTCTTAGTGCGAAGGGTATAGGAGATCAAGACAAGGATAAGGTTCGAGTATAAATTTGTATTTGTCTTATTTAGTCACAACTCTATCGTTAAACCAATCAAATTTCATGTTATGATTAAATTACAACATTGTATATGTGTCATTAAACATTTAAACATTAAATATATATTTTTAAATCTCACTTCAAAATCATGTCTTGAAACAGGACTGAGTTTCTCATCTCTGGGCGTCTAGGGCCGTGCCTGCCCGACATAGTCGCTTTATGCACGTAATTGTAAGAGCGGTTTAAGTTTCAGTAGCTCCCTTGCAGTGTGAGAACTGACGTCGCCGATTGGCGGCTTATCTGCCGTGCTGGGATTAGGTGTCGCGAGGAGGCAGGGCGGAGCAAGATTGCGCGGGTGGGAGACGCCACCCGCCCCTCAAAACTTGGAGAGATGGTCGGTTGGACAAGTGGTCACTTGGACAAATGGTCCTTCGAACAAATGGAGCTTGGAGAAGTGGTTAGTTGGACAAGTGGACAGTTGGACAAATGGTGGGCCCCCGTTTTAACTGGTGCAAAGTATTCAAATAATTCCTAACTGAACACTTTGAAAAAAAAAATGTACTGTCCTACCATACACAAATTTATGTAAACATTTTGCAAACTGTTGTATCCTTTGACTACAAAAGCATATTATACTTATTTGTTGCTTATTTGAGCACATAAAAGTTGCAAAATACGAAGAAACTGCGATAAGTTACTGATTGTTTAAAAAAATTTGAGTGCAATATTATTTTGTTACGGCCGCGACGAGCTGCAGTTGTGCGTGTTTCTGTGTCGTTTCGGCCCGCCTGTTCCTTCCCCTCGCCAAAGTCATTTTCTCCTGCGACATCCTACACTTTGGCGGTGCGCACTATCTTATGTCTGCCTCGCGTGATATCTCACCCTTTGTTATACATAAGTATGATATATACATAATTCTATATTGTTTGGTTTGAATTTTATGAAACACTTCCGTGCTTCACCACATGTAGCACGTACATGGCATTTCAATTTCTCCCCTCACGATAACAGCAACAGTCAATCTTTTTATAATTGAGTGTGTGTGTATATATACACACATAGTAATTTATTGATTGGAAGTCGAAAGGGACCAGCAGCTTTATTTAAGATGTGTGATGAATGGGGCAAACATGGAATACTTGAACGAAAGGGAGAAAAAAATTGTGGTCCTTGCGAAAACCAGCCGACCAACAACTTTGTTAGGACAATTGAAAAAAAAATTGTTTACCCGACCCGGAATCAAACCCGTATCACCTTCACAGTTATTATAGTAGTAGCTACTGTTTTAAATAATTCACGATTTTCGTTGAGGCAATTCCACAGGAAATGTTGTGCTTAAAATATAAAAATTAGTAATAAAATGTTTTGAAGGTTACTGTAATTGAAACTAATGTAATGTTTCCATGACTTAAAAGGAAAGTAATCACACTAATATACTACTGGCTTCAGTTTCTAAAATTAGTCTTAAACTACCACTTACTAAGCGTCCGTTTTCGGATGAGACATAACGTGACGTTCAGTGTCGGGGATGTAAACCTCTTTTTTTAACATGAAATCCCCACTTTTATAAATGGCTTTCTGTCAGTTTTCCTGTAGCATTTACGATATTACACACTTGATTAGTAGCAGACTGTGCATAAATTTTTTTGATCTCTGCTGATATTTGTGAAATAAGTGTCATTTCAGTCGTAATAAATTACCGTGATACCTTTGACACTGACTCATTACTGTCAAGATAATGGACATTTGACCATTTTAAATATAACAGTGTTTAAAACATTTTTCATGCAGAACTTTTTCGTTTTACTTTTTATACCGATAATTAATGAGTAGTATATAGCCTAATCGTTTCTCCGGCGCCAGGCTCCAGGCGCGAGGTGCTGGTGCCGGGTCAATAACCGATTGCTCTGACGTCACGGCGGCCATCGTGGATGGTTGTGACCTTGACCTTTGACCTTGACCTTGAAATTTGACCCTCAAAAATTGCCAAATATTGCCGAAATTGGACAAAATTTGCCCAAAAATCCTCAAAATCCGCCAAAATTTCCATTTTTTTTTAATACAATTCCACCAAAAATTCTCAAAAAATACCACAATTCAAATATTTCTCTTTTCGAGGGAAAAATTCCCGTTATTAGTCCTTAAAAATACCAGCGGATAGAAATGTCCATATAGAGGCTTAAGCATCCATGCCTACAGCATCCGATAAGCCTCTGACGTCATCATGGAATATGTCATCTTGGATTATGACGTCACCGTTGCATTTCCGTTACGCCTGCCATCGTTAACTTTTTTATTTACTATCCGATTTTAATGAAATTTTTTTTAAAAATTATTAAAAAAAATCAATTAATAAAATTTTCATAAAAAATATTTAAAAAACAATCATTTACGGCACCGAGCTCGGAGTCCTCGGTTCGAACCCGACGAGGGCAAAAAAAAATGGTGACCGATCCTTCCCTCACAGTGGGTGCTGGCAGACTGGCCCCCACCACTTATGTCAAAGTATATATCGTCACCTAGTATGACGTCATGTCCGCCATCTTTTCTTCGTTTGCTGGAAGCCACCATCATGTTATCGTCTGTTAGAGTGCGCTGATGCCACGTTAGTTTAATTCTTACCTGCTAGAGTGCAGTAATCATTTATTACTGTGACATCCGCCATCTTGAAATTTGGGCGCCATCTTGGAAATACGTAATTTTAATGCTAGAAATGCGGGAAAAATTTCAAAATTCATTAAATAAATTGGCAATAAATATACTGATTGATTCGATCGATTCCCGTCGTTTGTTCGATTCCTAGACAAAGCAAAACATTTAATTTCACGTAAAAATAATAATTTTAATAAATTATGTTCATAATCCTAAAAGAACCATAGTTTCCAAATCAACCATCATCCTATAAGCCAGTACGTCCGTCATATTGGATATTTGTATTTATTATCCGAATTTAATGAAAAAATTAAAATTCATGAAATAATTCACTCATTAATTAACATATTGGTTCAATCCCTGGCCGATACAAAACAACTTTAATTTTACAAAAGTACCACTAAAGTGGCAGGTTTGAAAAATAAAACACCGCAAGTTCTTTTACAAACATAATATTTATTACATAATTTCTATTTTACTACACGAACACTTGCGAAATCCAGCTATCTTAAATTCATTTAGTTCCACATCGGTGTGAAATGACTAATTCGTAGCTCCAATCGGTTTATACCAGACAGAGACCAACCAGAACCTTTACTGACATAATCCTCCTCTTCTTGACAGAGTTTCTGGATACCGTGTTTAACAGTTTGCTTCACATCGTCAGAACTGTAAATTACTGCAGCCGAAGTCTTGAATGCACACTTATTCTCTTTGTCATCTAACGGATATGGCTTTCCATATATACAGTCCAACCACAAGTTATATTTCAAAGGTCCGTTTGTTGCTACGTCATCAGTAAGCTGATTGATTATGTTACAAATGTCTTTCGACTCACCTAACGTATTTAGATAATAGTAGTCTTTCAATGTTCCACGAAATGCAGACTGCGCCAAGTAGAAGCCATTATAATTCACCTGTAGAGCACCGATCACAGTCTTAGACTTAGTTCCATGTCCAGACAACAAACCAATCGGTTGCTGCGCATCTGTTTTCTTGCTTGTACGCTTACAAGTCTCCAATCTAAAGCGAGGAGTCGAAATTTCTGCAGGTAGTTCAGCAGTAGGCGCGCGGACTTTACTGTTGAATTTGTTCGCATGTCGTCGCAAATTTACAATTCGAGTAAACCATTCATGACACTCATCGCAGCGAAACTTCATGCGAGAAGTATTCTTTGTACATTTACTCCTCTCATGTCTCCGTGCATCATGAGCAAATGCAAACGTCATATCACAGTAGCTTCAAGGATACCGCGTTGATGAAGACGAGCCTTTCAGACTCGATACAGATACTGACGTTGCCGCCGTCGCACCATTTCCAGGCATACTCTTATGCACATCAATCATTCGCTGTTGTATGGACACCTTTACTTTCTGCCGCGCAACAGGTCCTTTGCATGGCTCCAAGTGTTGCTGCAAATTAGCATTTCTTGTAAATTGCTTACGACTTTTCTCACAGCCAAACATTTTTCGATAAAGGTTCTTAATACATTCTCTCTTCTCGTTTCGTCAAGCATTACTGTTGTTTGAGAAAATCTTGTCGCAGTAACGGCACCGATGTTCGTTGTTTGTTGTCGAATCACCATCCATTGAAGTTACCATCGAGGGCGAAACAGCGTTCGTCGAGGTTTCCTGTACAGCCAGCACTACCGGCATTAAAGTCTCTTCTGCTGGTGGTATCACGTCTGTTGAAGTCTCCTCCAGTGTTGACGTCGTCGTTGCCAACGGGATCTGCTCCTTCTCCGTCGTAGCTGTCGTCAAGATTCCCGTAAACGATGGTACAACCTCCATCGTGTTTTCCGTTAATGTCCGTAAAGATGCCAGTGAGTTCGCAAGAACAGGTAATTACGTGACTAATGCACCAGAAGAAACAAACTAGGTGATCCGTACACCGTCGTCGACAGTAACAACTGAGCGACCTGCTGTCTAGGACTCGCTTATATACATGCACCGGATGGAATAATACTCTAGTCAATTCAAGAACCGGTTATTATAATACTAGAGTCAAAACAACATTAAAAATAGAAGCACCATCAATAAAAATGAAGCACATTCTGGAAGCACAATAAAAAGGCAGCACATTTGGAAGCACCATCAACGAAAAGGAAGCACATTTTGGAAGCACCCACAAAGAAAAGGCAGCACATTTGGAAGCACCGCCAACGAAAAGGTAGCACATTTGGAAGAACCGACAACGAAAAGGCAGCACATTTGGAAGCACCATCATCGAAAAGGCAGCACATTTGTCATTGGCTCCAATATTCATTGGCTCCAATATTCATCGGCACCAAATGCTCAAAATGCTCCAATTGCTCCAAAAGGCTCCAATTGCTCCAACTGCGCCAAATGCTCCAACCGCTCAAAATGCTCCAAAAATGTTACAGCGCCAATGATATTTGGCTAGAATGCTACGAGTCCAAGAGACTATGAGACAAAAGGCTACAAGTTTTAAAGGATCAAGTTGGTTACGTGTTATACATAGCTACGAGACTGCATGGCTAAAAGTCCGCGTGGCTACGAAACTACATGTTTTTGAAGCTACAAGAATACAAGTCTACTCGGCTCCAACTACTCCAGCAGCATTATGTTATTATATTGCATGACTACTTGTTTACATAGCTACAAGTCTACGAGGCTACTTGGCTACATAGCTACAATTTTACGAGGCCCTAAGACATCATGACTACGCGATTACGAGCCATGGGGTTACGTGACTACACGACTACGAATCTTCAAGTTTACGAGACTGCAAAGCTACAGAGTTACAAAGCTTCTAAAACATAAGTTTACGTGACTGGGAGGATACAGGACTTTAAGTCTGCATGAGTTATTGACTACGAAGCTACTCGTCTACAAGACTCCAATTACCGTATCTTTCTTCGACGGAATTTTCTCTTATGCTCCAACTGCACCATCAGCTTTATGTTATAAGATTACAAGGCTACTTGCTTACGTAGCTTCAAGTCTACAAGGCCCCAATGCATCATGACTACGAGACTACGAGACTCTGCGATTGCAATTCTTCAAGGTTACGTGATCGCGAGGCTATAGGACTATGAAGCTTACAGAACGCATGGTTACGAGACTGCTTGACTAATTGGCCGCAAGGCTACGAAACTTCGTCTCTAACTGACTAAAAAAGCACCATTCAGTGGTGAGAGTTAATTTATCTCATGCAAAATAACCTGTTTAAAGTAGTGTCGATTATTGTCAACAGGCGACACCTCATGTTACTTACAGGTAAATATTATTTATTTATTTTATGCGGGATGCGAGATACTCACTAACGATCGCAATAGAAGGATAGCTTCGCTAGACACCAAGGAGAATGAAGTTCTTCTTGCATGTTAGTGCTTCACAGATGTCTCATGGTACATTATTTTACTGAGTATCTGATTAAAATTAACTGTCTTAACCACCAAGTTCAATGTAGTTTGTCTCAAAGCATAATATTTGACTGAATAATGGATGTTTATTTTTTGAATTCCACCTGGTAAAAATATTGTAAGTGCCAATTTATTAGCAGAATTTCACTAATTAAATGTAACTCTGAATAAAATGACATGACTCATTAAGTAAAAAATCTGTCATGCTGAGATCGATTTCTCACACATAATCAGGACCACACGGAGAAAACCATTATAATATTGGCAAGAATAATCAGGAGCACACGGAGAAAACCACCACATTGACAAGAATAATAAGAAGCACGTGGAGAAAAACGACTTACGTTTTCTTTGATAAATTAAATTTTATAAAAAATTTAAAATTTAAAATAAAAAAATTACAAAAAAAATACAAAAACTGATTTTGATAGCTTGTGAACTTCTCATTGTTGAGCAAAGATAGAGTTCTAGATCAAGCCAGAATCAGTTTTTGTATTTTTTTTGTAATTTTTTTATTTTAAATTTAAAATTTTTTTAAAATTTTAATTTATCAAAAAAACGTAAGTCGTTTTTCTCCGCGTGCTTCTGATTATTCTTCTCAATGTGGTGGTTTTCTCCGTGTGCTCCTGATTATTCTTGCCAATATTATAATGGTTTTCTCCGTGTGGTCCTGATTATGTGTGAGAAATCGATCTCAGCATGACAGATTTTTTACTTAATGAGTCATGTCATTTTATTCAGAGTTACATTTAATTAGTGAAATTCTGCTAATAAATTGGCACTTACAATATTTTTACCAGGTGGAATTCAAAAAATAAACATCCATTATTCAGTCAAATATTATGCTTTGCGACAAACTACATTGAAATTGGTGGTTAAGACAGTTAATTTTAATCAGATACTCAGTAAAATAATGTACCATGAGACATCTGTGAAGCACTAACATGCAAGAAGAACTTCATTCTCCTTGGTGTCTAGCGAAGCTATCCTTCTATTGCGATCGTTAGTGAGTATCTCGCATCCCGCATAAAATAAATAAATAATATTTACCTGTAAGCAACATGAGGTGTCGCCTGTTGACAATAATCGACACTACTTTAAACAGGTTATTTTGCATGAGATAAATTAACTCTCACCACTGAATGGTGCTATTTTAGTCAGTTAGAGACGAAGTTTCGTAGCCTTGCGGCCAATTAGTCAAGCAGTCTCGTAACCATGCGTTCTGTAAGCTTCAGAGTTCTATAGCCTCGCGATCACGTAATCTTGAAGATTTGCAATCGCATAGTCTCGTAGTCTCGTTCGTATTCATGATGCATTGGAGCCTTGTAGACTTGAAGCTACGTAAGCAAGTAGCCTTGTAATCTTATAAAATAAAGCTGATGGTGCAGTTGGAACAAAAGAGAAAATTCCGTCGAAGAAAGATACGGTAATTGGAGTCTTGTAGACGAGTAGCTTCGTAGTCAAGAACTCATGCAGACTTGAAGTCCTGTATCCTCCCAGTCACATAAACTTATGATCTAGAAGCTTCGTAGCTCTGTAGCTTTGCAGTCTCGTAAACTTGAAGATTCGTAGTCGTGTAGTCTCGTAACCCCATGGCTCGTAATCGCGTAGTCATGATGTCTTGGGGCCTCGTAGAATTGTAGCTATGTAGCCAAGTAGCCTCGTAGACTTGTAGCTACGTAAACAAGTAGTCATGCAATATAATAACATAATGCTGCTGGAGTAGTTAAAGCCGAGTAGACTTGTATTCTTGTAGCTTCAAAGACATGTAGTTTCGTAGCCACGCGGACCCTTAGCCATGCAGTCTCGTAGCCATGTATAACACGCAACCAGCTAGATCCTTCTAGACTTGTAGCCTTTTGTCTCATAGTCTCTTAGACTTGTAGCATTCTAGCCAAATATCATTGGCGCTTTAACATTTTTGGAGAATTTTGGAGCGGTTGGAGCATTTGGAGCTGTTGGAGCAATTGGAGCCTTTTGGAGCAATTGGAGCATTTAAAGCATTTGGAGACAATGAATATTGGAGACAATGAATATTGGAGCCAATGAAAAATGTGCTCCCTTTTCGATGATGGTGCTTCCAAATTTGCTTTCTTTTCGTTGTCGGTTCTTCCAAATGTACTACCTTTTCGTTGGCGCTGCTTCCAAATGTGCTGCCTGTTCGTTGTCGGTGCTTCCAAATGTGCTGCCTTTTCGTTGTCGGTGCTTCCATTTTGTTGACGGTGCTTCCAAATGTGCTGCCTTTTCGTTGTCGGTGCTTCCAAAATGTGCTTCCTTTTCGTTGACGGTGCTTCCAAATGTGCTGCCTTTTCGTTGTCGGTGCTTCCAAATGTGCTGCCTTTTCGTTATCGGTGCTTCCATTTTGTTGACGGTGCTTCCAAATGTGCTGCCTTTTTATTGTGCTTCCAGAATGTGCTTCCTTTTTATTGATGGTGTTTCTATTTTTAATGTAGTTTTGACTCTAGTATTAAAATAACTGTTCTTGATTTGACTAGCGTATTATTCCATCCGGTGCATGTATATAACCGTGTCCTAGACAGCAGGTCGCTCAGTTGTTACTGTCGTCGACAGTGTACGGATCACCTACTTTGTTTCTTCTGGTAGATTAGTCACGTAATTACCTGTTCTTACGAACTCACTGGCATCTTTACGGACTTTAACGACGAACTCGATGGAGGTTGTACCATCGTCTACGGAAACCTTGACGACAGCTACGACGGAGAAGGAGCAGATCCCGTTGGCAACGACGACGTCAACACTGAAGGACTTCAACAGACGTGATACCACCAGCAGAAGAGACTTTAATGCCGGTAGTGCTGGCTGTACAGGAAACCTCGACGAACGCTGTTTCGCCCTCGATGGTGACTTCAATGGATGGTGATTCGACAACAAACAACGAACATCGGTGCCGTAACTGCGACAAGATTTTCTCAAACAACAGTAATGCTCGACGACAAGAGAAAAGAGAATGTGTTAAGAAACTTTATCGAAAAATGTTTGGCTGTGAGAAAAAACGTAAGCAATTTACAAGAAATACTAATTTGCAGCAACACTTGGAGCCATGCAAAGGACCTGTTGCGCGGCAGAAAGTAAAGGTGTCTATACAACAGCGAATGATTGATGTGCATAAGAGTATGCCTGGAAATGGCACGACGGCGGCAACATCAGTATCTGGATCGAGTCTGAAAGGCTCGTCTTCATCACCGCGGTATCCTTGTAGCTACTACGATATGACGTTTGCATTTGCTCATGATGCACGGAGACATGAGAGGAGTAAATGTACAAAGAATACATCTCCTATGAAGTTTCGCTGCGATAAGTGTCATGAATGGTTTACTCGAATTGAAAATTTGCGACGACATGCGAACAAATGCAATGGTAAAGTCCGTGCGCCTACTGCTCAACTACCTGAAGAAATTTCGACTCCTCGCTTTAGATTGGAGACTCGTTAGCGTACAAGCAAGAAAACAGATGCGCAGCAAATGATTGGTATGTCGTCAGGACATGGAACTAAGCCTAAGACTGTGATCGGTGCTCTAGAAGTGAATGATAATTGCTTCTACTTGGCGTAGTCTGCATTTCGTGGAACATTGAAAGACTACTATTATCTAAATACGTTTGGTGAGTCGAAAGACATTTGTAACATAATCAATCAGCTTACTGATGACGTAGCAACAAACGGACCTTTGAAATATAACTTGTGGTTGGACTGTATATATGGAAAGCCATATCCGTTAGATGACAAAGAGAAGAAGTGTGCATTCAAGACTTCGGCTGCAGTAATTTACAGTTCTGACGATGTGAAGCAAACTGTAAAACACGGTATCCAGAAACTCTGTCAAGAAGAGGAGGATTATGTCAGTAAAGGTTCTGGTTGGTCTCTGTTTAATATAAACCGATTGGAACTACGAATTAGTCATTTCACACCGATGTGGAACTAAATGAATTTAAGATAGCTGGATTTCGCAAGTGTTCGTGTAGTAAAATAGAAATTATGTAATAAATATTATGTTTGTAAAAGAACTTGCGGTGTTTTATTTCTCAAACCTGCCACTTTAGTGGTTCTTTTGTAAAATTAAAGTTGTTTTGTATCGGCCAGGGATCGAACCAATGTGTTAATTAATGAGTGAGTTATTTAATGAATTTTAATTTTTTTCATTAAAATCGGATAATAAACACAAATATCCAATATGACGGACGTACTGGCTTATAGGATGATGGTTGATTTGGAAACTATGGTTCTTTTAGGATTATGAACATGATTTATTAAAATTATTATTTTTACGTAAAATTAAATGTTTTGCATCGTCTAGGGATCGAACCAAGGACGGGAATCGATCGAATCAATCAGTATATTTATTGCCAATTTATTTAATGAATTTTGAAATTTTTCCCGCATTTCTAGCATTAAAATTACGGATTTTCAAGATGGCGCCCAAATTTCAAGATGGCGGATGTCACAGTAATAAATGATTACTGTACTCTTGCGGGTAAGAACTAAACTGACGTGGCATCAGCGCACTCTAGCAGACGATAACACGATGGATCGTGGCTTCCAGCAAACGAAGACAAGATGGCGGACATGACGTCATACTAGGTGACGATATATACTTTGACATAAGTGGTGGGGGCCAGTCTGCCAGCACCCACTGTGAGGGAAGGATCGGTCAATATTTTTTTTGCCCTCGTCGGGTTCGAACCGTGGACTCCGAGCTTTGTGCCGTAAATGATTGTTTTTTAAATATTTTTTATGAAAAATTTATTTATTGATTTTTTTTATAATTTTTAAAAAAAGTTCATTAAAATCGGATAATTTATAAAAAAGTTAAAGATGGCAGGCGTAACGGAAATTGCCACGGTGATGTCATAATCCAAGATGACATATTCCATTATGACGTCAGAGGCTTACCGGAGGCTGTAGACATGGATGCTTAAGCCTCTATATGGACATTTCTATCCGCTGGGATTTTTAAGGTCTATAAACGGGAAATTTTCCCTCAAAACGGGAATTGTTCCCTCGAAAAGAGAATTTTTTTTTAATTGTGGAAACTTTGAGAATTTTTGGCGGAATTGTTTACCAAAGAAATGGAAATTTTGGGGTTTTGAGGAATTTTGGGCAAATTTTGGTCCAATTTTGGCAACTTTTGAGTGTCAAATTTCAAGGTCAAGGTCAAAGGTCAAGGTCATAACTATCCAAGATGCCCGCTTGGACGTCAGAGCAATTGGTGATTGACCCGGCACCAGCACCTCGCGCCTGGAGCCTGGCGCCGGAGGAACTTCTATATATTACTTTAATGTTACCTTAGTGAATCACTCTATTCATATTTTCGGAATTCAAAAATAAAAATTACGGCCTATGAAGTGAAATGCACTATCTGCCTACAATAGAAAAAGCCACCAAATTAATTGACCTTATTTGTTATTTGTTTCTGCAACACTGAAACGTTTGTTTTTTTGTAACTTATTTATTAACATATATTTCAAGCAGTTAAAATAAACTCATTTCTTAAAACATACAAAAAAATACTGCATGAGCGAATGGCGCTAGTATTCGTACAACAAAGGTTGTCGCACTGTATCGCAGTAGCATAACATGTGTCCCATTCGCGTTTTATGCAGAATACATTCGCGGATGTACCACTTCGGACATACGTATCCCTCAATAATTTATATCTGCAATACACAGAGTAAGGTCATAGTAGCCGAGGACTGTGACCCTCCGAGCCAAGTCCAGTGAACACGCAAGGCATCTAGACTGTTCGTTCAACGAGAACGTTTGGAACCATAATGTGGGTCCGCAAACATGGCCAGTGACAACTACTATGTATTTGGAGGGTCAGTAGCACCAGCTGTAGCATGCCGGATTTAGGGGAGGGCAACCGGGGCGAAAGCCCCGGGGCCTCCATTAACGGAGGGCCTCCACAAACGGAGGGCCCCCACAAACGGAGGGCCTCCACAAACGGAGGGCCCCCACAAACGGAAGGCCCCCACAATAGAGACTTCGGAAAAAAAATCTTTCAAATTCCGACAAGTAAACACTAGTATTTATGTATTTGTTTTTAAATACTAAGAAAGTCTACTTGATTTCAAAATAAATTATTTATTGGAAAACTCGACTGAAAAAAATGTTTCATTTTATTTGGAAAATAATTTGGGGCCAGGGGGCCTCCGCTCCTCTGTTGCCCCGAGGCCTCCAGACCTCTAAATCCGGCCCTGATGATCTTATTCAGGAGAATATCCGACTTATGTATGCTTCCATGTGAGATTGTAACACCATCTGTCTCCATGTTACTGGCTGGCCCATGCCTACTTATACATTGCATCTTACAAATGTTGGTCCCCTGAAAAACATGATTTGCGTATTACAATAATTTGAAGTGCTGTGTATGCATTTTTCCAATGTCTGTTCCGCATGCGTGCTATGTGGTACTTTTAGAGAAAACAATTTTTTTTGTCGCAAATGTGAGTATTTTGATGTGGTTTGTTTTTGTAGATTAATTCATATGTTTCTAATTATTTGCATTTATTGTTCCGAAATTTGTAAATTAATATAGGGTAACTTGGTAACTACTACTAATTTCATCGGGCCTATGATTTGCGTCTATGCCTGGACATTAATTACTGCCATGTATTATTGCCACCTCCATTCTCATGTCGATTTTAGCTCATATTACGTATTGAATTCTTGCACAATATTTACACAACAAGGCACTCTGGATTTTAAATGGATTGAATGTTTAAATATTGCGGTATTGCATTGAAAGTTAATGTGACCAACCAATTACATTAAACAGTGTGGGATTGGGATAATCAGGAAACTAAAACTAGATGTGTTATTTCTCAAAATTTATTTCTTCATATGTAATAAAATAAATGATAGAATCATGTTATATCTTGCTTATCCATTGTAATTTCTCTATTGCTGTGAATACTATTAACATGGTTTAAATATAAAATATATTATTTGCGTACTGCCACTGAAGATGAAAATGTGGGAAAAACGTTGTACTTAAATAAAATGTAAATTAAAAAAAACGCTAATAACAGCCAGCAAAATCTAAATATTTTACAGTTATTAAACAAACTTTATGTACTGTATTTCTTTAATTATTTTTGTACTGCTTAATATTGTAATAAAATGCTTGTAACTTACATTCCTTTTACTAATAATTTTAATTATAACTGCTGTATTACAAGTGTTTTATATTTTAGTATGTAGTCACACTCAAGTTTTTGTATAATTAATTAGTGATGTGTCATGTACTGCGAAGAGTTTTTTTCACACCACCAAATTGTTACTTTGCAAAAATTGCAACTTTGATATGTTTGAATTGGGTTGGCATAAAATGAGACTTTTTAACAATGGTAACAGTTTCAATTTACATTCTTCTATAATTAATACTAAGTATGTTTTATACAGTAATTTTATCCCATCAAAATCGCCCTTCTTTTGACAGTGATCATTTCATGAATCATGTATGATAGTGTAAATATTATATATATTATATGTATATATATATTTTATATACATACTGTATATTGGATCTTGACATACTGTTATTGCGAAATTCTCATGTGTGGCATACTACCTATTGAATGTGTACTTGCATAAGACTCAAGAGGCATTTCAAGTTAACACATGTCTAATAGAATATTTATGTAGCCGCTTACTGTATCAGAAGGTATGTTTATGAGGCTGTTTAATTCGCTTAATAGTTTCTACTCATTTTTATACTGATTCATGACGTGACACTAAATATAATGTGCCGCCAAATATATGTAAAATTTTTGTAGGATAATTAAAGTAATTATAACTTAACAACCTTCGTGAAGTTTATTTTTAAAGGTTATTTACCAACAGAATTACTAGCAGTGACAGTGGCAGGGAAATAATGGACGTCGCAACGAATATTTGGCTATGAAATAATGTCTACCGTCACTTGCAAATCAACATAAAAGGTTAGTGAGAATATAATCGTAATGTAAGATAATGTGTCTTTCATATAATGCTTTTGATATATTGTTTGTCCCGTCCACTCCCTTAACCAAATGCTGCTGCATCCTCGCCACACCATACGGATCGCGGATCGCGTTCAGCCGGCCGCCCGAGCGCCCGGGTCAGACCAACACTTCAGACAGCCGCGCGCCCCTGGGAGGGGAGGGGAGGGAGCAGTCTGGCAATGCTGCGCGGAGGCGTTAAGGCCCTGTCACACTGTCAAATTTTAGCTTCCAACACCTTCCAATATGTTGGATCCAATATCTTTGAGGGTTGTGACGTCACGTTAAACGTCACTATCGCAGCCATGTTTATTTGAGAGATTGAATGTCTAGAGTTTCCTTCAAATATTTTACGTATAGGACTGGTTCTAAAATATGTTGGATGTTGGATGGGATCAGCCAATCAGAGTTATCTAAAATAAAGCGGCCGCTTTTGTTTCCGTTTCTGAAGTGTAATAGTTTAAATATCAGCAATGGCGAATGGGAAATAAATGCAGTAATTGAATTAATACTATTTTATTTCCTGCTGGAATATGTAATTGTTATTGTATATTATCCTCCAATTGAATCTGTATGTACGGAAGTGCAGGTTAATATATTTGACTAAAAGAAGTTACTGTAGTTTTGGAATATTATGGTCTTTAAACCAGAAAACATCTTCTATTCAACTTACGATCATTATTTGACTGCTATACCAGTTTTGCTTATGTTCAGGTATTGTTGATACACTAAATTAAAACAGCAAGCATTGCGTACAAAATGTGCCATCAGGAATGAGGTATCAAAACTAGGATATGCATTTCGGAACTTTTACCTACAAATCCAAATTAATAACACCTAAAATAAATTTTAAAATATTTCAATTCAGAGACTTAATGTAACTAAAATTATTTTGGCTTACCCAATCAATCTTTCTTATAAGTCATTGTTCTCCTTATTTTACAATAGCTGCTACTCTGTAAGTATTGTCTGGAATTTTCTGGAATATAGACTCATAATTTCCTGACAATAGATGGTACTGACTTATGTTAAAGCAGCATCTCTGAGTAAGCAAGTAGCTCTGGTGATTTGCAAGAAAGGCCTAGAAATATTAAAATTCTGCCTACTTGTTCAATTATTATTATTTAAGTTTTGAAAGTAATACCATTTTTCGTGAATGTAAATATTTGTGTAGCAGATCCTTGTCAGTAAGCCTATACTTCCCAGGCTGTACGAAACAAGCATACCTGGTCTAATATCTCGTTAAAAAATTATTTTAAAGAGATAATGTGACTGAGGTGAAGTTAGCTTAAAGGCTCAGGTTGAGGTTTGTAACAGTAAATACACTTAATTCAAAATAAAACAAAATTGCCAATTTCTAAACACAGCAAAAATTAACACATTCTCTTTAAAGTATAGGAACAATTTTGATGAAATACAAGTGAAAGTGTCCATACAACAGCAGCTAGTTGGGTGAGAAAATAAGCGGGAATGAGAAGGGATATGCCTACTTGCAGATTTACATTTAATTATATGTTTTATTCTTACTAAACATACCTTTAAATATTGTTTTTGAAGAGCACTATAAATTGCACTAAAAATTTCAGGTAAAAATTTTGAGATGGTGTTGTGTGGAATACTTGTAGAGAACATAAGGGACTTAAATGATTCCCCTGTCGCCAAAAATCTTAATGTAACTGCCAGCCTCTGCTTTGCTGGTATAGACTGGCACAAATGAGTATCCTTCTTTGCAATGCGAGACTCCACAATTGAAAGAAAAAGATCAAAACTTTCAGAATGCATTATTACATAGTTCGGAAATGAATCGGCATCTTCGTATCGAAGTTCATGACAAAAAGGGGTAAAACACCATTTGTTTGCCGGGAAAGTATCCACTGTCTCGTCCACCATCTGCGTTTCCTTTTCTTAGATTTCTCTTCTAGTTTACTGAGACTTGCTACAATTGCAATTACAGCTACAACTTTTGAAACACTTTGATTCTCTTAATGCAGGCATTCCAAACACCTGGAAAACGTAAATTTTAAACTGTGTATGATCACAATATACCTAAATTGGAATATAACCTACTTAAAAAAAGCCCGCGTTCCTTGACCCAAAATTTGTTTTTGATTCTAAATACTGTTATTTACAGTTCTCTACAGAATGTTTGGTAAAACGAGCTCACTCAAAGAAAATTGATAGTGTGAAATGACTTCAAATATATTTTACATTGCTCGTCAAATAATATTGAATACAATATATTTGAAGACGTATTTCATCCAAAATCACCCTTCAAATTTTGTTGTCCAATTTATTGGATACAATATATTTGACAGTGTGACAGGGCCTTTAGGCACTCATGGGTGAGGGGAGAAGGGAGGTTTCCCAGAGCTCGCGTGCTCCAGTTTCAAGGCCAAACAGAGCAGTAACACAACCTCCCCGCTCGACGACTCTCTCGCGACTGAACCGCGCTGGGACCGGCCCTAGCCTAAATACAAGCACGCGGAGTAGTGGGGGGCATCGCTTTGAGACCCCTAATGACATCACGACCACAAAATAATGTTTCGGAACAGTGACGATTTTTTCGACTTGAACCGCGCCCTTAATGGGTGCCTCCCATTTCAGGTTATGATTATATATTTATATTAATCACTGGTCGACTTTTAGACTTTTTCAATTGTTTAACTTCACGAAATGAAATAATATGGCTTGCATTTCTATCAGAAAAACTCATTTTATGTTTACTTGGCTGTCAAAATCGTAACAATTTTGAGAAGTTTGAAATGCCAGGTAAAATTAATTAATATTTTCTGAAAGAAATTCAAACCATTTCTTGAAGTAGCCAGTGACATTGCAGTTAAACCTAAAAAGTTTCACTTATGCAATAAATTAAATTCTCCTTATATTTACAACCCAAAATCGTTAAAAATGTAACTTTTTCAACTAATTATGCAAAAAGTATGGGCTGTATATATTTTTAATTTGGTGAAAGTTGAACAATTGAAAAAGTCTACAAGTTTACATGTAATTACTGTAAATATAAAATCTTGGCCAGAAATGGGAGCCACCCCTTTAACGAATTCGACCGATATTTTCCACAACAAAATTTTATTTATCAATTTGGGTTTGATTTGTGTCCAAACATTTTCACGTATATATTCTTTTGAGTTGAAGATGGCTTTTGGGTATAGACCATGAAATGTACAACTTAATAAAAAATTTACGAATGTCTTAGGTACTATGCTTACTATACTTACCATGTTGGATTCTAGATAGTTGAACGTATTATTACTGTGGCGCCTTCAATCTGGATATTTGGGCATCATCTTGGAGTTGTGTAATCATTTAGCTATAAATTCTGGAAAATGCCAAAATTCACCAAAATATCAATCTTAATTTTACATATTGAATCGATTCATGGTACGAAACTTTGTCAATGCAAACAAAGCTAATTAAATTAAAATAATACAAAAATGGCCGGTTCGAGAAATAAAACACCGCAAGTTCTTTTACAAACATAAAATTTATAACATAAATTATAATCTACTACAAATACAAAAAAACAAGCAAATGACTGAAGTCTTGAGCATTTCTCGATTTCTGCATCTGCTACCCACGAATTATAGCTAATAATTTACACGACTTTAAATGGGTTTTCAGTTTGTCAGACCGATTCATTGGTACACCACATTTTTCACAAAGAGAAGAATTATCAATTTATTACAAGGTCAGTAATGTATTTCATGATGTTTTGCACTTGAAATATTTGTTAATGTTTTACCACAGAAGATACAGCTTGAAACTAATGAATGTTCATCCTGTACTTTGCGAAACCATGTGTAACATTTTATTTTTCCATAGTGTATAAACTGGCTATAACACACGTAGCACTAATATTTAATGCCTTCAGAGTTTTTATTACAATTCTTTATTACATATTCACGTAATTTACAGTTTCTTACAGTACATACAGTTGGGTGAGCTTTACAGCTATATAGCTTTGGAGCATTTGGGGTGGTTGGAGCATTTGAAGTGGTTGGAGCATTCTGTGCTGTTGGAGCGTTGGATCTTTGGAGCTTTTGGAGCTGTTGGAGCTTTGTAGCACTAGAGCATTTGGAGCTGTTGGAGCTGTTGAAGCTATGGAGTTTAAGAGCATTTGGAGTTGTTGGAGATTATGAGCTGTTGGAGTTTTGGAGCTGTTGGAGGATTGGGAAATGTTGGAGCTATGGAGCTGTTGGAGCTATTGATATTTGGAGCATTTGGGGCTGTTTGAGCATTTAGAGCTGTTGGAGCTTTGGAACTTTGGAGCTTTGAAACTTTTGGAGCTTTGGAACATTGGAGCATTTGGAGCTGTTGGAGCATTTAGAGTTGTTGGAGTTTTGGACAATTTGGAGCCTTTGGAGCTGTTGGAGATTTGGAACATTTGGAGCTTTGGAGCTTTGGAGCTATTGGAGCCATTTGAGTTGTTGGGAGTTTTGGAACTGTAGGGGCTTTGGAGCTCTTGGAGCCTAGCGTATATTGGTGAGATAAAATTCATGAGACGAGAACATATCACACCGCATCGAATTTTTTCGTTCATATGGGCTTCTATTTTTAATGTTTTTTTGACACATGTATTATTTTTAATGATTCTTGATTTTACTAGCATATTATTCCATATGGTGCATTTATATGAGCGAGTCCTAGACAGCAAGTCACTCAGTTTGTTACTGTCGTCGACGGTATAAGGATCACCTAGTTTGTTTCCTTTGGTGTATAAGTCGTGTAATAACCTGTTCTTGATAACTCGATGGCATCTTTACCGTCTTTAACGTCGAACTCGATGGCGCTTGTACAATCGTCTACAGGAACCCTGACAACTGCGACGACTAGGATGGAGCAGATCCCGTTGGCACCGACATCGACAACACTAGAGGAGACTTCAGCAGTCGTGGTACCAACGACAGAAGAGAGCTCAATGACTTCAATACCAGTTGCACAGAAAACCAAGATGAACGTCGTTTCACCCTCGATGGAGACTTCAATGGCTAGTAATTCGACAACAACTAACGAATATTGGTGCCGTTACTGTGACAAGATTTTATCAAAAATCAGCAATGCTCGTAAATACGAGAAGACAGAATGTGCTAAGAATCCCTCTCGCAAAATTTTTAGCAGTAACCAATGTCGCAAGCAATTTGCAAGGCATGATCAGTTTAAAATACACTTGCAGACAGGCAAAGGTCCTGCTACGCGGCAGAAAGTGAAGGTTTTTAAACAACAATTTGCATCCATGTGCATGATAGCACACAGGGAATTGGTACAACTGCAGTATCATCAGCATATATTTTGGGTTCGTCTTCATCAACTAGACATCCATGCAGCTACTGTGATATGTCGTTCGCATTTTTTCATGATGCACGAAATCACGAGCGGAGTAAATTCATGAAGAATCTTTCTCGTATGAAGTTTTGCTGCGATGAGTGCCATGTTTGGTTTACACGTATTGACAGTCTGCGACGTCATGCGAAAAAATGTAAAGTTGAAATCCCTATGCGTACTGCTGAACTACCTGCAGAAATTATGACTCCTCGCTTTAGATTGGAGACTCGTAAGCGTACAAGCAAGAAAACCGATGTTCATCAAACCGATTGCTATGACGTCTGAGCTTTAAATTGAACCTAAGACTAGGTTTCGGTGCATTACAGGTAAATGATAATGGTTTCTACTTGGCGCAGTCTGCATTTTGTGGAACATTGAAAGACTACAATTATCTAAATACGTTAAGTGAGTCGAAGGACATTTGTACTTTTCTTTATAATTTCAGACAGGGCATAATTAATTAGCTTACTAATGATGTAGAAACAAACGGTTCGTTAAAACATAAATTGTGGTTGGACTGTATATATGGAAAGCCATATCCATTCGATGACAAAGTGAAGAAGTGTGTATTTAAGACATCGGCTGAAGTAATTTACAGTTCTAACGATGTGAAGCAAACTCTTAACCAAGGTGTCCAGAAACTCTGTCGAGAAGAGGACTATGTCAGTAAAGATTCTGGCTATTCTCTGTCTAGTATAAACCGGTTGGAGCTAAGATTTAGTCATTTCACACCTATGCAGGCCTAAATGTTTATAAGTTTGCTAACCTTCGCAAGTGATCCTGTAGTAGAAAATAAATTATGTAATAAAATTTATTTTGAAAAACTACTTGTGGTGTTTTATTTATCGAACCTATCACTATTAAGTTAAATTGATGTTATATTAAATAATTTTTTTTGCATCGTCCAGGATCGTACTAAGGACTGGAATCGGCCGAAGCAACATGTATATAACATGCAAATTTATTTAATTAATTTTGGAATTTTTCTCGAATTTATAGGCAAGTAATTACACAATTCCAAGATGGCGGGTGCCTCAGTAAAAAGAAAAAAAACTGCACTCTAGCGAGTAATAATTATACTAACATGGCGTCAGCGCACTCTAGTAGACGAATACAATATGGCGGACATGATGTCATACTAGCTGATGACATATACCTTGACATAGGTTGTGGGAGGTCAGTCGGCGGCTTCCGTGAAGGAAGAATCTGTCGCCAATTTTTTACCCTTGTCGTGTTCGAACCGAGGACTTCATGACGTAAATGATTTTTTTTATTCAAATTTGTTTAATTATTTATTTTAATTTTAATTTTTTTCTTTAAAATAGGGTAATAAAGATATTCAAGATGCAGGCCATAACGAAAATTGCAACGGTGGTGTCATAATTCCAAATGTCGTGTGTGGCATAAGACATTTTTATTACTTTTTTTGAGAATTTTATTACCTATATTAATAAATTACTGGTTTACTCTCGCCAGGAATCTAACCAACGACCGAATTCGTTTATGTAACTAAACATTTAAAGTAAGCAATTTATAAATTTTTTTTTGGAATTTTTTCGGAATATTTTGGTCAAAAAATAAAGAATTTGGATTTTATGGTCGAGATCAAGGTCAATTCTCCCCTCCAGCATCTTAGGAGCGTTTTGTCTATGGGAGATTTAAGCCATCTCGGGGAAAATGTGTTCTTCCTATGGCAAAAATATTTTGAGGTTTTTAGATTTTCGAATTTTTCACGACAAAAAACGGGACATTTTTGCGGGTTTTGCGAATTTTTATCAAATTGTGGCAAATTTTTACTAATTTTTGCAAATTTTAAAGGTGAAAGGTCAAGGTCAAGGTAGAAGGTAAAGGTCAAAAGTCAAAGTCATTTAATATGGCCATCGAAATATTACGGCGGTTAGTCATTAATCCCATCCTTATTCTCACTCCTCCTGGTGCCGTACTGGCTAATTTATACTACTGTTATTACTTTTTTAAATAGATGTACTATCATATCCATTATTTTTATTTAAAGGTCAAATTTTTTCAAAACCTTTTGCTTAAACATTGTTTGATAAAAAGAACCGTTACCGTAAAAACAGAGATTGAAATTGCAAATAAAAAAAAATCAATAAATAATTAAATAAAACTTTTTAGTATCAATTTTTTCGGAATTGTTGATTAACAAATATCTGAATATTACCTTAAACCTTTGTCCAACATGTTTTTTTATACTACCACGTATTAGTGCAAGGGATAACAAATATTTGCTGAGGTCAAAAATAATTGGATAAGTAGGCGTAACATGAAATTATTGAAGACATTTAATGCTGGATAAATTTAGTTTAAAACATTCAAAATATTTTTGAAATATTTGTTGATTTACCAAGATTTGATACTGTCATAATTTCATATTTAAGTAAAAAAAATGAAGCACTGGTTAATTTACGGATATACCCGTAAATTAACGAAGTTTCCTGGATAACTTTAAACCATTTTTTTTCGTTATTTTACGATGAAAAATTTTAACAGTGCAACACCCCGGCATGTCTAGAGTTTATGAGTACCGGGTCTGTACCTAAGTGGTTCTTGTTTCACCTTGAGCCTCTGCGCATAACCGAGCGACGTGAAATCTATCGTACAGTAAATTAAATGTTCAGTGATTGAGTGGGTTAGTTGCTTGAGGGAAAGGCCGCTTGTAGCAATTTACGAGGTTTCAGTCGCTCATGATTAAAGTTACCTGACCCATGACGAGACTTGATTTGACACTCCTCCTTTCGCGCAGGAGATGCTGTCATAGCTTGAAATGGTTTAAAGTTACGTGTACACAGCTTGTGATAGTTGTAAGTTGCGTGTTTCTCAGTTACGAAAGTTTCAGTTGAAGTTTATAAGTTGTGTGGTCAGGCGTTATATGTTTTTAAATAATTTGTTCTACATTATAACTACGTTTCTTCACAAAATTGAGATAGTTTCATGTTTTGATGGTTCTAAAAAATGTGTTTCTAAAATAATATGGGTTCAGAAAGATTTCTTCTATCTGATGAGAGTTCTAACAATTGGCAGATTAAGTAACGTGATTTGTTTTTGGAACTCTAAGCTACGTCTGTTTTTGAGAATTCTAAGCCATGGCTGTTTTTTGGTTACTCTAAGCTATAAGGTTTATTATTTATTGGAACTCTAATTAACGACTGTTCCAAGTGACGCGCGGACTTCTTTCAGGAGAGTGGTCTCGGCTTGGAGGTGTCCGGCCTGGATGATCAGGGCGCCAGGGTGATGGCTATCGTGCCCGATGGAGGCCTGGCCACGACGGTGCGTTCGTCCTTCGTGTGGCCCGTGCCGGAAGGCTGGAGCCTGCGGGAGGCGGCCACCGCACCCGTCGCCTACGCCACGGTGCGTGCATCCACACAGCCATGTTTCCTGTATAAATCATAATACCACCTAACACTTGATGGATCTTACCTGCAACATCCTCAGTTTGCGTATCGTAAATTTCAGATTTAGATAGGTGATTTTTCATTTTGAAGATTTGACCCTTAATTTCAGTGCCACATTTTAAAATTTTTATTAGGCCTCAAACCTTTCTCGATTCCTTCTTAACTTGTACAAATAAAAGCCATACAACATCCCGTTTATTTGCCACGCACGTTGAACCATAAAATATATAAAATCAAATTCTGAAGTCTAGCAAAATCTGTACATCTGAATGGAAAAAGGACCCGGGGACGACGACATTAGTGTTACAAAGTCATTAAGTAATCAACCTTAATTGCATTAACACAAAACAATATTTCAAGATGTTTTGTTTGGACATATGACATTGCTGGTTAGAATGTATGTCATTAGAAACTTAAAAAATGGACTAAAAAAATGAAAATGCAAAACAAAATGAACATGGAAACACACCGAAATAGCGGATTTCAAAAAATTTAAATATAATTGGCATATAAAATTACATTTGAAGAATTAGTCAAAAAAATGGTAACAGCACAGACGGACGCAGTGGGCTAACAACGATGAGACAGTAGCAAAATAAACTTAGATAACAAAATGACAAATAAACGAATCCAACGATGATAGTAAACAGATATGGACAAACAAAGACAAAAATAAGACGCACAGGCCAAACCCATCGATGTGACAAAATATATATTCCGGACACCACAACGACGACAGGACAGACGAACACAGTAGACTTCGAAAAACAAAAATTGCAGATTTGGGAACTGAGATCTGTTCTTCACGAAGAGTGTGTTAGAACAGGTGGTATATAAACGGTCTACCCTATATTCCTTGAGCTTACAATGAATGTTGTTTTTATAGTTTCTTTAATTACATGTAAGTGTATTTAAGTGTATGTTAATAGTATATATAATTTATAATCTCAACAAAGCCTTCCTTTATGGGGCAGGGTAAGTTTATTATACACCCTCACCTTGTTTTATCCTCCTCTGATTCTAACTGTGAGAAAAAAGCATTATACCTTTTACAGATTATTCCAGGTAACATTAACGTAAAAGTATACTCAAGGAGTCTCTTATAAAACCGTAATATTACCATTCCCAAAGGATTTGTTTTTAGTATCTGTGATAATATTAACGATTAAAAATCCATATGTATTCACTACATAGTCCTAAACAGACAAAACTTAAAATTTAATAACAAAGTTCCATGAAATTTTATAAATTTATTTCTTCTGTTCGCCCAATTTTTTTACGTTGAAAAAGCTAAATGCTTTCCTCAATTTAGGGTTTAAGAAATAAACTTCACAATTCTTTTTCTCCAGTTCCTGATACATCTTTTAAACTTTTTTATTATTATGTATATTTGCCAAAACATTTCAATGGATAAATTTCAAAATGCTTTCATTTCTTAAAATTATAACCGTTAAAGGAGAAAGATATTATAATTTTATTTCATGGGTTTTAATTCCTTTAAAGGCTTTTCTCCTTCATGAGGAGAGAAACCTAAAAATCTTCCTCACAATTGTATTTCCATTTTTCATAACGATTCTTTAGCTCTTTCTGTGAAATATTTAACATGTGTGTCCTTAGTAACCATAAATAATAAAATATTTTGAGATAACCAAATAGGGAATGTATCGAGACGTGATAAAGAGATTATGGAAGGATAAAAAGTGTTTTCTGTCTATTATGGCACACATTTCTTTTATTTTAAAACCATGTTTTTATAAGTCGTAAAGCATATCATTATATAACTGAAGCGATTTAACTTTAATCTTATACACTAGGGATTAATACCTCACAGCTTTATAATAACATTTCAGACGAAATTGTGTTTTACTTTTCTCCAGTAATCTGTATAATAATTTTAATCAGAGGTTTTTTAAGAGACAAGAATGTTTTTATCGTTTTCATAATTTTGGTTCCATAATGCATTAAACAGATACATTTTTCATACCGTCTGCCATCTGTGGACTGACATTACAACAACGCCAGATTTTCACACAAAAATCTTGGAACTATCGGTTGTTAGTCTATAATTAGATCATTTACTGTAATCATGATTAGATTTGGGGTGTTAATTCTGCAAAGAGCCTGTTTTGTCTGATGCTGGGCAAGTTCTTCTGTAGCTGACATCGATTGTTGTCGTGTTTATTTGGATGGTGTCGTGAATACGGTATCGAAAATTGTATTTTTTTTTTTTTAAGAATTATTTTTCCACGCTTAGATAAGGAATATAAGTTTTTATTGATATTGCAGTGGCGGATATTTAATATTTATATAGTTAAGCAGGTTTCTAAATAATAAGTTGCTTTGAGTTTCGATGAATAAACTACAAACAAGTTGTGAATAACTAGCGCCGGCGGGCCACGTGCATCACAGGACTTATTTTGCAAGGCCAACTTAAATATTTTTAACAAAGTTATTTTTTTCAGAAATACGTCCGCGTATAAGTATACTTTATTAGCATTTATGTTAAATAAGTGATCAGAATACAGTATGATATTTTACAGAAGTACCCAAAATTATTATTTCGAAAATCTATAAGGTAACATTGCTTGGATAGAAAGATATCTATTATTAGTTAAACGGTATTTTAAAGAGAATTTATTTCTTGTTTTCAATCAAATGTCATGTAAAGTTTTTATTACTAGTCGTATATAAAATAAATTCATAATATATTATTGTAATAAGTTTCAAATATATTCATAATATTGGCCATCGGATTAGTTTTGAAACTAATATATATGGAACTGTGAATGAATGAGATTGGTAGTAGTTTATAAATGTTCCTCCTGACCCAGGCTTCCGCAGGAATTTTAGGAAGATTGTCGTCACCATCTTGGATTCTGACGTAAAGGCGGTCATTTTGGATGTCCTTGACCTTAACCTTGATCTAAAACTTGTCCTTTGACATTGACCATCAAAATTTGCTCAAATTTTCCCAAAATGGGCCCAAATCCGCCGAAATGTCTAGATCTTCGGAAACCAAATTCCACACAAAGATAAAAAATTTAATTTAAAAAATAATTTATTTTTCTAATTTGAGGGAAAAATTCCCGTTTTGAAATACAATTTCCCGTTTTAGCCCTCAAAAATACCACTGGCATGAAAGTTCTAAAATGAGTCTCAAGAATTCATAACTAAAAGCCACCCTAAGCCTCCGAGGTCATGACTTTCACAATTAGGATGACATTACTGTCATCTTGTATTATGACGTAACTCTTGTAATTTGCGTTACGGCCGCCATCATTAGAATATATAGCTAGAAAATCATGAAAAAATGATAACTTATAAAAAATGAATTATTAATTGTATTATAAAATTATTTAAAAAAACACTATTGCACATTTATTTACGGTAGCCATATCGCATTCTAGAAAAATGAGTACCGCTATCTTGGATGTGTATGATGTCTTGTTGCGCGTGTCGTTACGACCACCATTTTGAATTATGACGTGATCGTTGAAATTTTCATAGGAGCCGTCATCTTTAAAATACTAATTCTTTAACTCCTTAAAATACTTATTATTATTCATAAAATGGGGAAAAATTTAATTTATAAAACAATTGTATTTTATTTATTTTTAAAATTTCAAAAACCACCGTCGTACTTTTCGTTACGCCCGCCATCTTATATGTACATCCATGCTAATTTTTCTTTAATAGGCAAAGGACTTAGCTTTAGCTACTGGTTGAAGTCAACCTTTATGAACTGGTGTGGTTATCATGATAGTTGTAATTTCCAGCGAGAAATAAAAAGTTTTTTCCTCGTGGCGCTGGCGGACAAGACAATCACAAAGATGTGATTGTAACAAGGTAATGCATGTCTGGGAATTATGATATGTGTCTTGACATGCAAAAAATATATATTACTAGTTAAAAAATTATAATTATATAAACAAGATGGAAGAATCCAGGATGGTGGGGGCTAATACCCCTTAAGGGTCCCGCCTCCTCAGGGGTGTACATGTGTTAGTGAGGCGGGATGATTAGCACGATACTTGCTGGTATTACTAGCGCGGTATCATCTCTAAGAGCAAGGCTCTGAACTGGCGCGCCGTCTTCTCAATTGTGTATAGGATAACTATAAAATTTGAGCGGTAATACTAACATTATAAGGTGAATAAATGAAGATAAAGGTGTAATTGTGCTTTCAAGAATGTGTACCAGTTGTTTAATTTAATGTCTAAATTTACTTTGAATACACGCCTTTTAGCCATTTAAAATGCTCTAGAAAAACTGATAACTTAATAGTTATCCAATTGCGTTGTTTTTCCCTGGAACTGTGCACACCGTATGTGTGATCATGTGAGTTTGGCTTGGATGTTGCGCAGGCGTACTACTCGCTGGTGGTGCGGGGCGGCATGCGGCCAGGACAGAGCGTGCTGGTGCACGCGGGCAGCGGCGGCGTGGGGCAGGCCGCCATCGCCCTGGCCCTGCGCGCCGACTGCTTGGTGTTCGCCACGGCCGGCTCGCGCGAGAAGAGGAGCTTCCTCAAGAGCAGGTTCCCGCAGGTGAGCTCCGGCCACAGATTCACGCCAGTCCATTCCGAGGCCGCTTTCCTGCATGTTTGGTTTTTATTCTCCTCGGTTTTCTCTCTCTCTTTCTCTGTTACTCTAAAAATAAACGTCGAGGATTTTATAATAAATTATATTTAAAAGGTATTTGGTTAAAAAGTTTTATCCTGATTGATTGAATCATTGGTAAATCTGAAGGAAAGCCCCATTTCTGAAATCTCAAAAATTTTAGTAGTTGGTCATGTTTTGGTTCGGTGTAAATATTAAAAATTGTGGCTGGTTAGGTTAGCTACATTACAAATAATGGATGTATGGTTAGGTTAGAATCGCTACGTTTAAAAATACTTTAAACGAGTGGATTGTTGTTTAGGTTATGTAAAGTACAATACAAATACTGTCAAATAATTTCAATGATTAGTTAGGAACTACCAATTCAAAATACAGCTTGCATATCGTAACTGATTATTCTTATTTTATAGTATTTGTAATATAGCTACACAAACACGAGTTCACTGTTATTTTTGTAGCTAACCTTACCTTATTACAACGATATCTTATTTAATCTATTATTTATGTAGCTTGACAATTATCTAATTTCTCAACCTGGATGTGTTCATATTATTATAAGTGATACCGTAGTTGCATAACCCAACGGAAAACTTCGGTGAACTTAGGGGGAGAGACAAAGGTTCACCACGCTCGAAACAGAAAAGAGGGGAAGGGGTATTTCATGGAAATCACCCTCTTAAATGAGGAAGATTAAGAAAAAAAATTTATTTTTAATAATAGTTTGCAGAAATAGTAAAATGTTTTCTCTAATTACAGGTCCTTTTTATTTGTTTAATTATTGTTGTTCCACTTCGGAACCC
Source organism: Bacillus rossius redtenbacheri (assembly GCF_032445375.1). Classification (NCBI taxonomy): domain Eukaryota; kingdom Metazoa; phylum Arthropoda; class Insecta; order Phasmatodea; family Bacillidae; genus Bacillus; species Bacillus rossius. The sequence continues at coordinate 23,985,717 of NC_086336.1, read as the reverse complement.
CCTGTCAAGGGGTATGATTTGAAAGTCGCCAACTTATTTAAAAAAAATTTTAAGTCATAACATTTGTGTATCATTGTATTTTAAAACATTTGACTTCGTTAGAGCATGAATCTAAGAAAGGCTGCTTGATGATTCATTAAATGAAAACTCACACAATTTGCTTCAAGTAGCCCTATACAATACCCTAATGTACTTTATGTGATGTTTCAGCTGGGAGACCACAGCATTGGCAACTCCAGAGACGAGTCGTTCTACGTCATGGTGATGACACAGACGAACGGACGTGGTGTGGATCTCGTGTTGAACTCTTTGGCAGAAGAAAAGCTTCAGGCTTCTGTTCGGTGCCTTGCTGAGAATGGCCATTTTCTAGAGATAGGGAAGTTCGACATGTACAATGACAAGTCTATTGGTAAGTTTCAAAATAAACGTTAAAAAATCATTAATTTTACTGTTACAGACCTTGGAAATTAATTTTATTATAGACTTACACCTAACATATTAGACAAAGTATTAATTCGTTCTTGTAACTTTTTGTTTTACCAAAAGAGATTATTAAATTAATTTTGTTAAATCATGAAGTATTCTCGGTAAATCTGCCATTAAAGATTCACAATGATCCGCATAAATATTTTAATAACTTATAAAGCTGAAATATTTTAACCCATGAGAAGTATAGATATGTCGGTCCGACAAAAAGGTTCAAGGTGTGGTGTATATTGATGAACACCATCTTGGTGCGGTAATTGTTTTGTCCAAATTTACTTTAAAATTACAAAACCATTTCTTAAAATGGCTAAAAAAATGATCATATTTCAATGGGAAATTCCCATTTAGAAGTAATTTTATCTTTTTTCCCCCAAAAAAATCCAGTGATTCCTGAGGCTTGATTTTTTTCACCGAGTCTTACATTCCTTAAAATGGCAAATATTAAGCTTCTGGGTTATCACCTATCCCTCTACCGTAGGGTGACCAAATCATAAACTTGAAAAAACGGGACACATCCAAGGATGGTTTGGGGGCGATACCCTCCATCGAGACGTAATCATTGAAACATGGTATTTTTGTGCTAATTTGAGACTTATAAATCATTCTCAATTTACCTATTAATATGTAATTTAATTTAAATTGTGAGGTGTACAATAAATAAAAACAATTTTGCAGTGAATAATTATTTATTATAAGTAGTATGACATACTTCAAAACATAACTAAACAAGATAACTAAAATTGTTAGTCAAAGTTATGTTAAAAATCTTTAGGAATTCAATTGGGGATTTTTTTTTTCGTTCCAGCCAATTTCTTTTCCAATATAAAGTTGTAAAAACTAGAACAGTCCATTTTTAAATTGTAGAGTACCTGCAAGATTGCAGTAAGGGTATCCACTTCCATCTTGTTCCTTTCATCCGTCCATTGAATGTTCATAAGCGAAAAGATTCTTTCAGTATTACCATTATGGGCAGGGCCGCAAAATCATATCTTCAAAAATTCAGAGTGTTGTTCTGGCCTGGTATGCGTTTTAAAAAAACAAACCCATTATTCGTGACACTAATGTGTTTTTTTTATCTACATCAGTCCATTCTTTAATTTTTTCACTTATAAATCCACTAATGGTGCCAGTTGATCAAATAGCAAAGTATCATTTATGTCATTGAAGTAACAAATAGTTTCTTCAATTTGTTCCCAACTGGGGATCTCTTTCAAAAGCATCCATTTAAACTTTGAGAAAGTAGAGAATGGTACACTCCATTTTTCAAGATACTGTATGCAGAGTTAAACTGTCGAGGAGAGTGGAAGACAGCCCGAGGAGAGGCGCGACAAAAGTGTATCATCAACCCAACGTAAAAACGGGACATTTAGGCGTCCCGGGAGACTTTTTCGGGACCCCGTGTACGATCGTTAAAAAACGGGACAATCCCGTTTTTACGGGACGTTTGGTCACCCTACTCTACTGTTAACTTGGAAATCTTTAAATTTTTTAACAAAAAATCTGGAAAAATTCTAATATATATATATATATATATATATATATATATATTAGTAATTCCAATATTTATAACTTCGTCGATTTATGTCTTCCGTTTGATTCACTGTGGAACCACGTGGGAAGAAACTGGTGACTGGTATTTTCTCATAGTTGTCTTCAATTAGACTGACCTCATTCATTATAACCAATGCATATATAACTTCCTCATTATAATGTCACAAGCAGCCATCTTCGATCCGTCATGTTGTTTTTGGCTGCTAGTATGTGCACGTAACATATTTAATTATTTTTTAACCGCTAGATCACACTAACATCTGTCACCAGACAGTCGACTATTGTAGCATACGTAATCTTGTCGGCTATCTTGGCAACAATATTAAAAATCTTAATTATCAACTACAAAATAAAAATTAAAAAATCACTGAAAAGTAATTTATTTACATATTAACTAATTCGAAATATTAATGTCCTTGGTTCGAGCCTTGGCTGGGAGCTAGAAATACTAACATTTAATTAAAAAAACGTATTTAATAAAATATGACAACATTTATTCAAAGCTGCTTAAATACACTATCTACCACTTCCAGAAAGCCGTCGATGTCATATTGTCCGCCATATTGAACATCGTTATTTTTCATCTCAAAGTTTGGAAAGAATATAAAATATTTATCAAAAAAAATTTCGTATCACTCAAATTTCGTCCATAATTCCATCCACATTCGATGCAAAAAGAAAGTAATTTAACCCTTAGCCGGAGACGTGAAAATATTTGACATATCTGGTGACGTGGTGCCCCTCAGACCCCAAAATGTTTTGTAGAAATTAACTGATTAGAAATTATTTTTGTTACATGTAAAATTATTTAATGCATTTTTTATACTTATTAATTAAATTAAAAAAATAAATTAGTAAATAACTATTTACCAATTATAAAATACAATTATTTCCATTGGTGCTTGCTCAAATAAATCTAAAACTGCATATTTGAAATAATTGCTTTTTTTTAAAAATAAGCAAATGGTAGCCTAAAAGTTTTATTTTCTATTCAATAAAGATATTGTGACAAAACAAAATCTAGAAAACTTCTACGAATAATAAGACTTTTTCATAAAATCTACAAAAGATAAATTTTCCCAAAAAAAGAAATTACTTTTTTCCCCCCTTAAAAATTTACTTGCATAACCAATGCTTAAACCACAACAAAATATATAATCTAGCTAACTAGAAAGCACATGCATACTTATATATTTTGAAAATGGCATTTTTACATAAAGTATATAAGTCAAACATTGTTTGAAAAAATTAAATTTGTACGAAAAGTCACTCTGTAGTACAGTATTTACACATGTTTGCTCTGCAATCATCACACATTGCTTTTCCAAACACACTTTGATCACTTAAGTCACTAAAAATATTTTTCAACCACTTAGAAATAGTTTCGTCATAATCTGAATCGCCCACACGTACACATGTTCGTTTAGAAGCTATTTTATCACTTCTGAGATAGAAACATAACTGGTGACGTGGTGCCACTACGACCCCAATTTATCTTTTGCGACCTGAAATCTAGCACCAGACAGCTTAACAAATCTGACACTGCAGGAAGAGACTATGTTATATAAAAGCGAAAGGTAGATGGCACCACAAGCAGGTGCCTTGAACTGCACATAGATGGCAGTGAGTTAAAGTTTTACTGGGGTCACGGAGACCCACGTCTCCGGATAAGGGTTAAGCTCACTAAAAACAAGGATTCTAACCGAATGAACGAGTATGTTACACTATATAATGGAGACCATATTCGGTGCATCTAATGACTACTAAACTGCATACTACAAGCATGTAGGCCAAGCGGCTACCAACCATGAGACCTTGTTCGTCGATACTTGGTGTAGCGGCCGTAGCCGCGGCTGCCTGCAGCAGTGACCGGAGCCCTCCGGCTTCATGGGTTCCCTGCGGGCGAGCGGACAGCTGGCAGGACGCGCGCCCCCCCAGGAGTACCGTTAGGCCGGCAGGCCACCCTGTGGGGTCTGGCAAGCAGCGAGGGAGACCCGAGAGCAGTGTTGCCAACCGTAGCATAATTATGCTACATGTAGCAGAATTTGTTATTGCTGTAGCATGTAGCATATGAAACCAGTTATGTTACGCAAAAGTAGCATAATTTCTTTATTTCAGAAAAATGAACTGTAAAAAATTGAGTTCAAAAGCTACAAATGTAACTAAATACAGTAGATAACACAGTTTCGGTGCTACATGCAAGGACTGGGATCTCTGATTACACAGCCACACACACTGCTATCTTTCAGCGACGTCTTGAAAGCGGTATCGTTTGTAGGGAACTGAAGATTACTTCCACGATCAATGGAACACTTCTAGCAAGACAAACAGTGAAGATTTCTGGATGCTGTACAGGCTTCACTCCAACCAAAAGCATGGATGGCTGCATGACAAAGACATCTTTGTATCCCAGGAACAGTACTTTGACTTCTGCGAATGTGCTAAATTCTGCTGACGACAGCAGTACACAGCATGAAGCTCTTCCTTAGCTGTATTTGGCTATTAATATGTGTGTGTGTGTAAAGAAAAAGAGCTTGGACTAAAAAGCAAATGGATATTAATTTATAATAATACATATTATAATAATGTATGTGCAATATTAGGTTTAAGCAAATTTTTACAGCTTTATTATTTTGCATCGTAAAAGCAATGTACTTCTACCTCAATAAGTAACTTAAAAGAAAATTGTTTAAGTGTAGCATAATTTTTCTCAAAATAGCATATTTTTTTCTGAGCTGTAGCATAAATATGTTTCAAAAGGTTGGCAACACTGCCCGAGAGGCGAGCCAGTCCGGCTCAGAACACAGCCACGCGCACACGTTGTTGGTCGTAGCATTTTGTACGCATTCTCGCTGCCGCCAATAAAGTACGCCTCCAACTATACTGTGTTCATTGAAATGCGATCCTACTCGTCCCGATCACAGCCCGTACCCACGAGGCTACACTTTGTATGTCTTTCAACAAATTTATGTCCAATATTAAACATATAAACAAGCGTCTCCGATCTACAAGGCTTTATATTTCGATTCTTTTCTAACATTTCAAACTAGCTATGGCATATTTCAAGCAAACAAGGTAACAGTCCTGAACTGCTAGAAAAACCTTAAACGCCTAAACTTGATGTTCTTAGCGATTACTTTAAGGTTTATTGCAACGTATCCACCAAATATCTTCAAATTACAGAAAATAATTAATATTATACCCCAGTAACTTCTAACTAAATAAGTTTATACTGACAATACGCACAATATAATAGCATATAATATAGCAAAATATACTTATTATTTCACAAGTGAAAAATGTAGCGGACTTGGCCGTGATTTGATGTGTCTGTGCTCCATTCTCATCTCTTCATCTCCTATAATGTTTAAGCAAAAGTAGTCTTGCCACAAACCCAGGGCACTGGTTCTCCAATCCTGCTAATTCTGCTACCCCAAAATCCTCGATTAAAAACAACAAAAACTTCAGAATTAAACCTTAATTAAAATTTATCTCTTGGTTTTCAATTTTTTCAATTGCCTGTGATGAAAACTGACCGTAATTAAAAACGTAGATTTTTTACACCATTACCAAATATATAATTATTTTTGATGTGTAACATCATATTTCTCGGGATACAACATTTGGAAAGAGTAATTTAGTGATTGGAACGGAAGTCGCATGAACGGAAATGTGTAACCACGGTGCTACCATCTGTGGTGGATGGGGCGGTCTCAAGTTCACAAAGCCAAAGGGAAACATAATGGTATTAACTGATTAGTGAGATTAGTGTGCTTTGGCTGGTCCCGGTACAGGCTTCAAGGTGTCGTGCCTGGTGCCGACCGCCATATTGTATTTGTGACACGTCACGGCGGCCATATTGGACTCAAAAATTCCTCAAAATTCCTCAAAAATGACTTATAATGACTCAAAATTTGCCGTTTTCGAGGGAAAATTTCAAAATTTCAGAATTCGAAAAGCCTCAAAATAATTTTGCCTTAGAAAGAACACATATTCCCCAAAAAAATTTAAATTTTCCATGATGAAGCCGCCCCTAACCTGCTGGTGGGGGAGCATTGACCTTGACCTCGACCATAAAATTCAAATTATTTAATTTTTGACCAAAAAAATCCGAAAAAATTCCAAAAAATATTTAAACAAATTGTTTACTTCAAATATTTAGATACTTAATCGAGATCGGTCCTCGTTTCGATTCCCGGCGAGAGTATACCAGTAATTTATTAATATATTTAAAAACATTCTCAATTAAAATGAATAAATATGTCTTACGTCTTACACACCATTTTGAATTATGACGCCACTGTTGCAACTTCCGTTAAAGCCGCCATCTTGAAATTCTTTATTATCCGTTTTTAATGAAAACATTTTAAATTTTATAAAAAAAAATTAGTAAATTAAGTTTTAATCAAAAATCTTAAAACCACCTTTACAAATACCGTTACAGACGCCATCTTTGATTCTAGATATGTTTCATGTTTCGTTAGGCCTGCCATATTTGTTGAGTACGATGTCATGGTAACACTTTTCTGTACGACCGCCATCTTAGATACTATACCGTTGCAATTTTTGTTACGGCCGCCATATTGAAAATCGATAAGTTGTATGCTAGAAATTGGAAAAAAATTTAAAAAAAAAATATTGGTTGTCTGTAAAGTCGGTTTACGGACGATAGTTTAACGTGACAACGTCATAACAAAACATTGATGAAATGATTGATCCAGAAGAAAAGGAAATATCACATTCGGCCTGAGACTGAGCCGTAATAGGTTTTTGCAACCAAACCATTTAGGCATTAAAAATATTATATTCTTTGAGGAAGAAATTTTTTTTAATTTTTCTATCTTTTGCATGATAAAATCTACCTCTGCATACTTTAATGAATAAAATTGAATCATTTTTATTGAATTATCACTATTTTGTATGGATACAAAGGAGTGAAATGAAATGTGCAATTGAATTAATTAATTTACTTTTATTTACATTCATTAATTCAAATATATTTATTACTTTTGATATGTTGCGTGCGCCATATTTATTTTTACAAGTGCAAAAAAAATATCGCAATTGCCGGGTTTCGAACCGACAACCTTCAGTTTAAAAGTTAGGTACGCTAACCACACGCCCACGAGGCCATACTTAAGTAATCTAGTTTCAAATTTTATATATATATATTTATATTTATAAAAACTTTGTTCACGGTAGGTGTATAATATTAACACGATTTGATAACAAATACGCATCCCAAATACACCAAACTTATTTATATTGTGTTACAATATTTTTTAAAACACTGTGCAAAAGATCCCGGGTGTAATTTGAATTATTATGTTTAACTGTAAAACACCATTGTTGGTTCAAAATGTATTTGAATTTTCAACATTACTTTTAAATAACCGTACCAATTGTGCTGAAAATCGGTGGACGATCGTTAAATTACATAATATTAATAATTCAAACGACGAAAATATGATTGAAAAGTCAAATCGATGGTTGTTCCAATCGAGTGGAAGAGAGATGCCACGCATGCGTAGGCCCTACAATGAGCATGAAGAGAGATGCCACGCATGCGTACAATGAGCAAACAGGGCACATCCGTAGTGGGACATCCGTAGTGGGACACTGTTTCGTGCGTGCAGCCGGCTTTCATCGATTTATAAGACGTTGTCACGTCAAAAATAAATTCAAATATTCTGAATAATATTCAAAAACGCCCTTACGCCTTGAAGTCCTCGGCTTTAACCAGGTAAGAGCAAAAATAAACAAAATATCGATAGATTATTCTTCCACAGAAGCTGCACTCAGACTGACCTCCTACCACCAATACCAAGGCATATATATCACCAGCTGGTATGATGTCACGTCCGCCATCTTGTTTACATCTGCTGGAGGCCACTATGTTGTTTTCGTTTACTAGAGTGGTACAGTCAAATTTGTTTAAGTTAAACCCTCTAGAGTGCAGTAATAATTTATTATTACTGTGGCAACTGCCATCTTGACATTTATGGGCCATCTCGGAAATTCCTAATTATTTAGTTAGTAATTCGGAAAAAAATCCATTATGCATCAAATAAATTTGCAATCAATATACTGATTGATTCGATCAGTTCATAACCTCGGTTCAATCCCTGAGTGATGCAAAAAAAAATTAAATTTTAAGTAAAAAATATCAATTTCAATAAATCATGATCAAAGTCTTAAAATAAGCGTAGTTTGAAGTCTACCATCATCCATTAAGCCATTACGACCGCCATCTTGAAAATTTGAAATAATTAACCTAAAAATTCGAGAAAAATCACAAAATTCATAAAAAAAATTTACTCTTTAATTTACATATAGACTCATTCGTGGTTCAAACTTTGGACTAAGCTAAAAATAAATTTATTTTAAAATACCAGAAAAGTATCAAGTTCAAGAAATAAAACACGCAAGTACTTTAACTAACATAAACTTTATTACATAATTTTTATTATACGACAGGAACACTTGCGAAACTTAACAATCTTATAAACTTTTAGGCCTGCATAAGCGCGAAATGACTAATTCTTAGCCCCAATTGGTTTATACCAGACAGAGACCAGCCAGAACCCTTTATGATATAGTCCTCCTTTTCTTGACAGAGTTTCTAAATACCGTGCTTAACAGTTTGTTTCACATCGCCAGAACTGTAAATTACTGCTACCGATGTCTTGAATGTGAACTTCTTCACTTTGTCATCAAACGGATATGGATTCCCATATATACAATCAAACCACAAGTTTATTTTAATGATTCTTTTTTTGCTAAATCATCAGATAGTTTATTGATTATGTTCTGGCTGATATCGTCAAAAAAAATTACAAATGTCGTTCGACTCACTAAACGTATTTAGATAATAATAGTCTTTCAATGTTCCACTATATGCAGACTGTGCGAAGTAGAAGCCATTATCATTCACCTGTAATGCTCCGATCACAGTCTTAGGTTTAGTTTCATGACCTTAACATCATAACAAAAGGTTGCTGCTCATCTGTTTTTGTTTTTTCGCCTGTACGCTTACGAGTCTCCAATATAAAGCGAGGAGTCGAAATTTCTGCAGGTAGATCAACAGTAGCCGAACGGACTTTACCTTTACATTTTTTCGCATGGCGTCACAAACTATCAATACGTGTATACCAAACGTGACACTCATAGCAGCGTAACTTCATACGGGAAGGATTCTTCATGCATTTATGGGAAAACGTGACTGCAAGGATACCGCGCTGATGAAGACAAAAATGAGAAATTTTGAGTAATTTTGAGTAATTTTTGAGTAATTTTGAGGAATTTTTGAGTCCAAAATGGCCACTGTGACGTCACAAATCCAAGATGGCTGTCGGCACCAGGCACCTCACCCTGAACCCTTTGTCCGGACCGACCAAACCACACTACTAGTGATGTTTAACAAGATGGGCAGAATTTTAAAATGTCTTGTTGAAAATCAGGACAAACGCCGTGGTTTTGTATTTTGTCAAGGATTTTTTCGCTTTCATCGTAGCAGTTTCACTACATATGATTCGATAATCGACTTAGCTGCTCCGGCAGCGTATTCTAATGGCAGGTGCGGAAACTGTGTGTGATTCGCGTCCAGAAATTTAGTTTAACATACAACTTGCGTATATTTTTTACACTCGGTAATATTATTAATTTGGTGTCCGAGTTTCACATATGTGTATTTGCTGCATGAGAATAAATGAATTTTCTCTTACCAAGGTTATAGGTGGCACATCTCTGGCGAGTACTGAAAGACTCGCTCACATTGTTTTATTGTGCTCACAGGCCTGAGGGTTTTCTTGAAGAACATCTCCTTCCACGGAATCAACCTGATGAAGGTGATGTCGAGCGACCAGCACGCCCGCGAGCAGCTGCGGGCTCTGCTGTCGACAGGGATGAGAGAGGGCGTCGTAACTCCACTTCCATCGACGGTGTTTGAGCGCGACCAGGTGGAAGAAGGGTTTAGGTGACATCACGGATCAAACCATGTCTAGAGTCATTAAAGAGTGTTTTAATAATGGTTTTTGTTAGGCTAGTAAAATCGCAGCTGTAATTGTAACTCGTTGCTTTTCCAGTTAATATCAACGTTAAATATTTTAAAAATAAAATAAGTTTTAACTAAAACTTCTTTGCTGGGAGGCTGCAATTTTCGGGTGTTACGAAAATTTCGATCGTATGAGGGTAATAGTTAGGTAAGTGGTGGGGAATCGATAAAATAGGAGACGGCAAGGGAGAGATAGAAATGACGGATACTTGCACTTAAATGCTTACACCCTTGCATACTTGCAGACTTGCATACTTTCACACTTGGACATTTGCACACCAGCATACTTGCACACTGCACGCTTGCTTACTTTCACACAGTTTAATACATTACAACAGTTTGATATGTTACACGGAAATATTTATTCGTGCGGTCAGTGCGTGTGTGCTGTGTGTTTAGTGTGTGTACTGAAATAATCCATTGCTACCAGAAAATACCAGTTACAATATTTAGTCATGGGAAATGGTCCAGCGATGTCGATGGCTATCTTCTTAAAGGGGGCCAGAACTTTGTAGGTCCTCATTTTCCCACAACTCTTGTGTTGTGGCCCCTTTTTAGGCGAGCATGCTTCGCATTGTCTACACCAAGTCTCCAAGTCTTGCCGACACCTCATACAATAGTAGCATTGATGGATCTTGGCTAGAGTTTTGTTCACCCTTAGATGACCACCAGATGTACATTCATGGATTTCTTTAACCACCTATGCCACTAGAATATTTGGAAGGAGTAGTTGCATGGTAACTACTTTTACATTTGGACCATCCCATGCCCTCATTAGCAGCCAATTTAGCATACTTGAGGAATCCAACTATGCCCAGTAAGCTTTCACAGCCCTCCGGTCACTGGAGATCTCATGCCATATTGAACATCCAGTACCGTTCCCAGACACCTTATAATAGGAGCCAGGTCAGGATCTTGCCACTGTGCTGCTTCCAAGATGGCATTATCTCATTTATCTTCTACATTAGTTATCTTTGTTCAGTGAACATCTTCTAACCGCTCACTTTTATCCGCTCTATTGCAATTTTTGCAGTCTACCTTGCAATGTTTTCGGGGAAGGTCATGGGCATTGCTGTGAATTCGGTCATTCCTGTCTTATATCCGACAATCATACTGCTATATCTGTTCAATCCACCTAGCAGGTTGTCCCTTTGTATTCTTGAACTTTAGTAGCCACTTAAGTGTAGCATGGTCAGTGAGTAAAATAAATTTTCTCCCATACAAATATTTGTGGAAATGTTGGAAGAACTTCACTCAACTCCGGCTTAGATAAAACTTTGATGTAGTATGCTACTCATTCATTTCCATCTTTAACCTGGGAAAGTACAGAACCCAAACCATCTCCGCTTGCATCGGTTTCGAGGATATACTCTCCACATTGATGGGGAAGGCAAATCAGGGGCTAGTGCACAGGGATTCCTTGAAATCTTTAATGGCAGTCTCACATGCTGAAGTCCAAATGAATGGTCCTCGGTTAGCTGATGCAATGGTTTAGCGATTGTCGAGAACCCAGGTACAAACCATATATAGTAAGTACAGAGTCCCAAGAAACTTCTTACTTCATGCTTATTCTTAGGTTGAGACCACTCATCAACAGACCAGATCTTCTCAGGATCTGTTCGAACTCTATCCTGTGACACAATATGTCCCAGGAATGTTACCTCATGCTCAAACAAGAAGCAATTCTTCAAAGTTAATTTAGGCACAGCGAAGCCTGTCGAATACCTACTGGAGATTTCGCCAATGTTTCTTCACTGTATTCCCTACCACAATAATATCATCCAGATATACTAGGCATGTTTTCTAAGTCAAACCATGCAGGTCAAGTCCCATTAATCACTTGAAAGTTGCAGGAGCATTACATAACCTGAATGGTACAAAGTTAACTGGAATAGCCAAGTACCTGTCGTGAAAGAAGTATTCTCCTTATCCGCGGGATGCATCTGCACTTGCCAGTAAGTACTCTTCAGGTCCAGTGTAGAGAACCATCTGGTACCAGAGAGTGTATCAAGTGTGTCATCGATACTTAGGAGAGGCTGGCTGTCATTTTTGGTGATGTCATTCAGCTTCTAGTAGTCCACACAGAATATCAGTTGCCCATCCTTCTTCGCCACTAGAACAACTGGGGAAAATAGAGGAATCACTGATAGTTCTACTACACCACCCTCCATCATACCCGTAATCAACTTCTCTGCTTTTTCCTTTGCGCTAGAGGCAGCCGTTTTGGTGTCTGTCGAATTGGATCTGCATCACCTGTTTTTATGCGATGTAAACCAGGCCTGTTCTCCCAAGGTCAATATCCCGTAAGGAAAATACATCCTGGTTGCATACCAGAAAAACTGTGATTTCTTATATTTCTCCATCTGTTAGATTATTTCGGCATTGCCTTAGTAGGTGTTCTAGATTTGGGTTCAGAAGTTGCACTTCATATCTAGTAAGTGGGGAAGATTCACACTAGTCTACCCAAGATACTGATCGCAGTGAGCTATTGAATCTCCATGTTTAAGAACCCTTGTTTGAGAATCAAGGTTGGCCACCCAGACATGTACAACCTCACCGAACCTTGCTATGCTTCGTGCAACCAGGAGTGTCTGTAATCCTAACTTTATATCTATCTCTATCAGGTATCTCGTGTTGCCCCTAGGTTGTCCCGTAACCCTAGCTGCCATATCTACTCATTTTGCTGGAATTGAAACAGATTTGTTAACTACCATTTGCATTATGGGAAGTTCTAATTGGTCAAGATTAAACAAGGCTACTTCATGATCTTTAGTGCGCAGTACCTGTCCGTCCATATCAATAACGAAGATGTATGGATTCATGATGTCCACTCATAAAATTACCTCATAGGCGATATCAGCAACAATAAAGGTCAGTGATAGTTTCAAGTTCCAATCCTTACCTCCAAATCCAGTTGTCTATGAATAGGTAAAGTGTCTCCAGTGACTGTTTGGAGTCGATATGGGAAGGATGGTTTCTTCAGCTTTTCTTTACTTTGAATTTCGGTGCGAACTATAGATGCCGATGCCCCTGTGTCAACAGTAAGTAAACACTGTGAACTATTGATCCATGCATTAAGCAACACACTGTCATTGCCTCTACGAAATACAGATAAAAGAAAGTCCCTAAGGCTAACATTCTATGAAAATCTTGTGAGCGCCACCTTAAATTAACTTATGCTCATTTCCCTTCTGATATTCCTGTTTCTCTTCCTTCTGCGATGTCTTCCTGTGTGTTGGACATTCCCACTCGATGTATCCTGGTTCATTGCCGACAAAGCACCTCGGGTGTTCTCCTGCTCTTCTTATCTCGTTACCTGTAGTATCATTCAGCAAATTCTTCAAAACCCTGAGAATATCTACTTCATTAGTGGTGTTTTGGGCATTTGCTGCATTCTAGGGTTCCACTTCAGCTCTCCTAGTCCTGATGCTTGTGTTTTTTGAGGCAATGTGTGCTGCCTTAATTTCCAGAGCATGGACCAAGGCCTCACAGCTCGTCTTGTGCCAGGCCAAATTAAGAGTTTGTTGAACCTCCTCATCACTGAGCCCGTCTTTAAAGGCAATAGTGGATAGCTGCTAGGGGAACTCTGTTGGTGCTTCTGGGTAGGCGAGGTGCATGAGTCGTTCGATGTCGGCTTCAAATTCTTGGAGGATTTCTGAAGATATCTGTTGATGTGACTTTAGGGATATTCTACACACCTCACCTATGTGTTGGTCGCCATATATCAGCTCTAGGGCCTCTAATAATACTTTGTAGTCTTTGTAGTCTTTCTGGTTTGGAACTGGGATGGCCTGAAGCAGCTCTAGTGGAAATCCTTGCAGGGCCAAAACGAGTGCTATAGCCATTTCTTCCTCGTCCCAACCATTCGCTTCAGTAGCTGCTTCGAACTGTCGTCTGTAGACAGCCCACGATGATTGGCCACCAAAGAGGGTACCTTGAATTTTGGGTGGCCTCTTGCACGTTCCACCTTCACGTCTCCGGAAGAACTACTCTGTTTGGTAGCAGATGTTGTTTCCTTGATCATCCACTGGCACTCCTGGGTCACAGCTGCTACACGCTGTTCGGTGATCTGCTTGAGCTGATGTGCCATCATTAGCTGTTATGCCATCATTTGTTAATGTTCGGCTAGCTGTTGCTCCTGTTGTGCAATATTCATCTCCAAACACTGCTCTTTCCCATCCAACTGAAAACTTGTTACATCAATCTTCTTCTTTAATTCTTCTTGAGCAGCCACGCGTTCCTTACGCATATCATCCTTACCCCTCTTCATCTTCAATTGATTCTTCTTCATATCTTCGATATCGGTCTTCGTGGCATTCTTCATCTCTTCTTGGCAGTTCTTCATTTGGGTCTTATTCTTTAATTGGCTATTATTTTTTTTATTTTTTATCTCTTATAGGCTATTATCAAATTTATTTTTTTAATCTCTTCTTGGCCCTACTATATTACATTATTCGTTTCGGCTAAGTTCGTCGGTGGCCATCTTCCTTGTCAACATACACTATTAATCTGTCACTATCTCTGCTGTCCTATAATAAGCTATAATTTCACCTACGAGCTAACCTAAATTTATACTCAAAACTACCACTTACTTTACAACTGCACTTAAAACTAACTACAGTTCCTAACACTAATTTTATTACAAATAATCTTAATTCTAATTAATTTTTATAAGTTCTCTATTAATTAATTGTAATTTATTTAATTAGGGCTATCTAAATTACACGAAAATGTTATTATTCATAATGTGTGAAGAACTGGGTTCGTAAGTGATTGCCCAATTATGTTTTATTATGCAGTTTTATTGATTACTAATATTAACATTAATAATAAATAATGTTACTTTAAAAAATGCCTAATCACCAAATAATCGCACTTAAAATTGTTTATTCCAAAGTCACCCAGTGTCTGTCAAGTTCTTACAGACCGCACTCCTCACTGGGGCGCTCCCGCCGCGGAAATCACACGTCACAATCCGCTGAACTCTGTCACCAAAAACCTGTCACCGAGCTCACCACGGAACTCTGTCATCAAACACCGACGTCGAACTCTTCGCCGCACTCTTGGGACCCTCGCCACTCCCAAGAACTTCGTCACCGAAAAATTGTCGCAGAGGCCGACGTTCTTGCTTAAATAGTCTCTAGCGCCCTTCTATAACTTACGAGTGCAGCTGGGGCCATTCGCGTCAACCCACGCCGACCCGACGCCCAAAGCATGGTGAATAGCGTCGTCGCTCACGCACGCCGCAGCATACGGAATTCTCAAGGCCGCTTGGTGATAGATAACGGCGCCGCGGCATGACGATGCATGTGGTGCAAAAGGGGAAGGAGGGAAGAATTTACCCTTTTAATCCGGCCATCCACGTATGGCATGCCTTACGTTAGTGGCGGCCACGTTATGTGCGCATAACGCTAGTTGCCTGGCAGGGCAACCAGCCAGCCCCAAACCTGGCGCGTGTTGTTGTCCGGTTTGCATTCGTAACACTATTATACTGCCTGATTTAATATGATGCCCGCGTCCTACCTTAATGATGTTTACTTACTCATTAAGGCTTTACAACAATGCCGGATCTCAGTTCAGAATAAAAAATAATAATATTGACTTTAAAAACCAATGTAATAATAATTATATAGAACAATTTACAGTGCTTTGTACTCAGTCCGGCTAAGATTTCTCAAGTTCATTGATAATGTCTGCTAATAAATGTAAGTTTTTCTTGGCCCGCTGATTTGTACAACAAAAAAGAGAGGAATCTCTGCTGTCCTATAATAAGCTATAATTTCACCTAAGAGCTAACCTAAATTTATACTCAAAACTACCACTTACTTTACAACTGCAATTTAAACTAACTACAGTTCCTAACACTAATTTTATTTCAAATAATCTTAATTCTAATTAATTTTTATATGTTCTTTATTAATAAATTGTAATTTATTTTTAATTAGGGCTATCTAAATTACACGAAAATGTTATTATTTATAATGTGTGAAGAACTGGGTTCGTAAGTGATAGCCCAATTATGTTTTATTACACAGTTTTATTGATTACTAACATTTACATTAATAATAAATAATGTAACTTTAAAAAATGCCTAGTCACCAAATAATCGCACTTAAAATTGTTTATTCCAAAGTCACCCAGTCAAGTTCTTACAGACCGCACTCCTCACTGGGCCGCTCCCCTCGCGGAAATCACACGTCACAATCCGCTGAACTCTGTCACCAAAAACCTGTCACCGAGCTCACCACGGAACTCTGTCATCAAACACCGTAGTCGAACATTTCGCCACATTCTTGGGACCCTCGCCGCTCCCAAGAACTCCGTCACCGAAAAATTGTCGCAGAGGCCAACGTCCTTGCTTAAATAGTCTCTAGCGCCTTCTATAACTTACGAGTGCAGCTGGGGCCATTCGCGTCAACCCATGCCGACCCGACGCCCAAAGCATCGTGAATAGCGTCGTCACTCACGCACGCCGCAGCATGCGGAATTCTCAAGGCCGCTTGTGTGATAGATAACGGCGCTGAGGCATGACGATTCATGCGGTGCAAAAGGGGAAGGAGGGGAATTTACCCTTTTAATCTGGCCATCCACGTATGGAATGCCTTACGTTAGTGGCGGCCACGTTATGTGCGCATAACGCTAGTTGCCTGGCAGGGCAACCAGCCAGCTCTAAACCTGGCGCGTGTTGTTGTCCGGTTTGCATTCGTAACACTATTATACTGCCTGATTTAATATGATGCAGTTCATTCATTTGAGTAAACCATGTTTGACTCCCGCAACACTGTTTTACCTGCGCACGGGATGACGCAAGTCCCAATTTTCTACGCATTTTAAGTTACGCCTTGTCTCCAAAACTGAAAAATTACCCTGGCGGAAACTTTCCTCGTAATTAAATGTGACCACTTTTTTTCGTTTAACCAAGCTGCGGAAATTTCGGCACACACTCTCCTAGAAATGAACTGGGTAGTTGCGCAAATTTACGAATTACTATTTCTTAATGTAACTGACAATGTTCTATGCGACTTACCATTGCAATTTCTGGGTTTTTCTTCGGTGTGAAAATAAAGTTTATCTAAACTACCATACGAAACAACAGATCTAGTTTAATATCAGTGAGCATTTCCAAACGTAAAATATGCATACGTAAACGTTCAGCATTAAAACGGAGCAGTTCAAATGCAGTTCACCAAGCTGAACCTTTGAACTTTCCTGAGAGAAAAAAAAAAGTTTTATATCTTACTCGGCGCAACTTTACTTGACTGGTATTTTTTTTTTTTTTGGTTGCTTTCACAGAACTGCCATATTTAAATATCAAATCTGGCATATACTGTAACCACCGAGGTTTTTATCTTGTGAGTGGTCTGACTTCTGCGGAAGAAGATGGCTGCCACTGGTGTCGGAGCTTTTACCAGGACTAGTATCCAAGGTAGAATATCACATGATCATGGAAAAGGTGCATGAATCCGAACATATAGCCACCCCGCACCAACGCAACTGACTAACTGACTACCTCCTTGAGGCACCAAGGGTGTTTACTAAAGTATGCTATGCCAGGGAGTCCCCGTGCCTCGACATATTCAGATGCTAGAAAATGATATCTGGTGAGCTGGAGGCAACGGTAGATGATTCGGAAACTTCACTTTGGCGTCAGCACTGGCATGTCCCTAGGCCATGGACCCCAAAGGCCTCGGGTCAATATGAATATCCAAAGGCATAATGACAAAGGTCGGACCTCGACGGGGCTTCTGCCCTGGAAATAGACCACTACCGTTCCATAAAAACTGTTATCTCAGGGTTGTCGGAGTCGGTGGGATATCTGAGGGGCTGGTCTCATGGGCTCCAGTTACCGAGGTTACCCTGTGGTCCAGACATGGGCAGTTACCCCGTTAGCTTACAGGGTAACAGGCCGGAGACGCCCCAAAGTGCCATGAAAAATTCGGCAATCGATTCTGGGAGAACTCCCATCGAGGTTTCCTCATGGCGCCCAGACTGTGTGGTGTGTTATCGTACTCTTGTATGTGATCGCTCCAAGCTTCACGAGCAAATATTAGGAGTCCCTACTCCGAAACGGAAGGAAGCGTGAGCAGCGTTATTTTCCGGTACTAGCCTGGATATTAATATAACTTGGATAGGATTTCTATCGAATCACGGGATATTTGGGTTTTCTGAGGAGTCCCAGAGATGTGAAAGGTTCGGATAGGCAACTTCATTGCTCGCTGGAGGTGGCTTTGGCAATGATTCTCTGTTGGTTTCTGAATGGTTTTATGGTTTGAGGTGGTTGAAATTGGTTCCCTCAGCATTAAGTCATAGCCCTTCCCCAACACCTCTGAATCGCGCTTAAGTGGCGTATCCGGTCGGTGCCCCCCCTTCTGGGGAGTAAATATCGGCCCTCGCGGATTTCATCTTGGCGTGTGATAAATCAAACAAAATCTATTATTTAAAAGGTGTCGATGTTATTTATTCTTTCAGGAACCAGCTACGGTTTCGGTTTATGTAAGTGCCGTCGTCATGCCCGTTACGCTTGCACGCAGCGCCGTGCAGCCTAATGACCACCTTGCTCGCGTCCCGGTAACTTTTCCTCCGCGTCCCGGAATTATACTATTCTTCCTCGAAGCCTCGTCGACAGCAGCGTTCCGCACGCCGGTTACGTGAAGCAATCTAAATCCACGCGCTAGTCGATGAAAATACTTTACTCGTCCCTGGTAGGAAAACTAGTGTGTCTTTTTTAAAATGTTTACCTTTTCAAATTTATATTTTTTACGAAATCATAAACCTGCCTTTTTTAAACCGAAAAGTCAAAGCTAAAAAAAAATATTAACAAATAAATGCATTAACATTGAATATTTAAAATTCGGCAACAAAAAAAGCAGGGTTGCCAACCTTTGTAAAAATAAGCAGTTAGCTAGAAACGGGCTAAAGCACCTCATTCCCTTTCGGATTTTAATCCAGTATTTCATTCATATTTTGTTTTCCATCATTTTTCCATGGTATTTTTTTGTTAAATATATGCGAATTAAAAGGCTCTTTAAAAACTGTTGAAACAAAAATAGTGTCTTTGGTTAATTTTTCTTCCCTGTTACATTAGTTACATGCTTTTTTGGTTAAAGAGTTAATTTTTAAATTTTGAATTTATTTATTTACTATGTAGAGGTGAGGCAATGGTGTACCTACGAGGAGGGACATGCATACAGAGCAGTGACAGTTTTCTGCTTGTAGACTTCTGAAGAGAAGCGCACGTACATTAGCTAGTTTATAAATAAATGTAAATTATTTAAGTCTGTTCTGCGATGTATGAAATCGCATTTTTGATGTGACAGGTACATGGCCACGGGGAACCACATCGGCAAAGTGCTCATTCGGGTGTCGAGCGAAATCAAACCCACAAGAGGACTTGCACAACCCCGACTGGCTTTTAGCCCTGAGGAGTACATCATCGTCACAGGTGCGAATGATATTTACGTATAGGTGTATGAAAAAATATTTAGCTAAAATATTTTACTTTAAGATTACCGTCACAATGCCGGTTCCGTTCTATTAGCAAATAGAATTCAATCATGCAAATGCATCTCTCCAGCGCAAGTCCTACACTGTTAAAAATTATCCCCATAAATTTACGAAGAACGCTAATTAAAATTTTTCCAGGGATCTTTGTCAATTTACGGGCACTAAGTTTCCTTACTGTCAGTATGAATCCACAAAAAAAAATAACATATTCAAAAACCTAAAAAGACTACTGATAAAAAACTATAATTTATTTCATGTGTGTGTTTATTCTGCTCTTTAAACTGAAAAACATAAACTGCAAAGTCAAAATACGGCGCATTTTCTACTAGGATTCAACCCTCTTAAATAATAAAGTACTCTCGGTTTATCTGAGGTTATTTCTTTATTGAAAAGGTTTTAAATTTATACTTATGATTCTAAATTTGAATTTTAAATATTAAAAAAAAAGGAAATGTATATGCTTTACATTTTTTTACACACCTTGATGTAATGGTATGAGTAATTATATGTGCATGTTTTTAGGTACATTTAAAAGAATACTACCTTTAGTAGCCGTTATCATATGTGACTTTCAAAAAATCTATATACAGTTTATCGTTTCATGGTCCATAGACCCCAAAATCATTGCCAACTCAAAAGTTTATGTATAAACCTAAATCTCGTGGACACAATACCTATCGCAATTTTACAAAAATTACTTCGAATCTAATACATAAAATCTAATAGCAAAAATCTTGGTTGAGTTTGTTAATGTACAACATCCGACCAAAGGGGTATAAATGAAGGACTTTTTAAGAACCGAAAAATCGCAGTAATTCCCATAATATGGTAAATATTACATTATTTGAACGTATTATAATCATATAAATTTTTTCTAAAACTTTTGTCAGAAACATTTTTGATATGATGAAATATTGATGCATGGGGTTGAGAAAATAAAGGGAAATAATATTAATAAATCATAGTAATCGTACCATGTAAACTGTTAAAAATTTCCTGCTTTATGGAAAATCAAAAATTTTATCTACTTTTTTTCGTCCAAAATAATGACTTACCATTAATGCAATTGTTAGAATAAACAACGTTGGAGGACAAAACAAATCATAACTCCCTTCGTAAGCATAACATCGAATTCATTCGGATATATTGTAAATTTATAATTTTTATCTAAAAATTTGGTCTGAAACAATTTTTGTTTAGACGAACCATTGCTGCAAGGAGTTTAAAAAAGAAGGGTAGAAGTAAAAAAAATAATCATAACTCCCTTAGTAGGTACACTTTCAAATCCGTTCAAATTATTTGTAAATCTTTTAATTTTTATCTGAAACCTTTTTCCAAAACATTTTTTGATAAGACCAACTATAGTTTCATGGGCCAAAAAATAAAGAGGGAGAATATTTAAAAATCATAATTAACTTACCATATACACTGTTAAATTCATTCTGTTATATGGAAATTCAATTTTTTTTTTTTTTACTTTTTTAGCCTGAAATAATTTTTTATGCTATAAACTATTACAGCAAGGGGTAGAACGAACCAGTGTTGGAGGACGAAATAATTAACTCCCTTTGTAGGCACAACATCGATTTAATTGAATATTTTGTAAATAATATAAATGTTATTAAAAACTTTTGTCTGAAACTATTTTTGATTATACGAAAACTTGCTGCAAGATGTTAAAATAAACTGAGGAATGAATTATAAAAAATCATTATTATCTTAGTAGGAACAATATAAAATCCGTTCAATTTGTTTGTAAATCTTAAAATTTTTCCTAAAACATTTGTCTGAAACATTTTTTGATAATACATACTATTACTGCATGGAGTGGAAAAAACAATAGTAGCAAGACAAAAGTCATTACGTTTTTTAATAGCTATACTTTTATATAATAATTTATTGTAAAACACCTAAACACTATTTAAAACCTTTGGCTGAATCCATCTTTGATGAAACGATCTATTTCCGTCAAATAGGTGTTGAAATTTAGAAAA
The DNA here is from genome assembly GCF_032445375.1 of Bacillus rossius redtenbacheri. Lineage (NCBI taxonomy): Eukaryota > Metazoa > Arthropoda > Insecta > Phasmatodea > Bacillidae > Bacillus > Bacillus rossius. The sequence continues at coordinate 23,964,129 of NC_086336.1, read as the reverse complement.
AATTTAAACTTTCTTAGTTTGCCAGATTTTATTAATAAACATCTTAATTTACAGTCCAAAAAAAATATATGGAACCAATTACTAGTGCAAGGGATGTAATAAATTAATGATAAAAATAATTGCACCCATAACTTATTAGGCATAATATGAAATTCGTTAAGACATTCAATACTATATGCATTATGTTAAAAAAAAATCAAAATACTTTTGCGGCATAATATATGAGAAAACTTTAAATCGGTCGTTTTTGAATATTGGCAAACAGATAGGATGCTATGCAGGCTACATTAAGTTCTTAAAATGTATCAGGAGTTTATAGAATTTGCCAAAACATTTCCAGAAATAATAGGTACTTCGAAATCTACCTACGCCTGTAAGCTGTGCTAAAATGAATTTTTTTTCAATAATTAAAGTTGTTTTAAACTTGCAGGTTAATGTCAGTGTTAATTGTCTAATGTGTTGCACATAAATTAAAACAAAAGTTTCAGAGCGTAGGTATACAAGCATACATACGAGTGTACTGGTGAGTGAAGTATAGTAAGTATGGTAGTACGCAAGTATGAAAGTGTAATTCAAACAAACCATTGAGTGCTAATGCAACCGCTATCTGTATTTTCGGCAGATAATTTAATAGTTTATGAATTTCTCAATGAATGTCCAAATTGTAACAAATATGAAGTATAAACCTTAGCTTGTTTCTCTATTTTATCGGTTCGGAGCGTCACCCTCGTCTTCGTTGCGCCCCGATGTCGATATCGCCTCAACATACTGTACCAGCTGTAAAAAAGTATAAACAGGTTTCCCAAAGACAGGGAAAAATGTGAAAACTGGAAATATTCAAGTAATTGAAAATAAGTCTTCAGAAACCTGGGAAAAAACCGAGGAAAATCGACTTTTTGTAGTTACAAAAATAGTATCAATGTTATGTATTTTGGCAATATATTTATGCGTCGTTTATTGTTTTTTTCTTAGTCCTTGTACTATAAATTAAATTTTTTAGCCTATCAATTCCATGTTACGTAGTGTTAAAGGAAATATAAACAGTTTAAACACTTTATTGTGCAAGAAAACATTTAATAATACAGGCCAACAATAGTTTTAGTGCCGGAGTATTTGGAGCTAATATAATATGAATTTGGTGCCCTGAATTCAAATTTGGCAATATTTTTTTTTGCCTAGGTGGTTCAATTTATAAGATATAAGTTTTTAGTGAAATGTACGTTTAACGTTATATTAACGTAATACATGAGTCAAATCTAAAAATTAAACATGAAATTCTTATTATTAAATTACACAAATTTTATTATGTTATACAAATATAATTATTTTATACAAGTATTATTTAAATAAACAGATATTATAAGTATATAATAATTATATATATACAAATATAATACCAAGTCTTCGATGAAAACAAATAGTAGCACCACAAGTCGGAATCTTCTTTTTACGGAACATACTGAATATATCTTAAACTCCAGCAATAATCTGCCATCATGTGCGTATACCATCTTCCTTGATAGCGGTCTTCCATAATTTTAATATCTTAATGAAATCTTTCACCTTGCTCCTCACTGCTGTCTCCTAAATTTTCAGGAAAAAGGTCCAGGTGGCTGTGTAAAGAATGCACTTTAATACTCATGTTGCACCCAATTGATTTGAAATTAAATCATATCGTTTAACAGTTCAACATGGTTTTTTACTTTTCGTTGGCCTATAAAATTTCCGACAGATGCAACAAATTAAGTACAGTATTTTTGCTCAGTCTCATCATGAAACTTACGCAGGCATTGTCTTTTAATGAATTGTCCTAATTCTGGGCTATTAAATATTCCTTCTTTAATTTTCTTCTTACTCAAGAGCTACGTTCCCCCCCCCCCTCCTTTATAAACATAAAGCATGATCCTTCCTTATCAAGAGCCTTTATAAATTGCTTCATAAATCCCACCTTGATATGCAGTGGAGGAAATATGATTCTCTCTCGTTCAAGTAAGGGTTCGTTAATAACTTTTTTACTCCAACCACAATGTCTTCCCTCTTAGGCCACTCTTGTCCAACCCAGTGGTGTGTTTCATCTCAACTATCCCAGAGGCACAAGAAACAAGGATACTTGGTGTGGTCTCTATGCTGTTGGAGGAGAAAGTTACCCATTTTAAAGTCCTCACAAATCACCCATTGATTTTCTCCAAGGCCAAAGCTATGGTGCTATAAGTTACTTTCATTGTCGTTGAGTGAGCAATTGGTAGTAAACCATATTTGTTCCCATTGCGTGGAAGAACACATTTCAAGTTTCTCTCTGAGCTATCAATAAATAGGAGCCAATCATCTAGAAAATATTCAGGAAGAATATCCTAGTGTCGAAGTGGGGATTCCCATTCTGGGGTATCCCTGTGACGAAGTGGCTTGAGTCAAGAAGGCGTTTTTACTTCTTTTTTCACACTTTTTTTTAAGAAAGAAAGGCTGATAAAAATAACTGATTTAATATTTAAATTCAGCACCACCCAAATATAAAAAAATAATTTCCAAAATCCTATGCACCAGAGTTTTTTTTCTTGTAGACATGTGTAATCAATTATGTAGCCTATGTAAGTTTGTTTAAGTGTGTTTTAATACAAATTTGTACTTTAATACATCTGCAAAATAGCAAAATACACTGATAAGACAGGAAAAAAAGTTGGATTAGAAGAGAAAACAGGGAAGAGATGGTTGATAGGGCACAGAAAATAAGGGGCAAATGTTGGATGGGACCAAGAAAACAAGGAGAAATGTTTGATTGGACAGAGAAATCAGTAGAGGGGGTAAAGTTGGATGGGACGGATTAAACAAGGGGATAATGTTGGATGGGACCGAGAAAACAAGGGGCAAATGTTGGATGGGATCGAGAAAACAATAAGTTATATTTGATCCGACAGAGAAAACCGGGTGAAATGTTCTATGGAACAGATAAAACAGGGCAGAAATGTTGTAAGGGACAGAGTTCTCAGGGTGTGTGTGTGGACGGCTGCGCAGGCGGGCTGGGTGGCCTGGGGCAGGAGCTGTGCGGCCTGCTGGTGGAGCGCGGTGCGCGCCACCTGGTGCTGTCTTCAAGGCAAAGGCCCGCCTCGGCCCTCCAAGCGCTTCGGCTGAGGCGCTGGCGGGAGGCGGGCGTCGAGGTGCTGGTGATACCCGCAGAGGAGGACGCCGAGACGCTGGTGCGCCGTTGCCGCGGGCCCGTGGTCGCCGTCTTCCATCTCGCCGCGGTGCGTGTACATCTGTGCCATGCTTTCACAGCCCCTTGCTTACATCAACGAGTTATTGCAGTTCCACTGCGCTGAAATTTTGGGATTGGGCACTCTGCAATTAAGTTGATTGTCACTTGAGGTTTCGGAGCTGTTACCGGCACTACTTATCCGCGACAAGATTCAACAGGTTCACGGAATGGGTGCCAGGATGCGAATACATAGTCTCTCCGCACCAAATGGCAATCGTCTGCCTCCATGTGGGCACCGCTGTAGGGGGCGAATGGTGGTGACTAAGCTTGGATGGGTAGTCTCAGCCTCTGATCATATTCTCGCCTTAACTTAAATGGACTATGCCTGATGTAACCCTGCCGCAGTGCATCCTCTATTGCATGTATGGGACAAGAAATGATGAATAGGCTGAATCGGTCAACAGTAGATGCGATTAAAAACTTTCTGGGGGGTTCGACTGCCAAGCCCTGGTGTCTTGTTCCCAAGGGCTTCTCCTAGTGAACGAAGATTATGTCTATGGTAATGGTAAGGACCAAGAATGGCACCGGCGTGTACGGGGGCACCCAGGCTTACAAAAGAGCTGTAAACTGTTCAACTATATGTGATACGTTCATCATAGTTCAATGGTAGGGGGGATACCAAGGCTACCCCAAAGCTCTCCAGCCCACGCAAGACCTAAGCGTCATGTCTAGCTAGGGCTACCACGATCGCCACCGGAGGGGTCCAGCCATGTGTGGGCTCAATCAGCTGTAAACCTGTCGGGCCGATTTACGGCAGGTCGGAGGATAGTCCGAGGAGACAAGGTCATCCAGTTGAGTGACTCTGAATAGTGGCGGTCGATTAGCTACCTCAGGGAACTTTCTCATGCCGCATAGACACCAGGTTGGTAGTAGTAGGTGAATAATCCATGAAAGAGAAAGGTTTCCCGTTGAGGTTTCCTCTGGGCCCCGGATTCTGATTGTGTAGGACTCGTACTTGGTGGTGGTACTCCGATCGAATGGAGCCGACTCCAAGGGTTCTCTTGCCGAATGCGGATTAGACGCACTGAGTGGCAATACAACTCTGGTTACTAGCCGGGACAGCTAGGAGAGTTTGGATAGTACTCCACCGGACCACGGATTCACTGGGTGATTGAGGGGTCCCACTGTGATGTGGTAGAATAGGGTAGGCGTCAGAAATACTGATAACGTCTTATAACATAGAACGCAGCCAATTGTCTGGTGAGGCGGGGAGCGAATATGGTGGCTAAGCTGAGATGGGTAGCCTCAGCCTCTGGTCGTAGCTGGATCTCTAACACCTCCCTTGTTGCGCGTATACGGCGTATCCGTATCCACGCCCGTGGGGAAACGGGCGGAAAAGGCTTACGTTTAAGAGAGCAGGGTTAACAAAGAAAAACCATGGGTCAAACCCTGTGTAATTTTGTACTTGCACTGAAATTTATATGTGCAATGCTTTTACACAAAATATATATTTACATACTAATAATGACTGACAATTCAAGTTAGCTCGCTGATAATCATGTACTGAAGTTGTCAAAAAAACCTAATCATATAAATTATAGTTATGGACAAAACATTTATTGAAAATCGGTCTATCTCCTCATCCTTATATGGCTGACACCAAAACACTTATATGAACAACATGCGCGCATAATCTGCGCACTAAACGCAAATTTACCAACACCCTCAAAATTTGATGTATTATTTCCTCTTATAACTATAGAAAAACTCTTGGTGAAATGTCAGGGTAGTATATATTGTATTACTTTGCAGTGTTTAAAATTTTAAAAATACAAAATTATGTAGTATTATACCACATTCTCACAATATAGGCCTAATGTTATATTTTTGTATCAAAGGCACGTGTCAGCCGCAATGATATTCTTAAAAAAAAGGGAGTGCCATTGTTTACATTGAGTAATTACCTACGACACTTCTTATCCACCAAATCGTTTTTGATGATGGTTTTGTTTTTATATGATACTAGCTGCCCGACCCGGCTTCGCACGGCTATACTAATGGAAAAAAATTAAGCCACATCTCCCATTTACAGTAATGGTCAATAAAAAAAATTCAGTGAAAATTTATTACAATGCTGTATAATGTACCGGAGAGATAATGAATAGCACCGATGGTTTCCCGACTCGTGCACGCAACGTACAACTGATGTACCCGTACTTCGCTACGGCAGTCTACAGGCAGATCACTCTTGCACCGCTCCTTATTCATGCCCCTCCTTGTGGGTACGCCACTGCCGCGCGATGCCCGTTGCTATGGAGACGCATAAGGCATGAACAATGCAAAATCCTGTTCTCATGCAGACAAAGTACCCACTGGTGCCTGGTTTTAACCACCAATGGGATCTAATTTTCGGAAAATGTCATCCTGCGTAACATAAGGAACATTACTGTTAAGTTTCAACTCTGTAAAATATATATACTTGAAAAAAGGGCAATTTTTTATATTTAAAGTACCCGCAATATTTCAACGGTGATGAGGACTGCACTAACAATGAAATAGTCGTTGCCATAGAGAATAATGAAGCACCAACAAAGCAACAGCCGTTGCCATGGTGATTTCCTACCAAAAACTGGAAATTTTGATATATTACGCCCCCGAAACTCCCCTTGGGATCGGATTTCTGCAGAATCTGTTCTTAGTGAGCGTCTACATCACAAAATGAGTATCTATACTAAATTTCAAGTCAATCGGGTGTATAGTTTTAGAGATCTCGTGATGAGTCACAGTGAGTGGTATTTAGCTTATATATACACACACGCACGCACGCACCCACGCACCCACGCACGCGCGCACGCACACACGCACGCACGCACGCACCCACGCACCCAGGCACTCACGCACCCACGCACTTATGCACCCACGCACGCATGTACGCACTCACTCTCGCACGCACGCACACACACACAGATACAGAGACACACAGACCCACAGACACACAGACACACACATACACAGACACACACACAGCCACAGACACAGACACACAGACACACACAGAAACACACAAACACACACAGGCACACACAAACACACACAGACACACACACACACAGACACACAGCCAGACACACACAGACACAGTCTCACACACAGACACATACACACACAGATACAGTCACACACACATACACAGACACACACAGACACAGACACACACATACACACACACCAGAATTGTAACGGGAGAGGAATATTATTGATGGTCCGAAAAATGAAAATTAATTAATAATAATTAAAATAAATCTAGTAAAAAAAAATAACACAGAGAGAGAAAAAAAACAATAGTTTAGGCTTGAAATTTAAAGTGATAAAAAGTATTTAAATATTAATTGAACTCTTATGAGGGTACTGATTGCTTCGTTGTTAATATCACACTTGTATGGGAAAGTTAAGAATGATAAGGCATCTAGTTCGTGGCAACAAATAGGCAATAGGAAATAAACTTCTAGCGCCTGCGGCATTGCCAACACACACTTCTTACGTGTACTGCATGTTGTATCTAACCCCTGCAAAGCATTTGATTCTAAATTGGACTTTTAGTAAGGATCCCTAATGTAATTGATAATATAATATAGCCTATAGCCTTACTCGATAAATGCACTATCCAACACTGAAATAAATTTTTCAAATCGGACCAGTGGTTCCTGAGATTAGCGCATTCAAACATACAAACAAACAAACAAACAAACAAATACTTCAGCTTTATAATATTAGTATAGATGGTATTACATTAAAAGATCACTCATAGGGTCCTACTACGACGAAAATTCGAAAATCTTAGTGAACCATTTGATTACCGTGGAGATTATTGAAAACTTGGGACCTAACCAACATCGTTAACGCCGCCATGAGCAGCAGACGAGAATAGGGCAACACCTAAATTGTTATTTTATTCCATAAAAGATTAAAGTAGTATTTAAATTTGAGTTTGAGCCCAGGTTCATGGTTGTGGAGCCGTGGTTCCTGTCAACTTCTTCATTTATGACAACATGGCAGCTCTTTTGGTGGTGAAATTTAATCAAAATTCCTCAAAAACTATTAAAAAATCCTCAAACTAAATAAATAAAAAATTCGATTTCCAGTAAAAAATTTCCTTTCGGTGAAAATATTTCCTTTTTTCCCTCAAAAAACCCAAGTGGTCATAGCTCCAAAAAAATGCTTAAATCCTAAAAACAAAAAAATTAAAACAATTAAAATCTTGTCTCTGAGGCAACCTTTGCCATTACTAAAATATGACACGCAAGTTCCTTTTGACTTAAAACGAACAAAAAATTAAATTATATTTAGTAAATTTTCAAGAACAATCAATAAAAAATTACGTCATTGTTTGCTCATTGTTTGATTCCCGCTGGATGCACTTGTAAAAAAAAACATAAACTTCCTCCACAATATTTACCAGGCAATAATTACCCACCACTTCTACTAAATCATATAATATTCCGTCTGTGTGGTGTCACGTCAGCGATCTTAAACACCATTTTTATTTCGTAACGAACATGCAAACTATTTGGCAAAAGTTCAAAAATCATAAAAAATACATGTTAATCTACTAATCTTTTCCATCAATTACTGTCCTTGGTTCAATCCTTGGTTCAATCCTTGGTCGCTAAATGATTAACTGTAGTAAAAAAAACATTATATAAATTAATCATTCTTTCCATCACAGTCCTGAATGAATAAATATGCTTTTGCCATTAAACCATGTGCTGAGGACCTTTAAAGTTTCACAATGATATTAGAAATGAACAGAAACAAGGTGTGATTCCGTCTGAATATAATAACTCCATACTGAGGAAACTTATAACAGATATTAAAAAAATATAAACATACAATATCAATTACGTACTTAAAAAGATCTCAGATATATTCAGAAAGAAGAAAAAATATGGGCCGGCCAGAAATTAAATTATAAAAGGTTTCATTAAAAAAATTATATAAACCAATAAAAACAATACAAATATGTTTAAACCATCCCAGTATTTTTAAAGTCCAGAAATGATGTTTATCTGATGAACTTCGTCTGACGGTGTAATTTAAGAAAGTTCAGAAAAAGGTTAATAGATACAGAAGCACCAGAGGTCGGGGCTTCGTTTCCCGGATATCAATCGGGAACCTGATGCCAGGGTGTAAAGCTTGTCTAGCTTCGGAACATTGGGATAGTTGGCCAGAACCTGGCATGGACTGGGGTTTACGTGAATAAGCAGTTTAGGTAAGCATGGTAAATGGTATCAGGTACACAGACATTTAATTCAAACATTAAATCATAACATTAGGTTGCTGATGAAGTTACGTTAATACAATTTAAGCAAGGCTAAATACAAAAACCAAAAACAATGATTATAGACAAAACGGGCTTCGAAGGTAAGCCGGCTACACTGTAAACGATCCCATTATACAACGCACATTTAACGCGTAGCAAAGGCAGTGGCAAGTATGCAGTTAAATCCAAACATTTTTACATTCTTCAAACTGCTGCAAGGTGCAGTTACAATTAAAAAATAACATATGTTATATTCGTTACGTTGTACAAAACTACTGCGAAGTGCAGTTACGATTAAGGAAATACTTTACATAATTACGTTTGTCATAACTACTGCAAAGTGCAATTACAAATACAGAAGGAATTTACATTAAAGAGAATTAATCAAATACTTGCCACGACGTCTCAGGGGGAGACAGTTACCAATAAAAACCAAGTTGACAGTGAAGTTACATTAATGCATTAATTCAAACTAAACAATTTTCAAGGTGGCGGCCGAAAAGGAATTTAGACAAACCAATTTAAGAATAAATGACTCTACATTAAGGTAAGGGCCACCGCCTCACACACAACTCAAACCAACTTACATTTTCCCCTGAGGTCGCACACCCACGTAGTTCAAAACTGAACCTAACCGACTACATGCTCGTAGATTACAACAGTTGACAACTGAGTCTGACTAAAATCAAGAAAGAAAGAGGCTCCTGACCAATTTGCAGCTTCTTTTATAACATCGCGCCGCAGCGCGCGCATGCGCCAATCAAGGAGGGAGGGAATGAACAAGTAGACATAGAACAACCACTGAGAAGGGGGGGGGGAAGGATGGTGAAGGAGGAGGGGAGCGGAGTGCCGGAGGCCGATGCGGCGCGCACAGTTCAAACCGCTACAACTCCCCTGCCCTTAAACCACGGTACCCGCCGCCCTCTCCATCTTGAAGACAAAGTCACTGTTCAATTTCATGACGATCACAATTTTAACTGTCAGTCTAAACTTATTAACATACAAGGTTTACACGCCGTATATAATGGCCAAGGATTCTTGAAGGATTACAAAGGTCAAATACAAAGACCAAAGGGAGCATCTTCAGCGCTGAAGACTTTTCTTGATCTTGAGGTACGTCCCAGGAAAGTTCATTTTTGAAATAAATTGTAGCAACGAGCTACAAAGCTCGTACGTTGACAGACAGACGCAATTCCGGACGTAACTGCCGCAGGCGTCCCCACAGCAGCTGACGCCGATGGCGCCTGGCAGGGTCGACTTTTCACCTCGCTCCCCTGTCGAGCGGGTTGCATGCTCACAGGAAACGAGGGCTTCCAGATGCCATTGCGTGCATCGTGCAGGCTCGCATGCGGCATGCATCACAGCTCGAGACTGGTGGAATGGAATCTCACGCCAGCACGCCGGCACGCCAGCACGTCAAAGCAGCCGGCCGCTCGCTCACCCAGGGACGGCATCCATCAACCGCAGCGACTCAAGTAGGCATCTCAGGGCGAGCCAGGGAAGAGCCGCACAGCAGCATGCTGATGCAGAACTCCGAATGACGGAGTCGCATGGACGCATCCACGGACTCAGACAGCGAAAGAGGCGGGCTGTCTCGTAGACGCATCGAATAGCGGGCGGGCACCAGTGACCACGACGGAGCGGGCAGTCGGATGAGCCTCAGGTCCGTAGCTGCGCAGATCCTCTTGAGGGCACGGCATCCGCGACGAGGAAGGAGGAGGGGAGGAACGATAACCAAACCAAACTGAAAAAAAAGGAACACAAAACCTGACGCGCACGCCAAAAAAACAGCAAACCCTCTAATTAAGTATTTAACCTTTTTAATTGCCAGACATGAGCCTTTCTAATTTTTTTAGAACCAGACGTACTGTGCATCAACACAGTATTTTCACTAAGAAATATATTTATCACATAAGGTCCCACATATGGGGGAATTAATTTAACATTAATCTTTTCAGCTAAATTAGGTAGCACAAAATTCTTTACTAGGACCAACTGTCCAACAGAAAAATCATGAGGGCTCCGGGAGGCGTTATATGAACTAGCCACTGCTTGACGAGCCTTCGTGAGATTGCAAGCCACACTATCCAGCACGGCCTCCAGTGACTCGTCATCCGAGGCAGCCTCCAGGGGTGGCAGTCCCCACAGGTTAAGGAGAGGGTGGGTAAGCTACCTTCCTAGAAACGGAATTGAAGGAGGGAATCGAGTAGCGGAATGCACAGCTGAATTAAGCCCTACGTTGATAAAATCCAGGTCGCTGTCCCATAGCGACTGATCATCCCTGTAAAAAGCAGTAAGAATGCTTTTAAGCACTTTATTGACTCGCTCGGATTGGTTTCCCTGGGGACAGTAAGGACTACTGTAAATAGGCTTAATGGCCCATTGAAAACACATGTCTTTGAACAGTACAGAGCGGAAGTAACGTGCGTTATCACACGTGATCATGGCAGGAGCACCAAAAAATTTCCACACCTGATCACGTAAGGCATTAACAATGCTATTTGCTTGCATGTTCTTTAAGGGGATTAGCAACACAAATTTCGAAAAAAAAAATGTCTAGAATAACCAAAATACAATTGTTACCTTTTTTAGAACGTGTTAGGGGACCAAAAATGTTAATGTGAAGCACATGCCAGGGGGCAACAGGAGCATCAGCACAATACAAGCCGACTTTGGCACACTGCGGCGGTTTCGAGACTTGACAATCTCGACAAGTTAGCACGTGTTTTTGTACATCAGCTCGCAATTCAGGCCAAGCTAAATGTGCACTAATTTGACGGAACGTTTTGTCGATGCCCAAATGTGCACCCAATAAGGAATCGTGAAAATATTTCAGAACCATAGGGCGGAGGGATGCAGGAACTACAGCCTTCCTTTGCCTACCAGTTGTCCCGGTATAGTAAACAACACCCTGTTCCTCAACATATGGCACAGATTTACCGGCACTCAAATCCTTCCGGATTTGAACACACAAAGGATCCTCCTGTTGACATTGATGAATACTAAGAAAAGATTCCGGAAATACTTTGCAAACAGCTGCACAAATCGGCTGTGTTTCATCCGCAGACGAAACATGAGTCGCAAACTCATCAGGCGAAAACATTCGCGAAAGCGCATCTGCCACAACGTTGTCAATACCCTTAATATTATGCAGTTTGAATTTGAAGCGGGATAGTCTTAACACCCAGCGCCCTAGTTTACGAGCTGGTTCGGATGGTTAAACAGCCAACTGAGCGCTTGATTGTCCATAAATAGATCGAACTCGTGACAATCGAGATATGACGCGAATTTCTCGACGCCAAACAGACATACTAAAGCTTCCTTCTCATAGGTACCCAGACGTCGTTCCCCATCAGTAAGTGTTCTACTGGCATAGGCAATAGGGCGCAACATATCGTTTTCAATATGCCCCAATACAGCACCTACCACGATGCTTGACGCATCTAACTGGAGGGCGAACCTGCGTTGAAAATCAGTTAAAACCAAGACAGGGGGAGAAGAGATCAAGGCCTTAAGACTGTCAAAGGCCTTCCGTTGAGCGTCGCCCCACTCAAAAACAACATTCATTTTACGTAAGTTATTAAGTGGATCACATACTGCGGCGTAATCGGGGATGAAACGAGAATAATATCCCGTCATGCCGAGAAATCTCTGAACTCCTCTGACATTCCTAGGAGGAGGAAAGTTGACAATGGGGGAAACTTCATCGGGATCTATTATGAGTTTGCCTTGCCAAATAATGTTACCTAAAAATTTTACATAATCTTTTCCCAGATGAAGTTTGTCGCGATTAACTGTCAAGTTAGCGGCTCTGAGACGATCAAACACCTGACACAAATGTTGCTGGTGCCGTTACAGGTTATCACTGTGGACGATAATATCGTCAATGTAATTGAAGACTGATTTAAATTTTAAGTCTCTTAGAATGTGATCTAGCACTCGGCTCATTGCCTGGCTACCAAAAGACACACCCATAGGCACACGATTAAATTGAAATTGCCCCCACGGGGTAAAAAATACAGTATATTTACGACTTTCAGGATGCAACAAACATTGGTGGAAACTAGCATTTAAATCAATGAAGGAAAATATTGCGGCATTCCCTAAATGTTGAATAACGCTCTCTACGGTCGGCAACTCGTAGCTGTCCTCCTTAATTTTGTAATTCTGTTCCTTGTAATTGTGTACCAGCCGGAAATCCCCCGCTTCCTTTTTAGGGACTAAAAAGGAAGGCGAACTGAAATCGGAAACAGACGGAGCAATACCTCCTGCTTCTAGGAGTCGATCGATAATGTTTTTCAACTTTTTCAATTTGGGAGGAGAAATTTTATGTCCTTTAGCCCTAACAGGAGTCGTGTCCTTTAAATTAAATTTATAGGGCATGACGTCACACCTGCCTATCCAGTTGGTTATTAAGTCAGAATACCTGTTCATGACGTCAGCAATGACCGCGTCCCTACTAATGACGTCAGACTTGTCGGCGCACGACATGACGATAGGAGCGGAGTCATGATGAATAAGTTTAATTTACGTGCAGGATGAAAACCGAAAACCAGTTCCTGGTTAGCGACGTCTAACAAACATCGCGTCTTTCCCAGAAAATCTAAACCTAGAATAAGCGGGTTCCAAGAGAAACCCGCGATCTTAATGTGCATTTCAACTTCTACGTCTGACGTAACAATTACGCCGTAGGCGACACAAATTTTCACGTCAGAGCCGGTACATACACGGCTTAACAAATGCGGATGTTTGATGCAACATGCATCGAACAATTCGGAACTAATCAAGGAACGGGTAGCACCGGAATCAATTAAGGTCGGAATATTATTTCCAAACAGACGAAAGTGTACAAAATTATTGTACAAATAATGAGCGGCTTTCTACAAGCGACGACCGTGGCGACCACTCGCACGCCCGGTCAGGACCCGTTTCCTGGACATTGATTTCTGTAATGCCCAGTGCGCTTACAACGAAAACATTTTCGCTGCTCGCGGCTCACAGCGGGCTGCGTGCACTCAGACACCGCATGGCCGTAAGTACAGCAGTTCGCACACCTGGGATGGTTAGAGGACGGGCCGGGCGCATAAGCCGACTCATGACATCTGCCGGCGGCAAAACTCGCCCCGACAGAGGGATCACTTACACTAGCCGCGCACTCAACTTGCCGCGAGCGGGTACGGTGTTGACTAGAGACATAAACTGAACATTAGGAGAATTGAATTTAGAATTAGAATTAGAATTAGAAACAGGAACAAAACTGCCTGGAGTGGGCTTGTAGTGAAAAACCTCGTGATATTTTTTGACAGCTAGCAGTCTATTTTCCACTTCTGCGCTCCACTTACGGAGAACACTATGACTGGAGGGAGGGCTAAGCATGGCGCTATGCTGTAACACTAGCGGAGACACGTTGCTGACAATAGTTTGCGTTAATTCCGCCTCAGGGAGGTTCAACTCCAGTACTTCAGCATAGGCCGCAACTGAAATAATGAATTGCAACAGGGGCTCATCAGGCCTCTGAAACCTGAATACAAGTTCACGTTTACACGTTTCTAGCACACGAGGCGGACAGGCAAACTGTATCACAGACGTCTTGAACTGTGGGAAAGTCTGATTCTGATTTATGACGTCAGTGAGCAGTGGCAAAAATGCCTGCCCACACAGGCTCAGGAGAGCTTTCAAAAACTCCGCCTCACTGACTAACTTTAAACCAGCTAAACGTGCCGCGGCACACAGAAAATCAAAAACCGCACGCGGTTCACAACTATCAAGACGTGGGAGAAGTTTCAAATTAGAAAAAAAAATCTTTTCATTAAATCTGGAATTATTCTCAACTGGATAAGCCGGGTGGGGATTTGCCGAGATGGTACCTCGTCTGACGACTCCCAGGCGCCACGCACGTGCCTGACGAGCAATCCACGAAGGGTCGCCACATTTGCGTCCTCCTCGAAAGGAACGGCTTCCTCCGTCAAAACCTGGATGAGGTCGTCTCTCCGCAAATGGTAAATCCACCCGGTTGCCGGAGTCCCCATGGTTCATGAAAAAAAGAACAGAAACACGTAAGCACTCACAGTCCTGAGCAGAGTTCCGCAGTTGTAAAGCTTGTTTAGCTTCGGAACATTGGGATAGTTGGCCAGAACCTGGCATGGACTGGGGTTTACGTGAATGGAGCAGTTTAGGTTAGCAAGGTAAATGGTATCAGGTACACAGACATTTTATTCAAACATTAAATCATAACATTAGGTTGCTGATGAAGTTACGTTAATACAATTTAAGCAAGGCTAAATACAAAAACCAAAAACAATGATTATAGACAAAACGGGCTTCGAAGGTAAGCTGGCTACACCGTAAACGATCCCATTATACAACGCACATTTAACGCGTAGCAAAGGCAGTGGCAAGTATGGAGTTAAATCCAAACATTTTTACATTCTTCAAACTGCTGCAAGGTGCAGTTACAATTAAAAAATAACAGATGTTATATTCGCTACGTTGTACAAAACTACTGCGAAGTGCAGTTACGATTAAGGAAATACTTTACATAATTACGTTTGTCATAACTACTGCAAAGTGCAGTTACAAATACAGAAGGAATTTACATTAAAGAGAATTAATCAAATACGTGCCACGATGTCTCAGGGGGAGACAGTTACCAATAAAAACCAAGTTGACAGTGAAGTAACATTAATGCATTAATTCAAACTAAACAATTTTCAAGGTGGCGGCCGAAAAGGAATTTAGACAAACCAATTTAAGAATAAATGACTCTACATTAAGGTAAGGGCCACCGCCTCACACACAACACAAACCAACTTACATTTTCCCCTGAGGTCGCACACCCACGTAGTTCAAAACTGAACCTAACGGACTACATGCTCATAGATTACAACAGCTTACAACCGAGTCTGACTAAAATCAAGAAAGAAAGAGGCTCCTGACCAATTTGCAGCTCCTTTTATAACATCGTGCCGCACCGCGCGCATGCGCCAATCAAGGAGGGAGGGGGTGAACAAGTAGACATAGAACAACCACTAGGAGGGGGGTGGGTAAGTAGGGTGAAGGAGGAGGGGAGCGGAGTGCCGGAGGCCGATGCGGCGCGCGCAGTTCAAACCGCTACAAGGGCGCCAGTGTGTTATAGAGGAAGGGTGATGAAAATACCAATTCGGCGTCCGGCTCTCGGACCCTGTCTGGAACAGTCCGATTCAAAACTGATCAGAACTTTTACACATACAGTATATACTGGGCAGAGAATGCCCGCAAAAGTTAAGGGGAGGTTGGGGAAAGTCGCGGATCGTAACTCACCAGACAGGGAAGTTGGCTTCTATTTTCTGATGCGTCGCCAGCCAGGAACTGGAGCCCGCGAATACGCGGCTGAGCATGGACGTTTCCACCATTTCAAAAGAAATTATTTGAAAGAAAACTAACTATTACTTTTTGTACTATGCAGACGGACTAAACTACTTAAAGCAGATTACAGGGATAGCATTCCTTATTTAAGCGACTACATTGTCGGTTGCCGCCGGATGGGAGTCTTGCAGTGCGTTGATCCGCCGATAATCACAAACGATCCGTCTGCAGTCGCGACGCGAAGTGTGCTGCAAAGAACCGCGTCACGTAATTAAAAGTAAAGGTTTAATCAATAGTGGGGGGAGGGACTGGGATGTCCGGAACGAAAGATTCCGAAGTTCCCCGAGTGGGCATCATAAAAAAACTCTGACTTTGATATCTTGAAGTTGGTAGCACTAGCCGACTTTAGCGCTACCTGTTGAGGGTTGTCTGAAATAAAAAAGAATCGACTCGCCCAAGGTGTCTGCTATTACAAGGGGCTAAAGGGGCAGTCAGGTGCAGCACTCTGGCAGCCTACAGGGGAAGGTAGCTGGGAGGTTAGCGAGTTTGCCACGAGATATCGTGGGGGTCAGCTCCATGGGCTCGCCACAAGAGAAGAAGTTACTATGTCCGCCTCTAGATGTTGTGTGCGTTCCATCTTTGCTCACACATTTTTTTTTATGCCAGTCGTCCTTGGAGGCGGTCGCTTCTTCGCGGGGTTTACGACCGGTCACTGCTCTTAGGCAAATTCTTAGAATCCAGATGGGGTGTAGGTGGAGTAAGAGAGGGCAGAATACGCAACGGGGCTGGGAACGGGTCTGCTAGCCGTGACATTCGGGGAGTGAACCTAAGACGTATTCGTGACTGTAAAGGCTATGGTCAGCTCGTCTCTGAGAACTGGTAACAACTCGTCCAGACCTGGTGTATACAGTTTTAGTCATGAAGTGAAGTAATATTACAGACCTGGGACGTGCCTGCAAGCAGCGGAAATGTTAAATGGGCTGCCAACGAAGTCTTAGATTTGCAAAAGATCAGATATGTCTCTGGGAAAGATGCTTCAGTCTACTGGCTCAAAATTTAACTAAGGGGAGTACACAAGCCTAACAAAGAGTAAATCACCCAAAGTAACCAAATTATAAAGAAAGATAAAATTTCCAAAATTAATTTAAAATTATATAAACAATAAAAGAAAAACGTATCGAAATACCAAATTTCCGGCACAACCAGCAACGGTTGTCGTATTCGGTGAACATTATAAATACTAGTGTACAGTACCAACTACAAGCATATATAGGCCAGTCAACAAGAGGCATTAAGCACTTTTTACCAGCAGACCTGAAAACTTGATATAAGGGTAATTCGAGGACGCTGAATCTAATGGTGTTAATTTTTTTTTTTAAATCGGACGTGAAGTTTTTGGAGAAAAGGGTTAAAAAAAAATTTCCCACAGTTTTTCTCAGAATTTTAGGCATTTAAGAGAATAATGTTTTCAATCAGAAGTTGTGGAGAATAAAAAAATACATTTAAAAGGTTCCCAAGTCCATCTTTGTATTTGTAAACATGAGCGAGAAATATTGGAGAGAAAGTATTAAAGCGTAATTGTAAAAGTGGGGCTAGTGTGCGGGCGAGCGTACGTGTGAACTAAACACAAACGAAGGGTCTTCGGCTATTCTCGGGCCTTTCCGTCATGACTAGGGAGTGCGAGTCAGAGACGTAGGAAACTAGTTTGGCGCGATCACATAGAGGAGAAAAGAAAGACAGCTTTCACTAGGCTCATGGCCCTCTACCCCGTCATGAGCAGACGATTAGGTAGCTCTGTTAAAAACAGAATAATAATTTATAACGCGCTAATAAAACCAATAACCACGTACGCAGCGCCGGTGTGGACAACAGCAGCGGAATCTCACTTAATCAAGCTACAGAGAATTCAGAATAAGAGTATTCGTATTGCGACAGGTGCGCCTGTGTATTGCCCCGTCAGGGAAATGCACAGAGAGCTTAAACTCGAACTTTTAAAACATTATTAATTCCGAACTACGCAAAAATTCTATGATAAATGTGCCGTAAGCAAAAAACCCATATATTTCATCACTGGGCGAACAAGATCCAGAGTTGCATGGAAAATATAAAATGCCAAATTCAATCTTGGCTCACAGGCCTTCGTAGTGTGCTGTGGCTGGCTGAGCGATCGGCCAATCAGCGCGACGCAGGTGTTTTTTTTTTTTTTAATATTCTCCCGCGAGATGAAACTTTCTCTCTTTCTATTGTCTCACGCGTTAGGGAATATTTTTGGTTTTTGGCCATCGAGTGTCGAACGTTCTATATCCTTATCCTTACTAAACCTTATTTATATTATAAATGCGAAAGTAACTCTGTCAGTCTGTCTGTTTGTCTGTTTGTTTGTTACCTTTTCCCGTATGAACGGCTGAACGGATCGTAATGAAATTTGGCAAGGAAATAGATTATATCCTGGGGATGGACATAGGCTATCTTTTGTCTAAAAAAATAAATTATAACGGGTTAAAAAAATATATCTTAATTTTATGTAAGGTGTGTCATAGATATACAAACTGTTAGTGTCATTCCTCTATGTCTGCCGAGCAATAGCTTTCAAGCCATTACGTTACGTTTTGCTATTGTAAGGAACTAAGTAGAGAGTAAGAAAAAAATAAAAATCTTGACAGTTTGTAGTGTCGCCATATTTGTTTCAATTTTCAATACCGTTTTTGTATATTACAATTTTAATTGCAGAAAAAAATCATGTTTCATAGACACGTAAATAGTGAGTGTGTGTCATTTCTCTATGTCTACGAGGTCTCGCCGCGTCAATTTTCTCCTTAGGGCGAACCCGTCCACTTAGTTAAATAAACAGCTTTTATCGTTGAATGATTTCATGGTTTTAATTTCATTTAATTTCTTATATATATATTCTTACCTACCTACTTCTATTAAATTTCAGGCGGATGTTAAGATTGTCATTCCATTTGTATAATTTTTTTGTCAAATTAGTTGTTATTTATACATTTTGTTTCATTTTGGACTATTTTTTTTTTTTTTACTTTATTCAAAGATTTGTGGTGTGTACAGGGAGTGATATCTGTATTGATTTCTATACTCCTTTGGATAAGCGGAATATTGCCACCACAGTTTTACATATAAACAAATCCTACAAAAGTTTTAAACATTATGACAAATAAAATATAGTTTCACAAACATCCTTAGTTTTTTTTTGGTGTGTATAGTTTGAAGATTAATATTATGTATGTACGTAAATTCTTAAACACACAGTTTTTTATTAATTTATTTAGATAATTATTCATAGGTAGGTAATAAGCTTTCTATTTGTCAATATTGTTAATATGGTAGATAGGAGTACCGTAAATGCCTACATTCTTATATTCCTTTATATCCCTTTCGATTTGGAGTGTTTCCGAGCCATTCTGGGTCCTCAACAACCCCCCCCCCCCCCCAGGTGCTTAAAGCCCCAAAATTTCGAAAGTTTAAAAAAATTTTAAAATCTATCTCTTTCGATTTTGAGTGTTTTCGAGCCATTCAGGGTCCTCGAACCCCCCGCCCCCCTCTGGGAACAAAGCCCCAAAATTTCGACAATTTCAGGAACTTCAAATATATATTCTTTCGAGATGGAGTGTTCCAAACCATTTGAGGTCCTGAACATCCAATCCCCCCCCCCCTTTCCCCAAAAGTGAAAGCCCCAAAATTTCGATACATAATATTATATATAATTGGATGTTGGCATGTATGACGTCGATAAACTCTTACAGCGTTTGACCGATCACCATGAATGTCGGCACATCGAAGTGTTTTTATCATGGAGAAGGTTTTTATGCTTACCTTTTTTTTTGTAACTCGCCGCTAGATGGCGCTGTAGCGCATCAACTTCTAAACCTTTCAACCGATCGCCATGGGTAAACAGATAACCATAGGTCACAGATACACCAACAGTAATTGTGTGTCATTTCTTAATGTCCACCACTATCCATTTTGCTGTAACTCGCGGACAATATATCACCCAGTGTTCAACCCGGGCAAAGCCGGGTACTGCAGCTAGTTATTATTATAATTATAATTATTATAAATTATTGTAAATGAGAGTTTGTTTGTTTGTTACGCTTTCACGCAGAAACTACTCAACCGATCATCATGGAATTTTGTGCGCATATTTTCAAGGATATAGTAAAGGACATAAAACACTTTTTAAATAAAAAAACAATATTTTGTGCGAAGGGAAAAAAATTGATATTTGTATGTATGATCGTCCGACTGCGAGATTGAGTAATTTGATTGAAATTTAATGCCATCTGGCGTTTCAATAAGAAAATTAAATAATTTGCCAAATTAATAATATAATAACGGCGGTCAATTTACTATTCAATTTTACTTTTCTGTCACCACCAAAAAGCACTTAAACTGTTTTTAAAATTTTGATATTAGGTTATTGTTGTTTGGAAATTGATGCTGAAGGTTATAAGTATTTTACTTTCAAGAGAATTTTGTAATTTAGTGAAAATTATGTGGATCTAATTACTCAAGTTTTCCTGGACTTGCAGCAAAATTTGAAAAGTGATCTGTGGTTGTACGCAAGAGCAATATTGGCGCCAAAAATATATATCGTTAATAAAATCTACACTTATATTTTAAAAGAGGTGCAAGGGGAAACGAAGGAGATTTGTCAATATATACAATCATGGATACAGAAAAAAGCACTTCATATACTTCGGAGTTTTTAAATTCACTTGAACTTTCGGGTGTACCCTACATATACCAATTAACAAGCAGTGTAATTTATTTGTAACAAATGTAGCATACAATGCACAAAACATTTATGAATTTTGAGCGAAACATCCCGCGGGAATCATACATACAAAACAAGTTAAAACAATGGTGCGATAAATGGGGCAAGCTGACGACGCGTTTAACGTAGCACAATCATATGGGCCGCTAGGCAACAACAAGAAAGAAAGAAAGAGATTACATTTACAATTACATACAATTACGATTACCGTTACGACGCGGCTTGACAAGAAGTGTCCAAAGCCATCATTGCATGCCCATATACAACCGCAGAGGAACACTGTTACATAAGCTACCGGTAGTACTCGGCGTGAGCAAAAGAAACTAAGGCAAAGAATCCAGTAAAGCACTGACCAGATGGGTCCAATAGAGATTACAAACATTACTAAACATGGCAAAAATCCAAAAGTGAAAGCGTGGCCACGACGCGCAAGCAAGAACAAGAAATCATACTAATTACTGAAAATTACAGACGTTAAGTTTCACAGCCGAGTACATACCAACGCGACGCCAGCCCCAAGTGGCAGCCCTCGTGTCAAACGACCGGAAGGCTACGGCAAATAGCCTGGGTGCCGAGGTTATATAGGCCGGGAACAATACACGGCAAAGTGCGCTGTTGGCGCGGCGGAGAAGGGAGGAAGAGCGGGGGTAGGAAGGGTAAATCGGAGAGGAAGGGGGAAAGGAGGAGTGGGGAGGGGAAAGGAGGGGAAGGAATGCTTAGCACTGCTTCAATTCTACGTTAATACTTTGAACTTTTTAAAATGTTAGGATAATTTTTTTTTGTAATAGTGAAACGTATTTCAATAAAGCATGTTTTCAGTTTTTTAAGCTAAATTGGATTTTATCATTTTTAAATACCGATGATTCCAGTCACGCAATAAATAAAACAATCACCATATTATTTTCTTATTTTTGCAATGATCTTTGATACTTATGGACATAACGCGAGCGAAGCAGCGGGTAATATCTAGTATCTATATATATCGGCGTATAAGCGCGCTGTTTTTAAATCGAATCGTGATGTTTATGGCACGTCGTTTTCTCAATTATTGTAGAAAATAGTGAACCATAAATAAATAAAAATACAACAATATTTCATTTTAATAAAAAGTAATAGTTTCCGAAACCATTTTAATAATTGTTTAATAATTTATAATTAATTATTTATTAATAATTTTAAATATCTCATCTTTTATTATTTCAAAATTTGTAGTCAGTCATTAACTGTTACTTAAATTTTGTTAATTATAACTAATTAGCTTTCAAACAATTAATGTTGTTCTTTTATTTTTTGAAAGCGTTTACTAATTTTGGGCGTCTTTCCGTAATACATTTTTAATTATTATTTTTAATGTGTTTTCTGTAATATTCACATAGAATAGAATTAAGACGTAATATTTTAAGAGTTTTAAACTATACTCGCTTATATAAGCGCAACTGTATCTGAATGTCCGCTTAATAAGTTTGCTTATACAATAAAAAAAGATTTACCCAAACTTTCAATATATTGTCACGGAGGCCCTCGGTCTCCGTCATGATCTACAAAATGTCACTCAAAATAAAAATAATAAAATGGCATCTTAAGATTTAAAAAACAAGATGAGGGAAGAGGGGGGGGGGGGTAAGAGTAGAGCTGGTACAAGGATGTCTAATCTCCTTAGGACAGGGGGTGTAGGGTGTTGACTGAAAAAAAAAAGTATTATTCATGCCACATCGTTTCAGGTTTATTTCCGGTAAACTAAGAACAACACACTAATAAATAAATAATTAAATAAATAAATGTAAATAATGTCAAGCTATTCTGGTTACAACAAATAAATACTTCTATGAAATAAATAAACAATCATTTTTCCCTTTCTTAGCACGAATATTAATTTTTAATATAAAAACATATTTTCCACATCCTATCTCATATTAGGCCAAAAGAACTGATCTTCAATTTTATCTAAAATTTGGTCAATGTTACTATGAGCACCTACCTCAGACCCATGAAAATATCGTAATACGATATCTACCAAAGTTTTCGGCAAATACACCTTCCTGACTTTATCCTGTTTTATATATAAAATGCCTTTTATCATTTCAAAATTTTTGTAACAATGCTCATTTACGCTTCCATATATTTTTTCAATGTCATAATTTTTCTCTTGCGAATCGCGAATACTGGTAAAACTCTCAGGGAAATTCACCAAAATTTTACATTGATCTACCACCAAAGCTTCCTCATCCTCGTCCTCATGACTTTCCTCCCTTTCTACTTCTTCTCCCAGATCGTACATACGAGATAACGCATCTGCAATTACATTATCACTACCCTTTACATGTTTTATTTTAAATCGAAAATGTGTCAAGCACATAATCCATCTCCCTATTTCACCAAGTTGCCGGGAATGGGAATATAACCATGTAAGGGGCTGATTGAGCGTGCGAAGTTCAAATTCATAATGTTCCAGGAAATTTTCTAATTTCTCTACTACATAGATTCACGCCAGTGCCTCCTTCTCATACACACTGTATCGCTGTTCGTTTCGATTCGGTGTGTGGCTGGCAAATGCGACTGGCTGTAGACCCTCTTCTCCCTCCTGCATCAAAACTGCCCCTAAGGCCACACTCGAGACATCTACTTGCACTATAAATTTCTTTTTTAAAATCAGGCATAGAAACACAGAAGGTAGCGAAATAGCATGCTTCAAGTCATTAAAAGCTCTATTTTCTTCCTCTCCCCAGGTATATTCCACTCATTTTTTTTTCTTTTAAGCTTGTTTAAGGGGGCGCACATGTTAGCATACTCAGGGTAAAAAGGATAAAGTACCCAAGCATTCTTAAAAAACGCGTAACTCTCTATGTATTCTTAGAAGGGTGATAATAAGCAATAGGAGCTATTCTCTGGGGGTCCATTTCCATCTTACCTACTCCAATAAGAAACCCTAGGAAACTAATCTGTCTACAGGCCCATACAACTTTGTCGGGATTTACAGTAAAGCCTGCTTCCCTCGACTTTTGCTATACCAGACGCAAATGTTGGAGATGTTCCTCAAACGAATCCGAATAAACACATCATCTAGAAAGCTCAACAAAAATTTATACTGATAATCCTGTAAAATCCGCCCTAGAATGCGAGATAAGCACTGGGCCCCATAATTAACTCCAAATGGTACCCTTCGCCATTCTTTCTGACCCCAAGGAGAAAAAATCCTGTGCAGGCTTGGCTATTTTATTTTAATAGTCCATTGAAATGTTACATTTAATAGGCCTTACGTTGCGTTTTTAGAGGACGCAATTTTATTTTTTTGATGTGCAGTCAGAATAAAAGTTGTTCCTCAAAATACGATCTACAAAAATGGTCAGATATCATTTTTTCGTAAAATGATAAAAAAAAAGTTGTATCGAAAAATATCAATTTTTTTCTCGAATTTCTGATGATTTTAGCTTATAACTTTTTTATTTATAGTTCTACGACAAAACGTTACTGGATTTAAGTTGTAGAGAATTTAATTTGCAACAAAAAATAATAACAATTTTTTTTATCAAATAAATAGTTTAAGAGATATATCGTAAAAACAATTTCAACTCCTATTTTCAATATGGCGGCCGTGGGACAAGGGTGGCGACCCCACAAACTTGGTTTTAGCTTTACACTGACCCCCCCCCCCTACACATCAAAAAAATAAAATTGCGTCCTCTAAAAAACGCAACCCCAAATGTAACTTTTCAATGGACTATAAAGGGTACTGTTGGAAGGCCGCATTTAGATCAAGGACGCTAAAGTATTTTGCCTTTGTTAAATATTAGAATAGGATTTCTATTTTAGGCATTGGGTAAAGATCTATTCGGATCTTATAATTCAGCATGCGGTAGTCAAGGACTAACGTATACTCGACTGGCTTCTTCTTAACTAAGAAAACCACTGAGGCATAGGCTGACTTAGAAGGTACAAGAATCCCCTCATTCACTAATTCTCCAATATTTTCTTTAAAGGCATGCATTTTTGGTGGGACGCACTGGTAGGGAACACATCTTAAATGTTTGTCATCCATCAGTTCATGCTTGTATGGAGCTAAATAGCAGTTTCCAACTTTTGATGTGATAACATCGTTATAATCATTATGATTTCCTGAATTTGGGCTGTCTCCCCTTCACTAAAATTTTTTTGGACACCCTATGTACCTTCACAAAACACTTTGTTCCTAGCCTTAGGTTCCTCCGATTTCACTTGCGCCTTGGGTTCGAACAAAAATTTCAGACTCATTTACCTACAATTAATCACAGCCTTCGTATCATCCAAAAAATCCATGCCCAATACTATACCTTTTATTTGAATATGTAAGACGGTAGTTAAATTAGCACTTTTCTTTTTCCATTCAGCCATCTGTACATTAACCTTTAAGCCTATATTTGTTTCAATTTTGGATTCTTTTGCACTAACTTACTTAAGAAACCCTGACTTACAAAACGTTTCGTAGCGCCGGCGTCCACCAAAGCTTTCGCTGTTTCATCATGCAAATTAACATCAACATACAAACACTTAGATACACACATTATCACTACATAGTGTTTATTTTCGGAACGCATTTCACTCAACCTTTTCTTTGCCTTGCAGTTCCGCCCCTGGTGTCTCCAACGCCTGCAAAACCCACACCTTGAAGTTTTCCCTCTATTTTTGTTAAAATATTTGCGCTAATGGCCCTCCTTACCACACTTGAAACATACCGTACTATTGTTTGACCATTCCAGTTCTCCTGAATATCACAACTACTTACTTCCTGCTGTTCATGGACCTTTTCCTCAGAGGGCTCATCTCTTCCTTTTTTTCTCCTCACCATACACATTGAAGTTTGTGTCCTAACTTTGATTCTATTTCCCTTCATAACAAACTCCTTTTGTGAACACCAAATATTGTCTACCTCTGCTGCCCAACTATATAACTCTCGCAAACTGACCGGCCTCTTCACAAACGAGCATTCGTACCTACGTTCAGGATACGTTCTTTCTAGAACTAAATCAATTAATTTTTGGCGCTTTTCCTTTTTTTGCCTTCAGCGTATAGACAATAATAACGCCCAACATGGGTATTTAAGTTCTCAACCTGCATGTATTAATAAACACAACATTTAAAATTACTAAATGGAATATATACAACAATAATATTAATATGATTTTGCCAGGTTTGTCTGATTATTTAAATTATAAATACCCATACAATGAATAATCGTTATGCACACCTATAATTTTTTTAAGTTTTAAAAAATATATATTTTTTTGCAATAATTAAATAAATGACGTCTTTTTCTTGCTATTCCTTGAAAAATGTTCTAACTAAATGTCAAGTCTTGTTGGGGCTGCCTACACACAAATAATTTAAACGCAACTTAAAAAAAATGTTACTTACCAAAAAAATCCACAGTTTGTGCCACAAAATTTGCAGCGCGGAAGTCACGTTTCCGAAGATACTGACATGCCGGCTATCTTTAAAGCACGTGCACGACATATTATTATTTCTTAAAATCGCTGTCACTAACACCTTTTAGTTACATACAGGGCAAGTCGCTGGCCTGCGCACCGGTATTGCGTGAGGGCATAAAATTGCAACATGCAGTTTTACTACTGCAGTTTTCAAGCACCTAGTTGCCGGGCTGATAAACAGACGTTCCTCGTAGAAGTGGAAACACCTGGCTTTCTGTGTAACGAGAACTTGGTGCTCACCACCTGTCCGTGGATTAGCCGCCACCGCACACCACAGTCGCGCGGCGAAGAAAATAGTTCCAGTGTTTCAAATTCTCACACTTTTTTGAACATGCCAAAGTATGCGTATGTAAGATTCCCTGCAGAAAAACTAGTATGATTAAAAAATAACTTAAACCTAACAAAAATAATAAATTTTAAAGTCTCCGAATCTATAGTATATTTTCGTTAGCACGGCGATCATGTTGCTAACCTCATAATATTAAAGAAAAATAATAACATTAAATGAAATCGTGGCAAATTCATAAACTAAATTATTATAAAACTTAACTTAAAAATTAACCTGAAAACTGGTTTTATTTGCGTGATCTGTCGCACTGGTCACAGCCATGCAGGCACCTTGAATTTCCAGTGCGTTGACAAAAACATCGCGGACATTATTGTGGCGGGCCAAACGAATATTTTGCTGAACTTCGGCATCACTGAGTCCGTCTATAAAAGCGCTGGTGGCTTGCTGCTGGGGCAACTCTGTTGCTGCTACTGGGTAGGTGAGGTGCGCGAGTCGTTCAATGTCAGCTTCGTATTTTTGGAGTGTTTGTGAAGATCGCTGTCTTGAGGGCTGTTCTATACACCTCGCCCATGTGTCGGTCGCCAAGCCCTATTTCAATTGTCACTATTAATACCCCATAGTTTTTCTGGTCTGGGACTGGTGTGGTCTGCAGCAGATCTAGTGGGGATCCTCTGAAGACCAAGACAAGTGCTGTAGCCTTTTCTTCCTCGCCCCAAACATTTTCTTCTGCAGCTGCCACGAACTGTCTTTTGTATACTGTCCACGAAGATTGACCATCGAAGGTGGGTGCTTGATTTTTGAGTGGCAGTCGGATGTTCCCTCCACCTAAACATCCACGGTGTAACTCTTCCGGCTTGCAGCAGCTGCAGGTTCCTTATTCATCCGATGGCTCTCCTCAGTTACAGCTGCCACATGCTGTTTGGTGTCCTACTCGAGTTGAGCTAGCTCTTCTGCCGTCAGTTCTTCATGTTCTGCTAGATGTATCTCCAAACACTGCACTTTGCCTTTCAGCTGGATGCTGTTTCAACGATCTTCTTCATCTCTTCTTGGTTCTTCTTGATGTCCTGTATCTCTGTCGTCCTAGCATTCTTCATCTCCGCTTGGCAGTTATTCATTACATTCATCATTTGTTCTTGGCAGTTCTTAATTTTATTCTTCATCTCATATTGGTGAATCTTCATTTCATTCTTCATCACTTCTTGGTTACTCACCATTTCATTCTTCATCTCTTCTTGGTTAATTTCTGTTTTTCCCTTTTTCATTTCCACCCGGCCTCTGTTTATTTCACTCATATCATATTTCAAGTCAGCTAGAAAATCCATTAATGATTAAGCTCGTCGGCCACCAACTTTCTTGTCCACATACACTACCAGTCTGTCACTATCACTACTGTCCTACAATCTACAGTGTAATTTGACATACGAACTAACCTAAAATTCTACTGAAAACTAATACTAACTTAACTATAACTACACTCAAACTATATACAGTTACTTATACTAATTTTAATTCCAAAAATATAAATTCGAATAATTTTTTTAATCTCTATTAACTATTCGTAAATTATTTATTTAGGCTATCCCACTTCGGACACCAAAATATTACGATTCAATATGGAAGGATCTGTGTTCGTAAGGGAAAGCCCAAATAAGTTTTATTACAATTATATTAATTACTAATATTTACATTACTTATATAAAACTGTACTTAAAAAGTCCGATCTCAAATCACTGGCACTTTAAAAATTTTTATCCGCAAGTCACTCAATGTCTGCAAGGTTCCACAGTTCGCACTCCTCACTGAAGCTATCCTCAACAGTGGTACGCCCCTTGCCCTGCACCTGTTCACACATACTGTCTCGCGCCACTCAGTCGCACTCTCTAGATCACGTCGCGTCAATCTTGTAGGAGTCTCTTACCCTCTTCGCTGATATCGCACTTCCCTTCACTCTACGAACTCGCGGAACTCGCTCGGAACTTGACGCGGTACTCTCGCGACACTATCGCAGAACTCATCGCAGGATTCCGTTGCAGGACTCGTTACGGAACTCCGCAGAGGCTGACGTCACTGCTTAAGTACCTGGGGCTGCCGTTCTCGAACCGACGAGAGCGGTTCTGATTAGTCGCATCATCCCGGGCCGACCCAACGCCCGAGAAGTCCAGAAAGGCGGCACTCCTTCACATCTCTCTGCGCGGCGGCTCGCGAAATTCCCAAGGCCGCTCGGCGATAGATAACAGTGCGTTAACAGAGGGGGAAGGGGATGGCGATAACCCTTGTAATCCTGCCAGGCGCATGTGGTATACCTTGTGTCACTGTATGACACGTGATCCAACGCGTTACGTCGTCTGAGAAACACTATCCTGCAAAACGAACTACCTTCTCCTTGATGTCTAGCGAAACACTCATTGTCTTGCTATCGTGAGTGAGCATTTCTAATCCCACTTAAAATTAATAGTTACCTTAACACACTAAGTGGCGCCATCTGTTGGCGGGAATATAAAACTTCTTGCAACAATGTTCTTGTATGGGATATATTACATCTCGCTGACGATTAAAAATTATATTTAAGTAATTGATCCAATTTAAGTCTCTCAGTTTGCATGTGGTATTAGTCACATAAGCTAACATGGATCCTGGTTCGTTGCCTGTAGGTGTATCAAAAGGACACAGCTGTATTTACTGCAGCAAGGAGTTAACCTTACGAACAAATGCTAAACGATATGAGAGGAGCGAGTGTATTTTGTGTCCTTATCAAAAACCATTTAGATGCAGTCAGTGTCAGAAATACTTTCGTCGAAGACATTTCTTGAATAAACATCGCAAGACCTGTACAAAATAATCTGGCTAAAGATAACGAAGCCGGTTCTGCAACACCGAGGAAGTGGAATGAATGCAAAATATTAGACGACTATAATGATGACGAGAATGTAAAAATGTTAATGCTAAAAATACTATTTGAGATCTCACTAATAATTTAATATCGAAAAATAACGAAGAATGTCGCATCTTCAAATGGATGGAATGCGATTGGAAATCAAAGGATATTTAAACCAGATACTAAACGCCTCCATGAAATTTTTAACAATAGAGAACGACCTGAAGCAGACATGATCAATGACTGTGATGGCACTTCTAAGGCTGACATGATCGAAGACTGTGATGAAGCACTTAAAGCTAGCAAGAACGAAGATTGTATTGAAGCACCTGAACTTAGTAATATCGTGACTATATTGAACACCTGAGACCAAAACGATGGAAACATCGTGATATATTAAAATTTTTGATGAAGCTTACGATGGTCACAATATTTTTAATAAACATGCAAGAAAGATGACAGTAGCATCGATTACAGATCATGGAAAGATCCTAAAATATTAGCTTATCGTCTGGGACTACTGATGGCTTCGCGTAGGGCAGGAAACTATTCACATCTAAAAGATATAGCCATCATTCTCAAAGAACTGACTTGTGTTACTTGCATGTGAATAAAATTAAAAATATATATATTATGTCTTGTTTTTTAAAAGTAATTGTTTTATTTCACGAAAAAATGTCATTTCGGAAAAATGGACATGTTCGTTCAATTTGAAATTGAGTTCACTTGGAGCCAAATACAGTTTGTGCTGTTGGAGTAATTGGAGCTGTTAGAGCACTTGGAGTACTTGCAGCATTCGAGCACCTGGTGCTGTTGGAGCACTTAGAGCTACAGAGTAAATGGAGATGTTGGAGCGATTGGAGCTTAAACAATTTGAGCTGTTGTAGCACTTAGGTAATTGAAACACTTGGACAATTATTGTACTTGGGTAATTCTATCTGTTGGAGAATCAGAGCACTTGGAGCTGTTGTAGCATTTGGAGCACTTGAACCATTAAAT
Source organism: Bacillus rossius redtenbacheri (assembly GCF_032445375.1). Taxonomy (NCBI): domain Eukaryota; kingdom Metazoa; phylum Arthropoda; class Insecta; order Phasmatodea; family Bacillidae; genus Bacillus; species Bacillus rossius. Next base: position 23,933,858 of record NC_086336.1, on the reverse strand, counting down.
GAATGGAGCACTTGGAGCACTTGGGCAATTTGAGGTTTGTAACCATTTATCAAAATTCCAATATGATTTGGTGATTTTGAATTAAAAACAAAAAAAATATATATAACATTTAAAAAATGAATTAACTGACTGTGGTTTTGATCGATGCATTAATGGAAAATGATTGTGGTTTTTTCTTGTGTCTTATACCAGACGCTACGAGTATTTGTGTGATGTCCAGACGACAAAGTCCTCAGTCGTCCTTTGCCTGGGGTGCAGTATGGATCGACTTTCTTCAGTGCGTTTCCTGAGATTAAGTTGCTATTTGAATACCGAACTTGATAACGAGTTAACTATCAGCACATCTGTTGGCAAGAATCGGTACTACTTGCAACATGTTATTTTGCATGAGATAAATAAACTTTCGCCGCTGAATGGAGCCAAAGACTATTGAGCCATGTAGTCTCGTAAACTTGTAGCCTCGTGGAATTGTAGGTATATAATATCATATCCTTGTAGATTTGCAGCCTTGTAGCCATGTAGTCTCGTTGCTTCTTAGCCACCTAGTCTAGTAGCTAAATATCAGCTAAACAAAAGACTGTTTTGGAGCAAAATACTATTGAAGCCAATGATTATTGGAACCAATGACTGTTGGAGACAATGACTATTGTTGGAGCCAATGAATGTTGAAGTCAATAAATGTTGGAGCTAATGACTATTGGAGCCAATGAATGATGGAGCAAATTAATTTTGGAGGCATTATATCCTATGTAAAATTGGTCATTGCATCCTACTGAGTAGAATGTATGTGAAAATGTACTTCCTTTTCGTTAAATGTGCTTCTTTTTTTTATTGAAAATAAGTTTAAAATGTGCGTCCTTTTTTGTTGAATATCCTTCCGCATGTGTTTCCTTTTCTTGAATTTGCATCTCTTTTGTATACATCTAAATGTGCGTCCTTTTCGTTAAGTGTGCTTCCTTTTTGTCGAATTTTCGTCGAAATGTGTGTCCTTTTTGTTAAATGCGTTTTTATGTAATACATTTCGTGTGTGGTGAGTAGTATGTAAATGGGCATCCTGGGACGGGGTCCAGGGTGAGGATTGAGGATTGTGCCGACCGCCATCTTGGATTGTGACGTCACAGCAACCATCTTGGATGGTTGTGACCTTGACCTTGACCCCGGCGGCCATTTTGGATCCGCCATTTTGGATGACGTCATTGTGTTCTCGAAAATTCCGGTGATGGGTTTTCCGCCATTTTGAATTATGACGTCACCGTTGCAATTTCCGTTAGGGTCACCATATTTAACTTTTTTATTTATTATCCGATTTTAATGAAATTTTTTTTAAAAATTTAAAAAAATTAAAAAAATAAAATTTAAATAAATTATTTATAAAAAACAAACATTTACGACACGGAGCTCGGAGTCCTCGGTTCGAACACGACGAGTGCAAAAAAAAATTAAAAATGGCGACAGGCTCCTTCCTCAATGGTGGCTGCAGGCAGACTGACTCCCACCACTTTTTTTCAAAGCATATATATCGTCACCTAGTATGACGTAATGTCCGCCATCAGGTCTTCGTTGCTGGAGACCACCATCTTGTTTTCGTCGGCGAGAGTGCGCTGACGCTATGTTAGTTTAGTTCTTATCCGCTATAATGCAGTAATCATTTATTACTGTGACACCCGCCATCTTGAAATTTGGCCGCCATCTTGAAAATCTGTAATTATTTAGCTAGAAATTCGGGAAAAATTCCAAAATTCATTAAATAAATTTGTAATCTATATAATGATTAATTAGATCGACTAAGGTCCTTGGTTCGATCCCTGGTCGATAGAAAACAACATTAATATTTTAAAAAAGTACCACTAAAGTGTAAGGTTCGAGAAAATAAAAACACCGCAAGTTCTTTTAAAAAATACTTTTATTACATAAATTCAACACATTTACAAGTACAAAAAAATACAAAGTACTAAAGTCTTGTGGATTTCTCGATTCAAACAGTCTTCTTGTTGTATGGACCAAGTCTTTTACATGACTTGAAATGTCTATTCAGTTTATCAGGTCGACATATTGGTACACCACAATTTTCACACAAAGACGAATTATCGACTTCATTAAAAGGACAGTGATATATTTCGTGTCGTTGTGCACTTTGAATATTTGCCAATGTTTTGTTACAAAATATACAGCTTGATTCCGATGAATGTACAGCCAGTCTATCACATTCCCTGAGGTGTCGTTTTAATCTTCCATATTGTACAAACATGCTTAAACACCTGTTGCACTGATATTTAATGCGTTCAGAGTTATTACTACAACTGTGTATTATATAATCCCGTAATTTCAAGTTTTTGATCTTCTCACAGTACGTGCAGTCGGGTGATGGAACACCGCTGGATGCTCCTTCCTTCATCAATGCCACTGGAACTGTTGACAACCATTGTAACACTGCTGACATGTTAACTTCTGAAGCCGTTGAGGTCTGCTCTGCAGAAGATGTTGCACGCATCGAAATCTCCTGCTGCGCTGAGAGAGCAGGTGTAGCTGTAGACACCGTTGTCATCGTGCTCTGCACTGATGATGGTAGATGTTCGATCCATGTTGGTGTAGATAGTGGTAATGATTCCATCGAGTTCTCAAGAATAGCTAGATACTGGTCCATTAATCAAGCCTAACTATCCGATCCGTTCATCACCGCAGTCAGAGACGGACTGAAGTTCATATCACCAGGGTCTCACTTATATAGTCTCACCCGCTGGTACAACACATGAGTCAAAACAACAACCATGTTCATTATACTTCTCGGAGCATTTTTTATAATGATGATGTAAGCTATCGAGACGTGAAATTAGTTTATTACATTTTATACACTGAAATTGTATTCGTTTCAGTAAATTATTCGGACAACTGCTCCTTTCATGTCGGCGCGCATTTGTAGGTTTAGTAAAAGATGCGCCACAATGTTTGCATTGATGCGCTGTACGCTTTTCATTAATTGCAGTCTGGAATGCAGATAATGAAACTTCAGCTGATGATGGAACAGCACGTATCGTTGTCTCCTCTGCAGTCGTATCGGGATCTCCACCGCTGTCGCGGGCTCCTCTGCAGTCGGTATCAGGATCTCCGACTCCATCATCGCTGCTGCCATCGAGGTCCCCGCTGCTGACGGTAAACAGTCTATTCCGGTCGACATAACTAAACCTCACGAAACTACCTGAAGAGAGTTAGTCCGTACTGCACCGTGGTCAGAGGTGAACTGCGGGTCCAGTCATCTGAACCTCGCTTATATACCCGCGGTCTACTGGTATACTACATGAGTCAAAATAATGTCTGTATTTAAAATTATTTTTTTATTAGGTACCTAAAAATTATAGAAATAAAAAACACACAAGTTCAAGTTTTACACATTTATTTATAAAACATACACAAATACACATTAAGTTAAGGAATCAAGCATTTTCACAAGCAAAGTCTTTAATGCCGCACACACTGTAACATCGACTCCGGTTCCAACTGGTTCGCAGGCCACGGGATCAGGAACACAGGTTTCCAGCTGGTCATCTTCTGCATCGTCGACTACTCTGACAAGACATGGTCGATGCCGTCTGTGACCACGTCTACGCCTGGGCTTTGGCTCAGTGCTAGTTGGGACAGATTCACTGCCGGAACTGCGATGACGAGACGCACACCGTTTGGACGTCTGCGTAGAAGCATCACAGGTCGCAACAGGTTGCAACACGTCCATGTTTGGTGTTGCACATGCAGACGAGGCGACTACCTCAGCGATGCTAGCAGGAAGGATTGTGTGTGGTCTCATGTGATAGACGGCACAGTTTACAGGTTCGCAACAATCTACCAGCTGCTGAGTCGGTAGGTAGGACACAGAAAAGTGCGCAAACCGCCAATGCTGAGCGCCTCCATCACAGGTTTCTGTGTATGTACGTAGATACCCGGAATCCCAGTAGCTGTACACGACACTGCTGAAGCTAGGTCTTGCGCTCACGTACACGTTAGCAGGATGAAACGTAAACATCTTCTTGCAGGTCGAACGTCAACTGAAGGCACGTACGTAGGTACGTCATTTATATATGCAGGCATCTACTAACACTGTGTGTGCCATTTCTGCATTAACTGTGAGTTTGTACAGGCAGAGACACGTTCAAACTTGTCACTTGGCTGCACATCGTATATTGCACTAAGCTTGCGCAGGGAAGGACAGCCATATTCGGTCTGTAGGTATTCAATTTCAACTGCTCCAACATTACACAGATCTCATAGCCATTTCCTCTGTTCAGGTCCGGCAACATAGATTATTTCGTTTTGAACTAGTATATCTTCAATAGTGTTTTTCATTTGGTGGTACAGAATTTTTCTTTTGTCCCACTCTAGTCCGTGATAATATTTACATAGCCATTCATTCGACCGTTTACTTTTTTTGTCTAGTAGTTTCCACGGATACGGAGGTCGGAAGCTGCGAGTTCGAGTCTTGTCTCCGGAGGTGACGCTAATTTCCTTGAGCACGAACCCATTTTGACTCTGGAAACCTTGCAGGTTGCAGTACATCTTGTCGCTAGCAATGCTCGGTCGTAACTAAATTATTATCGAAAACTAAACGGTATTTATGTCAGAATTTTCACAAGTTTGTCTCGACAATTGTACGAAGCAAGCCGATCGTGAAGTATCAGACAATAAGCACAGGTGTTTGGTGGAATATTTCTGCTAGTCGTTATCTCGATCCTACAGTCGATGATGTTTAAATTTATTCGATTATCCTGTTTGGAAACGTCAAACACCATTAACGTAGCCTTGTTCTTGAAACTGTCTGGACTCAGTATCGGTGACTGTCTCCGCCCATAGTAAGCTTGCTGGAACTTGGCGTACATTTTATATGCTAGAAGATATCTTCCACTTTCAAAGTCCATGTTCATGTCAACGCACGGATAGGTTTCGCCGTTTAAAAATATTTTTACATTACGTATTTGACAGTAATCAAATACGGAGCGACTCACTCCTGCATTGAGCTGTCTTCCGGTCTGAAGCCCGACGATGATGTATCTTGGTTTTTCCGTAGCGAAGCTGGACTTTACTATCCAATTGATACGCTGACTATGAGGCAAGCCAGGATAAGTTTCCAGGCTCCAGGATCGGAATGGCACATCGAAGTTCTTGCCATTTTCTATGTTCTTCAACATCTTGACTCGTTCAACGGTGCTCTCTTGGATGTGGGGCAGCATCCACTCGATAGACTGTAGTGTTAGCGAGACATCTTGAGGGTTTTCTGCAGCGGCGACAATTGCATTAATGTGCATGTTGGTTAAAAGCAGTACGAGCTCTTGTTTCGAATTAATGATTAAATGCTTGTAGTCCTCAGCGAATCCAAGAAGCATGGACAGAGGAACACAAACTTCGAACTTCCCTTCGGCATAAACCGGAAGCTTATATTCATCCTCGAGAGCCCAACTGGCCATCTTTGCAGCAGACAGTTCATTTGGTGTGAGCGAAAGGTAATTTTTCATAGCAGATGTTATGCCTACATCTCTCGTCTGGTCTACCTCGACACCATTGAGTAGGGGAGACCGGGGCAAGTTGACGATGTTAAGCTTTGAAATGGCCTTTAACAGATAAATAAGCATATATAATATCTAATTTGTTACCAATACGAACTACATACTAATTTCTACCTAAATATGTGAAAAGGTTGTATTACTTTGCGTAGTTCCGAAGTTATTGACAAGAAACCAATTAGTTAGCACATTCGTCATCTTGCCCCAGGAGTGGGGTAAGTTGACGAACCTATTGGGGTAAGATGACGAAACCAAAATATATATATTTATGGACAAAGTAAACAATAGTTTTATAGATATCCTACACTAAACAACGTGCAGGATGTAAAGAAGATATATTGTAACATATTTGAACGACTTTGATATAATTCCTTGACTTCATAATTGGAAACGTTTTCGTGCCACCACTCAGAACATGTGGAACACTGAATCCAGTCTTCATTTGGAGGTTCCACGTAAACTTCTTCACATGCAGGGCAAGAAACGCTATTTAGGCTTTATGGTTTTGCTACAGAATGATGAGAGCTTTGTTTTTCAGTTTTCTTAGTTTTTCTTTCATTTTTCTTCTCTTCATTCTGCTTCTTCTATCTATCTCTACGTCACTCCAACGCCTCCTTTCCGTTTTCCGCTTATAATATGCCTAGGCATCTACAAAAAAATCAAACAAAATTGTTACGACTATTAACACAGGAACTATTTATAATATTTTATAATTTCATTATTATTTTTATTTTACTTAAATGTTCCTCATATCTGTACATCATTGGTTTAAATAACACATATAATACAAAATAATGCTCACACTGTCATTACCTATGGCAAGTTGTCGATTGCAGGGGCAAGATGACGAATTCTTCATCTTGCTCCCGTCAACTTGCCCCAGCAAGTATTTTTGCTTTACCAAAATCACGAACAACATTAACAAATTTTCTTCAACAATCTATACACTAAAATACTCCCAAAAGTCAGCATTTCATTTTACATATATAAACATTTAAAACAAATGGACTCTTTTCTCGTAATAGCTTAACATACGTACCTTCAATATTACAACAATGGCTCACGAAACAGACTGCCTCTCAAAACTGCCACATTCAAACTGACTGAAAAATTCCGCTGCACCTGCCTAGTAGGTGCAGATGGTGACACACAAGGTCACAGGTGCGCCAACCGTCTATCTGTGTTTCTGGATTAGTTACATACGATTCGTCATCTTACCCCGTTCGCCAACTTACCCCGGTCTCCCCTACATATGTAATGCGCTCGATTAGGTGAAGAATACCATTGCAGGATATTGACGTCGTTGTCGGGTGCGTACCATCCGCTTTTGTCAGCGTGCCTCTTATACGTAGAAATGACTGTGAAGGTAAAGTACAAATATCTTGGTGCTGTACAGCAATGCGTACTTCCGATGGTAGTGCGTACGGTCCGAGCAGGAAAGGCTGGAACTCGTGCAATTCCATTTTCGTATTGCTGTCTTCAAAAATGACCGGATCTTCCACATTGAGGATTTCGTCTTCCATATTTATTCGGCACTTGTCCAATACTGAGAAGATACTTTATGTTGTCAGGTGTTAATGAACCGATGTCGGGTAGAGAACTGTTCTTATTCACGACAATACGATTTCTTTTATAACTGTTAGGTGTTACGAACTTTATGCCCATCGCTTCAAGTGCAGACGTAATGTCTTTGTCTTGAAAATTCACCAATCGTCCTCGCTGGTCAACGATTCTGACGACGACTTCGTGTGCGCACTTCACGACGACTGGAACGTAAATGATACTTTGCGGTACTTCGACCAGTTTATATCCTGGCGGGACCATCGGCGAAAACTCGTGCAGCATGTTGCTTAGTCTTCCATTGAGATACGTTCCACTTGCCAAATTACAGTTTATTCTTATGAAATTCACAGGCAAAATGTTTACTGCGCGCGTAGATTCGTACGTTCTTCCTGTATCATACACCTTTGATTCGAATCCGAGCATGGTACCTATGGTGCCAGGTTTCGTAAAGTCGACATTTTCACTGCATGTTAGAATACTTTTTTGAGTGTTTTGATTTCCACGCAGTTGAAAGTCTACATCCTGTGGTAACATATCCCTGATGTAATTTGCAATGTCATCAATTTCGTAAGAGCCAACAGGTAACTGTATTTCATGAGTGGTCCCATCGCTTTTCAGGAAGCAGATCTTGCAGTTTTCCTCGTCAATGTTCGGTATGGCATTATACGTTTGAAAATCTACGAGTCCGATACACCATTCTCCGTCTAAATCCAGAGGCGGGAAATGAACCGCCCGCAGCTCAGATGCGTGACCTGTCAAGGTAAGTGTTATCGACATGACTAATAAATGATCATCAGTGCACAACTTTTAAGTAGCAATTTTTATTTGTCAGCTATTTTTTGTTTGTTAAAAAGCGAAGACACAAGTGTCCGCAGTTTGTTTGATTAGGCTTCTGTTCCGTTTCGTAATTGTAAAACAACGTAGTTGTTCGACCCAGGTATAACCTTAGTTCTGGCGGAGGCCGTACATTTCCAAAACTATCGTAGTACTCGGCCATGTTTACAGTCTTTACATAGGCCACCCAGTGCGTGCCTCGACCCGCCGACGTGTCTAAATTAATTATGGCGCACTCACGTGTCTTTGGCTTGCTGGGCAAAGTGTCTCGCATAAACACGCAGCGGAAATTTGATATTTTCAGTTTGCGTGCGTACTTTATTAAATCTACGTTGGTGAGCGGTCGTTTGAGCAGCGAACTTAGGATTTTTTCATTCGTTTCTTTTTCATGCCACGACCTGTCTTGTGAGGTTGCAAGTAGAGTCCTGCGCCGTTTTTTTACCGATGGCAATGGCTTCCATGCTGGCATTGTGTCGCTGTGCTTCTTTAAACTGCTTGCGTTCATTCTTCGAAGTGTTGACTGCCCGCACTATACCGCTCGTTGCACCGATGAGGCCGCCGAGAGCACCCAATGCAGGCAAAAGCAAAGGAAGAAAACCTCCTATAATCTTCTTGTCGAGAGTCTGTAATTTTTGCTTGGCTTTTTGCACGCCTGCACCAGTCTTGCGTTTGGTCTTGCGTGAGTTAGTCTTTGACTTGATGGAGCTGGCTCGTCGAGCGCCCAGTCCTAATTTCGTCTTTGCCTTCATGATTTTGGAAACGACCCACGCTGCGATTTCTCTCCTAGTCCCGCGTTCGACTATTTACTATATCTTCAGCTTCCTGTGCCAATATCTCGTCGGCCCGGTGTCTGGATTCCAGATCCTTGCTTAATGAATATGCGATATTGTGCTGCTTGCACTTTTCGTCGAGTGAATTAATGCCCACGTCACCGCGAGCTAACCTTATCGCTAGTTTAGTGCCGGGGCCGCAGAATCTGTAGCCGGGAATGTGTAGATCGAATGGTAGAATGTTTATCAGCGAGTTCACGAGTCCTGCACCGATGTGTTTTTTGTTCTTACCTCTTCGAGTCATTACGCACAACTGACCGGAAAGTATAAATGTGTTTGATTTTATACAATTACTTTAGTACAATGCAGGTCGTCAAGCAAGACGTGTGTTTGCCCGTACGCATTACGATGTATTTAGTGCGCGTGAATCACGACATGGCTTACTGTTGCCTTCTGCCGTACGTTGCATAATGGCGGGTCCGTCAAACTGCGGCAAGACGTGTGTTTTACTGAGTTTACTGGAGGAACCAAACGGTCTTCGGTTCGAGAACGTTTACTTGTATTCCAAGTCGTTGCAACAGCCAAAGTACCAGTGCCTAGCAACTGTTCTACGCTCGGTGGATGGTCTGGAGTATTTTCCGTTTAGCGATAATACCGATGTAGTACCTCCAAGCGAAGCAAAAGCCAATTCCGTGTTTGTTTTCGACGATGTAATGTGCGAGAAACAAGGCATAATACAAGAGTACTTTTCCATGGGTAGACACGCCAAGGTAGACTGCGTTTACCTGTGTCAGACGTACAGTAGAATACCAAAACATCTCCTACGAGACAACGCAAATGTCATAGTACTTTTTCGCATGGACGAACTTAATTTACGTCACGCTTATGACGATCACGTAAACACCGACATGACGTTCCAGGAATTCAAAGACATGTGCTCCTTGTGTTGGAAACACGAGCACGGATTTCTAGTCATTGTAAAGGACTGGCCGCTATATAAGGGCAGGTACAGACGAAGTTTCGATCAGTTTATTGCCAAACATGAGTCATAGCATTTCAAAATTCGGTCGTAGCAGTCGAGACTTACGTACTGCTCTCAAGTCTCATGACGGCGATATCCGCAAATACATTTCGCTACTGGCTCAAAAGGTGGAAAGTGTGAAAAACGAATTACTAGAGTATCTCGTTGCCATCGACCAGCGTGTGGAAGCCTCGGATTCTCGCATTCGCGACATGATCGAAGTATCGAATGCACAAAGACGTGACGATCTGAGAACTTTTCAAAGTGGTCTGAAAGCATCACTATCTCACTTGCCAACAAATTCAGATTTAGCCAAACACAAGAAAGAAGTTTCTGCGAACGAATAAAAAAGTATATAAGAAGGTCTTGCAATAAGTTTTCAGCCAGTACAATGTCGGATCTGGCCAGTGACCTTCATCGAGCTATACAGTCTGTTCGTGAAAAATATTTACTTGCTAGACGAACCAGACTTGCACGTGACATAGAAAATGAGGAGATATTTAATCCAATCACTAGTCGCCTCGACGAACTTAAAAACATGGAAGAACCAGCCATCATTGTGAAGACAGAAGTTGAAGATGAAATGCGCACTGTAAAGAAGAGAAAGTATGAACCGGATCGAGAAGAAGAGGACTTAACAAGTACAGAGTCCATGCACAAGAAAAAAATACCGAAAAAGGGACATCAAGTTAATGCAATGGTCCGACCATACCTGATATCGTTTACGAGCCAGAATAATGACACGACCTACGAAGTGTACAGAAAATATAATAAGTGGTTCCTCGGTGCTAAAGAAATAGACTTTCTACCAGGAAACATCGTGCGCGTAGCAGAGTTCAAAACTCCGGGTCTGTACGAATTGCTGTTTCGCAGGGAGCCTAAAGGATATTCTTACAAAGACTTACAAGAGTACAAATACTGCTAGAGCTAACCAACGCACATTTTCGCGATAACGATCCAGATAGTGGTGTATATAAAGACGTAGATCATGAAAAAATCGACATTCTCGCTAATCTCTTCAGTGAACTAACAATACATGGCGAAGGTTTAAAAAAGCTAGAAAGTGGTCAGATATTTGACTATGTATATTGGGACGACCCCAATGAATTAGTTGATCGCCTTAGAATTCTACATGCTTCGTTTAGCGTAGGAAACTATTCGCACATCAACGAAATAGTCTCCATACTTGAAGAACTGAGGGAAGCCGGCTACATACAATGAGTCGAACCGGAATCGCTCGCGAACTTCATGCTCCTGCTAGACGAAAATACCTTCGTCGCAAAGTCATAGTTCGTGGAATTGACGATTTATTCCAGGCAGACCTTGTTGAGATGATACCGTATTCCCGATTGAATAAAGGTTTCAAGTACATGTTGACAGTCATCGATGTTTATAGCAAGTTCGCTTGGGGTAGACCTGTCAAATCAAAGACTGCAACTGACGTAGCCAAGGCCATGAACAATATTTTGCGTGATGGACGTGTACCGTCGCACCTGAAAACGGATCTCGGGAAAGAATTCTACAATGCAACCTTTAAGGCTTTGATGAAGAAGTATGGCATCAAACACCACTCTACATTTAGTAACGTCAAAGCCTCCGTTGTCGAAAGGTTTAACAGAAATTTGCGTTTCAAGATGTGGCGGCAGTTCACGGCTAACGGAAATTACAAGTGGCTTGACATCTTGCCAAAACTAATAAGCGAGTATAATTCCACGGTGCATTCTACCACAAAAATGAAGCCAAAGGACGTAACGGACAATCGCTTGCTTCAAACAGAGTTTTCCAACACGAAGAAGAAAGATCCACGAAAGCGTAAAGCTAATGTCGGTGACATTGTGCGAATCTCCAAGCAGAAAGGTATCTTCGAGAAAGGTTTCACTGCAAACTGGAGTTCCGAACTTTTCCGTGTGACACATTTTCGGGAATCAGAGCCTAGGACCTACTACCTCGAAGATTTGGACCACAAACCTATCCATGGAGGCTTCTATGCCGAAGAGATTCAGCCTACGTTGTATCCCGATACGTACTTGGTGGAGAAGATTATAAAACGAAGAAATGGAGGGTCCTGCGTCAAGTGGTAGGGCTTTCCACCTCGCTTTAATTCGTGGGTGGCTGATGCGGAAATCGAGAAATCCACAAGACTTTAGTACTTTGTATTTTTTTGTACTTGTAGTTGTGTAGAATTTATGTAATAAAAGTATTTTTTAAAAGAACTTGCGGTGTTTTTATTTTCTCGAACCTTACACTTTAGTGGTACATTTTAAAAATATTAATGTTGTTTTGTATCGACCAGGGATCGAATCAAGGACCTTAGTCGATCTAATTAATCATTATATAGATTGCAAATTTATTTAATGAATTTTGGAATTTTTCCGAATTTCTAGCTAAATAATTACGGATTTTCAAGATGGCGGCCAAATTTCAAGATGGCGGGTGTCACAGTAATAAATGATTACTGCACTCTAGCGGATAAGAACTAAATTAACATGGCGTCAGCGCACTCTCGCCGACGAAAACAAGATGGTGGTCTCCAGCAACGAAGACAAGATGGCGGACATGACGTCATACTAGGTGACGATATATATGCTTTGAAAAAAAAGTGGTGGGAGTCAGTCTGCCTGCAGCCACCATTGAGGAAGGAGCCTGTCGCCATTTTTAATTTTTTTTGCACTCGTCAGGTTCGAACCGAGGACTCCGAGCTCCGTGTCGTAAATGTTTGTTTTTTATAAATAATTTATTTAAATTTTTTTATTTTATTTTTTTTATTTTTTAAAAAAAACTTCAAAAATTGGATAATAAATAAAAAAGTTAAAAATGGCGACCGTAACTGAAATTGCAACGGTGACGTCATAATTCAAAATGGCGGAAAACACATCACCGGAATTTTCGAGAACACAATGACGTCATCCAAAATGGCGGATCCAAAATGGCCGCCGGGGTCAAAGTCAAGGACGGATGTCAAGGTCACAACCATCCAAGATGGCCGCCGTGACGTCACAATCCAAGATGGCGGTCGGCACAATCCTCAATCCTCACCCTGGACCCTGTCCCAGGATGCCCATTTACATACTACTGTGGTGTGTACATTGCGTGGTCATTACGTGTACATTGAGTGTCCAGTGCGTACATTACATTTTTGGTGTGTAAATTGCGTGGTTATTGCATGAACATTGCTTGTCCAATGCGTACATTGCGTGTTTGGTGTGTAAATTGCGTGGCCATTGCGTATGCATTGCGTGGTCATTGCGTGTACATTGTTTGTCCAGTGCGTTCTTCACGTGGTCATTACGTGTATATTGAGTGTGTTCAGTGGGTACATTGCGTGTTTGGTGCTTACATTGTGTGGTCATTGTTTGTAATTTGCATGGTCATTGCGTGTATAGTGTGTACATTGCATGGTCATTGCGTGTGCATTCTATGTACTACTGTGTGTACTGTGTGGACACTGTGTACTGTATCGACTCTTGTGTGGACTGTCTTTACGGCTTGTCCAGTGCGTGTACTGTGCGGCCAGTGTGTGTGTGCTGAGTGTTCAGTGTGTGTACTTTGTGTGTTCTATGCGTGCAGTGTGTGTACTGTGTGTACTGTGAGTCTAGTGTGTGTACTGTGTGTCTATTTTTTGTACTGTGTGTCCTGTGTGTACATTACGAGTTCGGTGTGTGCATTGTGTGTTTGGCTTGTGCTTCCGATTGTGCTACCTTTTCGTTTAATGTGCTTCCAATTGTGATTCCTTTTTGAGATTATTGAACGTTAATTCTGTACTGTGGACATGATTGGTTTAATGTTTTGGAGACGGCTTGTACATTGTCTTGACACTGAAAATGACCTGTTTAAAATGTTGGTCGCATATCGTTGATTCGGTGACGCTTGACCTATGCGTATGATTTTGAACATGAACTGAATAAAATTATTGTCGAGTATCGAAGAAAAAATACCTCTTAACTGCCGATTGTATGTGTTTGACCACCTACTGGATGCATTTGGCTACCAACTAGATAAGTCTTGCCACATAATGGTCGTACGTACCTGAATGCTGAATAAACATTCCTGGCTACCGATTGGGTGCGTATTGTCACCTACTGGACATGCCTGGCCACCAAATACATGTCAGGCCTCCAACTGGTCAAGCCTTGTTGCTGACTGGTCATGTCTAGCTGCTAACTGGGCATGTCGGCCACAACATTAATGCTCATGGACGTAGATTACGTGCCTGGCTACTGAAAATACATGCCTGGTTTATCAACTGTTATACATAACTGACTCGAAAACATATGTCAAGGTATGCAAAAGGACTCGCTTCGTCTTCTTAGTAGACTGTAGATATCGAGAAACGCTAGTAATTATCTTGTTTGTATTGTAAAATTTATGTCATATATATTTTTTTAATTTGCGTTACTTTATTTCTCGAACCTGAACCCTTTATGATAAATGTAATTAATTTATAATGCTTTTAACGATTTTTTGCATTGACCAAGGATTGAACCAAGGACAGGAATCGATCGATTCAATCATTATATTAGGGAGTCATTTTTTTGAGGAATTTTGGAATTTTTCCCGAATTTCTAGCTACATAATTAGAGATTTCCCAGATGGTAAACATAAAGACATACTGAAAGGTTGGTTTATGTGGAACTTAGACTACTTTTAGGATTTAGAACACAATTTATTAAATAAAATATTTTTACATAAAATTAATTTTTTGCATCGGTCATGGATAGAAACGAGGAGAGGAACTAATCAAATCAATCAGTATATTAATTTTAAATTTATTTAACGAATTTTGGAATTTTTCCCGAAATTATATCTAAATAATTACGAATTTCCAAGATGGCGTAGTCTAACGAGAAATAAAACAATGTAGAATCCCAGATGGTGTCCGTAACGAAACGCATAACGACTATTTCATACACATTCATGATGGTGGTGCGTAACGAAATTTGCAATGTTTCTAGTATCCAAGATGGCTACCATAATAAAATATGCAGCAGTGTTTTTATATAAATTTTATTTTTTTATAAATTTTAGCAATTTTTATAGGATAATAATTAAGGATTTTCAAGATGGTGGACATGATGTTATACTAGCTGTCGCTATATATTCCTTGGTATTAGTGATGGGATGTCAGTCTGCCTGGCGACTTCCGTGGAGGAATGACCTAATGTCATTTTTTTTAATTTTGTTCTCGCCGGGTTCGAATCGAGGACTCCAAAATGTAAGTACATTTAAAAAATAATATAGTATTAAAATTAATTAATTAATAAATTTTTAAAAAAAAATTTTAGAAATTTTTTCATCAAAATTGAATAATAAATAAAGATATTCAAGATGGCGGACGTAACGGGAATTGCAACAGTGACGTTATAACTTAATATGGCGGTCATGGCATCCTAATTCCTAAAAAAGGTTTATCGGAGACTGTAGATGTGGAATTTAAGCTATTTTTAGGGATTTGGAAGCCGTTGGCATTTTTAAGGACTAAACCGAGAAAATTTGCTCTCAATAGGGTAATTTTTCCCGCGAAATCAGAAATTTTTTATTGTTCAAACTTTTTGTTATTTTATAGCGGAATTGGCGGATATTTGCGAATGTTTTGGCAATTTTGTGTCATTTTTGGCAAATTGTGATGGTCAAGGTTAGGTCATTCAAGATGGTCGCCGTGACGTCACAATCAAAGATGGTGGTCGGCTCCTCGGCTCCTCACCCAGACCCAGGCGCCGGAGAAACAATGACATACTATTAGATACTCTAAGTCGGCATTATGGAATCTGTACTGGATCAGTTAAGTGCAAGCAAGATTCTGTTCGTAAAAATTAATCTGACTGTTGTTTTGACTCGCGTCTCACACCAGTGGCTGCGAGTATATAGGCGAGGTCCAGGCGATAACAGATTTAGTCCACCTCTGGATGTGGTGCAGTGCTGATTGTCTTGTTTGACTAACCTAACATTTTAGTCTAGTATTTTGGAATTCTTGAGAACTCGATGGAATCATTACCATCATTAACTTCGACCTGAATGTAAGGTTTACCATCAACATCGCAGACCCTGGCAGCGTTGCTGACAGATCCAGAGATCTCGATAGACGGCGGCACCGACAAGGCAGATTCTGTTGGCAACGGCGTCAACAGTTGCGCCTACTGTTCCATCAGAGCAGGAGGTTTTAACGACTGCAGTGTCTTCAAAAGCAGAACAATGGATGTCAATAGTTTCAGTGACTTTGATAAATGATGCTATAACTGTACTTACTGTGAAAACATCAAAAAGATGAAAACACATGAAATAACACTAGATTACGTGGGGGTGGATAAACTCACACTGAATTTCTGCCTAAGTTTTAAGATTAGCTTCTAATAAAATACAAATTATGAATTTTTCAACATAAATTTTTGCGTAGGACTAAGTTTATCTAATTTAGAACTGTAATACAATGCTGTTGGTTTTACAGAAGGAGTAAAATCTGATGATGAATTTTCATAGTAGATAAAAATGAATATCCTTTGTCTAGAAGTTCACTCCGTATTGCTATTGGCGCTTTTTTCGTTGTTACGGGGGTGGCGGAAAATTGATGGAATAAAATGCCCCTGAATATTGTTTAGTTGTATAATTTTTTTTGTTGTCCGTTTTGTTAAGACACTTCACGTATAGCAGGAGCACTGTGAAACAAAAAAGGTTTCTGATTTTAATTTTTTTTTCAGATCCCAACTACAGTATAAAAATGGAACAAATATTTCCGATGACTTTGGAACTTCTATAATCTCTTGACAGGAGGCATATAAAAATCAGACACCCACATGGCTCATGCTCTTGGTATTAAAATTATAACTAATATTAAATTATTGTACTTATGGTTTTAGTAAATGCCAATAAAGAGTTTATAATGGTTGACATCGGATCGAATCGGCGCGTATCAGATGGTGGTGTTCTATTTTACATGAAGTACTGGGAATTATTTGATCATAACTGTTTAAATGTACCATCACTGTTTGGCTTGATGCCAAACAGCATCGAATAATTTCCATATACAACTGTAGCAGTCGAGGCTTTTGCATTATAGCCTTATTTGATGAAACAGAATTTATAAAAGACAGATTCCAAAGAACAGGAAATATTTAACAAACAATTGTCTAGAGCAAGATGAACAGTCGAATGTGATTTGGGGTTTTGGAAAACTAAGTTTGGCAATTTTCATAAAGCTATTAGTGTCAGTCCTTGAAAAGGCTACAAAAAAACTGCATCATGCTGTCATTTACATCATTATTTCATTAAAAATATACCACAAATTTACTTATCATCGAATTCTGAAGACGACGATAATTTTCAGTTCCATCAATTACAGTGGACAACCAATCGAAATTCAAGTGTTAACCCAAAAGCTACAAGATAGATCTTGTGTCATTGTTATAACAATGAAGGGTTACTCAGTTATGAAATAAATGCCACAAACACACTTTCTATGCACCATATTTTATTTAAAATATCTGAAAGGATTTTGCCACGTGACTTTTTGATCATATAATATATAATATATACAAGGTAGGTACACAAAGATCTAACCCATTGAGCGTTCAAACACACCCGTACACAACCGCACACACACACACATACGCAAAGCCGTGAGATTTGAAGTGAAGTACCATAATGTAATATTTACACGTGAAGCACAATCGTCATACACTACGTTGACAAGTAATGTTATTAAATAAACACACACCAGATTTATTGGCTGTTCCTTTAATTCAAGAAGCGTAACTTGTATAACAGTCATGATTTTGGCTTGTAAATATTTTCGCTGCCAGCTCCCGAACGCTTCGAGTATATATATTTTATTCAAATATTTATTGTAGTTATACCACAAACTGTTAAAATTTTTTCCTGACATATTAAATAATTGACTTAAGTTTATTTTTTTTATAAATGTCCATTAACTTGCTCATGGCGTCGGTTCTTTTTGTTATATGTTATAATTATTTGAGGAACTGTCCCAGAGTTCGGGCAGTGTTTCCAGGTTGAGAGTAAATTCTTTAATTGTCATCTGGTCATGTGTGGAAGGTTCGGGAAGCGTGGGCGAGGCTGGCGCATCGTCTGTCTCGCGTGGCGTCGTCTTCCATCGCTGTTGCGGAACGTACTGACGTGATGAAAATTAAACAGCGACTACATGTTCAATATCTATCACGATCAGTGGAATGATAATCCGGAATTTGGAAATATAGAAATTCTGTGGTATCCGTATTCCGATTCGACAATACCATAGTTTACTCGCTCAGTAAATATCGATATGGAAAAAATAGTTGCGGATCTCAATATTTATTGAACGTCTAGCCCTCCCTTTCCATTTTGCTCATATTAATTTAGCGTGACAGATAAAAAAGGGTAAGGGGAATAGAGGGAATAGAGAACTAAGTGGATACAAGGCGGGTAATGTAACACACTAGGAACATTACAGAGAGGGGCTGGTTGGTCAAAGACAGTCATCGGCTATGATGTGCGAGAGTTCATAAGAGACTAACATAGATCGTATACGACTGTAACTTATTGCTTGGCTATTATAAGGGTAACATTATTGACAGTGACAGTAATTATTGAGAAGGTACAAAGTAGAACTGGGGCGAACATCCTGAATGTGTCCAAGGTTGACACGAGTAGAAGTGGCCTGAAGGCTACGAGCTGAGAATAGTTCAACATCCTCGTCGTGGGTATCGAGTCGCCTTTGGGTTTCGTGTCGGAGCTTAGCCAGCAGCCGCCGCCAGGGAAGTCCACATGCAGCACCGCAGGGAAAGAGGGTGTTACTTGCCGGCGAGTAGGAGACAAAAGGCGATTTGCTTTTAAGCCACACTAAGAGCTGTGTTTAACTAAAGGCGAGGGACAAACCAGTTAATACACTGGCCCTCAAGAGTCCTGCTTCGGATTGAAGAGCCATTAGAAATAATTTAAATAACTAAAAAAAAAAAAAACATTTGAAATTATTGGAGCTGTAGTCATATCTTTTATTGTTTGCTCATTTATTTCGATTTAATGGTCTGTAATATAATTAGATTTCTTTATATCAGGCTCACAATATAAAAAGCCAATATTTTTGATGAAGAGAAGATCCCTCATTAATTTAGTTACTTTCCGCACTCTTGTTAAAAAGTATTTATTGTCCCATTTTAATTTGAATGTCAAGGAAACGAATAGTTAAACCTGAGAGAGTAAGTAATTTCTAATCTTGGGTATATATTGCCACACAGATGATGTTTGATGATAATTATATGCGTATTTATTGTATTTGTTTGTTAACAGTCACCAGCTGCCGCGGTGTGCAGAGTTGTTATTGAAGAATTATTTAAGTTGTAAAAGTGAATAAGAGAAATGGTGGAATGATGCCATGAGTTTAGTGTGTCGGTTATGTTTGACATTATTAGAAATAAAATTGTTTTCTTCGTTAATACTTGTTCCCAGTTCTAAAACTTTCTTCCTGTTGTTCACCCGCGAGGAATGGGGAGGGGACAATAAAAATTATACCTCAATTTAATATTAATTTTATTGTATTTTTAGTTATGAATGAAATGGAAGTGTCTAATCAAACTCAAAGTGTCATATTTAAGTCATGGTAAGTGTTAAAACCCTTTGAAGCACACAGAAATATATTAAAAATTAATTAGAATCTATTGTGTAACTTTTAGCAGACGTGGCGGAAGGAAAAATTAAAGCAGCCAATGTTGCTTGTTCTTTTTAGGATCGCCAGATAGCAGCGCAAGGCTTACTCACGCGAGGTATTTCGGCAATAACACTGAAACATTGCAAATAGTAGGGGAACTGTGCCTAATACCGCACCGCTTCCTAATTCCGCACCCCATGGTATCTCGGCCGGTATGTGCTGCAACCTAGCGGCAATAAGCACAAATCGTTGCTGCGGTCAAAGTATCGTGTCGGTGGAAGAATATAGCGTCATCACAAATATTTGCGTGTGCTAGGAGACAATTAATTTTTTACTGTGAGCTAAATATTTGTAAGGGGTCACTTCTTCGATTTGTTTCAACAACAAAAGTATGTGTTTTTTTACAATTTGACTATATAAATAGCGTGTCATAATACCAAAGTGTTGCTAGTACGAGTGGTTATTTTAATTGAAGTTACGTTTTTTGTAACAATGGCCGCCTTTTGTTTTTCTTGCATTTGCTGAATATCGCACATTGAAGTAGTCCTAATATCGCACCATTTTCTACGACTAGCAGCTTAATAAAATACAATGCAACCTGCATTACACCATTATCTAGTTATATATCATACATTATTGTATGTGGCATGTTACTTACATAGTATATAAAACAAAATATGTCATATAAGTAGAAAAATACCTAACTATTGAAATTACTTTTGTGTAGTTTGAAAATAGTAAACGATACATTGGTTAAAACAAAAACAGTTTAAAACTGTTAGCATTGATTCAAATTCACTAATTTCTATTGAAACCCTTCTTCCTGCTAACTTGGAAGAGGGGTTGCGTCCCCGACCCACTCTGTGCGCGAAGGGAAATTCCAAAAATTATGAAAAGGTATGAAATGCTACACAATAAAAAATTCCCCATACCAATGCCCAGGGGTCAGGCCAAAAACTTTAAAGCATAAAAAGCAGAGCAAACATAATTCCAAAATAAAGGCAAGACTTTGGGTAATTACTATTAAAAAAAAATAATTTTCAAAAATTAGCATTTACTATATATAACAATACACGTTTGGTTACAAAAAAAGGGCGATAATAATGGCAGTCTCTTAACCCATTCTCATAAATACTCATTACAGATTAAATATTATAAAAAAATAAATAATAATGATAACAAATATATAGCCTATGTATGTAAATATTAACAACGGCCTTACTAATAATTAAATGATCACAACGAAGGTCGTGAGGTGTGGCCACAAAAAAAAAGTTAATGTAAGATGGCCTACCTTAATACCAATTATAAAAAAATATATAAATCTATATAAAATTCTATATAAAATTCTACATAAAATGTTCTAATACAAAACATGAATTAAACGTATTTCTCAGCTCTCATTAATTGTTCTCTTGAAATAATTTGTCACTACAAGCTTGCCATTATGTTAACATTCTAGACGTCCGCCAGCTCGCTGACCTTCTTCAATAAACTAGACAGTCTAATGCCTCGCCGACATACTGTTCCATAAAAATGAATAAATTACGCACTAACTTCAGTCCGTGCGTGCGGCAAAACTCCCTCGTATGCACTCTATAATACTGCAGAAAGTCATTAGGATTAGTAAAGTCCAATTGAAAATACGCTAATTTCGCCAAAGTCTCAAAACGTTGCTACAATTTTCCAAACGCCGCATTATTTTAAAAACACTTTCGTGTCCCACAAAACAGGCAAACGGGCGACCGTTAACAAAAACACGTCATCACATCACCAATGTGTGACATAAAAAAAAATGGGCCTCTTCTCACAAAAAGGGTGCAAAAGTTCCGTCCAAAGTAGAAAAGTTCAGCATGGGCATAAAATCAAATTACGATCTTCGCAACAGTTGGTTTAACACCACGAGGGAAAAACTCAATGCAGCCGCCTCTTTTTACCTTGTACGAAGTGTGCATCGCTGGGCAATCCCTTGCCCTGTCGTCCTGCGTGGTGCCTCCATGCTGACCCAGCCCATAGCCGCCCGCTGCCGCCCGGCTATTCAGTCCGCGCCGTCACATGCTCCGTTCTCAGCACGAGTCTCGCCAAAAGTCCACGCTTCCAGCTGATACCTCCTACTCCCGGCCGGCCGCGTCGGTGACGTCATTGCCAAACCGTCGGGAGCGCACCAAGTGGAATTCATGCGAAACACAATCGATATCACGTAACTACCAATCCATAGTTACAAAATAAAGCGCTTAGCTTAAAATAAAATATTAACAGTCACAACCATTATTTAAAGAGATGAATTAACATCAAATAGAAAATGAAAACGTAAAAATACGTAAAATAAAACTATATAAAACTAAAAGCTATTAACCTCAATAAAGCCAAATTTAATTACAAGGTTAAATGTGGCCCTGACGGCCACACTATTTTCATCACATTTTTATGAAGAATAAAGAATCGAAATTTACTGGAAATCACTTACTGTGTTATGGCGTTTTAATTTTTCTAATTAGTAAGAAATAAAACAGTTTCGTTTAGGGTTTATAAAATGGTTTATTTCTTTGATATTTTAAGTGTGTGTTCATTATAACCAAGCATACTATACCTAAAGTCAAGTTAGTAGAAATTTTGGTGGCTCTGAACAGTGCGGATTTGAAAGCAGATGAATAATGTCATGAGAACGAAATTAAAGGTGGGATAACGTTGAATTCCCGATAAAACCCGCCAAACGATATCATCGTCCAGGTACGATTACCACAAAAGTTAGGCTGATAAACAATTAAATTTTTTAATAATCTAAAAGTATTTGGTTTCTATATTAATGCCTGCTGCAGGCTTTTCAAGGCACGCTTGCTAGAAAATGTTTAGTCACACATGCACTAATGCAAGCAGGCTGCCTGTAATGCTATCTAAGTGAATGATTTTTGATGTGTAGCTTACAGTAAGGTACACATTGGAAATGGAGGTTACGTTTTATGGCTTAACAGCTAAATACATTAAACGAATGGCTTTTGAACTGGCAGAAAAGAATGGTAAATGTCATCCTTTTTCTAAGGGAGAAGAAGCAGTGGGATGGAAATAGCTACGTTCATTCATGAAGACACACCCACAACTTAACCTCAGAAAACCCCAAGCAACATCACTGGTAAGAATAAGAGGGTTCACACAAGAAAATGTCTACCAATTGTTTGACATCTTTGAGCCATTGATGGATGATATTAAACATTCCCCAAATAGGCTCTATAACTGTGGTGAAACAGGTCTCACTGTTGTGCAGCACAAAGTTAGTATGGTGGTTTCAGTAAAGGGAAAACATCAGGTCGGAGCAGTATCTTCTGCCGAAAGAGGTTCCTTGGTGACTGTAGTTACGTGTATGAATGCCTCGGGTCACTATGCCCCACCACTTCTAGTCTTTCCTAGAGTCAACATGAAACCAGAACTGCTTGATGGCACTCCAAATGGTTCTATAGCTGTGTGTCATAAATCTGGTTGGATAAAAATTGACAGTTTCCTTCAGTGGTTCCAACAGCAGTTCTTGGCCATTGTGAAGCCTAACAAAGAAGATCCTGTCATATTGGTGCTTGATGGACTTTATTCCCATACCAGAAATCTTAAACTACTGGAGCCTGCTCGTGAAAATTGGTGTGCACATTGTGTGTTTGCCCCCCACTGCACACACAAAATGCAGCCCCTTGATGCTGCATTTATGTTGCCCCTGAAAACTTACTTTGCTCAAGCAATAGAAACTTGGCTCAAGCAAAATGTAGGCAGAGTGGTAACTCACTATCAATTTGGAAGACTTCTGGGAGAAGCTTACAACAAGGCAGCTACTGTTGCAACAGCTACAAGTGCTTTCAAGAAAACTGGTTTGTTCCCTTGCAACTGCAACATTTTCGGTCAACATGAGTTTGTTAGCGAGCTAAACAGAAGCCCTCTATATGACGATCACGTAAACAAACCTCATACGACACCGTCACTACAAAACAAAGGAATTCAGTCGTTAGGTCTATCAACCGTAAGTAGGTATATCCAACAAGAGCTTCATAAAAGTTCTAGTGACATCTGTTCATCATCTCAGCCAAGCACTAGCATGGCGTCAGGGATTCTAGTAGGTCCTGCTGACATTTCACCTGTGCCTTCTCTGAAATCCAACCAAACAAAAACATCAAGAGGGAGAGGTCGACCAACCTGCCCTGCTGCCGTACTGACAAGTTCGCCTTACAAAAACAAGCTATCCGATTATGTGAAAAACATATCTATGAAGGGTAGGCCAAAACAGCTATACATGGGCTACAAGAAGAATATTGCACGAGGGAAAAAAAGAAGTTGTGAGACACGTAAAACTCTTAGCAAGAAGGAATCTGTTACGGAAAACAAGAGCAACAAACAAAAGAAACGGAAGACGAAGATATTACTGTCTTCAGAATGAAGTGAAGAAGAGATGGCTGAATATCTGACAGTTTCCACAGATGAAGAAGATAGGGATGATGAAGATTGTGTGTGTCCTTACTGCAACCAGTTGTATTTACAAGGCAGGCAGGGGGAAAAATGGGTTATCTGTACAAATTGTCGCATTTGGTGTCATGCAGAGTGTTCAGGAACAGATGATTACACTTCATTCAAATGTGATTTTTGTTTGGAAGGGTAATGCCACAAATTTTTTGAAGATTTACATGACTCGTATTGATTTCATTGTTCTAGTTTGAAAATGCACATTTAAAATTTAGTTTTAATTAGAAACTCTTCTTTTGCAACATACCAGCATAAGAACGATGTAAACTGAACCATGTGTTAGTTATTGTTTTTAATTGAAGATGTGCCAGATATATTAGTTTTAAAAAATGGTGTCCCAAATAACGCACACTAGTGCGATATTAGGAACACTGTTTTTCAACTGACGAAAGTGCATCAATTTCCTTTCTCTGTTATAAATTGCAAATAAATAAAAATAAAACCATGTCCAACATAACATGTTTTGCAGTAATAACCCTAATGTGCTAAACAGTGGTTACTTATTTTTTTAGGAAATTTGTCTCCACATAAATCAGTATTTTCAAAATGGGTGCGATATTAGGCACAGTTCCTAACATATTTATAAAGTGGTATCATAGAAATACCACTACGAAACAAAGGGTTACACCAGAGAATCGAATTTTTTTATTTAATTATTTTTCTGTGGTATTGAAGGATATTCGGAGGAAGTTGCCTCTGTATTTTTTAGGAAAAATATTGGGAAATTTTTAATCAGAAAGTGATTTATTCAATATAAATAGAAGGTTTTTAGTTAGTTTGAGTATTTTCAAGTCCTATTGAAGACTCTTGAGTAATATTGACACCAAAATGGTCGCTGTGATGTCACAAACCAAGATAGCGGCTGGCACCACAGCACCACAACTTAGAACCTTTGCCCAGACAGACATTTACAAACTACTGCTAAAGCCAATATTTTCAGTGAAACAAGTTTATCGCCATAACTATTTCTTAAAGGAAATGTTTCTTGTAGTTTTACAAAAGAATACTTTAGAAACCAGTTGTCAAGTATTAGTTAGTGATACTAAAATACGAGTATTAAGTATAAATTTGTACAAAACTATATTAAAGTTATTTTTTTTGCAATTAAGAAATACGTTTTTACAAACAATACTGAATATATTATGTCACACTTACGGAAACTGACGCATATTTTTTATTAATGTCTCACAGAAACATAAATGTGTTAAACCAATGAAAATATACTTTAATTTTCAACAATTGGTTTTCGCTTTATTTCATTTGGCTTTTAAAGCTTCATAGTTAATGCTGGATACCTCTTCAGCATCTACGTACTGGAACCACACAAATCATCAATTTCCGGACAAGATTCTAATCCAATATTACAGTGAACATATTTTTTAGCGATATAATTTCTTTAATTTGTTTATCCAAATTCTAAAATATCTGTTATAATCCATGGTAATTTCGGTTTCATTTACAAAATTAAATATGGGCGAGTCCTTCAATACTCGCTACAGATGTGAAACATCTACCCTCGGTAATGAGCAAATTCGTGTGTTCTCATGTTGAAAATAAACTTTTGTTGTGAAACTCGGACACGAAATTATACATAGAATATAAGAAAATTGTGTTTTCAATTACATTTCTTAACGCGAATCAACCTAGATTTCGCACCCGCCACTATAATTCACAGCCGAAACAGCTAGGTCGATTATAGAATCATTTTATTAGAAGACCCAAGTGTTAAACTATTTAATGAAACAGCTTGGCTAAAAACTAAAAAAAAAAAACTTCAAAAATACGAAAACCCGGTTATGGCCCTGACTTTCTACAAGCAATTTTATTTAAATAGTGCTCATCTTTTAAAAATTCATTAAACCCTTAATACTGTTATGGTCCCCTATATCTTTGCAGACTTACACATTTAGCCTTCTTTCCATGCGACTACCTTTCCATTCTCAAAATTTCTCCCACCAAATGCCGCATACCGAGAGCTAAGATGGTAGGTTCACATAAAAAAATTTACAATGCAAGTGTTGACAAACCACTTTTGACCAAAAAAATACATTTTTGGACCACACGCAGAAATATATTTCGTGGTGTTAACATAGATGCGCGGGAGAGGTGAACATTAGAGAGATATATATCCCCTCATATATTTCACCTATATGCGTATGCCCCTAAAATATATGCGTTTAGTCAAAAGGCCCGAAGATCCGTTCAGCTGGATAGAAAAGTTTCTAAGACTTTCTCCTTTTGGTTTTAGAACCAATGTCGTTTTAGCAAGGAGTGCGTGTGTTCGTCGGTTGCAGGTGCTGCGCGACGGACTGCTCGAGAGCCAGACGGCGAACGCCTTCGCCGAGGTGTGGTTTCCCAAGGCCTGGCTGGCGCGGCGCCTGGACGCGGCGACCCGCGACCTCTGCCCCGGCCTCAGGTTCTTCGTGGCGTTCTCCAGCGCTGCGTCCGGCTTCGGCAACCCTGGCCAGGCAGCCTACGGACTCGCCAGCTCTTCGGTGGAGAGGCTCGTGAGTGCTCCCCTGCGCGACTGCCCTATGACAAATTGACAGTGAGGTCAGCAATCCGA
Source organism: Bacillus rossius redtenbacheri (assembly GCF_032445375.1). Taxonomy (NCBI): domain Eukaryota; kingdom Metazoa; phylum Arthropoda; class Insecta; order Phasmatodea; family Bacillidae; genus Bacillus; species Bacillus rossius. The sequence continues at coordinate 23,907,427 of NC_086336.1, read as the reverse complement.
GTGGCGTTTTAAATTATAATTGGTCATGCATTAAAATTAATATTAAATGAAAACACACTTAATTGCTTGTAGATGGTTATATAAATAAGAAAAAAGTTTATTTAGTTTATTGAAAACAAACATTGATGTATATTTTAAAGCTAGTATCAAATAATAGTAATAATGAGGTAAAATTCTTGGATTAAATGTTCGTATGTAGCTTTTGTTGTAAAACACTTAAATTCTTGGATAAAAAGATAAAAAAAACACATCGAAACTAAGTTTTATAAAATCTTCAAACTAATAAATATGACCTATATTATACACTAATAAAATAAAAAAATTCAGAAATATCTAATCAACCACAGCAAACTAAAAATAATGAAACATATTAGTTGGTGATAACTATAATATTAAAAAATGAATTATACAATACATTTCGTGTTTTAAATAATATTTTATTAAAATTTGATAAACTTAATATTTTTTATGAATTTTAAAATGTTTTACATACATCTAGCATGAAAATTACGGCTTTTCCAGATGGCGGGCGTAACATAAAAAGCAATGGTGATGTCATAATCCAAGATGACGGCCATAGCATCTAATAGACAAAGTGCAGCTTAGAGCAGCTTATCGCTTAGACATTTAAGCCGTTTTTAGGAATTTCGAAGCCGATCGCATTTTTGAGGACTAAAAGGGAAAATTTTTCCTCAAAATGGTAATTTGTCCCGCAAAATTGGGAAACTTTAAGGAATTTTGAGAAATTATAAGTCAATTTTTAGGAATTTTGAGTTACTCTTGAGTCCAAAATGACAGCCATGATGTCAGAGATATCTAGCATTGAACCCATCCTCAATCGTCAGGATTTTAGCATGTCTCAGGAGCCCCTATTATACTACTGCTAAGAAATGTTTTAAGATGTTTTGCATCGTGTGCGTCGCCAAACTTTAAATCCGACATTGTAAATGAATGTAAAGATTTACAATGAGTATTGACAATGATAGAATACATTATTTGTTTATTGTTGGCGATTAAAGTGTTGTCTATTTGGGCATGATATCACCCAATCATCCAATGCAGGATTCATTTAACAACAAATTAGAAAGAAAACAAAAATACGACACTGAAGCATAGCCAAAGCTATCGTACAAATGTTTCGCGATTAAATCAACAACAAAAGATTGCTTACGACTCCTTAATACTTAGAAGCTGTGTACAATAGAACTGGTGGAATTTGTCGTACGCTGGTCGACTAGTCCCTGAAATGTTTCTATTTTTCCGGCTACTCAGGGTTCGGTAAAGGGGGGTTCGCGCCGCGTGGCTGAGGGACTTAGTCTCCAGAATTGAAATAAGAACAACACGAATAAAGTTTCTTGGTCCTTTATATTCAAGAAGATGAACACTTTACATGGGGCTGCCGCGTTTCCGCCTGTGACCATTTCTATATGGGGTGAAGCCCGGTTCCACGCACTTATATGGTACTGAAAATACGGGACGTCCCGCCCGTAACGAGTATTACCCACACTGCAAAGAATTGAATTCGCTATGACTCGCGTGCAATAAGATGGCTGTCTGACTGTACACCACAATGACCGGGAAGAAACGTAAAAGCACAGAACATACGACGGCGAATGTCCAGCTTGCAAAATAAACCGCGACTCGCAAAAGAACAAACGTGAGAAAAAATGACAAGATGAGAGAACGCAACTGAATGACAAAGTAACAAACTCGACTGCAAAGCTGAAATCACTTCTGCACGGCAAAGTCTAGAGCTACTGCAAATACCGCGCCCGCTCAATCTCACCATCCCGGAGCGACGTCACAAACACGTCTGTTGCCTCTCGTGCCGGGTCCACGACTGACTCCCACTCCCCTGGCGCGCCCGAGCGCCCGCGTCTCTCCCCTCTCCGCGAGCCCGCGAACACTCTGATTGGTCACAGGCGAAAGCCACCGCCTTGGCGCCCGGTGAACAAATAAAACTTACACAAATACATAACCCTTCAATACAAAATTAATTATAATAAAATATAAGCAATATATATACAAAAAAACGTAAAACAAAAATATGTTTACAATAAAATAATATGTCAAATCCTGTACAGAATCAAAATGTCGCACATCACATACACTTGCGTTGCACTAAACACGCAAGAGATGGCGCTGGCGAGGCATAACGGCCTGAAGGAGTCGGGGAGACACTTGGGTCGACGTAAAATGCCCCCCCTCCGACGAGGCCGTTATGTCCGCCAATGCCTCTCATTTATCCACTAGTTTTCGTAGCCACTCACTGCGTAGCACTGGGTGTGGTGGTGGGGACGACGTCTGGTACCATGGGTCGTGAATTATATACTCCCTTAGAGACAAAATAAGGCAATAGGCTCATGACACTATCTCGGTGCTCCGATGGCAAGACAGGACTGACTGTGCCCATCTGAGAGCACACGAAGTCTCGCAGATACCCTGGTGCCCATCGTGTCCTAGTGGGACGTGTCAGTTTGGTGGGTGACGTGCTAGAAAATGTGTCGGGTGAGAGTGGGGTAGAAACATCCCCCACGAACGGTTCCGGCTGGCCATCGCCCGCCGTCGAGAGTGTCTCCTGGACCTGAGCTGGTCCAGCAGTTTCGCGGCAACTGCGTAGCAGCGCCTGCCGCACGTGTTGAGGGTAACATTCCCCTCCACCGGCCTCTGACTCGTCCGATGACGTCTCCGCCCCCGTCATGTACGCCGACCCGTCTGTTCGTGCCTCGTCGGTCGGCAGGGGCTGTGAACCCTTTTCGTCATCTTCCTCCTCGTCATCGTCCGTCTCGGGCTCCGTGATCCGGACCGAAAAGTCAGAGTCAGTGAGGCTAATGTCTAATGGCCACAGGGGCTCCCCAAGCCTCTGGGGCTACTGGTGTCTCCCGGCCAGACTCTCGAACCATACTACTGTCCTGGTTGTGACTCGTGGACTGTCGTCCGTCGGCACTTGTCCGTCCGTCGGGGGCTCCTGCGTCTGCCCTTCGTCCGGCTCTTCAATCAACCCAGGAAGAGTCATTTCTGTCTGGCTGTCCTCCGTTGACCACTCAGACACCTCGATGGCCGGGACCTCCTGCCTCTTCCTCTCACCATGTCCTGCCTGCTCCACCACCTGCGGCTGGTTATGCCTCCCCTCGCCGTTCTGTCTCATTTCCTGTCCTTCCACCGGGTTATTCGCCCGCTCTTCTCGTCTGTCGTCAGCGTCCCGCTCGTCCCGCGGTCCATGAGGAACGCCCCTCGCGCGGCCGGTGTCATGTGTCGCGTCCCCTCGCGTTGTCTGACGGGGACCCGTCCTGTCTTCACTGTCCTCGTCGTTAACCCGTCTCAAGTCGTCACGGTGAATTTTAGATGGCCGTCCACTAGGTGTCTGGATGTAGTAGGATGTCTTGCCTGCTCTACGCAACAACACTCGGGGCCCGTCCCACTTCGGGGCCAGCCCCGCGCTGAACTTGTTGGCGCCCGATGACAGATGGTGCTGTCGGACGTACACTAGGTCGCCTGGCTCAAGAGGTTTGGGAGGGCGATTTGTCAGTGGAGTGTTGTGCTGCAGGTACTGCTCCTGCCTTTGACGTGTACCTGAGTGCCGCATACAATATAACAGATTAGGAATGCGGAAGTCCCATTTTGAATGGTCCTCTCCCAACCGGAGGCGGAGCTGTGCCTTGATCTCCTAGTTCTGCCTCTCGGTTGGGTTGGCCCGTGGGTGGTAAGTGGGGGTCGTATCATGTTCGACACCCCACTTCCGGCAAGCCATCTTCCACCTGGCTCCCTTGAACTGCCCGCCATTGTCACTCAGTAGCACTGCTGGGTAACCGAAGCGCGGGAACACCTCCCCTTCCAACAGTGCCACCACAGTTCCTGAACGTACGTTGGACACTGGGTATGCCTCAACCCACCTTGTGAAAAGATCTGTTACCACGAACAAGAACCGCTTCCCTCTTTTGCTATGTGGATATGACCCCATTATGTCTAATGCCACGGTGTGAAAAGGCTGCTGGGGCCGACGGAGCCGTTGCTGCTCCTCTCCGTCTGATCTCCGCACCTTCCTATGCTGACCGATTGAACAATGGTGGACATACTCCCGGACGTCCCTTGTGATGACCGGCCAACAGAATGTCTCCCTCGCGGCTCTCAGCATCTGTTCCGCTCCCAGGTGTCCTGCAAGAGAGTGGTTATGGAAGAAGGACATGACTGCCATCCGCGCCCCCTCCGAAACTTTGATACTCCAGAATTCCATGTCCCCCAGGAATTGGACCTGCAGTACTCCCTCTCTGCAATGCCTGAAAGGTAGGTGTCCCGCACTGCAATCCTCCATCTGTGCCAAGGTCGCAGCGTCTCCCAGTTGCGCCTGCTGCACTGCCTGTACCAAGTCTGAGAGTGTATTTACATAGCCCGAGTCAGTGTCAGGGCCGGCCTGCGTTGTCAGGTACAGGGCCGCGGGTGACGGCCCCTCTATCATGGACGAGACACCCCCTTGGGGTGGCACCAAGTCATCCCAGCTGCCTTCGTCCTCGAACACCACAGCTGGATCAGGATGTCTGGACAACTCGTTTGCCAATTGATTTGTCTTCCCTGGCACAAGTTCTACCTGAAAATCAAAGTTTTGAAGCGTCATGGCCCAGCGGGTGAATTTAGACTTCCTCCCTTGCATAGAGTTCAACCATTTCAGGCACTTATTGTCCGTACGAAGCACAAACGACCTTCCCTCTAAGTGGTGATGGTACCTGCCTACCGCCCACACCACTGCCAGATACTCCTGTTCGTTGACATCATACTTGCGAGCAGCAGGCCCGAACTTAGTGCTTGCATACTCCAGGACACGCCACTCGCCCTCGGGCCCAAGCTGGTAAAGCACGGCCCTCATGCCCACCTGGCTAGCGTCTGTCTGGAGGTACAGGGGCTCCTCCGGCCTCAGCCTGGCCAGTGTATGACACTCACGAAACAGGGCCTTGACAGCAGTCAGCGCCTGGTCCGCAGCTTCTGTCCAACGGTACTTAGTTTTGGGGGACAAGAGATCAGTCAGCGGTGCAGTTACTGTGACAAAATCTGGAATAAATGTCCTGAGCCAATTTAGGAGCCCCATCAATCGCTGAAGCTGCTTCCTCATCCAGGGTACTGGCTTGGCATCGATGAGATCTAGGTGCTCGGGGAGATGGCGACACCCATCCCTGTCAACAATGTGGCAGAGGAACTGAATCTGCTCCGCCCCGATGTGGCATTTCTTTGGCGCTCAGGTCAGACCATGTCTGGCCAGCCGCTCGAGAACCATGGCGAGGTGTAGCGCATGGTCCTCCCACGTGTCCGACCAGATGATAACATTGTCCAAGTAGGCAGTTACGAACTTTCCCACATACCCATCAAGGACTCTGACCATCATCGTCTGGAACGTCGCGGGGCGTCCATCAGCCCGAATGGCATGGCACAGAACTGAAATCTGCGGCCATCGAAGGCGGTAAAGCAGTCTTCGGTCTGTCCTCCTGGTGCACCGGCACCTGCCAGTACCCGGACTTTAGATCTAAGGAGGAGAAAATTTTGGCCTTGCCCAGGCCGGCCAGGGCATCTGTGATGTTTATCAAGGGTGGTGGGGTGGGAATTGTGACCGAGTTCACCGGCTTGAATTTCACACAAGACCTCAGGGTCCCATCTTTTTTCTTTGCCAACACCACCCGACTGTTGTAGGGTGAGTCACTGGGTTCAATTACCCCATTCCTTAACATTTCACTAATCTGTTCCTCAATTACCTGTTGTGCCCCGTGCTCAGTGTCATGTGGCTTCACAAAGATGGGTGTGTGGGGCCTGGTGGGTATGGTGTGTTCGGCATAGGTGGTGCGGCGCAGCATGTCCGTTGCCGCAAACACCCGTGGTTGCTGCGCGAGCACGTCCTCAAACAGCAACACAAATTCCGGAGGTACACTATTGCGAATTTCCCCTAGACTAATGGGCGGGGAGGACTGGGGTGGAGCTTGTAGGCCGATACGGAACAGGGTACGCCTGCCCTGCCAACCCACATGCACCTTACCTTCACTGACGTCTATTGAAGCGTCTTCCTTATCAACCAAGGTAGGCCAGGTATCAGGTCCTCTCTCAGTCCCAGAATCACCAAGGCTGTTGTGTGACTACATTTATCACGAACGCCAATGATTACCTTGGCGCACCCAGACGTGGGTGCGCAAATTCCCTGCGTTGCCAGCTGGACGTTCCCCTCTTACGGCTCCACGTCCCCCTCTGGCACCAGGTGAGTAGCAACAAAAATCTGGCTGGCCGCCATGTCTACCAGTGCTCGAACAGGGCACCCGTTCAGGTGGACTGGCACCCGGAGGAGCTCGGCTGCGTCATCCCCCAGCTGTCCGAGACGCGGAGACGTAGCCCCGCGTCTGCCAGGGACAGCCGGGACTTCCGGTTGACCAGGCAGCTCGTCGGCGACATCAGCTGGTTCGGCATTGAGGGCTGGAGCCCTCGGTGTGCTGGTAGCTCTGGGTGTAATGATCGGCGTCGTTTACTCGGAGAATCTCGTGGTGGTGTCCAGATCCTCCCTCGGCGATTCCTCATGCTGATTGGTCCGCGTCAACGTAGTCCTGCCCCGCTGCTTCCGCCCGTCCAGTTGTGCTGAGTTGCCCGGGCACTCTGGTGTCGCCGTGACAGCTGTCCGGGCCTAACGGTTCGCTGGCATCTTCCCTGCACTTCGGTATAGTCCTTTTTCCGTTCGCATTTCCCGCGCTGCCGTGCCGGTGTTTCCTGTGGCGACCCACGTAATTCAGTCAAGCCGAAACTCCAGGAACAGTGGTTGACTGTATCACTGTTCCCTACTGGTAGTTTCCCGGCTGGCGTCCCTCGTCTGCCATTTTCTTCCACAAACGGTTTCTTGTCGGGCATTTCACGTGCCAATGATACACCTCCGTGGCACAGTACAGGTACCTAGGTGGTCGGCTTCCAGTCGCACGTCTGTCGACACGGCGCTCTTCCTGATGTGTCGCCAGGATGTGTCTAGCCACCGATCTTGCTTGTGATTGACGTGGAGGGGGTGGGTCCATGTAAGGGACAACTGCCCAGGTCACTTCCCGATTTTCCTGTTCCACGACACCAGATCTCTGCGCATTGTCTTTCGAAGCATTCTCGCACCTAATCACCTGTGAGTCCCCTTCTACACTGCGCGCGAGCTCCACAAACTCCCACAAGTCTAGTCCGATAGCACTGCGCAAAAACGGCCTCAAAGTCGGATGCAACTGTTCGCAGATCATTGGCAACACTGCACTCAATAATCCATTTGTTACTAAACTTCGGTACAGGCACACTACTCTATGAATAAATGCCTCCGCACTTTCCACTTCCGCCTGCGGCATACAGTAAAGCTGTCGTTCGCAACTGGACCGTCATAACGTCTCAACAATGTACATTCTAACTCATCCCACTCCATGAGAAAATTCCCAACCTCCGCCCACAATGTCTGTGCGTGTCCCCTTAACTGTTCACTCAGTTTTGACACCCAACTGTCCCGCGATATATCCTTCAATCTGTCCTTACAAGTTTGGAGAAATGTCAGCGGATCCTCATATGCCTCCCATGAAAAACTTGGTAACAGTTCCGGCACCTCCACTACACGCATGACTACCGGTAATTGTCTGTGCCCGCATTGCTCGCACTCAGACACTTGTCCGCATGCTCCACGCCGCACTTCCCCCTGACTAACAGCGTCTTACTCTGCCGGTTGCTGCCCGCGACTGTTTTCCGCTATGTCTGTGTCCGTGTTTCCACGTTGCACTGTCATTTTTTCCGACTTAATCGTGCTACCCAAAGGACACGAACAATTTACCACGCTGAAAAGTCCTGTCTTTGGTAATCCGCACCACTCGCACTGCTCGTAGTTATCAGCCATTATTCGTTACTCGTCTTTCCCGATGTATTTTATCTCCGCCTATCTCCTATTTTCCCGCGATGTTATCTCCGGCTGGTCGGCGATCTCTTCCTGTCGCGTGATACGTGATCCTGCGCGGCCAGCGATAAGCCGCGCAGCTCCGCCGCGCGAAATACGATGCCAGTGTGAGACGCTCCGCGTTATCTCGCTCCCGTGCGGCTGTGTCGCGCCCGTTTCCCATGCAGCTGCTCCCATGTCTCACGATTGTCTCCGCGTCTCGTTTCGCCCCGCACCCAATGTCTGGAAAAAACTATGTCCGATGTCCATCGCACTATGACTTTTGCCGCTATTCAATGTTCCGCATGCATAGTCTTTTAACATGGACAAAGTTCGAAAACGTACTTTATCTAGGCCACACTAGTTCGGGCGCCACTTGTCGTACGCTGGTCGACTAGTCCCTGAAATGTTTATATTTTACCGGCCACTCAGGGTTCGGTAGAGGGGGATTCGGGCCGCGTGGCCGAGGGACTTATTCTCCAGAATTAAAATTAGAACAACTCGAATAAAGTTTCCTGGTCCTTTATACTCAAGAAGATGAACATTTTACTGGGGCTGCCGCGTTTCCGCCTATGACCATTTCTATATGGGGCAAAGCCCGGTTCCGCGCACTTATATGGTACTGAAAATACGGGACGTCCCGCCCGTGACGAGTATTACCCACACTGCAAAAAATTGAATTCGCTATGACTCGCGTGCAATTAGATGACTGTCTGACTGTACACCAACATTATGACCGGGAAGAAACGTAAAAGCACAGAACATACGACAGCGAATGTCCAGTTTGCAAAATATACCGCGACTCGCAAAAATTAAGAGAAGAACACACGTGAGAAAAAATGACGAGATGAGAGAATGCGACTGAATGACAAAGTAACAAACTCGACTGCAAAGCTGAAATCACTTCTGCACGGCAAAGTCTAGAGCTACTGCAAATACCGCGCCCGCTTAATCTCACCATCCTGGAGCGACGTCACAAACACGTCCGTTGCCTCTCGTGCCGGGTCCACGACTGACTCCCACTCCCCTGGCGCGCCCGAGCGCCCGCGTCTCTCCCCTCTCCGTGAGCCCGCGGAACACATTGATTGGTCACAGGCGGAAGCCACAGCCTTGGCGCCCGGTGAACAAATAAAACTTACACAAATACATAACCCTTCAATACTAAAATAATTATAATAAAATATAAGCAAAATATATAAAAAACGTAAAACAAAAATATGTTTACAATAAAAAAATATGTCAAATCCTGTGCAGAAACAAAACGTCGCACATCACATACACTTGCGTCGCACTAAACACGCAAGGCGCTGGCGAGGCATAACGGCCTGAAGGAGCCGGGGAGACACTTGCGTCGACGTCAAATTTACTTCCTGAATGCTCCTGTAGGGACTTGAATAATGTTCTTAATTTCATTGCTTTTGGCAAGGATTCGATCGCAGAATTAATTTGCCCTAGCATTGGCTTCGTCTGGAATAGCAGCAACTATGTTAGTAGGTGGACGAACTGCACATTCTGCCTTGAAATTGCCACTGAACATGCAAATCAACGAGACACCAGCTTGCAACATTGCCAAAAACAGCGCAACGGCAAAGATTCTACAGATATGCAAACTGATCATTTGAGACGAATGCACGATGGCCCACAAAAGGTCACTGGGGGCCCTGGACAGAACGTTTGATAAATCTTCGTGGAAAAAAAATTTGGTGGCGCCATGTTTCTGTTGTCAGGTGATTTTTGTCAGACTATTCCAGTTATTCCACAATCAACTGTAACTGTCGAACTAAACACGTGATTAAAATCATAAAATTTGTGGTGGCATCTGAAGACATTCCGATTGACGACTAACATGCGAGTGTTTTTGCAACATGATCGAATTCCAGATGTGTTTTCGAAGCAATTTTTGGACATTGGTGACATCTCGACCAGTTTCATCGCATTGTTCACTGATTTCTGTCAGTTGACTGAATCAAAGGAGGAGCTCATTTTGCATTTTTTTTTCGAGCGTAGCACAGAACTTGAAAAACCAAAATTGGCTGACCAAACGAGCATTATTAGCTGCGAAAAACAAATATGTCGATGATCTCAATACGTCCATTTGAAATTTCATTCCAAGACAGTTTTTTTTTTTCTTTTCAAATCGGTTGACACAGTTAGCAACCAGGATGTAGTCAACTATCCCAAAGAATTTTCGAATTCGCTCGAATCGCCTGGATTACCACCTCACAATTTCGAATAGAAAGTCGGCTCAGTCATCATCATGTTGCGTAACATAATTCAAAATCTACTATGCAACTGAACTAGACTGGCTGTGATAAACATTATGAACAACGTCATCGAGGCGACGATTATTAAGGGAAAGTACAAAGAAAGAAGAAGTTTTGATTTCGTGCATCCCGATGATTCCAACGGACTTGCCATTCGATTCTAAACGGCTGCAAGTCCCCGTGTGTCTGGCCTTCGCGATGTCTATCAACAAATCACAAGGCCAGTCGTTGGAAGATGGCGGAATAACTTGGAGTTTCCGTGTTTCGCACATGGAAAACTGTACGTCGCTTGTTCGCGTGTCGGAAAGCCATAACCTTTATTTATTTTTGCGCCGAAAAACAAAACGAAAAATGTAATTTATCAGAAAGCTTTACATTGGATTTTTACTGAATTTATCTTTCATGTAAAAAAAATTCATTCAATTAGTTTAAATTACAAACGAGTTTCCTTTAATAACCAAACAAAACCCAAACCGTACACGATGCGGCTAAAATTCTTGATCTCAATGAATAAGAGTTCAAATAAGCAAGGCAGTAGAGATCGGCGGCGTATAGGGTGCATGAGGCCATAAGAAATGGTGTTCACATTACACTGGGTCTTTTCTTAGGGTACTCCCTTTTCCCTTATCCTTACATTCATGACATTAATGCTCCGTCAGCATCTCATCGACTTTCATCGTCTCTTAACCACCCTGCAGGTTATAAGACATTGAAACCTAATCATACAAAAAAAAATGATTATGATTATTCACTAGCGGCGAGTGATACATTCATAATTTCCGCTCGCACTTTGGCCATAGCTATTAGTTTTCCTACAAACAAAAAAACAAACGAAATCAAAGTTTAATTTTGTAGATATTCATTTCATGTATATATAGTTATAATAGTGTTAATGTTTCTACAATTAGTTAAATAACGTGGATATATCACTATCGTAGCGTAAAAGAAAAGATAATTTTTTTTCTGTGCACTGTACAAGTAAGGGAAACTGGGTAAAATAGGCCATGGTCAGCTGTAAGAATAATCACAGAAACTGCCTTGAGTTATTTAAGGGAACTGTAAGAAAAAGATATCTGACGATCCTTTGAGTTATGAATTTGGCAGGGGCCGGTTAACCAAGAAAACATGCATGACATTACAGTGAACGGAGCAAAAATTAAAAGAAACAAAAATAAGTTAGACATACCGAAAATCTGGCGTCCGGGACACACACACTTCCTGCACGGCATCGTGGTCGTTCGACGACTTAAGTGCACAATAATTACATTAATTCTCCGATACACATAATTTATGCAATTAAATTTATATGATGGGAACCCAAATAAAATAATAAATACAGCAAAAGCACATAAGGTAAATTTACGATACTGTACAGCAGCCATCGTGCAACACACACTTTTGACGACCCATGGAAATTATTAAACTGAAAACTTTAGGTTGAATTCGGCCATGCAAGGGTGGGGCTCCCGTCGCAGAGTTTAACTACAAACACATTACTCAAAAGTCAGGCCTGGAAGAAGGCGGAGGCCTGGCCTACACCCACAGGCTCCACAGCGCATTCGCCAAGCATAAGAGGGGTGGTGCACAAATAAAGTGACGTCACAGCACTGTACGGGTATGGAGAGGGAAAAGGAGGATAGGCGGCCGGTGTGAGAGAACCTATCTTCGTGGTGGCGTCCTCTTCACTGTAAACACTTTAGCCTGAACTATTAGCTCGCCTTTTGCAAATATTTAAAAAAGAATGTTCTTCTTGTTTTTCTTCCTACCCTCAGACATTTATTACCAATGTCTGTCGCTCATGCCATGCTCTCGACATCGGCCACCGGTATCAGTTCTCTGATTGGCTGACGTGAAACCCGCTATAGAGCAAGATGGAAACACTGTAATTTTTTTTGTTAATGAAACAGAAATATTCATGTTCGATTACTAATGTTTGTCAATTTGTACATTTACAAAAAGTAATACTAAGTTGGGATTCTTAACCGGTCATTTATTATTTGTGTTGTCCCAATAGGCCTACCTCCAATAGTTAAAGTTATTTGTAAACCGTCCCTTTAAAAGCTTCCTCTATTATCTGCGTACATTAATAAGCATAAAGAAAACAAAACAAAGTCAACTTTTTTAATATTCGATTACCTTCTCACAGTTAAAAAAATATATATGTTTAATGAAACGTAAATTAAAAGATTAAGTTATGCTCTGATTTTCTTTAAAAAAAATTACTCAGCTGTGTCTCGAAAACCGCATTTCATTTATGTACTTACAATAAAGGTAGACATGTGTGTACAAAGATACAGTTTCTTTCTTGTGGTATAGAAATTTTTTCTTGGCTACTAGATTCCAAATAGATCTTTCGTAAAAGACCAGATTATTTTTTTTGTGCACTGTACGAGTAAAGGAAACTGGGTAAAATAGGCCATGGTCAGCTGTAAGAATAATCCCAGAAACTCCCTGTAGTTATTTCAGGGAACTGTAAGAAAAAGATATCCGACGATCCTTTAAGTTCAGAATTTGGCAGGGGCCGGTTTACCAAAAATGTCAGATTATCAAGCGGTATCTCACGCAATTGCCAAAACGCTGAGTTGTAGAGCAAATATATCTCTAAGTTGGAGTTTGGAAGACTTTGAAGATTTCAAATTGCGAGTTCTGCTGAAGAAATACGAAGTGGTCGATCACATCTTAACCTTGCCGAACGCTCCCGACTAATCTAGAGCCACGCAGAGAGAGCTTTTTCATCTAGTGGTGGGCTAGCCTGTTACTTTTGAGTATTAATGAATACTGTTTCAGTGAAAAATAAGTTCCGGTGAAATTTAATTGTGAAAAAAGTTAACGGAGAAATCATTGTCTGTTAGTGCTCCTAACTGCTTCCTTGCACCGATGAAGAGTGAAGTCACTGGCAACTAGTCCTTAAACTGCTAATGCCTCCCGGTGAACGGTGAAATTAGACATATGCAGTGTTTTTTACAAACTTTTTACTTAGTTTTGATTTTTTTTTAAGTTTGTAGAAAAATATTACAAATTAAATTATTCGTATCATGGATATAACAAATTTATACCTCTGTTATTTTAGCTAGATAATATAACGAGACTTCTTAATTTTACAACATATGTGGGAACTTAAATAAGACCAAATTTTTTGATGGTTTATAGAAATTTGCATTATAGTAAAAAACATTGTTAAATTAAGAAATTACAGTTAAAATTGTATTTAAATTGCCTTTTATAATTTTATATTATTAATTTGCCTATAATACATATAATCTTACAGTAGCCTATAAAAATTATATTTGAATAATAATTATTTATTACATTGTGGTATCACTGTAAGTAGCCTATTTCACATAATTTCACTACTACCTGTAGAAAATGGTCGCAGGTGAACATGAGAAGTTTTGTTATCGGTTAAAAGTAACAGGGATGGATTTCGCTGCCCACCACAACTTCCAACTGTCACTTGCGTGCCTACCGTAAACGAGTTTCTCACATTAGCAAAAAAATTATAGCGTTTTAAATAAATCTAAGAAAGAATATTCCTCACTTCTGCCGGACAACCGGGCAATCCTGACTGTTGTATGCCGGACTATCAAAATTGCCGTTCTAGGATTTGTCCTGGGTACTCTGGGGATGCAAGTCCAGCGCCTTATCACTGCGCCTCATTTCTCCGTCACTGGTTGCGTTTCAGCATTAAAGTAGATTTTATGAAACTGCTTGATGATTAATAATGTTAATTCTAGTAAATATAAAAAATTACTTATTTAACTTTACCTACTCATATAAAACATGTAAATGAATTTCATTCAATAAATGATCTACATTGGCATGGAAGTAAGAATGAACTCAATATTATCAAGTTTTTATTACGAGATTTATCAGTGATTAAGTTAAAAAAATAAAATATCCTCCTAGGTGAACGCTGAAATGAAAAGTGATGATATTATCATTGGAAATTTCAATCACAAATTAGACCAAAAGAAATTTCATTTCATATTTTTTTCTATCATTATGTTGGACTTCATAATCTTTAAACAATGATAGATAAAAATAAATGTTTATTAATGTGATTTGTACAATATTTTAAGCTGGTCGTAAATAACGAAGCTATGAAGATTTTGAAAATTTGTTTATTATATTTACAATAATTGCAAACTTCCATTACACGTATAAATATTTTTTACCTGAAATGAAAACATATCTTACTGATTTTATTAAAACTGAAATATAGTTTGCGTCCAAAAAACTTACGCCTGTCTGAACGTATAAACTTAAATGAAATCAGGTTATGCATTGAGAAGGAAGGAAATGCGAAATGAATTACTTCGTTCTCATTTGCTACTTTGGAACACTTATCAGTGTAACAACTTTCACAGTTGCGCAACCTGGTTTTCAACCTGCCATATGAGGCGAGCACTATTATCACTTGGAAATGAGTTTCCGTTTGACATTTGCTCAATGGGCCGACCTACGCAGAGTAGTTGGACGCATACGGGCATAACGGTACCAGGGGTTCTGGGTTAGGGTCCCGGGTGAGAAATGGGTGTGAATTTTTATTTGACTAACTATCTGAAAACTATATTCACAGTCTGTATAGTTATCAAAATTAAACAATTTCCTTGGCAAAAACTACTCAATAGCTGATGCACCCGTGCTACGCTACAACAGTCTACACGCAGAACACGGCTCTCTATACAACCATAATCCTCGTGGTTGCGCTACTGCAACGCCTCGGAGGAAGAAAAGTCCAATTTTTGAAAATCAAATTATGAAAAACAAATATTTAAAGTTAGAACTGAGATAATTGGGAAGAAATATAAACCAGATGCCAATATTGGATACCGCTGTTTTAACACTAGAACTACCAAGGGGGTCATTATGACCCCTTACGATATTTTTAAATGATGCCAAATCTATATATCTGATTCAAATTAACAGACCTTTCGTGACTTTTCCTAAAATTATGTTGTTAACAATTTTTGAACATCGATTTACTCAGGTTTTATGCAGAAACTATTTAATTACAATTTTTTTGTCCAATTTTACCTAGAACAACCGACAGGGGTCAAACTGACCTCTGCAGAAAAGTATTCAGTTTGTGATTAATAAATGCCACATAAGTATATATTAGTAAATAAGTATTTTTAGTGATGTCTTGTTAAGAAAAAATACTCTTTTTATGGATGAATAATGTGTCGAAAGGATATTTGGTGTGGATTATCTGCGAAGGAAACAATTGCTCTCTCAGTACATGGTCATGCAGCGTCATTCCGTAGGGCCTGTGATATTTTTATCTGACTCCGGCTTTCCTCTCACTGGTGAGACATATTATATACAAAGATAATTATCATATCGTCTTACAGTGTGTTGCGGTTTTCTGACATTACAAAGCAATTAGTTATCTTCCTCTATCTACAGTTTCTGTGTTACTAGTTTCCAGTTACTCCTACGCTTGAGATTTGTTATATTTTTTCATCAATTTTGGAGGACCAGTCGTGAAATGTTTTTCGTTTTAGTCTGTTACATTTGCAGTGGAGAGAGAGTTGATTGTTGTCTTAGGTAATTGTTTTTTGGCAATATCTATGTCATTGTACAATCGTTACAGTGTATGATGGATCGTCGCCAAAGACTAACTACAGATCAGGCACTCCGATATTTTCAAGACATTTGTGAAACAAACTCAGGCAGTGAAAATAGTGATAATGATTTGTCTAGTGGTGAAGAATATGTACCTCAGAACAGCGATAGTGACAGACATTCTGATGAAGAGGTGGAATCGGAAATCCTACAAGACGCCGATGTCCGTAAAACATCACGGGCTACTACTCCTTCAGTAACACAAGGAAAAAATGAACAGGTAACTGAGCAGCAACCTTCTCAAATGGAAGTGGAAGATGTTGAATTCGCCCCACAAGATGATCATGCTCAGATATTGTGTAGTAGTCAATGGGCTAACCGCAGTAGAAGTAGCAGTAGGTGCAAAACAATTCAACGTGTGAAACCAACAAAGTGTTCTTCACTGAAAAAGATGCCACCTGAATCGGCGACTGTATTGAGAGGTACCGGGACAGAATCGTTACTCATTCGAGGGATGCAGCCTGAAGGTTCTGTGCCGTGTGTACATGTAGGGCCTGCTGTCGGTCACATTGAGGTTTCTAGGTATGGAACAGAGTGGGAGGTGATTGACTTTGGGAACATCCTTCCTGGTAGACGGGGAGCTCAAAATGTAGTAAAAGAAAATAATAGTCCTACACTTCATGCTAAGCGACAGATCAAGGATAATTCTCCGCTAAGTGCGTGGAGACTGTTGCTGACTCCAGACATCCTTCTACATATCAAGACATCTACTGAGAATGAAGCCTGCAGAAAATTACACGATAATGCATGGACCATCACACTCGTAGAACTTGAAGCTTTCATATCAATAATTTATGCTCGAGGGGCTTATGCAGCAAAAGGTCTGGAGCTATCTGCACTATGGTCAAGCATCTGGGGACAAACATTCTTTACGCAAACCATGTCGCGAAATAGATTTTGCGAAATAATGCGATTTCTCCGCTTTGATGATCGAGTTACACGTAGTGAACGTTTACGGACTGATAAGTTTGCACTAGTGTCACATGTGTGGAATGGCTTTATACAAAATAGCATTGCATGCTACAAGCCTGGTATAAATATCACAGTGGATGAGCAGCTTTTCCCAACAAAAGCTAGGTGCCCATTCACGCAATACATGGCCAATAAGCCCGATAAATTTGGGATCAAATTCTGGCTGGCATCAGATGTCGACTCTAAATATCTAGTCAACGGGTTCCCGTATCTTGGAAAAGAAGATGACCGACCCCGTGATCAGCTACTGGGCACCTACGTAGTTCTACGCCTATTGGAACCATATTTGCTGAGCGGCAGAAATGTAACGACGGACAACTTCTTCACTTCTCTAGAACTCTGCCATGCACTGAAGGGCAAGAAAACCAGTTTAGTCGGCACTGTAAATCGCTCTATGAAGGAGGTGCCACCTACTGCTAAAAATTGCAAACAACAGTTGCATACAACATATGTGTACAGGAACAAGGACACAACTCTTACAGTGTATCAGGGGAAAGTCAGTAAAAATGTGATCCTCATGAGCTCACTCCATCCAAATGTGAGCATTGCTGACAATGAAAAGAAGACTCCTGAAACCATCCAATACTACAATGCCACTAAATTTGGCGTTGATGTTCTGGACCAAATGGCGCGGAAATATTCTGTCAAATCAGGATCAAGACGTTGGCCGGTTCATGTTTTTTTCAATGTGTTAGATTTGGCGTGTATCAATGCATGGATCCTGTACAAAGAAGTAACTGGAAGGAAAATCAAAAGAAGAACATTTATCCTGGAGCTGTGCGAAGAGCTACGAGGGGCTTACCTGGCTAACAAGAATACCAAGCCACATATTGTTAGCAACGGCGATGAAGAAACAGAAAAATCGCGAAAGAAGTGTGGCAACTGCAGAAAGAACAAAACAATGGCAAATTGTGCTGCATGCAGAAAACCAGTGTGTGGTAAATGTGTTGGGAGTAAACGCCTCATCTGTGTAAAATGTAAATAGGATTTTATATTATGTCAAGTTTTGCTGAAAATAGTAGTGTTATGGTTTTTTTTTACTGGTAATGTTTAGGCTGAATAATAACATTGCTATTACGTTTTTATTTAATGTTGTTGAACAATAGTATTGCCATTTTTGGTACAATAATGCATTGCTGCAGAAGGAAAAAAACAATGACTTGTGTCGCAGCAATGTATAAAAACATTGTGTGGTTATGATAGTACTAGGAGTAAACATTTCATGTGGCGAATTATACGTCATGTTAGTGACTGAACAATAGTGGTTATACTGTTCCTGCAGAAATAACACATAAAAAGCAAATATTGCAGGATGTACGAAACCTGGGTGTGGTAAATGAATTTCAAGTAAATATCACATATGTGTAAATGTATCCAGGATTTAGTGTCTTGTCAAATTGTAGGTGAATAAAACTAGTGCATTAATTTGGTTTTGTAATTTTTTTAGATAAGAAAAATTTAAATCAGTACCATATTTCTTGGCTCTGCAATAAAGTTGTCACAACTATTTAGGAACTTATTTTTTAAAGATAAAAATTAAAAAGGGTCAAATTGACGCCTCGTGGTAGTTCTAGATAGTCAGCTGGTGCCGGTAGTCCTAGTGTTAAATGTCTTGATATTCACATTTAGCCTATATCACCGATAATTTGTCAATATGATGATAATGATTATTAAAGAACGACTGAATTCAGATAAGAAAGTGAATAAAGCATCAATAATGTAACAGACGTTTCCAGGATACAAAAAAATTGTTGTCTGTAAAGTCTGTTTACGGACGATATTTTAACGTGACAACGTCATAACAAAACATTGATGAAATGATTGATCCAGAAGAAAAGGAAGTATCATATTCGGCCTGAGACTGAGCCGTAATAGGTTTTTGAAACCAAACCATTTAGGCATTAAAAATTCTTTGAGGAAGAAATTTTTTAAAATTTTTCTATGATACAATCTACCTCTGCATACTTTTATGAATAAAATTGAATCAATTTGATTGAATTATCACTATTTTGTATGGATTCAAAGAAGGAGTGAAATGAAATGTACAATTTAATTAATAAATTTACTATTATTTGCATTCATTAATTCAAATATATTTATTACTTTTGAAATGTTGCGTGCGCCGTATTTATTTTTTTTAGTACAAAAAAACCCAGCTGCCAGGATTCGAACCGATAACCTTTGGATTAGAAGTCATCCATGCTAACCACACGGTCACGAGACCATATTGAGAATTATTGTTTCAGATGGTATAAATTAATAATATTCCACGCACAATATTTGTTTGAAATTATTTTAACTAGCATATTCTCTGTTGGACTCGAAATACTGACACTCTCGTGGTGATTTAGTTGATCTAATAATAACTTATGACAAATAATTACCAATGACAAACTAAAGCGTGAAAAGTCATACCAGCAATAAATATTAAGTTACACAGCTTAAATAATTCTCATACAACACTGTTTAAATATACTGATTTACTCTAGTAATTAAAATAATACGTACTTGTAAGAACGCCATTTCCTTGCGAATATACTCTCGTGGCGCGGTGCACAACAATAACCTCGAACCAGTATGCCGCAACGTGCCGGCCGAGTTCTCTGTACCGTCCGCATCATACCAGAGAGATGCCACGCATGCGTAAACACATCCGTAAGCCGGTTTACTGGCTCGTCTGCCCACTTATGTTTTTAACTGTGGCTGCCTGGGCAGCTGGGCTGGGCTGACGAGTGAAATCGCCCGCCCCTGGGGGCGCATGCGCCCCTGGTTAATAATAACACAGGAGTTCCCAACCTTTAAATGTGGGCCGCAAGGCCCAAGCACCCAACTCCAGCATGGTTGATTTTTCAGCCTCTCCAACTCTTTTCACCTGGACCCTTCTTCCCTCTTGTCCAGTAGTTACCTGATTGCTTAATGCATGATATTTTATCCCCGCATGAACCGGCCCAGGGTTTTCCCTGTGTCTATGCAGGTTTTACCTGGGTCACATTAGCTAGCTTTTAAGCTAGACGACCAATGGGGCGTCAGTCATGGCGCCAATTGCAGCCATGGCTGGCCAGTAAACCCCAATAAGCACACGATGCACGCGCCCTTGTCCTGCATGGTTAAAAACCCGCATGGTAGAGTGTATAGGCTTCGGCCTGAGACACACTTAGGTCCTCCCCTAACCTGGACCCTCCCCTACACACTTAAAATTAACTTAGGCTAGGAAAAAAAACACATCCGTAGTGGGACAATTTTTCGTGCGTGCAGCCAGCGTTCATCTATTTATTAGACGTTGTCACGTCAAAAACTTTTAAAAATGCAAGAGCCATTGCCATCGATATTATTGAGAAAATATGTTCAAATAGCGCTAAAAAAATACTCTAATAAAAAAATATAATTTATTAAAAAATATATTTGAGGTAGAGAAGCTATGTAACAAATTTCATTGTTCTAGGCATCGTCGTCTTCCTCTCTGTTTTTAAGTATAGTTTAAATGGGGTATATTTTGTCCACAAATACTGAGTAAATTAAAAATTATTAAAAAATCTTGGTTGTGATCGAAAAGTCTTGCGTTTGATTCCCGGTCAGAAAATTTTCGCGTCCAGATTCAACTCGCCTAATAAGCCCCAGTCACCCCATGATCATCTTCCCTTCAATATTCCTTCTGTGAAAATATGTCACGTGTCTGATAAAACTAATTATCAATTAGCGTCCCGTCAGTTGCAACTCGCCATCATGTGACACATCGTCTGCCAAATTATGGTTCATATGTTATTCCTACGATTCTGCTTGCCTTGCACGCTAATTCAGTGTACAATCTGTGTGCTGCATTTAACTAGCGTCTAGGAAGCAAACAAAATTGCAGTTTATACCATCTGAAGTGGCATGTATAAACCACGACAAATATAATTTTTACTATCATTACGTAGTAAGTATTTTTTTACGTTATAATATTGGATGATGATAGATTATATATTAAGATAAGTTCAATGATAACTCACATATAACACTTCTGCTTATCTTAATACCCTATTAATAATTCCGAATGTTAAACTAATTAACATTATGTAACGATTCTCAAAGGTGCACATAATTTAAACTGAACATAGCCTTAGAAACACGAACGCATACTCAATCAAAAATAACAGATATTAAATTAAATAAATTTAAAACGGTCTGAAATATGAAATACCCACTTAACTATATAACACTCTCAAAATGTAATCGAATAAACTGGGTAGGGCCTATATAGTATTTATATATGTTTTTAATTTGCAAATTGTAAATCAGTATTTTCAATTAATAGCGAGTTTTAGATAACATCAAAACTTTTAAATATAAAATTCATACCTGGTAATAACTTCTGTAAATTCATCATAAATGGTTTCCTCCTGTTCCCGCTAGCATAACTTTAGGAAAAGTATTTTTAATGTTGGTCACCCACTTGATCGAAATAAAATAATTGATAACAATACAGAAATATTTTTATTATCTGTTTCGTACTGTAGATGAATATGTTTTTTTCTCACAAAAAAATACATTAAGGTAGTGGAGGGTAAGTGTGCGCATTTAGTGGAATATTTGGCATAAATATTTACCAATACGCATTAGAAGAAAATTAATAATACAAATTGATAGAATAATTATTCGAGAATGTCCTGGAGAGCCCAAGTAATTGTACAGCAGGAGATTCTCTTTTAATGAGCAAAATGGTAAAAGTCGGCATCTGCGCACACTTACACTCTGTGGGAGGGTAAGTGTGCGTAGCATGTCGGGTAAGTGTGCGCATAATTCTTATCAGTTATACATTGTATACATTATATTTATGTACCCACTGTATTCACTTTTACACATAAAATCGTACTGGACGAACATTTATACATTTATTTATAAATGTAAAATATTATTTGGATAATTAAAACATTTAGAATTTATTTTTATACAACCAATAAATCTGATGCTACTATTCCCTACATACACTACTCGCACCCAGTCAAAATCATCACATATTCTTTAAACAATAACCACATTAAAAAACTCCGCACCCTTCATAAGATGAGCAAAGTTCATGCCACCATACACTACACTCACAACATTGCACCCAGTCCTCATCACTGCATGATTCATCACATCCAGGGCAGATGTAGTCTTGTGAAGGAGATTGCTGATCGGACGCACTTCTCGTATTGAATGTTAGTTTGCGCTTGGTTGTAAGTAACTTCGATGTTTCACATTTCTCTTCTTTGTTGTTTTTCAACAACTGAGTGTTTGACTTGATTAGCTTTCTTTCAGCTCTTGCTTTCGCATTTTCAACTTTTTCTTTTCTTCTTCTTCTTTAGGTTTCTTTTTTTTCTAAGAGCAAATTTTTGTAAGGTGTTGCAGTTAAAATCTCAGATTTCTGCCCAATTCTTTTTATTTTGGTTTCCTTTTGAGCTTTGGGCAAGGGATAAATCGCTGTGACCGAGACAGTTGGTCCTGACGAAGTACCAGCAATTGGAATGATTTCTATTTGTGACACACGTTTGTGTTTTCTTGCGTCTTTGTTTCTTCTCCTGTTATTTTATCCTCCAATTCTTCAACTTCTACAACTGGAAAAAATAATAATATGAACCTATGATTCCAATACAGGAATTATGTAATATCAAAATAATAATAATAAACTAATTGAATGTATTTTTCGGGAACGAGAGGCAAAGTGTACGCAGGCGGGTAAGTGTGCGCATTAACAATATTGGTGCGCACACTTGCACGCCTGCAACACTAGTTCATAAAAGTCCCTCTAGATGGCATAAGAAGGAACATTTTAACAAGTGAGCTACAGCAAACGTAAGCTACGCCAGCCAGTTTTTACGCGACAACTGCGAGAACATGATTGAATTATTTTCAAAGGCTTAAGACCTTATATTTACATACCAAAATATTACATTATATACGGTGAAAACTAGTATATTACCTGTACAATTTGCAGAATTCGATTAGGAATCTTCGCTATTCATTCTTCTTGCTTCTTTCCCAACTCGCTACAATACTAGCATGTCAGTTGCTGCACCAGTGTTACCAATTACTGAAAAACATCACTGCGCACACTTTACCGCCTGCGCACACTTACCCTCCACTACCTTACACAAATAACTGGTTTTATTGTTACTGCAAAATGACATTTTGTGCCGCAAAATATTAGGTAGGGTGAAAACTTACAAAGTGATGTGTTACAGTTCACTTGTCTGAAACAATTACCAAAAGAAATTCATAGCAATTAATATAACAAAACCATTTCCAGGGAACTTTGAAAGTATACGCGGGTATAATTTTAAGTGAAATTGGTTAGTCCCAGGTTTGTAAAGTTTGAAGTGTGTGTGCAGTTGTCGAGTCAGCAGTGTCCGTGTGCCGACTTCTTGCCGAGTCTTGGCGCCCTAACGTCTCCGTTTGTTCCGAGTTGTATTGTGATTAAGACCGCGGAAACGTCACGTGGCGGCGACGCAGGGTTTGCAACCAAGGTTAGTAGAGAGAGGTTGCCTCGATCGCTTGCGCATCGTTCTGCGCATCGCGTCGCTTGCAGCCCCGGCTCGGCTTGCCAGCCCGTCCGCTCCTATCAGTTACTTAGTTTACAAGCACATCTGCTCGTAATAACGTGTCAAACTACGGCGTAATGCAGGGAGATTTATCGTTGTGAGGAGTTTAATTGAGAGTGCGTGTGTTATAAAATGTTAGTGTTGCTTATATCATAAGTGCACAGGTGCTTCGTTAATTATAACTAGCAGGCAAAATTTTAAGAACACGAATTTAAAGTGAATTTGTTCTGTTAGGCTAAACGCTGTTAAAAAGTAGTATTTAAACATTAAAATGCCAGGTACGCGGTGTACAGTGGCTGTGTGTACAAATAGTTTGGTAAAAACAAAATATTTACCTGAAAAAAATCATATAAAATATCATTGATTCCCACGCGATAATCATCTGTTGAAAGTGTGGGTTCAGAAATGATGACGTGATGGTGAGTGGATTCCAAAAACAACTTACATATGTTCAGAGCACTTTACAGATGATGATTACCAGCGTGACTTGAAAGCTGAGTTGTTAAATACATGCGCTAAAAGACTTCTTAAACCAAATGCTGCACCTTCATTTAAACTTGGAATTCCAACACCTGTAGAAACATTGGAAAGTCGTGTGCGCCGAGAAGACCGAGTTAAATGCAGGGAAAACAAAAAAAAATGTTATGTAAATTAATCGTAGATTTAAATGAAAATGTAAGTGAGGAAGTAAGTAGTCAGTTAAAGCATTCAAAGTCTTGTTCTGATAATGACTCGGTTGAAATGCTTAGGAAGGAAATCCAAATTCTTAAAGAATATTTGATTCTTGCTGAAAGAAAGTCAGTTTTAAATTTGGAAGTCATGAAAAAACTCAAAAAAGAAAACATAAATAATAAAAACAAACACAAAAACTGTTCTTCGTTAGAGTTCCGCATGCGGAATATTCTTTCAAGTGTTTTTTTTCAAAAAATCATATTGACATTACTTTCGTTGAAAAAAAGAGTAAACTGGACCAATGAGGAAATAGCTCTCGCTTTCACTTTGCGTTATTTCAGTAAGCGATGTTATTTATTTTTAAACCAGAAACTTTACTTCCCATTCCCTGGACTTTCAACTCTTCAACGATGGGCATCTTCATTTGACATGAGAAAAGGTATCCTAGTAAAACATGTTTTGAACTTTTGAATGTAGCACATTCTTCGTTGCTAGACCTCGAACGCATTATTTTTCTTTGACGAAGTAAAAGTGAAGAAAACGCTCGAGTATGATGCAAAAGAAGATCAAACGATTACACGAAAAACTGCTTTATTCATGTTAGAAATTTATTTTTAAATCTAACTTTAGTTTATTTATATTGCAAACATTCCCAAAACGTTTTAATGAGCTATGGCTACTTTTATTAAACACTAAGAAATTGATATGCAATTATTTTAAATATTATAATCTTGCTGAGAAATAAATACAAATAAAGAATTTTGTTTACTAGTTATATATTAATAATATTAATTTTTAAAAATTCATGGATTCATCATTGATATTTTGAAAAATTTTACTGTCACTGAAAAAATACGTTTAAATTAATAATTCATCCTTGTTTTCAGACACAGCATGTTGTCATTTGAAAAGCACATCAAAACTATTATAATTAACAGTAATCTACAAAGCATAAATGAAATACTGTAAGTATTGCGTATCAGACATTTTAAACGAGCCGAGCTGATAAGAGAAAACCGTCAGTCAGCAGGTGTAGTATTACGGCTGGGAACGGCGGGGCTGCAGATGACGTCAGAGCGGAGTGTCGTGCTGTCCACATTGTTCTTATGGGATCGAGACAACCTCTCTCTACTAACCTTGGTTTGCAACGAGTTCAGTTCCAAGAAAGATTACTTTATGCGCGAACAGGAGGTGGTTGGGTAGAGTGAGCAAATGTCTGGCGCCACGAACCTTAAAGCGCTACACAGTGCTCTTGAGCTGGGTCCTAGGTTCATAACCTAGGGTAGAGCCTACAGCGACACGACGTTTTGCACAGGGCTGAGCATACTGATACAATAAATAAAAAGGAAGGTCTTTGGAAATACCCGTTGGTGTAATAATTGAAGGATATAATGACTAAATCCCTAAAACCCTTATATGCACTCGACAAGTGCGAAATCGCGAACCCAGTCTACTGTTTTCACCCCGTCCCCTCCGATTTTATCCATACCCAGCTTCCCTTTTCCTTCAGCCTCTTTTTGTCTAATTTCACTGGGGGTGTCATAAGGTTACATGAATGAAAAAACCTCTTGGCAGACATTACAAATGTGACCAGAAATCATTCACCCACACAGTTGGTGTCAAATAATCAATCCCTTGCAAAATCTTTGTTCTATTTCATAAATATATGATAACTTAAATTGTAAATTTGAATCAATGTAGGTAAGATGCGTTCGCGAATTTTGAGCGCGGTAGTTAGGAATCAGACTCGTATTCCACAGCACCTGGAATTAAATTCCGTCCCAGTCATCCCTATTGTTGATTTTCCGTGGTTTGCAGCAATAATTCCAGAAAAAATGCTTAAATTGTTCCATATTCTATAGGTCTTGACCATTTATCCAGCCATAAACCGAAGGAAAGATGGCAAGAATTGGGGTAGGGGTGAAGATTGGGGGAGGGGTTATATTTATTGCGGTACCACCAGCAGAAGAGACTTTAATGCCGGTAGTGCTGGCTGTACAGGAAACCTCGACGAACGCTGTTTCGCCCTCAATGGTACTTTCAATGGATGGTGATTCGACAACAAACAACGAACATCGGTGCTGTTACTGCGACTAGATTTTCTCAAACAACAGCAATGCTCGACGACACGAGAAGAGAGAATGTGCTAAGAAACTTTATCGAAAAATGTTTGGCTGTGAGAAATGTCGTAAGCAATTTACAAGAAATACTAATTTGCAGCAACACTTGGAGACATGCAAAGGACCTGTTGCGCGGCAGAAAGTAAAGGTGTCTATACAACAGCGAATCCTTGATGTGCATAAGAGCATGCCTGGAAATGGTACGTCGGCGGCAACGTCAGTATCTGGATCGAGTCTGAAAGGTTCGTCTTCATCACCGCGGTATCCTGCAGCTACTGCGATATGACGTTTGCATTTGTTCATGATGTACGGAGACATGAGAGGAGTAAATGTACAAAGAATCCTTCTCGCATGAAGTTTCGCTGTGATGAGTGTTATGAATGGTTTACTCAAATTGATAATTTGCATCGACATGCGAAAAACTGTAAAGGTGAAGTCCGTGCGCCTACTACTGAACTACCTGCAGAAATTTCGACTCCTCGCTTTAGATTGGAGACTCGTAGGCGTACAAGCAAGAGAACATATGCGCAGCAACCGATTGCTATGGCATCTGGACATGGAACTAAACCTAAGACTGTGATCGATGTTCTACAGGTGAATGATAATGGCTTCTACTTGGCGCAGTCTGCATTTCGTGGAACATTGAAAGACTATTATTATTATCTAAATACGTTAGGTGAGTCGAAAGATATTTGTAATTTTCTTGATGATATCAGACAGAACATAATCAATCAGCTTACTGATGATGTAGCAACAAACGGACCTTTGAAATATAACTTGTGGTTGGACTGTATATATGGAAAGCCGTATCCGTTCGATGAAAAAGTGAAGAAGTGTGCATTCAAGACATCGGCTGCAGTAATTTACAGTTCTAACGATGTGAAGCAAACTGTTAAAAGCGGTATCCAGAAACTCTGTCAAGAAGAGGAGGACTATGTCTGTAAAGGTTCTGGCTGGACTCTGTCTAGTATAAACCGATTGGAGCTAAGAATTAGTCATTTCACACCGCTGCGGAACTAAATGATTATAAGATTGCTGACTTTCGCAAATGTTCGTGTAATAAAATAGAAATTATGTAATAAGTATTATGTTTGTAAAAGAACTTGCGGTGTTTAATTCCTCGAACCTGACACTTTTCTGATATTTAAATTAAATTTATTTTTAGCTTCGTTGAGAGATCGAACCAAGGACTGGAATCGATCGAATCAATATGTTAATTAATGAGTGAATTATTTAATGAATTTTAAATTTTTTTCATTAAAATCGGATAATAAATAAAAATATCTAAGATAACGGTCGTACTGTCTTAAAGGATGATGGTTGATTTGGAAACTATGCTTCTTTTAGGACTTTGATCATTATTTATTAAAATTATTATTTTTTTTACATAAAATCAAATGTTTTACATCGTCTAGGGATCGAACCAAGGACGGAAATCGATCGCATCTGTCAGTATATTTATTGCCAATTTATTTAACGAATTTAGAAATTTTTCCCGCATTCCTAGCATTGAAATTACGGATTTTCAAGATGGCGGACATGATGTCATACTAGGTGACGTTATATACTTTGACATAAGTGGTGGGGGTCAGTCTGCCTCCAGCCACCATGAGGGAAGGATTGGATGCCATTTTTATTTTTTTGCCCTCACCGGGTTCGAACCGAGGACTCCGAGCTCCGTGTCGTAAATGTTTGTTTTTTTAAATATTTTTTATTAAAATTTGATTTATAAAATTATTTTTAATTTTTTTTTCATTAAAATCAGATAATAAATAAAGATTTTAAAAATGGCGGGCGTAACGGAAATCGCAACGGTGACGTCATAATCCAAGATGACATATTCCATGATGACATCAGAGGCTTATCGGAGGCTGTAGACATGGACGCTTAAGCCTCTATATGGACATTTCTAGCCGCCGGAATTTTTAAGTACTAAAAACGGGAAATTTCCCCTCGAAACGGGAATTTTTCCCTCGAAAAGAGGAATTTTTAATTTGTGGAATTTTTTGAGATTTTTTGGCGGGATTTTTTTCCCACAGAAATGGAACTTTTGGCGAATTTTGAAGAATTTTGAGAAAATTTTTCCCAATTTTGGCGAATTTTGAAGGTCAAAGTTCAAGGACAAGGTCAAAGGTCAAGGTCACAACCATCCAAGATGGCCGCCATGACGTCACAATCCAAGATGGCGGACACCGGCTCCGGCACCACTACCTGCACCCTGTCCCCGGAGCCCCTATTATATACTACTGACGATGATTAAAAAAGTAGGAAACGAATAGGAGTGTTTCAAGTTTAATGTGCCTCGAAAAAGTCAAATCGATGGTTGTTCCAATCAAATGGAAGAGAGAGAGATGCGGTGCAAGCGTACAATGAGCGTAACGGGACACAGCGTAACGGGACAATGTGCGTAACGGGACACTTTTTCGTGCGTGCAGCCGGCGTTCATCGATTTATTAGACGTTGTCACGTCAAAAATTGTTTCTTAAAATATATATAAAATGTAAAAATATATAGTTACACAGAACACCATTCTTTACAAAAAATGTTATAAACAATTGTTTCTGAGAATAAGTTACAAATTACCAAATCTCTTTGTCGCTGGCCTCCACGTTTACCTGACATAATACCATGCGAGTTTCTTTCTTTCGGCTTTATAAATTACCGTGTCTATGTTCCGCCACAACCTAATGATTTTCCAGAGTTGAGACAAAGAATTGAAGAGGCTTCCATTACTCCCGAGTAGTAAAGTATAGCCAGTCCGAGCCTTGGAGTTGGAATGTGGTGCCGGTGCCGATGTCCATCATCTTGGATTGTGACGTCACGGCGGCCATCTTTGATGACCTTGACATTGATCTTGACCTTTAAAATTTGCAAAAAAAGACTCCAAATTTACCACAAATTGCCTTTAAATCGTCCGAATTCACTAAAAGTTCTTGATATTTGGAAAAAAATTCCGTCAAAAAAAATTTAAATATCGAAAAAATAAATAATTTTCTATTTCATGGAAAAAATTCCCGCTTTGAGGAAAACTTTACTGCTTTTAGTCCCCAAAAATCCCAACGGTTTAAATGTTCCCCACATTTCCCTGTGACAACCCGTGCTTAACCTCCGAGGTCATCACCTCGACCATTAGGTTGTCATGGTCGCCATTTTGAAAAACTTAATTTTTTATGCTAGAAAATCAGGAAAATTTTTAAAATATATTATAATATTAATTAATAAAAATTGAATCGAAAGGTACTGCCATATTGTATTACCTATGATTTCACGGCGACATATTGAAAATCCGTAATAACTATTTAAATAATCGAAAAATATTTTTTAATTTATAAAAACTAAGTAAATCAAGTTTTAATGAAATTTTAATTACAAAAACTCACTACAGAAAAATAATCTTAAGTTCTAACCTATGAGAACAAAATAATTATGACGAAAGATCCTTCCTCCACGGAAGCCACAGACAGACTGAGCTCCCACAACTAATGCCAATATCGCTAACTAGTATAACGTCATGCCTACAACCTTATTTTCGTCTGCTGGAGGCTGCCATCTTGTTTTCATTTGATGGATTCTTTATGCATTTACTCCAGTCATGTCTTCGTGTATCGCAGTAGCCACAAGGATGTCCAGTCAACTAAGACAAACCTTTGAGACCCGAAACAGATGATAATGTAACATATGTAGTACTAATTACCGATGTACTATTAAGTACATTAATCGCTGTTGTAGGGAAATTCTTATTTTCTGCCACGCAGTACAGCCTTTGCATTTCTTGAAGTTTCTTTTAGACTTATCATTTCTTGAAAATTGCTTGCGACATTGTTTACTGCCAAATTTAATGCCAGGTAGATATTTAGCAAATTTTGTCTTCTCGTATTGTCAAACATTACTATTGTTTCAGAAATTCTTGTCACAGTAACGGCATAAATGAGCTATAGTTATTTACAAATCATCATCCATTGATGTCTCCATTGACGGAGAAAAGGCATTTATCGAGGTGTCCGCTACAGCAAGAACTCTAGTCATTCGCTTTATTCTGCTGGTGATACAACGACTCTTCAAATCTACTCTTGTGTAGTCATAGACTATGCCAACGGGAATAAAGCTACCATCGTCGACGCTGACGTGAGGGTTCCCATAGACGATGGTACAACTTCCATCGAGTTCGACTTTAAAGATGGTAAAGATGGCATCCCGTTCACAAGAATAGAAATATACGCGACTAATGCACCAGATGAAAAATACAAGTTGATCGTTACACCGTTGCAGCCAGTACAAACTGAATGTCCCGTCATCTGGAGACTCGATTATATACGTGAAACCTTAATAATAAAATGATAGTCAAAACATGGACCATTTACTATATGTATATAATACGTGAGTGAAAACAACATTCAAAAAAGAAAGCCCCCCCCCCCCCCCCCCCCCAAAATTTCGACCAAATAATACACGCACTGGACACGCAATGGACACACAATTCAGACAGAGGACTCAAAGTGTACACACAATTACACACACTGGACACGCAATGTACACACAATATAAATAAGTAGTATATGAACATAATTCCTGCGACTCAATTACACACATTGGACATGCAATGTACAGACATAATAAGCAGTATTTAAACGTCTTTCCTGCGCCAGGATTCAGGCTGAGGTGCCAGGTGCCGACCACCATCATTTATTGTGACGTCACGGCGGCCATCTTGGATGAATATGACCTTAAACTTTGACCTTAACATTCAAAATTTTCCATAATTTACCAAAAATTACCCAAAATTGTCTAGTTTTTTTTTTGGAAAAGAATTCCACCAAAAAAACTATAAAAAATTTAAAAATAAAATCTTTAAACGTTTTTTGAGGGGAAAAATTAACTTTTTGAGTGATCATTTCCCGTTCTGAGGGAAAATTTCACGTTTGAAATCTCAAAAATTAAAAAATTCGGAGAAAGCACTTTTAGAATCACAACCAACGAAAAGAAAGGACAATAAACGAAAAGGGAAAATAATTGGAAGCACAATAAAAGAAAACGTAGCACAATCAACAAAAGATAAGCGGATTTGGAAGCACAATTGACAAAAAGAAAGCACATTTGGAAGCACAATCGGAAGTGCTATCAAGGAAAATGAACTACAATCGGAAATTCAATTATCGGAAAAAAATTGGTTGTCTCTAAATTCGATTAACAGACGATAGTTTAACGTGACAACATCATAACAAAACATTGATGAAATGATTGCATACTTTTATGAATAAAATTGAATCATTTGTATTGAATTATCACTATTTTGTATGGATTCAAAGAAGGAGTGAAATGAAATCTACAATTTAATAGATAAATTTACTTTTATTTGCACTCATTAATTCAAATATGTTTGTTACTTTAATGAAGAGATTATTTTAACTATAACTTTTATACATTTTTGTTATTTAACTTCTTCCAATCTGTGTTATTCTGTTAAGGATAGGACGATGATAGGAAAAGTAGGAAACGAATGGGAGTGATTCTATTTTAATGTGCCTCGAAAAAGTCAAATCGATGGTTGTTCTAATCGAGTGAAAGAGATATAGATGCGGTGCAAGCGTACAATGAGTGTAACGGGACACAGCGTAACGGGACAATGTACGTAACGGAACACTTTTTCGTGCGTGTAGCCGGCGTTCATCGATTTATTAGACGTTGTCACTTCAAAAGGAAAATTGAAAGAACAATCATCAAAAAGAATAACAATCGGATGAAGAATCTATGTAAATGAAGCACAAACGAAAGCACATTTGACAAAGAAGAAACACATTTAGAAGCACAATCAACGAAAAGGTAACACAATTGGAAGCACAAGAAACTAAGAGGTATTATGTGATTTAAGTCTTAGTTAAAAAACCGTTTACAAGAAAAAAAAAAATTTTAAATCGAAATAATTGATTTATTTTTGCGTTAGTTTCTCCGTGTGCTCCTGCAAACATGTTGATGGTATTCTTTGCGTGCTCCGTATTATTCCTGGCGACACTTCTGCTGGTGTTCTCTGAGTGGTTCTGGTTATTTCCGAGAAATCGATATCTGCACGAAAACATTTTACTTAATGAAACATGCAATTTTTATTCAGAGTTCCATTTAAAATGTGAAATTCTTCTGTTATATTATCACTGTAAATAATTTTTAATTATGTGGAATTTAAATAAAAAAACACCAAATATTCAGTCAAATCATATGCTTTGAGACGTCGGCGAAGCACTATAATAAAAGACGAATTTCCTTTTCCTTGACATCTAGCGAAGCCTTCCTTTTATTGCGATCGTTAGTGAGTATCCTGCACCCCACATGAAACAAATTATATTTACCTCAACACAACACAAGATGATATCTGTTGGTGGGGATAGGAACTACTAAAACAAGTTTATATATGAGATAAATTAAGTATCACTGAAAGTATATAAAAAATCTATTGAAGTAATGGTTTTGTTTTAAAACTCTCAGTAAACATCCGCTATTAGTCTCAGTTATTAACAGGAATTTTTTTCGGTGTCTGCAGCTGTATCGCAAGGATACATGTATAACTTTTGCAGCAGAGAATTTATCTTGAGAAATAATGGTAAACAACATGATTATGTTAAAAATCCGCTACGCAAAATGATAAGTTGTGATTGATAAAGTAAGTCGTTTATACAAAAAGAGAACTTAAAAAGACACGATAGAACTACTTGTAAAGTCAAGCCTGCTTACAAGCTGGAGGACAACGATGGATCTTCTAATATAAAGCAGAGTGTTCTGCAATACAAGAATAATATTCCTTGTCTTGGACGAGATTATGTTCCTAGCTCTTCCGATCTCGTCAACTAACTTAAATTGAAGGGTAATGATTATATATGGAACTATGAAGAGAATAGAAGAATCCAAAAAAATGAAAAGGTATAATACATTCTAGCCGAAATCAAGAAGATCCTCTATAATTTGAAAAATGATACACTCTTAAAAATGAAACTTGAAGAGGACGATGAAGCTTTAACATCAACGATTTCGAATTCTTACAGTAATCCTGGTGTAGAAATTGACTTCTACGATGGTTTCCACAGTGACTCTGGGGCTCTTGACAAAACCAGCGACTGTGAAGAAGCACCTAAAGCTGTCAAGATCGAAAGCTGTGATAAAGCCTGAGACCGAAACGGTGGAAACATCGTGATAAAATAAATAATTATGATCAAGGTTATGATGAACACTTGGAAGATAGTGATCTTAAAAAAAATACACATTCCAGGAAGATGGTGATAGCAGAAGAGATTGATTATATGTCATAGGATGATCCTAACATATTAGTTGTTCGCCTGAGACTGTTTGTTGCATATGTTCGTAGAGGAAACTACTCGCATATCGACGAAGTCTCGCTTATTCCTAAAGAACTGCGGAATGCTGGCTACATACATTTATCGCTTTTTTAAATGTCATGTGTGTAATATTGGAAAAAAAATTAAGATTTTAATTTATGTTTTTAATTTCTTGTAAACTGATTTATAACTAAGACTGAGATCTCGTAATACAGCTACCTTTTCGTTTATTGTGCTTCCAATTGTGCTTCCTTTTCGTTGAATGTTCTTCCAAATGTGCTTCCTGTTTGTCAAAAGTGCTTCCGATTGTGCTTCCTTTTTGTTGAATATATGTCTAAATGTGCTTCCTCCAATGATTGAGCATACGATTTTGTTTCCTTTTCGTTGATTATGCTTCAGATTGTGGTTCCCTTTCGTTCGTTGTACTTCCGATTGTTCTTCCGTTTCATTGGTTGTGCTTCCAAATGTATTTCCTCTTTGTCAAATGTGCTCCCGAATAAGCTTCTTTTTCGTTGATTGTTCTTCCTTTTCGTTGATTTTATTTCCTTTTCATTGATTTTGCTTCGGATTGTGCTTCCTTTTTGTTGATTGTGTTTTCAATTGTGTACCTTTTTGTCAAATGTGCTTCCGATAATGCTTACTTTTCGTTGACTGTGCTTCCTTTTCGATGATTGTGCTAACTTTTCGTTGATAGTTATTGTGATTTTGCTTCTTTTACATTGATTGTGCTTCCTTTTCGTTCATTGTGCTTCCGATTGTGCCTTATTTTTGTGGTTTTTGCTTTCAAATGTGTTTCCTTTTCGTTGATTGTGCTTCCGATGGTGCTTCCTTTCCGTTGATTTTACTTCCGATTGTGCCTTATTTTTGTTGAAGGTGCTTCCTTTTCGTTTATTGTCCTTTCTTTTTGTTGTTTGTGTTTCTAAATGTGCTTTCTTTTCGTTGATTGTGCTTCCAAATGTGATTCTTTTTCGTTCATTGTGCTTCCTATTGATCTACCTTTTCGTTGATTGTACTTCCGATTGTGCTTCTTTTTCGTTGATTGTGCTTCCTTTTGTCCTTTTTCTTTGGTTGTCGATCGTTATGTCTATACTTACGACATTTTTGGTTCCATGGTTCGGAAATGTTTGGTCTATACAAATGACATTCATCATGTCCTGGTATTGTGGTCCGAATACACTTGTCCTATAAGTATAGCATTTTACATGAATTTTTTGGAATGTACTCTTAGTATCGAAGAAAATAGACTTCAATGTTAGGCATAGCGACAAAGTATTTCATTGGTTGAACAGGTATCTTGTCTAGTGATGATTTTATTTGAGTGAATGATTAATATACTGCACGATAGGTAATGGGAACAGAATATAAATTTTAAGCTTTAGTTATCCTTATCACTTTCCGAGAATCAAACCGAGGACGAAAATCTATCGCGCCAATCATTATTTTAATAAGTGAATTTTTTAATGAATTTTGGAATTCTTCCCGAATTTCTAGGTCAATAATTAGGAATTTCCACGATGTAGGACATATAGGCTTAATGGAGGCTTATTTGAGGAACTTAAGCCACATTTCGAATTTTGAACATGATTCACTAAATAAGTGCTTTTTACACAAAATTTTAATATTTGCTTCAGTAAAGGATCGAAGCAAGAACAGGAATCCACCAATTAAATCTGTCAATTAATGATTGATTTTATTTGTGGACCTTTGAAATTTTTCTCGAATTTCTAGTTGAATAATTACGAATTTCGAAGATGGTGCCCCTATGTCAAGATGGCGGGCACCTCAGTACACTAAATAAATACTGCACTGTAGCGGGTAAAAATTAAACTAACATGGTGGTAGTGCACTTTAGCAGACAAAAAATAGATGGTTGACTCCAGCAGACGAAAACAAGATTGCGACTCCAGCAGTCGTAAACAAGATTGTGAGCGTGACTTCGTACTAGTTGGCGATATATACCTTAGCATCAGTCTGTCGGTGGCTTCCATGGAGAAAGGATCTGTTTTCATTTATTTATTTTTGTCCTCACCTGGTTCAAAAAAAATTCTTCATGCCAAGAGTATTAATTAAAAATTAATTAATAAAAACTTAAAAAATCATAATTTTTAATTTTTTTATAATTATAATTAAAGGTTTTCAGTATGGCGGCTGTGACATCTTAATCCAAGATGGTAGAATTTTTTTTGTATAAATTTTTATTAATATATATATATTTTTTTTTGTACATTGAAATTTTTCTATACTTTCGAAATTAAAACTTACGGATTTTCAGAATAGCGGCCGTAACTAAAATTGCAATGTTGACTTAACAATTAAAAATTTTTTGTGTGATGTAAGAAAGGATTTTTCTTATTTTAATAGAATTGTAATATTTTTTTTATTTTCATTAATAACTTACATGTTTTCTCTCGCTCGCAATCAAACCGAGGAACAAAATCGATTAAGTAACTGAAAATTTGAAATAAAACTTTGCCAAAATTTGGCGGATTTTTGAAATTTTAAAGGCAAATGTCAAGGTCATCCTTGATGACCGTCGTTACTTTACTATCCAAAATGGTGAAAGGCTCCTCCGTCGTCCTGGTGAATCTTGTCACAGTATGACCTATTATAAAATACGTCCATTTACTTTTGCGGGGCCCCAAATGTTTGGGAAAGAGACCTGGTAGGTATGACAATAGCCCTTCACTGGAAAATATTAAGAATAAACTACTTGTAACAGTGGATTTTAAATCAAACTTGAACTTAAATTTCAGCGAATGTTTTGGCAAATTGTCTGACATTCTTCTGCGATAAATTATCCTGGAGTTAAATTCAAAAATGCAATTGATCGGTTTCCATTGAAGAAGTAACATTATATGAAACAGTACATATTTTATGATAAAGAATCATGAGATTTGATAGGTTTCACCAGCACTTATAAATTCCTGCTGATAACTATTCAAAACTACTTTTTTTTTCTCATTAATGTTCGTATTTTTCACATAAAATGGGACAAACAACGAAAATAAAAATGAAAGGGCCATCGCAAAGCTCGTAGCTGTGTGAAACTCGTGCGCAGGTGGAGAGGCGCGTGGCCGACGGGCTGCACGGGCTCGCCGTGCAGTGGGGGCCCGTGGCCGACGTGGGGCTGGCCGCCGACCTGCCGGCCCCCGGGGCGGCGCACCAGAGCGTGGCCAGCTTCCTGGCGACCCTGGAGGCGCTGGTGTCGTCGGGGCGGCGAGGCGTCGTGACCAGCGTGGTGGCAGCGGCGGCCGGCATCCCCGGCGGCGGCAGCGGGGACCAGCTGCTGCTCACGCTCTCCAAGATACTCAGTGAGGCGCCTCTGTTTACAACTTTCTCTTGGCAAACCTACTGTGAGTTGAAGTTGCTTGGCTGCGACCCTGAAGATGGCAACTGCAAGCACCACCGAATCGTCGGTGAAATATCCATCCCCGGCGTGATTACAACCCAGAAACAAAAAAAAATAGCCGCGAAAGTCTGGGGTCCTTATTATCTGAAAATTATAATTTTAAAAATTATTGGTTTAGTTTCTTGATAATTTACACTATATTATTATTATTTTGTGCAACCATGCCATTTATTTCCACTGAAGTATTGCATTTTGTTCCGTCATACCAATTTTTACTCCATTGTACCATTTTGTTAGGTTATCGTACCAACATTTTGTATCATCGTAGCATCATTTTGTATTATCACACCATCATCATGTGTCATCGTACCATCCTTTTGTGTCATCCTCATGTTTTTGTGACTTTACCATATTGATCGTAACATAGTTTTTTGTGATGGTACTACCATTTAATGACAAGACACTGACGATCAACTCAACCTGGCAGATGTTACAGACGTGCGGGAGTTGCCCCCGCACGCCACGCTGGCCGAGCTTGGCGTCGACTCGCTCATGCAGGTGGAGATACGCATGGGCATCGAGCGGCACTCCGGGCTGGCGCTCTCCCACGCCGAGACTAGGAACCTCACCGTGGAGAGAATTCTGTGCCTGGCGGGCCGCGCTCTCTCCGAGGTACGCCCGTGCAGTGCGAGGCGAACACAAACTGCACTTTACTTTTCGCCCGTCGCCTTATTGACCCCCCATCAGTCCCACACATACCCCAAGTTCACCACGTTTGCCAGAATTAATTCATTTTCCCGATTTTTGAGTATATTTTATATGATATAACATAGTCACCCTTTTATTTTATTTACGATCATCTAGACGTGCGAATAAACAAACTCCCGCAAAAAATTAAAAAACTGCATTTGTTTTTAGAATTTCATATGAACACCCATTTTTCATATTATTTATGTGGCTGATCCAACATTCAACTATTACAAGAGCAAATAAAATTGAAAATAATAATTCCGAATGATTTTTGCATGCGTTAAACTCAAGGTCAGTAAAATGTAAATGGTAAAGTCACTCTACATTCGCTGCCACTAAATGAGCGGTTTAAAAAATTCTATGTTTTTTACGAAAGAGTCCTTACATTTTTGTGTATGATTTAAACTTTTAAAAATTTATTCAAGTACTATGAATTACAAATTTAGTTTTGCATACCAGTTTGTAACAAAATCTGCTTTCTTCTTAATATTTGCTCCTTTACTTAGTGAGGAGGCAGGAAATTTGATGTTGTTGAATGTGATACCCGACATACGTTTTATTTAGGATGGCACAGATACAATGATGATAAATTTGTAACCACTGTGCTGAAACATGACTGTCCTACGCACAGAAAGTGTTTTGT
The DNA here is from genome assembly GCF_032445375.1 of Bacillus rossius redtenbacheri. Taxonomy (NCBI): domain Eukaryota; kingdom Metazoa; phylum Arthropoda; class Insecta; order Phasmatodea; family Bacillidae; genus Bacillus; species Bacillus rossius. The sequence goes on along the minus strand of NC_086336.1, from coordinate 23,869,241 downwards.
TTTATTTAAATAACATTTTTAATTATTATTATTATTATTATTTATTGACATTTGATGTTTTGTTCTATGATTATATATTTGGACGTATCTGCAACTACCGTTCTCTATGGCGTATCTGAATGACGCCGAAGCTCAATTAACAAGACCCATCTAGGGAACATTGGACTTGAAACGGCAAATTGAACTTTTTATTTATAATTTGTAAAACAGAATTTCCATTGTTGGAAAATCCTATTTTAAATTTAAGGCATTTTGATGTATTAATTAGTTTTGTTAATTGTCTGTGAGTGATTTTGAACGTGTAATTAAGTCAACAATCTTAGGGTTTCAGCCAATCAGCGACGGTGTTACTTAAGATAAGCGTCACTACAGAATTAACGGTAACGAGTCTTGAATTAACGGCGATGATGGCTACATAGCCTGGGTTTAAATACCCTCAAAAATCAACGAAGATAAATAGCTGGGTAGATCATCCTACAACCAGGATGCTTAATACATCGTATAAGCCTAAAGTTCATGTTATTTAATTAGGGCACGTCATAACTGACGTGTATTCAGGTGTGATTTACCGTGAGTAAACAGCCGACTCATGATGCTATGTTAATGTAACTGTTTTCTACCTACATACATCGTAATATTGCCGACGGACTTTTAAATATTACTTTTCATTGTTGAGCGTGTTAAGGGACGTTTTGAGATAAACATTTTTATAAAAACAATCACGTATCCTGTTTCTACACTTGACTTTGTTCAAACACCCAGAGGTGAACTGAGACAGATGTCTCAAGATGCTTCACCGCAATTATTTATTGAGCTCAGCCGCGGAATATAAAAATCAATTTTAATAAAGAACACTGCAAATAAATATTATTTTCTCACGCAAAATTTTCGATTATAACTTGAGATTTCAACAGACATTATTATTTTGAAACTATATGAACTTTTTTTTTATGCTATCATGTGTGCAACCTAGATCCAGCAATTTTATAAAACATGAATAGCATACCACTGGACCAACTAGAAACATAAATATAATTTTATTTGATTAAAGAATATTGGTATTAATCATATGTTTCCATGTTGTCATTTTACAGTGTATATGTATGTGTCCTTTATGTTTTCAAGTCGTCTGTTGTCTATTCTCATGCCTTGTGAAGATTTTAAAGTGTGACAATATTTCATTTTTCCCTTATGTACCACACGACATTAACCTTGACCTATGAAGGAATTTAAGTTGTGCATAAGGGTGGCACCCATATATAAATTTTGAAACTTAATAACAGAATATACTTAGTTACAGAGCCATAAATATCCATAGAGAAATTATTTATTATTTAAACTCTGATAACTAAATAACACCATTCCTACATCTATATACCATATTCAGGAAGTGACAATTGTATTTTGTTCCTACCTAACAACACCACACATTATCTGTGTATATGTATAGATAGTGCATAGCACACCACGTGTTTAAGCAGTGATGTAGCATGTAAATGCTTTACATTATATATCTTTCTGGTGTTTCTTGGATCAATATTGCCAAAAATGTAATAAGTGCATCTGAAATATCAACTGTAGGATGAGAACAACTAGCGAAAAGTCATGTTGCATTAGGCTTTTGTAACAAAGCATTAGCTCAAAGTTAAAATATTTTCAATGGCTATAATAAAAACAAGAGTATATTATCCAGCGAGCACAGACTTCTAGCAAGATACCTCAGACTTCTGAATATTAAGCCTGTGATGAAACAGTAGTAGTGGAATGACTGGAATAACGCAAATAAATACTTAAGTCACGCGCAATACCAAAAACCAATTATACTTAATAGTTACAAGATAACACCTGCATGCAGTGAGAAATGATTGAAGTTATACTTCTTTAGGCAAGTTATGAAAAAAAAATGAGAGTCAATTTTTACAATGCGCGCGCAGCATGTAATTAACAATCGACAGAATGAAAAAATGCTGCATAGAAATAAAAAATTCTTGTGCTTTTAAATCATATACTTTAGTGAATGTTAATGGCCCTAGCCCATCGGCAATGCTATGGATCGGTGGCGAATAATTGTCAGTTGATTCCTAAAATCTGCATTGTAATTTTGTTTAGTAATTGGAACAGAAACATTCAGCTAAACTTTCAAGAAACAACTTTATTACTACAAAATAGTGTTCGCAGATCCTACTGTGTTCGTATTCATACCGGCACATTTATGCTTTGTGTGGTTCCAGTACCTCCAATAGTTAAAAGTTTTTGTTAACCATTCCCTGAACAGCTTTTCAGTAATACTGCACACATAAATAAATATGTAAAAATAAAGAAAGTCAAATTGTAGAATATTCGATTATCTTTTCCATGATTTATAAAAAAAATGGTTCTTGAATGAAACAATAATTTTCGTAAGAGACACTCAGTATTACCTCATAAATGCAAAAATAACGACAGCCATAAGATAGTTGTGATTAGCAGTAGTTACAGGACGACGTGGCAGTAGTGCTAGTTGCCATGATGGTTCCCTTGGCGACGCAGGTGCCCGTGGAAGGAGTCTCGCCGGAACAAGAGGAGGCCCGTCGCTTTGTTGCCCTCATGCAGCTGGGCGGCTCGACCACGGCTGCCTTGCCGCTGCCCCGCGACACGACGGTCCACCTGGGCCCGGCCGCGACGGTCCCAGGGGAACGTCGGCCACTGTTCCTCGTGCACCCGGTGGACGGCCGCGCCGACAGCCTGCGCGAGCTCGCCTCAAGCCTGGACCGGCCGGCGGTGTGCTTCCAGTTCAGCCACGAGGCGCCGCGCCAGTCGCTGTCGCGCCTTGCCGCCTTCTACATCCAGGTCGGCGTTGCCTCTCCACCACTCCCCACTCTAACTGCCGGGACTCGGTACCTGGTGTTTGAAGTAGTTTAGAACACACCCGCTAGATAGTAGCTTTCATCATACAGTACTACCACAGACACATTGTGAGAAGTATCAGACAAACAACAGTGAAAATTTATTCATTTTATTTTGGTAGGCATGTATTTTGTGGAATAGCATACCAGAAATACTGAATTTTATACCATGGAGTTAGGAGTTGTTGGGAGACGGTATGCTGAGACGTAGTTGAAGTTACTTTTCAAACCTTTATCACCATATTGTTCCACCCAAAATATTGCGAAAATTTAGCTTGAGAACGTCTGAGGATAGTAAGAATGAATGCTAATCTCCAACGTTAAAAATAGTCACATTTATTGAAAAAAAAATTCATTCTCCTGTTTCCACAATGCAAAAACTACACTTTAGCCAATGTTTTGGGCGTCTAACTAACATGGCGCACAGTGGCGACTCGTCAGGGTAAGCAAGGCAAGCAGTGCTTGCTCAGGCAGTTTCCAGACATTGTATTTTTTAAATAAATATTTTATTCAGAATAGTATTTTACTTTGGCCCGTGCAGTTAGGTGTATGTATTTTTTACACTATCTTCATGGGACACAATACTGTGCGCTGTGCGCTATAAGAAAATAAGTCGTTGACACACAAAACATGCAGTTTTAGAAGCTTTGCTAGGTGTAGAAGCGCTGGTAGGACCGCTTTCACCAGGAAGGCTGCCGCAGTAGTTTCCTTTCGGAAGGGGGAGGCATCGTACAAAGGTTCGAGGAGGGATTGGCTGTAAAAATACGTGGTAGAAGCAATGAAGGTAACGCTTTCTTGCTGAACTGAAGCGAACATGGCCGAAGCAGACGGTGGAATTCTTCCGCCGACTGCTTCGGCTATGTCCGCTACATTTCGGCACGGCAGGTGGCGAGTTTCCCTGTGTCTATGCAGATTTTACCTAGACCAAACCTATCTCTAGTTATAGTTTATATTTAAGAGTGAGGGGAGTTAGTCATGACGCCAATCGTTGCCATGGCTGGCCAATCCCCTCCTAGCACATGATGCATGCGACCCTCTTCCTGCATGGCTAATCCCAGCATGACAAGGCGTATAGGCTTCGGCCTGATACGCACCTAGGTCCCTCCCTAACCCGGACCCCTCCTAAATACACTTAGTTTAGTTAGGTTAGAAAAATCGTGGCGTTTCAGGAATGATTGACGTGCCAGTTTCTTGGTACACGTACCAGTTAACAGAGTTTCTGATCACGTATGAAGAGAATTTATTTTGTGTTGGTACGAAAAATACCAAGATTTAATTTTTACTATTCTACAAAAAATTAACATTAAAGCCAGTTTTAGACTTAGGCTAGTTTCACAGTTAGTTTTAAAAATATGCGTAAACTATAACGACAATTTTTGTCGTGTGAACCAGTATTTTGACTGAAGTACCAGTTTTTGTAGGTCAGGCCTAGGGATGTCTAACACTCACAGAATAGGATAATACAGTGTTACACGAAATCGGTACGTTTGTTTGCGCGTGCGGTAACGCTATCACATAACTCGTACCTATTGATTTTATTAATTTTAGTTTTGGTACTTAGAAACTTAAGAAAGTTAATTGTGAGACTAAGAACCGAGAAAATTAAATGAATGATGAAACAGAAAAACTTGGATGTAAGTGTGGTGTGTGTGGATTACGAGCAAATAATTTTTCCTGCAGTGCCTACACTTTTCAGGATTGATGTGACATCATTAAAGAAGGTATGCCGACACCGGAAGTTACTATTACGGCAACACGTAAGAAAGGCAGTTTTGTGCGCCATTTAAAAAAAAAAAGTCTATCAAAAACTTTTTTGGTTAGCGAGATGCAACAGCCTAAACAAACTGTTTTAATAAACTTGTTTTTGTCTCTTATAGAATTTGGGAAACATAGAGTCGATATTGGTTTAGATAGATCCAAACAATTAAGCACACAACGTCATAACGAAAAAGTTAAAAGAAACAGAGAAATTCTGAAGCATTTAATATATGTTGTTTGTTTCTTAGGTCTGCAGGAATTGCCATTCCGTGGTCATGACAAAACAAAAGAATCGGAAAACCGTGGTAATTATGGCGAATTACTTGATTAAATTGCGAATTATTATCCAGTATTGTCGCAGCATCTCGAGGCGGCCACAGTATTTTCTGGTATGTCATGCAACATTCAAAACTATCTAATAGAATCCATTCAGAATGTTGTGTTGGCCGAAATTAAAAATTAAATTGAAAAATCAGTTTTTGTGTCAATTTTACTCGACGAGACATCGAACTGTGCTGAATTTAATCAGTTGTCCACTGTTTTTAGATTTGTAAGTACTGATGGAGACATAAACGAGCGATTTTATGGATTCACTGATGTTAGATGTAATAGGTCAGCGAGAGCCATAGCCAGCCATGCAATTGACGTAGTCGCATTAGCTAACTGTGGGAGCAAACTTGTCGCACAGTCTTATGATGGAGCTGCAGTTATGGCAGGAAATTTAAATTCCGTACAGAAACTGGTACGTGACCAATTCCCGTGTGCTTTGTTTGTACATTACTCAGCACACGTTTTGAACATTCTCTTAACGCAGTCTGTAAATAACATTAGCAAGTGTAGAGTGTTCTTCAGCACCCTATCTGGACTGTCTGCTTTTTTTTCGCACTCTACTAAACGGGTAGCTTGCTAGATAAGATAGTTGGGAAACGGTTGCCAGTTGTTGCACCAACAAGATAGAATTATAATTATAGACTTGTTAACACTGCATTTAGTAATCAATATTCACTTTTGGAAATGTTTACCACGATAACAGAACATCCACAAGAATGGGATAGTGACACTATTTCTTCAGCAAAAGGTTTTATCAGTTTTCTAGAAACTTTTGAAAAAGTTTTTTTCCCAGTTCTATTTTCTAAGATTTTTGACAGCACTGGACACTTGTATAATATACTGCAGACCAAACAACTCGACATCAGTTTCTGTATTCAGGAAATACAAGAAACGAAAGCATTTCTCTGTCAACTCAGAAACGATTTTGAAAGTGTTTTCTGTGACACGCTAAAATTCGGCCCCAACGCGAGAGTAATCGAGGCTACGTGCCGAAATATTAGACAACATCATCACACAAATCGAAACTCGTTTCGAAAACATCAATAAATTAAAATTTTTAGAATTTGTAAATGCTCCAAAATTCCAGCTGTTTTCACAGAGATTTCCTGAGATCCAGTTTAAGTCTCTAATCTAATATTATGGCAGTTATTTTGATCTTGATTCTAAGCTAAGGTCTGAACTCAAAGTTGTGTATAGTCGAGATGCTATGAAAACCAAAAGTGTTCAAAATTTTCTTAAATACATTCATGACAATGATTTACAATATGCTTTTTCACAGTTCCATAAATTGTGTGTGTTGGTGGTAACAATACCGTTTACAACATCATCTGTGGAGCGTTCATTTTCTACATTAAAACGAATAAAAACTTACTCACGAAACACAATGGGGCAAAACAGACTATCTGGTCTCGCACTTTTCTCTATAGAAAAGAAACTTTTGTCAAAAATAAAACTGACAGTTGATTTTTATGAATGTATCACGGCGGAATTTGTGAGAAAAGAGGAGAGAAGAATGTATTTTGGGTACAAAAGTTAGGGTACTTTTGTTTTTTGTTGCATAAAATCTATACAGAAAGCCTATATTAACCTATAAGGCAAGTATCCGCGAAGAGAGTAAACTGCTTTGAGGCGTAGTGATCTAAACAGCTGGGACGTTGCGCATTATAGGTGAGTTTGTGAAAATCATTAAAAATGTTAATTCTAAATCGTTATTTACGGTTTGTGTAGATACACTTTTGCATTTTAAAAAATCTAATGTGTTGTCATAAATATTACTGGAATGCTATAATTTGTTATATTAAAGATTTAATTAGTATTGTAATGGAAATATTTTCTGTCAATGAGAATTGTAATGCATGTTATAATTCTCCCGGTATAAAAATAATACAGATATGGACTGGGTAAGTCTTCGGGTTTGATAAAGGTATTTTTTGTTAAATTCTTAACTCAAAAACATTATACCATAAAATATTAATATGTCTACCAGTTGTATATTATATGTTTAGGCACAAAAACCACTTAAATAGCACCAATATTCCCCTTAAATTCTATTTTTCTTGGGAGAGTACCCCCCGGACCACCCACTTTATGAATGGGACGGAGGTTCCTACACCAGTAGTTGCTTCCCCTTGTGGAAAACGCACCCCTCGCCACTGCATACTACTAACTGGCTAAACTTTAAAAAAAATCTTTAAACAGCTCTCCTGAAAACTTAAGAAAATAGTCATAGTGCTCCTTCCCTCCGAGGCACAGATATATAAATATATATTTATACTAATATTATAAACGCGAAAGTTTGTAAGTATGGATGGATGTTTGTTGTTTTCACGTTAAAAACTACTGAATGGATTTTAATGACACTTTACAATAATATAGCTTATACATCAGAATAACACATAGGCTAAGTATTAATATGAAATTCCATCCTTAAGGGAGTGAAAAAGTGAAAATTTCTTTTTATAACTGAAAAAAATCATAGGTCATAGACATACAAATAGTGAGTGAGTGTCATTTCTCTATGTCTGCCACACGATCATACACATAGTAAGGTCTTGCAAATTCATATTTTTTTCCTTGGTGAGACCAGCCCGCTTAGTGGAGCTCACAGTGGCTAGCAAAATAAAGGTGCTAATAACAGTTTGGTTCTTAACTTCGTCAATAGATAGAGTTGCCTTGAATTTTAAACGCACCTTCGTTCGATGCGTTTGTCATGTCTTTAATTTTCGTTTGTTTGTGCCTTATGCGTTCCTATACCATTTATCCGATTGCGATTAAATTTTGGTGAGTTGTTATGCGGATGCCCGTGAAGGTTTCTGAGACAGTATAACTGTAGCAATATAGCAATAACGGTATAGCAATAGTTGGAGCACGAATCGTTTCAAAAAATTGTGTTTATTTCATATTATATAGCGGCACTTCGTCTGTTTTTGTTGTGTAAGTGCGCACGCATGAGACCATTTATTTGAATATAAAATAAAGAAATAGAGTGATATATATACACAGAGTTAGATTGAAAGAGACAGAGAGAAAAGTTGAAATAGAGAGAGGTATAGAGAATGAAATCGGTTAGATAAAGAGATATATAGATGTATAGCGCTATATAGAGATTTGTATATAGAAGAGATAGAGATAGTGGGAGGTATATGTGGATATAAAGAGATAAATAGAAATAGAGAGATACATATATATAGATGTAATTAGAGATAAATATATATTTAGAGATATGGATGATTTGTATATGTGTAACTACTTTAAACATATTACAAAACTAAACTGAATGAGGCATTGCAATGCATGCTGAGCATTAGCTAGATAATGGAATTATTTCAATATTAGTAATCACTTATTTTTCAGCTTTTTTCTATAGTGCTTTATAAAGTCTAGATTACATACAGACCACCAATTTTTCGATATATACAGGTAAATAACTATACACTGGCAGAACGTCTGTCGGGTACTGAAAGTGATATAAATTATTTTGCACACTTGACATTAAAATTTTCAATACAATTACTAACCACATCTGATTTCGAAAAAGGTCCCCTTCACCCTGTCTTCAGACCGGGCAACGCCGGCTACTGCAGCTAAAATGTAGGCCTATATATATCTGCAATCCAGTAATATTATCGAGTGAAAGTAAGCAAATAGTTAAAATTTTATATTTTTATTCAAGAGCTTAGCAAATAACTATTAAATTAGAATTTCTAAATTACAAAAGTCAAAATTTATGGAATTAACGTCGTTTGAAGATTAAAATATTTAACACACAAATCTCATACGTTTAAATATGCACCTGACACCAAAGTTAAGCTTTCTTATGGGATAAATATTTTGATTTGTGTCTTCCGTTCTCACCACTTTAAAATTCATTGACAAATGCAGCAAAATTACAAGTCAGTGCTATGCCTTAAAAATCTATATCTGTAAATGACGTTTTATAAAACGTGATAGAATAACTATTAACATTAAATAACATACTAAACTCCCTTTTATCGCAATGTTAAGGTGTCCGTCTGGTAAGCGTGTATGTATGGTAGTGAGGCGGGATGATAAGCGTGACGCTCGCTGGTATTAATAGTGCGGTACCGCCTCTAAGCGCAAGGCTCTGTACTTGCGCGCAGCCTTCTCGTCGTCCATAGGACAAAAATTAAATTTGAGCGTTGACCTTATCAATATATGTCGGAGAAATAAAGATAATTTAGGGGGCGTTCAAGTATTACGTAACACAGTTTTCGGGCAGTGGGGGTCTTGTAAAATGTTACAATGCTTTACAAGGTCGGGCAGGGGACAGGGGGGGTTCGAACAACGCGTTACGTAACATTGTTATTTAATTTAAATAAAAAAACTAGGAAATTAAAATTCCTCAAGTTTGCAACCCTTTTCGTTTATGTTTTACGGGGAATCCCTCAAATGTATAGTACGTCATTTTTATTTTGTTTTCGTTTGTCAGTATTCGTTAGTGTGTACGCAGAATCACATCGCTGTAGTTAGTGTTGTTAAAGTGAGTTTATACTGTAATGTCCTCAAAAGAGCGAGATTTTATCATCAGCTCTTCTTGGCCTATAAAACCTCTCATGCTGTCTTACCGGCGCAACTTAGCCTAAAAAATTCCAACGAAATTTGAAAAACGGCTAAAGAAAAACGAAAAAATAAAGAAACGTTTATAGAACATATACGTTATACAGGAGTTCAAGGTGAAGTCTACGAAGAAGAAAGCAACAATGCTTAGTTATTTTACACAGTTAAGTTTACTGCTGACATTTAATAATATTAAATAAAGGTTAGCTATGTAATATATAAACCAAACCTATATTTTTATAAAAGAACTGGTCATAAGTATTATGTATTTTTAGCTACCTACGAAAATATTAGCACTCCAGCAACACTGTTGTCAGCAAAGTCCAATGTCCAACCGACTTCGCGTACACTTCAACAAAAACAGGTGCGTATATACACTTTTTCAGTACAGTTTACGGTAACCTAAGAGGTTAACGCTCTTGCTAACAGCTGAGGGTCTCGGATTCAATTCCTGCTAGGGGCAAACATTTATGTGATGAACTTAGATGTTCGTTATGAGAAATCGCCCTAAACATTATTAATTAAACGTAGCGAAATGTTGTTTTTATGAAACTCTTAGGTCAATTTTACTAAATAAAAAGATCGAGATTTCTGACTTTGAAAACCTTTTTAAATACGCTTTATTGTTTAACGCACTATGTATATATTGTAACGATTTTACTGCGGGTTCGTAAAGGATAGCCCAATTAAAGATTTTTATCACACATGGTTTTATTTATTGCCACTGTTTACATTACTAGCTAATCTAAAAATGCCAATTAATCAATTGTACTTAAAAAACTGTTGCTTCCTCCAGTCACTCGTTTCTCACAATCCACACGCCTCGCTGAGCTGCACTTCTGGCGCAACTCTCGCCGCAGCACCCCTCGTGGTCCTCCGTCGCAGGACTCCGTCGCCGCACTCCGCCGCCGCTGTCGCACTTCCCCTTCGCCGAGATCCCACTCGACGCCTCGCTCGGAACTTCGCTTGGAACTCGGCCACGCCCGCGACCCTATCGCCCTGGAAGCTCCGCCGCGGGAAAGCACCCGCCTGAACTCTCTCTCTCTCTCTGAACTCCGACTGACTCTCTCGAGGCCACCGTCCTCGTTTTATCTATCAGCCGTGATTTCCAGAACTCGCGAGCGCGGTCGGGGCCAGTCGCGTCATTCCGCGCCGAACCGACGGCAGAAATCTCTCGAAACACATGTCGGCGGCTCGCGTAACTCCACAGCTGTCAGGTTTCAGTTACCTGTCAAAGGCAGGGCGCCGCGCGGGGAGTGGTGGGAATGAGGGGGGAAAGCAACAATCCTTGTTATCTTCGAGGCGCGCGCGGCGGATATCATGTTGTGGCAGTCGCCAGCCAACTTTGCACCTGCACGTGTCCCGGCCTTGCTCACGTTTGTAACAATATGTATGTATATGTTTATGTATATATGTATATTTTCTGTCTCAATAATATTTTATTTTCACTTAGTTTATAGGATACGGATGCTGTAACTTCATCCGCGTGTTCATCTCTTATGGAATCGATTGTCGGAGTCGCAGGAAGAGAGAGCACTGCCGTCAAACGAAAGATGAGCGATACCCATGATAGCGAAGTTAGATTACTAATGAGGAAACTGTGGACAACTTAGGCATCCCGTCTACGGAACCACATACGATTTCGATTGTTTCGATATCACTAAAAATGTTCCAACCAAACCGGCTCAAGAATCTCTTATGAAAAAAAAAGGCCTACTTCAACAGAAAATAAATGTTGTTACTGTAGCAAGGGACACTGGTATAGCCAAAGATAATGTTCACGAAGAAATAAAAAAAAACTACTGAAATAATTGAAAGTAGAAGAAAAATGTGTAAAGAAAAAAAGAGACACTGCCAGGCGTGCAAAAAAAAAATTTCAGCCAAAGAAATACTTGAGAAAGCTGAACGTCAGTAAAACAATCCTGCTGCAGTAAAACCTCGATCTGGTTCTGGTTGACTCGGAACCTGCTCCCCTGGAAATAATAATTAACATTGACATTCATTGAAGCGCTGCTGATGAACGCCGCCCAGCAGAGATGATTAGGAGTTGTCTCACTCTCTCCGACCCACATGAGAGATTCTTGTTGATGGGATTCCAAATTTCGCTAAGCGGTAATATCTTCATATACTCCCACGCGATTCTAACACTCAAGAGGGAAGAAGGCACGTACGCACCGTACCCGTAAAGTTAGCAAAACCACAGTCCGAAATGCACAAAAAGTACGAGGACGTGGAATTCTGCACTGCTACAATTAGGTCCTTGGAATCTCTTGCGTCGCTTCTGGGACAGCAGCAAGTATTTGTTCTGTCTCAAGACGATAAGGCCCGTGTACCAATAGGTTTACGCGCAGTGAAAAGTCTAAGCCTTCTTTTAATGCATATGGAATACAGAGTACTTTTACCTTACCATGACTGGGTCGTGGCAGAGCGGCACAAACTTATTCCTTCCTTATGAGCCAGCGTCAACGTGGATCCTAACGGTTCCGGTAAGGAAGAAGCTGTTGTTTACAGCGGGCTGACACACATATCCATAAGGAGTGGGAAACACGCATCCTCCACAGCGAACACCCATATCATATCACTTTTATCAGTGCCTGCATTCAAACCCTTAATTATGACAGAATCGAACACCATGAAGCCAGTGATAATCATCTTTGTAGATGGTGGGCCGGACGAAAATCCGCGTTATCGGAAAGTCAAAAACTTTGCCATTCAACACCTAAAAAAATACAACCTGGATGCCCTGTTTATAGCGACTAATGCTCCTGGGCGGAGTGTTCCAACCGAAATGAGCGACGCATGGCCTCCCTCAGCGAAAGACTGTCAGGAGTCATCCTGCCGCATTAACATTTTGGTTCTGATCTCGACAAGAAAGGAATTACTATTAAACAGTGGCGTAGCCAGAGGGGGGCCCCCCCGAAAGTTAATATTTTTTTTTAATATAAAGTTTGCATAAATAATTGTTATTTATTTTAAAATACTCTTGCACTTATCTTATTCATACTAAATTTTACCTCAATTTTAATATTTTACAATGGTATTGAGGACAAAGAGAAGTAACATTTACTCGGTTCCAGTGCTTAGTCTTAGGAAAGATGGAATAACTTTGTACTTCATAGGAAGGAAGTTGTTGCCAGGTTACACGTAAAGTATAGATATGTGCGACAAAAAAAGAAAGGAAGTAATTTACTTTCGTATTTTAATAAAGTGCCGAAGCAAGACGGAAGTGGAGATGATATGACAATGACAGGTGTATCAATACAGGTAAGATTTATAACTAATAAGTTAATCACGAGTTGGAAGTTAATATTACTAAAATACTAAGTTTCCATATAGGTTCGATAACATTTCTAAAATGCTTACCGTTTTTAACATGGCCACGGAAACGGGTTTCAAAACGTTATGTCTCAATGTCATTACACCAATTGGAATAGTACCTAACGGACTGAGTCGAACATAAAATGCTATGGAAACGCGGATCGTATTGGGAAGGGATGGAAAGTAAATGAAATTTGCATTTTTTTTCCGGCTACAGTTGCCACGTAATCAGGAATAACAACCCTTTTATCGCGTCAATTAAATTTACTTGCGGAATTTAATTCCATATGTGGCAGAATGAAAACAGCTGTTTGTTTTTATTTATTTGTTTATTTTATGTGAGCCAACATAAATTAAATCACGCCAATAATCCAACACGCAAATATGTCATGCGAATCGAAGTCGCTTTTAATCGGACTGAAATTTTCCATGGGAATAGGTATTGTTCACAATCTAGATTCAATAACCAAAACGTTTTGGTACCTACATGGAAATAATCAATGTTTTTTATTGTTTCATCTAGAGATGGAGCCTTAGAGTCTTAAGCTGACCCAAAATAGCTACAGAAAAACAACATAAAATCAAGCCGGGCAAAAAAAAAAGATCCTATTTGAGCTTAAATCAATGCCATTTATACGAAGGAAAAAAATAGTTTCTCTTTCTTCATAATAATTACATTAATAGTTTTAGACGACAGTAAATTTTTTAAAAGTTTCGAGTGTGTAAACAATTTTTTCTTATTATTTATTTTTTATTACATTATTTACTTTTTTGAAATCTGTGACTTGATTCAGTGGTTAAAAATTAACTTATTTGATATAACATTTTATAGCTCATGCATGTGAATGGAATGGGGGAAACTAATTTATATACATCATTAGTCACATGCATGTTATTTATATTAACTGCAGTTATTAATGGGGTACTTTGTAGAAAAAAGGTGTACAATAACATTCTGCATTTAATTATTAGGTTCCCTGTGAGTTATTTGTTTATATATTTTACGAAGTTACGTATGAAGTAGACAGTCAAAAAACATACCCTAAATATTTATAATAACATAAATACTTTGAATTTGTTTATTGTAACTTTTCAAAGGCTTTAGTACCCATGCTCAACCAATTAATCGGACAATGCTACAGAAGTGTCTTTGTTCATTATTTTGTACAGGCTGCAGACGAAAATAAATCATCGCAGTGTTCAGGTCCTTCTTTGGAACACAGGCAATCTCTTGATGAGCAAAGCACATTTGAAATGGCGAGTTTAAAAATGCAAAATAAGCATGATATCGGGAGTTACATTGACAGACGCAATGTAAGCGAAGATGAAAAGGAAGCGGTTTTAAAAAACACGTGGACTCCAAATGCTGACTACAAATTCGAAAGTAAATTTAAGGGGAATAGAAAAAGGAATTTTCATATTAATATAAGATATGTTGATCCAGAAGTCATTGAACTGCATGAAGATTATCTGTCATTTGTTCCCGTGTATGATGTAAGTGGGGCTGGACTTGCAAATACTATAAAGAAAAAATTGGTTTCCCTTGGTTTGGATATGAACAGACTAAGAGGTCAGGGATACGATGGAGCATCAGCAATGAGAGGCGAATTCCGAGGTGTCCAAGCTATTATAGCAGAAGAATACCCGAAGGCATTGTATACTCATTGTGCCTCGCATTGCCTTAACCTCAGCCTCGACGAGTGAGGTGTGCAATTTTATTAGAGCTTCTCATAGAACACATGTACTGAAAACCAAATTAAATTCTTCACTACTGAACCACACGGGCTTAATGAAGTACTGCGAAACACATTGGGTAGAAAGGCACGAAGCAGTTTCCCTTTTTGTAAATGCTCTGCTTCATGTGATTGAAGCTCTAGAACACATCACCGACGAAAACAAGGAAGGAAGTGCTAAAGCACAGATCCTTCACAAAAGTGGCTGTGACTTTAGCTTCATTATTAGTCTTAAAGTTTCCGAGAAAATGCTTTCACTGACTTGTTCACTCTCCCAATGTCTACAGAGCGAATCCATAGAACTGGGTACAGCTCTTAGCCAAGTTGAGTTAGTTGGCCTAAAATTAGCTGATATGCGCAGCAACAGCGATGAAGAATTAAAAAATATTTTCAAAGATTCTTTAGAGCTTGCAGATGTTCTTGGTGTGGTTCCAGCAATCCCAAGGTGTGTAGGCAGGCAGAAACATCGTGAAAACTACTCAGCAAATTCACCAAAGGAGTACTTCAGGAGGATGTCTTTCATTCCTTATATTAAAGAAATGAGTTCATCTCTCAGTGAAAGATTCTTATCTTATAAGAATATTATTGTAGGATTAAAGTGCATCATACCAGTCAATGTTGTAAAATCTAGTTTCAGTGATGTAGAGACAGCTTTTAATTTCTATGCTGATGACCTTACAAACACCAGTAAAGTCATGTTCAAAGGTGAGTGGGATTTATGGAAAATGAAATGGAAAAACTCCAAATATGAGCTACCGAAGGACGCAATCACTGCACTGAAGAAGTGCGAAGAAATGTTGTTTCCAAATTTACATATACTTCTGGAAATTCTGGCCTCTCTGCCTGTTACCACAGCATCAGTTGTTGAAAGAAGCTTTTCAACTCTGAAGAGACTGAAAACCTATCTCAGGAACAGCACTGGTGAAGACCGTCTAAATGGACTCGCACTAATATCCATACACCGCAGCATACCATTAAACGAAGATATATTCATTGAGAAATTCGCAAAGAAGAACAGAAGAATGCTGCTTGTTTAGATGGGTTAGTAGAAGAGTGGCCTTTAAAATGATTAAGAACGTGGTTATAAATTATTAATAGCAGTTTTAAATTTTTGTTTGGTGTTTTCAACTTTGAAATGATTTTTTGACAGTTTGTAGATAACTTTTTTTTAAGAAGTATTGAGTTTTCATAAAATAACTATGAACATATTCGAGTAAACATGTAAATTATAGAAGTTGTTCACTTTAGGTGTCTATACTGTATATACGTGTTTTCAGATTTAGCTCTTAATTTATTTCTTTAGTGCATCTTTTACTTTTTCAGATACCTAGTGTTTGATGTTTTAAAAGTTTAAATGGTTGTTATTGAAATGTTAGTATACACTTCTTAAGTTCCTAATGGCTGAGTTTTTTTAAGTATCATGAATGAATACGAGAAAATTAATAGATTATATTTGTTCGTGCAATGTGTTTATAGAGTATGTAGCTAATGTAATATTTGTATTTTGTGATCGATTGACCAAGGAAGCATTAGCTCTTTTTTAATGTAGACTTTTATTTAATGTATGTTTGTTATTATAAGATTATAAATTTAGAAATTTTTACTTGAAATGCCAATATACTATGCTATTTTTTTAAAGCAGTCCCGAGTATACTTTCTAAAGATACAATAAAATAAAAAATGTATATTCAGTACAAACAGTGCCGCTAAAATAGTATGAGAGTATTGAGATCAATATATTGATTAAGATTTAAGAAAACATTAGCACTTGCTTAACATATATATTAGACTATTAGAGAAGTAAGTCACGTAATTATTGTCTACAGGCTAAGTTGAAGAAATTGTATTTTAGTTTTAGTGTTCCTGCTTGCAAGCCGTTTGTATAAGTACTTTGAAGGTCATTTAAATAATACTGAAATTTTTCACACGAAACTTTTTTTACAAATTTATTTTATTATATGCTAATTATATTTTCTGTATTGTGGCATGCTAAACGCTTAAATAGCACCATTTTGCACCTTGAAATCCTAATTTTTCCGGGGCAGGATTCCCGGAACCCCCCCCCCCCCCCCCCCTTTTTCTTTTCGAGGACTGGTGAATGACAAAATGTGCCCCCCCCCCCCCCCCGAACAGAAATCCTAGCTACGCTACTGCTATTTAATGATGATTTGGAAAAACCAAATTTTCAGCACGCTGGGAGACACTTTCTTAGGTATGGAGGGAAATGAAAATTCACTACTACGATGTTTCGGCAGAATATAGAAAGCCCGAATATAGCTTGCAGGATCCAGCAGAACCCAATCTAGTTTGGTATAGCCCTCACGTCCGTGAATCGCAATATTTCTAGGAAGTGATTAAATGCGTGGACGAATCCGGCTGTTCCCGCTCGAGGAGTGCATTGAAATCTGTCTTTCCGGATATTTTTCTGCCATCACCCTGCCCAATCCTTTAAACCCCAAGCAAGCTAATGGTACCTAGTCTGCAAAACAAAGAATAATGCAAGTTTTCACCACTTCTTGTGAGGTTGTCCGTTGATTTGTCGCCTCCTCTAGAAGGGTTAAGTTTCACAAATCTATAATGAATAACGATTTGAAACTCCCAGCCAACTGTACCATTTCTGAAACGAGAGACGAGCCCATGCCATATGTGTTCGTAGGGAATGAAGCTTTTCAGTTATCAGAGCACCTTATGCGCCCTTATGGCGGCAAGTCCTTGAGTTCTAGAAAGAGGATATTTAATTACAGACTCACCAGAGCCAGACGTTTCATTGAGTGCACTTTCGTCATCATGGCCAACAAGTGGCGTATTTTGCATCGGCCGCTGAATGTGAAAAGACAATTTTCCATACAAATCATCAAGATGTGCTGCGTTCTTCACAATTACGTACGCGATAGAGATGGTTATAGATTTGTAGATACATTGGAAGGCCCTCAAAAAGGTGTGTATGCTGTGTCAGTTGGCGCTGTGGGGCGTGGAAATCGGTCGTCATCTCAGTACAGGGACATTTTTGCCGAGTACTTTGAAAACGAAGGACGACTTCACTGGCAGGACAAATATATTTAAAGTTCTATTGTAATGCATTTATTCCTGCATGGCAGGGTTCTATATAACATGTGTCGTATTGACTTTTAGGCTATGTATATGTAATAGTAATACACATGAGTACACTCAATAATAGTTAATACTGAGCAATATATATCAGTGTATGCTACAGTATAGCCTTTTCCAAGAGATACTCATCGTTTCCAATTTCCTACTCCTAATACTACAAACATAAACTAACATAAATAAAACACTGCTATATCATATGGCCACAATCCATTTACACGCCTTATACTGGCAACCCTTGCAATAATACAATAAGCTTACCTAGTACTTCTTTTTCAGCATTTGGCATTTCTACACCGCCGAACAAAACCACTATGTCTTGCCAACATTTTCTTTTCGAGTTTTTGTTGCTGTATTCCTCGCACGATACCTTCCAAATGGCTGGGCGTTTTTCAATTTCCATTATAAGCACTTCAGTGTAAATTTTTTCACATTGTTCCATTATGAAATCCACTCAACACTACCTACTACACCGCGAAGCACACGCAGTCACAAAAATACTGACACAAGACTACGCTGCCCTGGTCGCACCGTTTCTGTTGCAGGTGCGCAGTCTGCCATTGAATCATGGACAAACATCCGGTCGCGGCTACCTCTTGGTCGCCTGCGCCTACACACTTAGAAATAACTTAGGCTAGGAAAAAAAAAATCGCCGCGCTGGTTCCCAACGGTCGCCGCGACCAGACGGTCGCCGCAACCAGGTGCGCGTTCTCACATATAAAGTAAGGTTTCTCGGTGGTCGCGGCGACTTGGCAGCGCGGCCAGGTCGTCTAGTGCGCGGGTGGCCTTAAGCAGATGCATTATGATTTCATTGGCCCATCATTATAAATTGACCTCAAGAACAGAATGTTACCTTTCGGATCTATTTCACATCCTACTAGAGTGTACAAATTCACAGTCGTTACATGCATGGCAAGACTCCCTAAGACCATCGTGAAAGTAGAGTAAAGCCACAGCGACTCGCTGCCAGAAGGGCAAATGAGCTTCTCTGCATTGTGCGCCGCTGTAAAACATCATCGAGGATGCCGATTGGCTCGACGAAGACGAATTTGATGGAATTGGTATTACCATGTCTGCTATACCCCGGTGTTCTGGCCCGGAATTTTTTTTTGGAAAGACGCTAAGTTGGCAATGATTGGTGAACACCTTTTTTTTAAACATTATCCGTCCATCCAGTTATTTAATTAGTTTTAGATTTAAGATTTTTGTATATTTTATTTACATAAATATTTTAATCCTTCTTAGTAATTATTAATTAAATTGTAAGATTCTTGTCAGTAATAATCTATCAGGAAGGTGCGAGAGATTGCGAGAACATTAGAGAGTGTTGAAAGTAAAGAGAGCGCAAGCAGCGCGTCGGAACTACGGCGATGCGGGACGTCAAAAGAAAAAAAAGTGAGTAGCAGTCGGTGTCGCGGAGCGATTGCGCGCGCCAAGGATGGGCTTATGTGAAGTGAGTGCTACGAGAGTTGGCGCGGAGTCGTACAGCCGGAGGGTCGAACGTTACGTACGGAGGTGTGGGGCAGTGAAAAAGGGGTCGTTACCACAACGCCGAAATACCACAACGCCGAACGTACAATAACGCCGAATACCATAACGCCGAATTCCAAATTGACCACAACGCCGACGACCCGAGAACTGCTGTGTACCACAACGCCGAATTACCACAACACCGAATGACCACAACGCCGAAAAATGTTGCTGCGGGAGTGCCACATGAGCAAACTGAAAACAACTAAATGAATTTATGTGTGTTTATTAAAAGTACCTTAACGCCGAATGCCATAACGCCGAATTCAAAGTTGACCATAACGCCGAAATCCAAATTGACCATAACGCCGAATCCATACTTGACCACAACGCCGAATTCGTATTTGACCACAGCGCCGAATCCCAAGCGTGTTGCCTACCAGCCAGGAACCTATACGCACTATTTGGAAATTTATTTTCTTTATAACGAAAGCAGCAAAGTTTATAATCTTATCTGTAGTTGTAAAGTGGCACAATTAGTTAAAATAAATTATAATTGTCAGTTATTATATTAATTTTTAGCGATGATTAGTAGCCCCGGATACTTGGTGAACGCAATAGTGATTTATACAATCATTCCTCTCAAGCTGTCTTCTCAGTTACTGCTTCGTTATCATTTTATGATAGCATTTAAACTCACTTCCATGTATCATTATTAGCCCGCATGCCTTAGTTTCATTGTGCACTGTGGATGTACATATATAACTAAAATAGCTATTCAAACGCTTGGAAAACATTTAAGTCTTGCAAGATGACTACATAACATAATTATGCATTGTATTAAGGTGGTTTGGACACAATAATAGTTGTAGTTTTATATTTGTACCAAACAATGTCCAACTTTTAAACATTGATTCCGGTTTTCAATGGTTTCCCGAAAGGCTAATGCTGAAATGGCGCGGTTGAGATAATCGGGCGTTTTTAGGGTCTTGAAAATTACATTTCATAAATTCCTTACATATCGCAGGGGTTTGTGAATTTTTTCATGTTAAGAATAAATCTTGTTCTAGCCGCAAATGCATACTTAACTGCGATATAAATGTGTTTTTTACAAAAAAAAAATAAGCATAGTACACTTAATATTTTTTTCTTGCACCATTCGTATTTATGTTACAGATTTTATGAAAGTATAATGATTATTAGCGAACATATTATGCTGTTTTTTTCATTCCCAGGGGCTTCATATTGAGCCTTGCATAGATAGAAATTAGTGTGATGCAATAAATAATAAATGAAATATTATTTAGTTGGCTACTGTAAATTGTATGCACTTAATTATAAATTTATATTATTAAAGCGTAGCGACGAATTTGTAAAATAGCATGTATGTAAACTGATAGAGCTAGAGTTAGGTCCCGTTCGTACGTTTACTGCGTTCAAGAAAGGTAATTGGTTTGTGCAGGAGCCCAAGAACAAACTATTCTCTATACCGCGAGGGTAAACGTTGCTTCCGAAGAGCCCGCTAGAATGCGTGGAGTGCTCTGCCAGGAGGTGCTTGGCGCGGCCAGAGTGCTAAGGAAGGCGCGCTGTTGTCACTTACTCGTCTGTTCTTTTCCAAGTCAACGAAGAGCGCCGGAAAGTCCAGAACACAAAACGTGACAACTTCGTAGTCGTCAGTGTGAATATTTATGTAAACTAAATATATGTATGTTCAGTTATCAGTTCGAAAGCGTAGGTCAGATATTCTATTGGGTTTGCCATAAATTTACGTTGCCGTGATGCAGTAGGTACTGTGCGTAATAGTGAAAAGTCGTTACGTTTTTCTAGTAAGGCCTGTTCTACAATGCAACGGTAAAGGAACAGACGGGACCGAAAACGAAAACGGATCGTTGTTCCGTTCCGTCCGTATTTTCCTCTTTCTAAAATTACACAGACCCGTAAGAAAAACAGCCGGTAAATAGCAAGCGTGACGTCACATAAAACTAAGAGTATAAAATTAATTACTTTTTAAATCTTTGCATAGGTACGGTAGTATGTCTGGAAATATAGTAAATAGCCATTTGGAAAGGAATTCCGAAATAATGGAAGGCATAAATCTCCTCGTCTTACGTTTAAACATTTCATTTTAAAGTTCTTCTCCATCTTGTCATATATATAGTAAATATTTTACCATGAAAATCAGCAGTTAGTTAAAATTCATCACGACGAAAAACACGCGAACAATTCAAACACAACACTTGTTTCCATTTTGTTTCTGTAAAATAAAAAATAAAAAATTTAACAAAAATAAATCAAAACAAATATCTTTTAGTTGTTGGTATGAAAACACAAACGACTGAGCTACGGAGGCCGGCTATGCTGTCCACCCTGGATAGTCAAGGTCACTCTGCGGAATGAGCGTTTTTTTATTAGGAGTGTGGGGGTGGTGGTGGAGGGTTAAACCAAATATTTTAGAATGACAATACAGGAAACTCGAGCCTTTTAACATGGTGAAAGCTGGCGACACCCGACAGCAACGACCCTGGTGGCTTTGCCTAAAGGAACGCCCGCGAAATTAAAATTCCCAAATATTACAATGGGAGATACCAGCACAGATTTACTCTCGTCTCTTGAAATCTTGTTGTCATCGTGAAATAAATTTACGGTCAATATATTTTTACTGAAACAGAGTATTCATATTTCAAAACAGTTACCCAATTTACAGAGCTATATTGATTTTTAAGACCATTAAATATAGTGTTACTGTAAACATAGCAGACAACCAAATGACGCAAATCAGACAGTTTTTAATAATGAAACATACTTAACTCTAAACCTGAAATTTTGTAAATCACATATTCTATAAATATTCCGTGAAAGTTGAAAAAATAAAAAAATTCCTCGAGGAACTGCTTAAAGTGAAAAAAAAAAAAAAACTTAAAAATTGAATATGACTTGACCCTAACCAAAATTAAGTATTTTTAATGTTGCTAATTGAAGTCAACCAAACACTTATAAAATTGAGATTGATTTAATTTATTTAACATAACCAAACACTTAAAACTAATTTACATTATTTTTATGTTGAAAATCAAACATAAAACTTTTGAAATCAATAATTTTGGTAAACTGCTTGATATACTACAGTGACAACTAAGTCATTCAGCATAATGAGTGGAGCGCAAAAATACAAATTTGAGGATATTTAAATTATTTTTAGGTAATGCTCTGGTTTAAAAATATACAATAAAAATTTAAAACAAAATTACATTAAAAATAGGTTAAAAAAATATTTTAAAACATTGAACGTTGAAATATGTAACATTGTTTCCAATAAGGCACTATCATTTTTAAACAGTGGAAAAGGAATATTTGATGTAAACCATACACAAGTAAACATGGCTATAGCAAATGTTGTAGTTCCTATTAAGATATTTGGCTATAGTTTCAGCCGTCGGAAAACTAAAAAACGACTTCTAACAGCTAGATACATCGTAATTATTGCAACCAAACTTAGCACAAACTTTTCCAATCATTATAAATAACTTAAACATGAGAAAACAAGGAAAAAACGTCGATTCAAAATTAGCAAAATAACATTGTCTCAAATGCGCTTACAACGTAGGTCCAGGCTAGGCCACCAGAATGCGCTGCTGAATGTGTCACCTTTTTTTTTGACGACTTACCTATATTGTCCTTCTAAAATATTTGGTTGAACCATCCTCACACTACCATAAACCTGTTTAGGGACTTAAGTGGGGGGGAGGAGGTGGTACACGTCCCACATTGTAAACAAACAACGTCTACCATCAACTACTAAGTACTATAACTACTATTATAAACGTTCATTTAGTAGTGTGTCAACGATGTGAGGGATATAATAGACTATAGATGATGATAATACACACAGATTTACGCAATTACTGAATGCTGGTTGTGATCTGCCATACCACTGGCGCTAAAATACTAAATTCTTCCACGCTTGATAACATAAAAAAAAATTGATTTTCATATTAGAATTATTTTCACCTTGTAAACACCGCTCTTAAAGTGACAATAGATGGTTAATACCACTATGCAAGACTAATTTATATTCAAAGTCATCCACCACTGCCGCGTCATAAGCTTGGAACAGTTTACCGACATCAGATTAGCCATCCCATGGCTGAGGGGATGACACTGACATTCCGCAAAATGTTTATTCAGATCTGTATAATTGTGGGTGTGAGTGTACATAAACGTAATAGAATTGTAATTTTTATTTTAGTACTTAGTCTGCCACTTAGGAGTGTTTTTGTGTATTCGTAACATTTATGTAATTGTATCGTTTGAGCATTGATTTTTAAATAACATATCAATAAAAAGAAAGTGCATTTTAAATGTGTCCAGTGTATTTATATTTTTCTATTCAAGATAATCTATTTTTTTTCAACCCAAAAAAAAATATGTCCGAAACCTCCACGAAATATAATATTGGTTTTTATTCAAATAGTAGTGATTTTCAAAGTGTCCACTTTACCGTGAACGGCCTACCTTGAAAATAAACTATGCAACATGTTAGAAAAATATGAAGATATAATCTTATTAGATGATTTCAACATAAATATGTTAAACATTTCCGCGGTGAAACAGTTGTACGCAGGAATCCTAAATATTGCGCAACGATTTAAGTTGGCCGCCTGATAGCGGGTATGTTTTTAATGTTCGTGGCGTGGGAAGGGCGGGAGAGCTAAGAGCGATACAGTCACGCGCATCAAGGTCCTAACGCCTATATCCGTCAGGTGGTCTTCTGACAGGCAGAAACATTGTCGAAGACTCCCCTCTAAGACAATTTCAGTGGGTATCCTATCATTTTATGGCGAAATATTAAATATGAAGGTTTTTGTACGTTCCTAAACCATTTTCAAGTCAGTGAAACGTTATTTTCAAACCTAAAATTGACGGTGAAAATAACCATTTTAGCCATTTTCAGCTTCCAAAAGAGGTTATTTATATAGAGGATTGTATAAGCTGGCAATGGTCTAGGAACACGTGTAACATACGTTAAGTGGTATTGGTAGCAAGTGCCGAGCACACACGCAGTACACTTGTGTGATACGTGAACTGCTGAAGCTCTGCACAGTATTTATAGCGGCCGGTCCAAACGACCACCTTAAATAACTTCACGTAACTGGATATAATATCCCAAAGATATCACATGAATACCAGAAAAACCTCGTATTTTACAAAAAATATCGAAAACTCAGCTATTATAAAAAAAAAGAAGAAATTATTTCGTTATGGGTATATTTCAGCATATTGCCTATCGCACGTAATTTCATTCTGAATAATTTATTATTGGTTTTTACTGATTGTATGCTCGTGTAATATGAATATTTTGTCTTTAACAAGCTGTTTTGAGAAAAATATTCAAACTATGCTTAAAACTAATGTATACAGAATTAACGTTATTTATAATAAACATCAAACTGTGAATTTTTCACACTTGAACGCCTTTAAGGGGCCCGCCTATTGCAACGCCCTTAAGTAGTTTCATTTGTATCCAGCTAGTACATTTTCTGAAATAGCACCCTAAACACCCCAGTTTTGGCTATTTAGACGCGACATAAAAGGTGTTTATATTGCGCATGTTTTCATGAAAGAAGTGTGTGTTTTTTTCGTAGATAAACAGCATAAAGACACTTTACTAAATCTGTAATAAATTACTCTTACATGCTTCAATGCAGTTTAGGCACATGTAGGCGAGCTCCTTAGGGAAATGCCAGGTAGTTTTACAGTGGTTATTATTTTTTTTAAATATAATTATAGTAGGCTTATTGGTATTAAAGAATCTCTTCACTATTTGGACAGTATTATACAATTATGTATATCCTATTTACTTTATTTTATAGCAATGACTAAAATAGTTTTTAAATTTATGCACCTAAAGTATTGTAAATATTGTTATGAAAATAGCCTAAAATGGTATAATACTTTTTTTGCAGACAAATGGTGCACTATTTGCAAAAAGCATACATTAAAAAAAACTTTATATGTAAATTACGAACTACAAACTACTCACTTATTGAGACAAATGTTTAAGACGCTCGTCCACTCACAGGTGACTTGTGTGAATGAGACACTTAATCGATATACCGCCCTTATCCTCGGTGCCTCCAACTCTGAGTCGCCCTTCACGCACAAGCAATTGAACGAGCATGCAGCGTTTTCATTGTGCAGCGTGTACCTACGGGACTTCAAGTGGTAACCCTATTATTTTTGTTTTAACTACGTAATTCAGAATCGAATAATATATTAGTACCTGCAAGAATGGAGGTAAGCTACAGCATTAGCCTCCCACCTAGGCGATCCGGGTCTAAATTTACTTCCAGATTTTCAACGAAAATTGGCAATTTTTTTCGGGATCTCGTGTTTCTCCTGCCCATCATTCCCGGCGCTACTTCATATCTAATGTATTTCCTCAAATCAACTCAAAGGAGCTGACATTTCAAAAGGCCGCCTACTCTTCTTGAAACCCTTGTAAAAACGTCGCATTTTCGAAATAAAAAACATTCAATTTGACCTTGAATTGTAAAAATATATATATATTATTTCAAAAATATATTTCATTTCGATCAATGTTCCATTTGCCCTATAAAAAGTAAGAAAGTGTTATGTTTTAACTAGGGGAAAAATCAGTACTGATATTGAATGTGAAAAAAGATAAACATGTTGCCTATATAATGTTTAGCTTCACAGTTGCAAGAGAGTGCGCTTATCTTACGAATACAGCATTTCAATGCCTGGCAGGTAGACAACAAGTTATGGTTTCTGCGTTATGGTCATATTAGAATTTCGGCGTTATGGTAATATTGTGGTTTCGGCCTTATGGTCATATAATGGTTTCGGCGGTATGGTCATATTGTAGATTCGCTGTTGTGGCATTCGGCGTTATGGTATTTCGGCGTTGTTGTACATTTAAATTATCTTTCAGTATATTTAGTGACTTACTTCTGAGTTGGTTTTTGTGGCAGTACTGCAGTGACATTTTTCGGTGTTAATGTATTTCGGCGTTGTGGTCATTCGGCGTTGTGGTACACATCAGTTTTCGGGTCGTCGGCGTTGTGGTCAATTTGGAATTCGGCGTTATGGTATTCGGCGTTATTGTACGTTCGGCGTTGTGGTATTTCGGCGTTGTGGTGCGTCCCCGTGAAAAAGCCCATCGGAGTTTATGTCGGCGGAAGTGCATGTGCTTTGAAAAATCCATCACGTTCACCATGGAGGGTGGCATTGTGAATGGAACCGCCACTATCGTTAACGTCGTCGGCGGTACGCCAAAAAAAAAATTGCCTTGTTAAAGTGGGATTGGTCGACTGTGAGGCATGGTAGTGAAGTTTGCCTCGAGTGACCTAAGGTGTTTTTGGCGCAATATCTGGCAAATTTTATAGTCTGCTGAGAACGTCGGCACGGTACAACAAGTAAGTTTTCATCTGATTATAATCCTCGTTTGCGCCTGCAACAACTTTCTTCCTGACCGGCCATGAAGTTAAATTATAATTGGGTTAGCAAAACTTTGTGATGGTATAGTGAATTTTTGAGCTCGTCCCTTATGAAAACACGACGTATTTGCAAACTGTTTAAAGGCTCTGTGAAGAAATTTTTCCGTTAGTCGTGCACGAACCCCGCGCTGAACTTGTGATTTTTATAACGCACTCGCTCTCTAGAACTTTGGACAGAAAGTATTTAAATAATGGTAATTTACGCCCGGGCGTCAGGAAAACGGCATAATTAAATATTATAAAGATTAGCAGTAAAAGTTTATTAGAACAAATTTTATCCCCTTTTTTTATTTAAACTTTAGAAAATGTTTATTACATTATGTGTGATTAAGTATTAAATAACAATACAAATAAATCAAATATACAATATACGCATTTAATGCGAGTTATAAATCGCTTGTTTTATTTGTTATTACAGCAAATGTGGTAAAAACAAAAAGAAAGGTATTTTAGCGACTTTCCGGTACTTTGCGCATCATAATTATGACTTTAAGGTAAAAATTGTCACTTGGGTGTAACGTAACGTTTAAGGAGGGGGAGGGGGTACAGAAAAATGTTACGGCACGTTACACGAAGGGGAAGGAGGGTCAAAAGTTTTCAAAAATTGCGTTACGTAATACTTGGACGCCACCTTATAAAGCAAGTCCCTTAAGTTCTTTTAAGAATCTGTACCGTTTATTGTACGCCTAATTGTTCTCAAAAACAACGCCTTTTTGTTATTTAAATTCTTTTAAAAATACAGTTTTAAACTTAATCCGAAAACAAAAGTACTTTTAACCCTCAACGAATTCTTAAATGCTTTTCGTAAACAGATCCCACTCTGATATATTGGGTAGTGTTTCAATTGCATTGTTTATCATGAAGCTTTGCGTGCCGTATATGTGCCCGGGCAGACGGCGCCCTTAAGCGCATGTGTGTCGAATACTAGCTTCGTTAGTTCGCTAGTCGCCGCGAGCTTCACTTAGGCCTGTTCTACAATGACACGAAAATGGAGATGGATCTCACGCAACAGAGTTACTGCAATAGCACGCAGACGGAGACGGACCCATATGGATTAGCTCGTAAATGTTGAGCTTTTCCTTTACGTTGCTCCGTGCGACCAATATAATCACATTAGTTGACTGCGGTAGTAGCCATGTTTGTTATTGATCTAAATACGTTAATTTTTTTAAGTAGAAGAATAACTAGTGTTAAATGATAAGTTTGTGGCTAATTTTTATAATATACTAGCTGACCCGACGAACTTTGTTCCGCCCTAGAGGCAATAAATGAGCAGATTTTGGATTTTATTAAATTAATTTTTTTATTAAGATAATAAATATAAATAAAAAATATCAAGTATTTTAATGATTCTTTATTGGCCATGTATTTTGGTGCATGGGCTGCACTCTTCATTGAAGCACCTTGTGATAGACGTCATTTTTTGTTTTATTATCAGGCGCAAGAAATAATAACGCAGATTATCTTCCGAACCGTGAACATGCCACATAGTGGCATGGGAAAATAATGGATTTTCTAGATTCATACCACAAACTTTCAAGGATTGGCTTTGTGATTTGTTAATGGTCATGGCGAATGCAAGACGGATCGGAAATTGAAGTCGTTTAAACTCAAACGGCATATCGATTGGGATCATCGGAATCCTCGGAATGAGAACTTCCTCACCTTCGAATTTTCCTTTGAGTATCGTCGCGTAAATCACATTGTTCATCAATTTACTTACCACCAAATGCGTTCCGTTGCACAGTTTTGGTTGGTTTATGTTTCGAAGCATGATTACTACGGAGCCAATCTTTAGTCGTAAATTGTGCGGTGGTAAGCCAGGCACATCTAAGGAGTATAAAAATTCAATTGGATATTAGTGGCTTCATCTTCATTTGTTACACAGTCAATAGATTTGAATGAATGCAGTGTACCAATGATCTCATTCTGAATTATGTAGTTTAATTCATCTACATCTTTATTCTTAGCCGCCAAAATTGCTCGCTCACTCAACCATTCATTATTTTCGTGATTAGTAATAATGTTTGGGAATACTTTGTTGATGAGTTCGTCTTTCGATGAGACAAAGTTACAGAAATTCGGAGGAAATGAAATCAATCCGCTCGATTCATCGATAGGTAGTCGACCATTACCGATAGTCAGTAATCGCTCAGAGAAATCTTCAGCAGATGTATCGTTCAGCAATGCAACTCTCATGTTTGTTTTCAGCTGAAGTTTCTTCACATAGCGCCATAGATTCGATGATTTGAGGCAAGCGTTTATTTCGTCGGCTGCAGTTGATCTTTGAATTACTGGCAGTGTTTGACGGAAATCGCCAGACAGTAAAATCATTGCACCTCCAAAACATCTCGAGTCATTGCGTAGATCTTTCAATGTTCGGTTAAGTGCACATCAACCGGTCAACATTAAAATTTTACATTGTCAAATTTTAAACCATACTTAACCATAGACAACATTACGTTGAGCTGTCAGTTGTGTTTTATTAATTGAAATTTAAAAGTCAAAAAAATTAAATACTTACCTTAGTAGTTGTCATATAATATGAAATTCGATCTAAGCTATCCAATGCTGGATACTTTGAGTTAAATATAATCGTTATATTTTCGCTGCATAAAATATGAGTGAATATTTAATGGATCATTTTGAAAAATGGAAGAACATAAATATATTATGTACACATAGTTCTTGAAATGTTCCAGAAGTTTATTAATTAGGTACTTTGAAATCTACTTATGCCTGCAGGCTGTGACGAAAGGATTTTTTTAATTTTTCAGAATATCACCTTCTATAATTGTAAAATGAAATGATGTAGGGGGAAATTTACACAACATGCTCAAGCACACCGGAATAATTAAAATGAATGTACACATTTTCACAGTGTTTTAATATTTTGTGTAAATTAACACAAACAATGGTGGTGTATTATTATAAAAACTAAATGTTTTATGTCACTTAATATTTGTTTACTTTTAAGATAACATTGGGACTGTAAAACTATTATAATAATCTATAATTTACACTGAAACTGTGCTTATATACACAAATGATAAATTTTTAGAAATTTGTAAAATTACACGATATATTAATAATTTGGCCCAAGGAATGTGAAAAAGTACACAAATTGTTGTTGCGTTCAGGGACTTCACGAGTCCTGACAGACTACAAGACTGCGAGACGGTCAAAACAATTTTTAGAAAGGAAGATGTGTTCTAGTACCCACAGTGCAGAGCACATAAAAATGTGTTTTATAAAGTAATTAGGAAATTACTGTAGTAACAAAAACTTCTTAGGTAAGTTTCGCATATGTTTATTCAAAAACAAAAAGGCAAACAACAATACATATGCACAACGTGATTCATGTTATACAAAAATTTAAACAGCTTATGAAAATTACACGTAATGGTAATTAAATTGGCATGGTAAGATTTGGCCAATTCAAAACTGCCAAATGCAAATATTCTATAGAAATACCAAACCGTGCGAATTCCAGACACATTAATATACATCGTGGCTGCATCCATTTATTGCACACTAAATATATGAAATAATAAGTCTGTAAAAAATATGAAATGTATTAATAATGATTTACATTTACGATGCACGCATGTATTTAAAACTCTTACTTTAATTTTATCATACCGCGGCACGTACAAAGTTATAACAAAGTGCAGATACATCAAAACGTTATACGAGTCTGTATCGCTCGAAGGTATTCGATTACGAAAAGCATCACGTGATTGCTTTGACAAATTCAGGTGTCATTGGGATCTTTCAGTCATGAGCAAGCGTTTACACGCATCACGCACAAGAGAATCGTGACAGGCACAAGAAAACCTGCATGACATTAGTATGAACGAAGCAAAAAATGAAAAGAAACAGAAATAAGTAAAACGTACCGAAAATCTGGCGTCCGGGACACACACACTTCCTGCATGGCCTCGTGATCGTTCGACGACTTCAGTGCACAATAATTACATTAATTCTCCGATATACGTAATTTATGCAATTAAATTTAGATGATGGTTACCCAAATAAAATAAAAAATACAGCAAAAGCACATGAGGTAAATTTACGTAAACTTTACAGCAGCCATCGTGCAACACACACTTATGACGACCCATGGAAAACAAAAACAAACTGAAAACTTTAGGTTGAATTCGGCCATGCAAGGGTCGCAGAGTTTAACTACAAACGCATTACTCAAAAGTCAGGCCTGAAAGAAGGCGGAGGCCTCGCCGACACCCGCAGTCTCCACAGCGCATTCGCCAAGCATAAGAGGGGTGGTGCACAAATAAAGTGACGTCACAGCACTCGGGTGAGGGAGGAGAGGGAAAAGGAGGGGAGGCGGCCGGTGCACGAGAACAGATCTTCGTGGTGAGGACTTCTTCATTGTATGTGTTTCCAAATAACTCGACAAAAATGTATAAATGCACTAAAAAAATGTGAAAATTTACAAAATTTTGTTTGCAGTACAGTTTATGGCGCACACGGAGTCTTGCAGTTCTACTTTGAGCTAGCGATAGCCTCTGCAAGTAATACGAAGACTTCTAGGAACCAGGTCAGCTGTAGCCTCTAAAGGTCAAATGCGGAGTCTTGTAAAGACTGAGTCATGTTTAAATTTGCATGTCACTCTCGTTGTCTTATGGAGGATACACCAGCGGCAGCCTCTGCAAGTGATTTATGTTGTCTTGCAGAGGCAGCGTGGGCTTTAGTTTCTGAATGCCATGTGCAGAGTCTAGCAGAGGCTGCGCCAATTGCGGCTTCTGCATGTTACGTATAGAGTCTTTCAGTGACACATGCGATGTTTTGCAGTGTTACGTACGGTGTTACACAGAAGCTGTGCTAGCTGCTGCCTCTGCATATCACAACCGCTGTCTTGTGATGTCTTGCAGAAGCTGCGTCAGCTGCAACCGACCGGGCCGTACCTGCTGGGCGGCTACTCCATGGGCGTGATGGTGGCCGTCGAGATGGCCCTGCAGCTGGAGGAGGTGGACGGCGCTCGGGCCCACCTGGTGTCCCTGGACGGCCTGCCCTCCATGGAGAAGCTGGGGCGCCCGCACGTACTCGCGCGCATAGAGGCGCGCTACCTGCTCAGCGCCGCGCAGACCCGCTGTCCCGAAGTTGACGCCGTCTCGGTCAGTCCGAAGTCCCAGGAGAAGAGGATTACATTACTCTATTTATATCTCTTTAATCCAGAAATCTAAGTACCACATAAATGACGGATTATCGAACGTCTATAGAGTTTTAACGGTAAAAACAAATGTAAATTTTGGAAATGTAAAATGAAACCCCGTTAGAAAATCGGTAACACTGTTCTGAAACGAAAACTGACAACCATAAACTCTGATAGAATAAAACAACACCAGAAGAAATGTAACGTAACCTAACCGTCAAGGTCAACAGAAAAAATACATCTAGAAATTATTGAATTAGAGTGGATCATTTGGTTATGGAAAACAGATTGTACTGAACCATGTATTGCATTTTGCAGTGTGGATTTTGTTATGCTTTATTAATAATTGTGTTTGACTAACCACAAGTTACGCTAGTCCCTCTTGCGGTACTTTTGAGATTTAACCCAGATTCTGTTTCGCTCATGCCCCGAAAGAGCCCCCTCCCTTTCGGAGCGCGAGTGAACTCCAAAGCCCCTTAAGTTAGGCTATCACAAACTTTACTTATTTGTTTCTTTTGGTCGGCAGAGCGAGCCCTCCGCACGCCTCCTCCAGCCATTCAGAGGCCAGTTCCCCCTCTCCTTATGCCTCTGGGCCAATTAAAATAAAAAATTGGTTGTCTGTAAAGTCTGTTTACGGACGATAGTTTAACGTGACGTCATAACAAAACATTGATGAAATGATTGATCCGGAAGAAAAGGTTTTTGCAACCAAACCATTTAGGCATTAAAAATATTATATTCTTTGATGATGAATTTTTTTTTTAATTTTTCAATCTTTTGCATGATGAAAATCTACCTCTGCATACTTTTATGAATAAAATTGAATCATTTTTATTAAATTATCACTATTTTGAATGGATACAAAGGAGTGAAATGAAATGTGCAATTGAATTAATAAATTAACTTTAATTTGCATTCATTAATTAAAATATATTTATTACTTTTGAAATGTTGCGTGCGCCCTATTTATTTTTACAAGTACAAAAAAAATTTCACACCTGCCGGGTTAGGTACGCTAACTACACGCCCACGAGGCCATACTAAGGTAATGTAGTTTCAAATGATATATATATATATATGTAGTAGTATATGAATGGGGCTACTGGGACTGGCTTCTGGCTGTGGTGCTTGGTGCCGAGCCACATCTCTGATTCTGACGTCACGGCGGCCATCTTGGATGAGTGTAACAGGACACAGTGTAACAGGACATAACGTAACGGGACATAACGTAACGGGACAAGTAGATCACGTCGGCCATTTTGGATCCGCCATCTTGGATCCACCATCTTGGATGACGTCATTTTTTTCTGGAACTTTCCGCCATTTTGTTTTCCGTCATTTTGAATTATGACGTCACCGTTGCAATTTTCGTTACGCCCGCCATCTTTAACTTTTTTATTTATTATCTGATTTTAATGAAATTTTTTTTAAAATTTTTCAAAAAACGCAATTAATAAAATTGAAATAAAAAAAATTAAAAAAAACATTTACGACACGGAGCTCGGAGTCCTCGGTTCAAACCCGACGAGGTCAAAAAATTAAAAATGGAGACCGATCCTTCCCCCTGTGGTGGCTGCTGACAGACTGGCCCCCACCACTTTTTTTCAAAGCATATATATCGACAGTGAGCATGACGTCATGTCCGCCATCTTGTCTTCGATGTTGAAAACCATCATCATTGTATCGGCGGCGAGAGTGCGCTGACGCCATGTTAGTTTGATTCTTACCCGCTAGAGTGCAGTAATCATTTATTACTGTGACACCCGCCATCGTGAAATTTGGCCGCCATCTTGAAAATCCGTAATTTTAATGCTAGAGATTCGGGAAAAGTTACAAAATTCATTAAATAAATTTGTAATCTATATACTGATTGATTGGATCGACTAAGGTCCTTGGTTCGATCCCTTGTCGATACAAAACAACTTTAATTTAAAAAAAAACACAAAAGTGTTAGGTTTGAGAAAATAAAAACACCACAAGTTCTTTTAAAAAAACTTTTATTACATACATACTACACTACTACAAGTACAAAAAAAAATACACAGACAAATTACTAAAGTTTTGTGGATTTCTCGATTTCCGCGTCAACCACCCACGAATTAAAGCGAGGTGGAAAGCCCCACCACTTGACGTAGGACCGTCCATTTCTTCGTGTTATAATCTTCTCCACCAAGTACGTATCGGGATACAACGTAGGCTGAATCTCTTCGGCATAGAAGCCTCCATGGATAGGTTTGTGGTCCAAATCTTCGAGGTAGTAGGTCCTAGGCTCTGATTCACGAACATGTGTCACACGGAAAAGTTCGGGACTCCAGTTTGCAGTGAAACCTTTCTCGAAGATACCTTTCTGCTTGGAGATTCGCACAATATCACCGACGTCCGCTTTACGCTTTCGTGGATCTTTCTTCTTCGTGTTGGAAAACACTGTTTGAAGCAAGCGATTGTCCGTTACGTCCTTTGGCTTCATTTTCGTGGTAGAATGCACCGTGGAATTATACTCGCTTATTAGTTTCGGCAAGATGTCAAGCCACTTGTAATTTCCGTTAGCCGTGAACTGCCGCCACATCTTGGAACGCAAAGTTCTGTTAAACCTTTCGACAACGGAGGCTTTGACGTAACTAAATGTAGAGTAGTGTTTGATGCCATACTTCTTCATCAAAGCCTTGAAGGTAGCATTGTAGAATTCTTTCCCGAGGTCCGTTTGCAGGTGCGACGGTACACGTCCATCACGCAAAATATTGTTCATGGCCTTGGCTACGTCAGTTGCAGTCTTTGGTTTGACAGGTCTAGCCCAAGCGAACTTGCTATAAACATCGATGACTGTCAACATGTACTTGAAACCTTTATTCAATCGGGAATACGGTATCATCTCAACAAGGTCCGCCTGGAATAAATCGTCAGTTCCACGAACTATGACTTTGCGACGAAGGTATTTCCGTCTAGCAGGAGCATGAAGTTCGCGAGCGATACCGGTTCGACTCATTGTATGTAGCCGGCTTCCCTCAGTTCTTCAAGTATGGAGACTATTTCGTTGATGTTCGAATAGTTTCCTACGCTAAGCGAAGCATGTAGAATTCTAAGGCGATCAACTAATTCATTAGGGTCGTCCCAATATACATAGTCAAATATCTGACCACTTTCTAGCTTTTTTAAACCTTCGCCATGTATTGTTAGTTCACTGAAGAGATTAGCGAGAATGTCGATTTTTTCATGATCTACGTCTTTATATACACCACTATCTGGATCGTTATTGCGAAAATGTGCGTTGGTTAGCTCTAGCAGTTTTTTGTACTCTTGTAAGTCTTTGTGAGAATATCCTTTAGGCTCCCTGCGAAACAGCAATTCGTACAGACCCGGAGTCCCGCGCGTTTTGTACTCTGCTACGCGTACGATATTTCCTGGTAGAAAGTCTATTTCTTTAGCACCGAGGAACCACTTATTATATTTTCTGTACATTCCGTAGGTCGTGTCATTATTCCGGCTCGTAAACGATATCAGGTATGGTCGGACCATTGCAGTCACTTGATGTCCCTTTTTCGGTATTTTTTTCTTGTGCATGGTCTCTGTACTTGTTAAATCTTCTTCTTCTCGATCTGGTTCATACTTTCTCTTCTTTACAGTTGGCATTTCATCTTCAACTTCTGTCTTCACAATGATAGCTGGTTCTTCCATGTTTTTAAGTTCGTCGAGGCGACTAGTGATTGGTTTAAATATCTCCTCATTAGCCATCTCACGTGCAAGTCTGGTTCGTCTAGCAAGTAAATATTTTTCACGAACAGACTGTATAGCTCGATGAAGGTCACTGGCCAGGTCCGACATTGTACTGGCTGAAAACTTATTGCAAGACCTCCTTATATACTTTTTTATTCGTTCGCAGAAACTTCTTTCTTGTGTGTGGCAAAATCTGAATTTGTTGACAAGTGAGATAGTGATGCTTTCAGACTACTTTGAAAAGTTCTCAGATCGTCACGTCTTTGTGCATTCGATACTTCGATCATGTCGCGAATGCGAGAATCCGAGGCTTCTACACGCTGGTCGATGGCAACGAGATACTCTAGTAATTCCTTTTTCACACTGTCTACTTTTTGAGCCAGTAGCGAAATGTATTTGCGTATATCAGAGTCGGGGCATACAGTATGTCTGCTGCTACGACCGAATTTCGAAATGCTATGACTCATGTTTGACGATAAACTGATCGAAACCTCGTCTGTACCTGCCCTTATATAGAGGCCAGTCCTTTACGATGACTAGAAATCCGTGCTCGTGTTTCCAACACAAGGAACACATGTCGTTAAATTCCTGAAACGACATGTCGTTGTTTACGTGGTCGTCGTAGGCGTGACGTAAATTAAGTTCGTCCATGCGAAAAATCACTATAACATTCGCATTATCTCGTAGGAGATGTTTGGGTATTCTACTGTACGTCTGACACAGGTATACGCAGTCTACCTTGGCGTGCCTGCCCATGGAAAAGTACTCTTGTATTATGCCTTGTTTCTCGCACATTACATCGTCGAACACAAACACGGAACTAGGCTTTGCTTCGTCGGTAAACACCACATCGGTATTATCGCTAAACGGAAAATACTCCAGTCCTTCCACCGAGCGTAGAACAGTTGCTAGGCGCTGGTACTTTGGCTGTTGCAACGACTTGGAATACAAGTAAACGTTCTCGAACCGAAGACCGTTTGGCTCCTCCAGTAAACTCAGTAGAACGCACGTCTTGCCACAGTTTGACGGTCCCGCCATTATGCATCGTAGAGCAGAAGGCAACAGTAAGCCATTTCGTGATTCGCGACCGCTAGTTTCATCGTCTTGCGTAATGCGCACGGGCAAACAAACATCTTGCTTGACGACCTGCATTGTACTAAATAAATTGTATAAAATCAAACACATTTATACTTTCTGGTCAGTTGCGCGTAATGACTCGAACAGGTAAGAACAAAAAAAACAGCGGTGCAGGACTCGTGAACTCGCTGATAAACAATCTACCAATCGAGCTACACATTCCCGGCTACAGATTTTGCGGCCCCGGCACCAAACTAGCGAAAAGGTTAGCTCACGGTAACGTTGGCATTAATTCTCTCGACGAAAAGTGCAAGCAGCACGATATTGCGTATTCCCTCAGCAAGGATCTGGAATCCAGGCACCGGGCCGACGAGATATTGGCACAGGAAGCTGAAGATATTAGTAAATCGTCGCACGCGGGACTAGGAGAAAAAATCGCAGCCTACAGGCGTATCTAAAATCATGAAGGCAAAGACCAAATTAGGACTGGGTGCTCGTCGATCCAGCTCCATCAAGTCAAAGACTAACTCACGCAAGACCAAATGCAAGACTGGTGCAGGCGTGCAAAAAGCCAAGAAAAAATTACAGACTCTCGACAAGAAGATATAGGAGGATTTCTTACTTTGCTTTTGCCTGCATTGGGTGCTCTCGGCGGTCTCATCGGTGCAACGAGCGGTATAGTGCGGGCAGTCAACACTTCGAAGAATGAACGCAAGCAGTTAAAAGAAGCACAGTGACATAATGCAAGCATGGAAGCCATTGCCATGGGTAAAAAAAACGGCGCAGGACTGTACTTACGTCCTCACAAATCAGGCCGAGGCATGAAAAAGAAACGAAAATCCTAAGTTCTCTGCCGAAACGACCGCTCACCAACGTAGATTTAATAAAGTACGCACGCAAACTGAAAATACCAAATTTCCGCGGCGTGTTTATGCGAGACACTTTGCCCAGCAAACCAAAAACTAACGAACGCGCCATAATTGATTTAGACACGTCGTCGGGTCGCGGCCTTGCACTGGGTGGCTTACATAAAGTCTGGAAAAAAAGCTACTTACTCCGACAGTTTTGGAAATTTGAGACCTCCGCCTGAACTTAGGCGGTACCTGGGCCGGACCACTACACTGTTTTTACAATTACGAAACGGAACAGATGCCTAATCAAACAAACTGCGGACACTTGTGTCTTCGCTTTTTAACTAATAAATTTAGCTGACAAATAAAAATTGCTACTTAAAGGTTGTGCAGTGATGATAATTTATTAGTCATGTCGATAACACTTACCTTGACAGGTCACGCATCTGAGCTGCGGGCGGTTCATTTCCCGCCTCTGGATTTAGACGGAGAATGGTGTATCGGACTCGTAGATTTTCAAACGTATAATGCCATACCGAATATCGACGAAGAAAACTGCAAGATCTGCTTCCTGAAAAGCGATAGGACCGCTCATGAAATACAGTTACCTGTTGGATCTTACGAAATTGACGACATTGCAAATTACATCAGGGATATGTTACCACAGGATGTAGACTTTCAACTGCGTGGAAATCCAAACACTCAAAAAAGCATTCTAACATGCAGTGAAATTGTCGACTTTACGAAACCTGGGACCATAGGTTCGCTGTTAGGATTCGAATCAAAGGTGTATGATGCAGGAAGAACGTACAAATCTACGCGCGCAGTAAACATTTTGCCTGTGAATGTCATAAGAATAAACTGTAATTTGGCAAGTGGAACGTATCTCAACGGAAGACTAAGCAACATGCTGCACGAATTTTCGCCGATGGTCCCGCCAGGATATAAACTGGTAGAAGTACCGCAAAGTATCATTTACGTTCCAGTCGTCGTGAAGTGCGCACACGAAGTCGTCGTCCGAATCGTTGACCAGCGAGGACGATTGGTGAATTTTCAAGACGAAGAAATTACATTACGTCTGCACTTGAAGCGATGGGCATAAAGTTCGTAACACCGAACAGTTATAAAAAAATTGTATTGACGTGAATAAGAACAGTTCTCTACCAGACATCGGTGCATTAACACCTGACAACATAAAGTATCTTCTTAGTATTGGTCAAGTGCCGAATAAATATGGAAGACGAAATCCTCAACGAAGAAGATCCGGTCATTTTTGAAGACAGCATTACGAAAATGGAATTGCACGAGTACCAGCCTTTCCTGCTCGGACCGTACGTACTATTATCGGAAGTACGCATTGCAGTACAACACCAAGATATTTGTACTTTACCTTCGCAGTCATTTCTACGTATAAGAGGCACGCTTACAAAAGCGGATGGTACGCACCCGACAACGACATCAATATCCTGCAATGGTATTCTTCACCTAATCGAGCGCATTACATATGTACTCAATGGCATCGAGGTAGACCAGACGAGAGATGTAGGCATAACATCTGCTATGAAAAATTACCTTTCGCTCACGCCAAATGAACTGTCTGCTGCAAAGATGGCCGGTTGGGCTCTCGAGGATGAATATAAGCTTCCTGTTTATGCCGAAGGGAAGTTCGAAGTTTGTGTTCCTCTGTCCATGCTTCTCGGATTCGCTGAGGACTACAAGCATATAATCATTAATTCGAAACAAGAGCTCGTACTGCTTCTAGCCAACACGCACATTAATGCAATTGTCGCCGCTGCAGAAAACCCTCAAGATGTCTCGCTAACACTACAGTCTATCGAATGGATGCTGCCCCACATCCAAGTGAGCACCGTTGAACGAGTCAAGATGTTGAAGAACATAGAAAATGGCAAGAACTTCGATGTGCCATTCCGATCCTGGAGCCTGGAAACTTATCCTGGCTTGCCTCATAGTCAGCGTATCAATTGGATAGTAAAGTCCAGCTTCGCTACGGAAAAACCAAGATACATCATCGTTGGGCTTCAGACCGGAAGACAGCTCAATGCAGGAGTAAGTCGCTCCGTATTCGATAACTGTCAAATACGCAATGTAAAAATATTTTTAAACAGCGAAAGTTATCCGTACGTTGACATGAACATGGATTTTGAAAGTGGAAGATTTCTTCTCGCATATCAAATGTACGCCAAGTTTCAGCAAGCTTACTATGGGCGGAGACAGTCACCGATACTGAGTCCTGACAGTTTCAAGAACAAGGCTCCATTAATGGTGTTTGACGTTTCCAAACAGGATGATCGAATAAATTCAAACATCATCGACTGTAGGATCGAGATAACGACTAGCGGAAATATTCCACCAAACACCTATGCATTTTGTCTGATACTTCACGATCGGCTTGCATCGTACAATTGTAGAGACAAACTTGTGAAAATTCTGACTTAAATACCGTTTCGTTTGCGATAATAATTCAGTTACGATCGAGCATTGCTAGCGACGAGATGTACTGCAACCTTCAAGGTTTCCAGAGCTAAAACGGCTTTGTTCTCAAAGAAATTGCTGTTACCTCCGGAGACAAGACTCGAACCCGCAGCTTCCGACCTCCGTATCCGTGGAAACTACTAGACGAAAAAAGTAAACGGTCGAACGAATGGCTATGCAAATATTATCACGGACTAGAGTGGGACGAAGGAAAAATCCCATACCATCAAGTGAAAAACACACTTCAAGATTTACTAGTTCAAAACGAAATAATCTACGTTGCCGGACCTGAACAGAAGAAATGGCTACGAGATCTATGTGACGACGGAACAGTTGTAATTGTAGACCTACAGACCGACTATTGCTGTCCTTCCCTGCGCAAGCTTAGTGCAATATACGACGTGCAGCCACGTGACAAGTTTGAACGTGTCTGTGCCTGTACAAACTCGCAGTTAATGCAGAAATGGCACACACAGTGTTAGTAGGAGCCTGCATATATAAATGTCGTACATCCGTACGTGCCTTCAGTTGACGTTCGACCTGCAAGAAGATGTTTACGTTTCATCCTGCTAACGTGTACGTGAGCGCAAGACCTAGCTTCAGCAGTGTCGAGTACAGCTACTGGGATTCCGGGTATCTACGTACATATACAGAAACCTGTGATGGAGGTGCTCAGCATTGGCGGTTTGCGCACTTTCCTGTGTCCTACGAACCGACTCAGCAGCTGGTAGATTGTTGCGAACCTGGAAACTGTGCCGTCTATCACATGAGACCACACACAATCCTTCCTGCTAGCATCGCTGAGGTAGTCGCCTCGTCTGCATGTGCAACACCAAACATGGACATGTTGCAACCTGTTGCGACCTGTGATGCTTCTACGCAGATTTCCAAACGGCGTGCATCTCGTCGTCGCAGTTCAGGCAGTGAATCTGTCCCAACTAGCACTGAGCCTAAGCCCAGGCGTAGACGTGGTCACAGACGTCACCGACCATGTCTTGTCGGAGTTGACGACGTCGCAGAAGATGACCAGCTGGAAACCTGTGTTCCTGATCGCGTGACCGGCGAACCAGTTGGAACCGGAGTCAACGAACCAGTTGGAACTGGAGTCGACGAGGCGGTGCATGCAGCATTAAAGACTTTGCTTGCGAAAATGCTTAATTCCTTAACCTAATGGGTATTTGTGTAATTTTTATAAATAAATGTGTAAAACTTGAACTTGTGTTTGTTTTTTATTTCTACAATTTTTAGGTACCTAATAAAAATTAATTTTAATTACAGACATTATTTTGACTCATGAAGTATACCAGTAGACCGCGGGTATATAAGCGAAGTTCAGACGAGTGGACCCGCAGTTCACCTCTGGCCGCGGTGCAGTACGGACCTGCTCTCTCCATTAAGTTTCGTGAGATTTAGTTATGTCGACCGGGATAGACTGTTTACCGACAGCAGCAGGGACCTCGATGACAGCAACGATGATGGAGTCGGAGATCCCGATACCGGATGCAGAGGAGACCATGACAGCGGTGGAGATCCAGATACCGACTGCAGAGGAGACAACGATACGTGCTGTTCCATCATCAGCTGAAGTTTCACCATCTGCATTCCAGACTTCAATTCATGAAGATCGTGCATCGCATCAATGCAACTATTGTGACGCATCATTTACTAGAACTTCAAATGCGCGCAGACATGAAAGAAGCAGCTGTCAGAATAATGCTCAAAGAATACTGTTTCAGTGCAATAAGTGTAAAAAACTAATTTCACGCCTCGACAGCTTACATCGTCATTATATAAAATGCTCCGAGAAAGTTAAGTGCAAGTATAATGAACATGGTTATTGTTTTGACTCATGTGTTGTACCAGCTGATGAGAATATATAAGTGAGACCCTGGTGATATGAACTTCAGTTCGTCTCTGGCTGCGGTGATGACTGGATCGGATAGACATTTAAAGTCATGTAAAGGGCTTAGTCCGTACAATAAGAAGACTGTTTCAATCGAGAAATCCACAAAACTTTAGTAATTTGTCTGTGTATTTTTTTTGTACTTGTAGTAGTGTAGTATGTATGTAATAAAAGTTTTTTTAAAAGAACTTGCGGTGTTTTTTATTTTCTCAAACCTTACACTTTAGTGGTACTTTTTTAAAATATTAATGTTGTTTTGTATCGACAAGGGATCGAACCAAGGACCTTAGTCGATCCAATCAATCAGTATATAGATTACAAATTTATTTAATGAATTTTGAACTTTTTCGCGCAGCTCTAGCATAAAAATTACGAATTTCCAATATGGTGGTCTTGATGTCTGATAGGATGATGGTCATAGAGGATTTAGAGACTCTTTACGAATGTTGAAATTGGTATATTGAAATTATTATTTTTTATATAAAATTAAATGTTTTGCATCATTCAGGGATCGAACCAAGGACAGGAGCAGATCGAATCAATATATAAATTATTGAGTGATTTATTTAATAATTTTGGAACTTTTCCAGAATTTATAGCTAAATAATTACGGATTTTCAAGATGGCGGGTGTCACAGTAATAAATGATTACTGCACTCTATCGGATAAGAACTAAACAAACATGGCGTCAGCGCACTCTCGCCGACGATACATTGATGATGGCTTCCAGCATCAAAGACAAGATGGTGGACATGACGTCATACTACCTGATGGTATATGTGCATTGGTAAAAGTGGTGGGGGTCAGTCTGCCAGCAGCCACCTAGGGGGAAGGATCGGTAGCCATTTTTAATTTTTTTTTGCACTCGTCGGGTTTGAACCGAGGACTCCGAGCTCCGTGTCGTTAATGTAAATTTTTTATAAATATTTTATGAAAATTTTATTAATTCAATTTTTTATAAATTTTAAAAAAAATTTCATTAAAATCGGATAATAAATAAAAAAGTTAAAGATGGCGGCCGTGACGGAAATTGCAACGGTGACGTCATCATCCAATATGGCGGAAAAAACAAGGCTGGAATTTTCTAGAAAACAAAATGACATCATCCAAAATGGCGGATCCAAGATGGCGGATCCAAGATGGCTGCCGTGATCTACTTG
Source organism: Bacillus rossius redtenbacheri (assembly GCF_032445375.1). Lineage (NCBI taxonomy): Eukaryota > Metazoa > Arthropoda > Insecta > Phasmatodea > Bacillidae > Bacillus > Bacillus rossius. Next base: position 23,826,173 of record NC_086336.1, on the reverse strand, counting down.
TCCCGTTACGATGTGTCCCGTTACGCTGCATCCAAGATGGCCGCCGTGACGTCACAATCCAAGATGGCGGTCGGCACCACAGGCACCACAACCTGACTCCTGTCCCAGTAGCCCCATTCCTATACTACTATATATATATATATATATATATATATATATATATATATTTATAAAAACTTTGTTCATGGTAGGGGTATAATATTAACACCATTTTATAACGAATACACATCCCAAATTCACCAAACTTATTTATAATGTGTTACAATATTTTTTAAAACATTGTGCAAAAGATCCCGGGTGTAATTTGTATTATTATGTGTTACTGTAAAACACCATTGTTGGTTCAAAATGTATTTGAATTTTCAACATTACTTTTAAATAACCGTACCGATTGTGCTGAAAATCGGTGGACGATAGTTAAATTACATAATATTAATAATTCAAACGACGAAAATATGATTGAAAAGTCAAATCGATGGTTGTTCCAATCGAGTGGAAGAGAGATGCCACGCATGCGTACAATGAGCATGAAGAGAGATGCCACGCATGCGTACAATGAGCAAACAGAACACATCCGTAGTGGGACATCCGTAGTGGGGCACTTTTTCGTGCGTGCAGCCGGCGTTCATCGATATATTAGACGTTGTCACGTCAAATTGTTTTTCACTTCATGCAACCCTGTGGATTGATTGATTCATACTTCTGTCGTCAACTGGGTCGCATCTCTCCTGTGCTTATCGTCGCGACTCCTTTCTGAAGCAGTCTCGCGGCGACTAACTTAAGGGATGTGATCCCAGATTGTCCGAAAGTGATCCTTAGTTTTTATTTTTATTTTTTATTATCTAGTTTGTAAGTCGCATTAGTTCGTATTTCTAGGTAATCCTGTAGCATGTCTCGCACCGGGCTACCGCGAGCATGAGTGCAGCTTGAGAGGGAGTGATTTTTAGCATTACTCCCCCAGAATGGCAAGTGAGAAATTCTACGTCTTTTTGCTTAAAGGTGACTCTACTTAACTTTTGCACTGACTTCTCTATTCCTGTTGCTCGTCACTTAATTTCTTATCTTGACCACTGGACCTCCTTTTCTGCTTGGTTCCAGTGGGGTCCAAGAGATGTTGCAAAGGTTCAGGTTTTTCTCCGGCTCAGGCCTACCCCGGAATTGAACTAAATTTACACCTTTCCCTCTGGAATGGACATGAATTCTACGAGTCACTCCCACTTATAGTCACCGCCAGTGAACAGTAAACGATCAGAAACACTGGTTTGGCTAACAAATGTTTAACCTTTTAAGTACGCTGGTTAAATTATTTATGTTAGTTTTTGTGAAAACTTTATTATGTCAAAGGAAAATGTTCGATTTTATTTTACAGATAAAATTAATAACCTGTTTGTAATTGATAATTTCTTACGGCCGGGGCCCCTGAGTATTTTTGGGATTCTTGAAACCATAAAAACAAAATAACGAAATATATAATTAACAATAAAACTGCAATGTTTAAGCAAAACACTTTATTTTTTTATTTTTTTCCTTAAAATCCGATTCATATTTTACTTTCTATTTTATTTAATGTTTCTGCCTTCCGTACCTCTGAGTATACTATATTGTCTTACACCCACTTATAGCAGCTTCCAGGGCTTTTATAACAAAATTAATATAAAGGTTTCTTTAACTACACAAGGACAGTAAAAGTTTGTATCGTTTTACCGTTTGCGGGTGATGATGGAAAGTAACGTTTACGATTTAGGCAGCGGATTCTAGCGGCTGGTGCAGAATGTGTGTGATTAGCGTCTAGAAATTTTGGTATTTATACCCGAAAAACTACTATTTTATTCATCAGTATATTGATTACGCTCTGCATTATTTTAAAGCAATCTCATTTAAATTTCGTGTCCGAGTATAATTATATTTTCAACTTGAAGAAAATGAGAACACATGAGATTGCTCGTAACCGGAGGTGAGATGTCACACACGACTGCGCAGTTGGAGCGTGAGCTGGCGTCGCGAGACTCGTGGGGTCCGCGGCTGGACCGCTGCCTCGTGGCGCTGGCTGGTCGCCGCGTGTCCGCGGCGGAGCTGGAGGAGACGCGGCAGTCCCTGGAGGCGTTCCACTGGCGCGTGGAAGCGTGCGCCCGGCACGAGCGCCGCCGCGGCGCCGCCATCTGCGGCCACGTGCTGGTCGTGGTCGCGGAGGAAGGCCTCGTAAGGGCCGAAGACGACCCGGACTCGCGCTTCAGCGAGGCGAGTAGCCATGTTCCGACCACCGCCGCGTGTCATGGTCACAGTTCAGTGTTGGCACTACAGTTTTGGTCATTTAACATGTTTCATGAGTAACCTCTTAGCTCTTGGTATACGGCACTTATTTTATTTCTTTTCTCTCTTTTTTTTACTCTTTGAATACAATTGACGAAAATAAAAAGGAAAATGTTGCAATTATAAAAGCAAGCTTGTTTTTGAGTGCGTCTAATATTTTGGCTAATCCAAACATATTATAAACTGAAACAATTTACATATTAATATATATAAATAACCTAAGAAAACTTAAATTCATTTCTATAAATTTAGAAGTTATAAAAACGAAATATATTTTAAAACAAGGTAAATAATGACAATGTTTCAGAAAAAATCTATACATAATAAATAAAAAAAAATTATATTTAAAGAAAATAAAAATTCATGTTACTAAAGTATATAAAAGCATCCTCTTCATCTCTGATCTCTTTAGTGGGACTCATTCCGCGATTGCAACGTAAGTCAATAAACGGAAATGAGTAACAAGAATTTGGAAGAAGCACACGGTATTCAATTCTTACGTGAGGCCTATAGATGGCGCTTGTGCTGCAGTGTGACAGAGAGTATAAACATTTCCATGGCGTTTGAAAAAAAGAATGATAAAGGGAGGAATAGAAAGAAGAGGCAGTTTTTTATAGTTCGTTTCGCGCGTGGGTTGTCACGTGGCTTTTATAATACGTTATCAAAACGTTGTGAAATAATAATGTATAATTAAAATTCAATTAATTTTAAGTATTTTTCATTAAAAATGTTTTATGTTAATACATATATAGTTTGTGATACAATATATGAGTTGTTACATTTTAGTGCCTAGAAGTGAAAGAATATTTGCTCATTTTGCAGCAAAAATACATATTGTACTTTTTTAGTGATACTCCTACTGTGTGCAATTTTTGTACTCATGTCGTTGCTGATAACTTACATCATGAAAAACTCATTCCTCGGTTCGAACCCTGTGAGGAAAAAAAAGAGGGTTTCTTCCTCCACGGAAGCCGCAGACAGATTAACCTCTCACCATTAATAACAGAGTGTGTGTATATGTATAAATATATATATATATATATATATATATATAGGTTAGGTTTTCGTCCGCAGGAGGCCACCATCTTATTTTCGTCTGCTCAAGTACACTTCTACCATGTTAGCTTAATTTTTACCTGCTAGAGTGCAGTAATCATTTATTATGACTGTGGCACCCGCCATCTTGAAATTATGATGCCATCTTGTAAATTCATAATTAGTTAGCTATAAATTCGGAAAAAATTCCAAAATTCATTATATAAATATAAAATTAAATTAACTGATTGATTCTATTAGGTCCTTTCTTTGGTTTGATCCGTGGCTGATACAAATATATAAATTAAAATTTTTTTTAAATAAATTTGATGGAAAGTACAAAAATAAGCTTAAATTCTGTCAAATACCGGCCGCCAGTAAGCGAATGATAACATATTGATTACCATCTTGATAATTGAAATTAATAAACATATAAAATCAGGGGAAAATTCCAAAAAAATATCAAAAAATAATTTATTGAATGGATGGATTCCCGTCTTTGTTTCGGTATTTGATCAATGCAAAAAAATCATATTTTAGGCAATACCTACATACTTATTTAGTAAATATAGTTCACAATCCTAAAAGAGGTTTAAGTTACTCATATATCAGCCTCCAGTAAGACGACATGACCGCCATGTTGGAATATCTAATTATTTACCTAGAAATTCAGGAAAAATTTCGAAAATTATCAAAATTGTAAATTGAAATAATTATTTACTCGATGTATTTCCATCCTTGGTTCGATTCTCAGCAAGAAAAATAATGTAACATAATATTAAAACAAGTATTAACTTTTGTGAAGTTTATTAATCATATTCTCTACGCAAAACGACTCTATACAAAATATTTTTCCGACGAATTAAACATGTGGACGCACTGCCGAACACGAAAATCTGTTTTGTTTCGATGCATTAAATACATTCCCACCAGTTCATTTACAATGCTATACGTATAGACTAAGTGTCTTTGGACCACGAGACCAGGTTATGAACAATGTCTGACGTATATACCAGACATTTCCTATTTTTTGGACCTTCTTCTTCGACAGTTAATATAACATATTTCAAGAAGTCAAGATAAATTCTTCGAACTGTCAAACCTAAAGTATCAATAAAATCAATTACAAGGATTTAGACCAATTGAACATGTTTTACGCTTTTAAAGGACCAAGAATCCCTGAAAAAAGGTATTATCAAAACCAAAAGCTTTTGAACCAGTAAATACACTACAGATTTTACTAAGCACATTTAAAGAAACGATACACATATTAAACAAAAAAATAACACACATTTTACACACCGGACACACAATTGACACACAGTACACGCAAAATATATGCAATGTATATCAATACATGCAATGCAGGCGCGTAGGAACCGTGGGGGGGGGGGGGGGGGGGGGGGAGGGGGCGACCCAGGCGACTGCCCGGCCATAACATTTCATGGCCGGGAAAAGTGGTGGTTTTGCCCGGCCATTGCATCAGGTGAACAAGAGGCATTGTCTTCATTGCAATGCTAAGTGGTTTTGTGGGATTTTCTTGTCTGTGCGTTACTTTATTCTTAAAATAAAATGAGACTTTTCGATAAGTGTACAGGCACAATAAATACGGCACGGCAACTGTTCTTGTTTTCTTCTAAATATTCACGTTTCACAGTGCTGATAGCGGAAATATTATTGTGGGATATAAGACCAGTAAATGTTTCCGCTCGTTGAATTTTTATTTACGAAAGATGCTTAAAAAGCACCATTCGGCTCCTTAGAATACAATATTTTTTTCTACCGTGGGAGAGCCCCCGGACACCCCTTTTGTTAAATCCACCACTTATAATGATACTCTCCTTTGCCCCCCCCCCCCCTTATAATATTTGCTTCCTACGCGCCTGATGCAATGCACACTAAATGGTTACACAGTGCACACAATGAGCTTGCAATGGATACACAAACACACACACACACAACACGTATATGACAAAAAAGAAAGCACAATTGGATCCACAATCAACGAAAAGGAAGCATAATTGGAAGCACAATCAACAAAAAGGAAGCACAATCAAAAAATAATGGTGTAACTTTCTAGAACAAAAGATGGTGTATATGACATTGTTAATGATAGCGGCTGGGTCAAGGTCATCGAATATGCCGGTCGTGATGTCACAAATTAAGATGAAAGACACCCGGCTCTATTCTGCACTTCGACTCCAGGGCTCGGACCGAACAATACTTACGATTCGCCGCAAGTATAACAGAACGTAAATAGCAGATCCTGGCACAAGGCTTGAGGAACAATACTCGTGCAGCTCAACAAGAACAGTCTGAAGATAATGACACAAGTCTTGTTCGTTGTTTGCAGGTGTCGACTGGTCGCGTGGACGTCGTTCGCGTGGAAGGCGGCCACGTCAGCTTCATCTGCGGTGAGGCCCGCTGCTCTGTGGTGGCCGGCCACATCAACAGTTGGTTGGCCGCCCTGGAGTAGCGCCAACAAAATGGCCGCCTTGCATCAACGTCAACAAAATGGCCTTGAGAGACGTCAACAAGATGGCTTCATCGAGAGATGTCAACAAAATGACTCCCTTGAGAGATGTCAACAATATGGCTTTCTTGATAGGCGTCAATAAATGGTCCTTGTAGTAATGTTGACAAGATCGGCCGTCCAAAACACAGTTGAAACATTGAAGGCGTTTCAGAAAACAGAAATTTCAGAAATATTTTTACAGACTAGGCATGTAGTTTCTTACATTATATTAAAAATTAACGCTGACTGTTATAATTCTAATGCTTTGTTTAATTAATAATTTGTAAACAATGTTTACTTTTTTGTGTATCACTACATTAAAAAATAATTATTATCATTTATTGAATAAGTTCTAATCTTTTAAAAGAATTAAATATAAACAAACATTTCATCATTTTGATATTATAGGCGGATCGCTGCCAATGTTTGCAACATACATAGAAAACCAATCAGCCTACCTACCTCATACACACTATATATATATCTAGGAAAAACAGGCAACGCTACGCTGTGGTTCAGTCTGAAAATAATGAATTGGAAAAGAAAATAAAGTTGTCTAGCGAACATAGATTCACCGAGAAAACACCAAATTTAATTTAATACCCGGCTTTGCGTTGCTGTGACTACGCTGTTGAATGAAAGGAAAGGAAGGAAAAAATTACATAAAATAATATTTTCATTTTAAAACTAGCGGATGAACTACATATTTATTTTGTCTGCTTTCTGCATAAACATAAATATCAGACTGTTTAACGACTCTTCAGCATCCGACATGTAATTGCCTACCAGAGAAGCATTTTTTTCTAAATTCAAACCGCACACTAGCAAAGATTACCCTGCGCTTTATTGATAGTCATAGCGAACGCAAGGCGTATTGAAAATTGAAGCCGTTTGAACTCGAACGCTATGTTGGTCGGAATGAGTGGTTAACGTGGAATTAGGACGTCTTCACCTTTATGAGGTTGAAACAAAATTGTTGTTTTAATTATAATATTCATCTTTTATTCTTAAACCACTTATCAAGTGTCATAGCATATCTTTGACTAATTGATGTTTCAGAGTAATATAATTGGCACTACAATTTTCAAAATCAGAATTTTGGGTGGCAAACAGTTGGGAAATTCACTACTTCACTTAGGTTTACGGTGGGAAATTCACTACTTCACTTAATTTTACGGAGTCAATGGATTTGTATGTCACTGTTTCGGCTGCAATTATGTTTGGAATGAGGTTCATATATATATATATATATATATATATATATATATGAACCTCATGGATGATTAAGCCTACATATGGAAATTTATAGCTGCTGGTATTTTTACGGACTAAAACGGGAAATTTTCCCTCGAAACGAGAATTTTTCACTCAAAAACGGGAAATTTTTCCACAAAAATTCCCGTTTTGAGGAAAAAATTCCCGTTTCGAGGTAAAATTTTGTGTTTTAGTCCTTGAAGTACCAGCAGCTAGAAATGTCCATATGTAGGCTTAAGCATCCATGTCTACAGCCTCCGATAAGCCTCTGACGTCATCATGGATAATGACGTCACCGTTGCAGTTTCCGTTACGCCCGCCATCTTTAAATTTATTATCCGATTTTAATGAAAAAATATTAAAATTTATAAAAAAATCCAATTAATAAAATTTTAATACGAAATATTTGAAAAACAAACATTCACGGCACGGATCACGAAGTCCTCGGTTCGAACCCGGTGAGTCCAAAAAAAATTAAAAAAAAACAACAGATCTTACCTCACTGTGGCTGCAGGCAGACTGACCCCCACCACTTTTTACCATGCATATATATCATCAGGTAGTATGAAGTCATATCCGCCATCTTGAAATTTGGACACAATCTTGGAAATATTTATTTATAATTCGATTTTAATGAAAAAAATCCAAAATTCATCAAAAAATTAACTTATTACAATAATTCTGATGGAAGAGATCGATTTACGTCTTTGGCTCGAAACCGCTAAGAGCAAAAAAAAAAAACATCAGATCCTTCCTCCACAGAAGCCACCTACAGACTGACCTACCACCAATACCAAGGTATAAATCGACACCTGGTATGACGTCAAGTCCGCCATCTTGTCTTCGTTTGCTGCAGACCACCATCTGGTTTTCGTCCACTAGAGTGTGCCTGCTACATGTTAGTATAATTTTCTGTTCACCATTCCTTTAAACTCGACTGTTGGCATTGAACTTTGACATTGACCTTGAACTATGGCATTGACCTTGAAATTTGACCTTGACCTTGAAATTTGACATTGGCCTTGATCTTTGACTTTGACCTTGACGTCCATCATGGATCCATCATTTTATGTTCAGTACATGCTACCAGGAGTTCCCACCTGCTAGTGGTCATTGCCACCATCTTGTTTTCGTCTGCTGGAGGACACCATCTTGTGTGTACTCGTCTTACCATCATGCTGGTTTTATTCTTACCTGCTACAGTGCAGTAATCATTAATTATTACTGAGGTGCCCGCCATCTTGAAATTTTGTCGCCATCTTGAAATCATGTATTTATTTAGCTAAAGAATTGGGAAAAATTCCAAAAGTCACAGAAAAAATCACTTATTAACTTACATTTTGAACCGATGGATTCCTGTCCTCGGTTCGATAATAGACCAGTGGCAGGTATAACTAAATATTAAACATACTTTATATTTTGTTTTACATTACATTTCGCGTAGTTCATTAATCATTTACTCTACGAAAAACCACTCAAGAAAATGTACATGACCAAAGAATTAAATACATTGCCGATTAGCCTAACATAAAAGTATAATTTTTCGTTAATCTGAATAACCTATAAGCCGATCATGTACAAAGCCATCCATACATATAGACCAAGTGTCTCCGGACCATGGGAACGAGTCATGTCAATATCAGACGTTTAGGCTTGTCATTTCAGGACCGCATGACCTTCTTCGCCCTTAGATAATTATATTCAATTAGTCTATCGTGTCATTTATTTATACTTAATAAAGGACCAAGCTGCCTTAAAAAAAATTTTAGTAACATCAAGAGGTTTTGAACTGGTAAATATTCAGTCACTACATTTTGTACTACGCGCAATCAACGAAAAAGCAGCATATTTGACATTGGCTCCAATATTCATGGGCTCCAATATTCATTGGCTCCAATATTCATGGACTCCAATATTTATTAACTATAATTAATACAAATGCTCCTACAGGCTCCATCAGTCTTTTAGCTCAAACAGTCTTTTGGATCCAATAGTTATTGGCTCTAATAGTCATTGGCTACAATATTCATTGGTTCCAATATCCATTGACTCCAATATTCATTGGGTAAAATATTCATTGTCTCCAACAGTCATTGTTTCCATCAGTCTAGTGACTTGATCAGTCATTGGCTCCTACAGTCATTGGCTCCAACTGTCTTTTGTCTCATCAGCTCCAAATATATTTGGTTAGAATTCTACGAGTCTAAGAGACTATGAGACCCCAAGGCTACGAGACTAAAAGGATATAGCTGGTTACGAGTTTTACAGGGCTACGAGACAGCATGGCTAAAAGACCGTGTGGCTACTGTGGTGATATTGGGTTTAACCTCTTAGCAACCTCTTAGCAACCTCTTTGCATGAACATTGTTTAACCTTCAATATTACCTCTTATTCAAATCTATGTATTAATTCATGTAACAATCTAAGTCATGTTTTGTGCTTAATAAAGCCTTAGTTTCTGATGATAAGGTTTATTATGTCAATTTATTAAGCACATTTTACCAAGAAACATTTAATACAAACAATGGACAAGTATTTCAAGCCCGAGAGATTTGAAGCAGATCACACAACTGGGAAAAGCTCCTCACAATGGAATCACTGGAAGAAAACATTCGAAGTCTTCACAGCTTCAATCAAGGCTTCTGAATCTGATAAGCTGTTACTACTCTACAATCACGTGAGTCACAGTATATACGAACTTATTAGCGAATGTACTTCTTATGCATCTGCAATCGAAAAGCTAGATTCACTCTTTATTAAACCTAAGAATGAAATATTTTCAAGGCATAAACTAATAAGCCGACACCAGCAACCTGATGAAAGTGTAAATCAATTCTTACAATCTTTGCGTCTCCTTAGCTCTGACTGCGAGTTCAAAGATGTTAAAGCAGCAGCTTATAGGGATGAATACATTAGAGATGCATTTATAAAAGGTCTCTCATCGAACAGTATCCGACAACGTTTGTTAGAAAACGCAACTCTTAGCCTGGATGAAGCATTTGCAAAAGCACGATCATTAGAATCAGCTCATATAATTTCTGAATCCTATATTCCTAGCCAGACACCTTTAGCCTCAACTGAGCCGGTTCAGCAACCAAATTCTCCTGTAACCGCAGCCAGCAGTAGTCAGAAATGTTTCTTCTGTGGGTTCCCTCGTCATCCTCGTTCTTCCTGTCCAGCGCGAGAAGCTACATGCAAACTCTGTGGTAAGAAAGGCCATTATGCAAAAGTCTGTAGGTCAATTAAGCCCAAAGATCGTACTGCCGCCTTACCTGACTCTCCTCAAGACACAGATGACTTCTCAACTATTGCTTGCCTTCCTGCTAAGTCTCTGGTTTTCCCTACTAACCAATCTAATCGTAATCGTAAGACCAAACCAACATCTTCCAAAACATCAGCTGCTTCTCCAACTAGCCTTTCCAAAACCATTGTCAAACTGAAAGTAAATGGTTTTCCAGCTGAAGGGCTAATAGACACGGGGAGTTCGGAGAGTTACATAAATGATGGTTTTGTCTCCAAACGTAAATTAAAACAATATCCTACGTCATCTGAAGTAGCTATGGCATCGTCCTCTTTGGCCATGCCTATAAAAGCTTATTGTTCCGTAGATTTACAAATCTCGGACAATATATACAGAAAAACAAAGCTTAACGTTCTAAACAACTGTTGCGCAGATGTTATATTAGGGCACGATATCTTTAAGCAGCATTCCACTCTGTCGATAGTTTTTGGTGGTAATAAACCTGAACTGCAAATCAGTAGCTTAGCATGTGCCAAAGTCGGTCCGGCCACCCTCTTCGAACACTTAACACCAAATTGTAGACCTATCGCGATCAAGTCCAGACGACACTCAAACGAAGACGAAAAATACATTCAATCCCACATAGAAAAACTTCTCTCTGACGGTGTCATTGAAGAAAGCAACTCACCCTGGAGGGCGCAGGTACTAGTCGTGAGTGGAACACATCGAAAACGTATGGTCGTCGACTATTCTCAGACTATAAACCGATACACGATGTTAGACGCTTACCCAATCCCTTCCATAGAGAAAATAGTTTCCGATGTAGCTAAATATAATATCCACAGCACAATAGATCTCAAGAGCGTATATTATCAAATACCAATAAGGGTTGAAGACAGGCCGTACACCGCCTTCGAGGCAGCAGGAAAACTCTGGCAATTCAAACGTATACCAATGGGCGTCACCAATGGAGTGTCTGCGTTCCAGAGGAAGATGGACGAGATCAAGACCAAAGAAAGACTACAAGGAGTTGGCATCTACTTGGACGATGTGACGGTGAGCGGAAAAGACCAATCTGAACACGACTCCAATCTACGAAAATTTTTAGACGTCTGCAAGAAATATAATTTAACCATTAATCAAGAAAAATCCCATTTCAATTTGAAGTCTCTTAAGCTCCTCGGTTATCTCATCGAAAACAATATACTCAAACCAGATCCCGACAGACTTAAGCCACTGATTGATTTCCCTATCCCTAGAAACAAAACATCCTTGCAACGAGCACTAGGGATGTTCGCTTATTATTCTAAATGGATTCCAAAATTTTCAGATAAAATACGTAGATTAGTGAACTGTAAAGTATTTCCTATGGCCCCTGAACTAATCCAAGACTTCAACAATTTACGGAACTGCATAGTTAAATCCTTCGTCGTTAACGTAGAGGAAGACATCCCATTCTGCGTCGAAACAGATGCCTCTGACGTCGCCATCGCCGCCACTCTGACTCAAAACAAGAGACCAGTAGCCTTCTTCTCGAGAACCCTCACTAAGAGCGAACAACACCATTCAGCTGACGAGAATGAAGCTTATGCGATCATTGAAGCCCTTCGGAAGTGGAGGCATTACTTGATAGGAAGAAAGTTTCAACTTATAACCGACCAGAAGTCTATTTCTTACATGTTTAACATTCGGAATCCTGGGAAAATCAAGAACGAAAAATTTACAATATGGCGGTTAGAACTTGCTCCTTACAACTATGACATCATCTACAGACCGGGGAAGGAGAACGTGGCGGCTGACGCTCTCTCTAGGACTTGCGGCTCGCTCCATACCTTCGACAGACTTGTCCACTACCACAAGGCTTTGTGTCACCCAGGGATCACCCGGATGGCTCACTGGGTGAAGAATCAGAACCTTCCCTACTCCATCGACGAGATACGCCGAGTCACGTCTTCCTGCAGAACATGCTCCGAAATCAAACCTCGCTTTCACAACAAGCGGAGCACCCTCATCAAGGCCACCGCACCCTTCGAACGGCTCAGCGTTGATTTTAAGGGACCATTACCATCCAACACTCCTCGGAAATATCTGTTAACGGTAGTCGACGAGTACTCCAGGTTCCCTTTTGCCATCCCTTGCAACGACCTATCCTCCACAACCGTCATTCAAGCACTAAATCAGATCTTTACACTCTTCGGATATCCTTCATACATTCACACAGACAGAGGCACATCCTTTATATCCAGAGAACTTCAATCATTCCTACATTCCAATGAAGTTGCTACTAGTCGTACTACACCATACAATCCGTGTGGAAATGGCCAAGTAGAACGTTACAATGGGATAATATGGAGAACTGTATCGCTGGCGCTGAAAACGAAGGGACTCGTGATAACGCAGTGGGAGAAGGTGTTACCTGAAGCGTTGCACTCCATCCGCACACTGCTCTGTACTGCTACTAACGCTACACCCCACGAACGTATGTTCTACCATAAGAGAAGGGCCAGTTCTGGAGTTACTCTTCCTTCGTGGCTTACTACACCAGGGAAAATTCTAATGAAGAATCACGTCCGTCAGAGTAAATATGACCCCCTGGTGCAAGAAGTAACTCTGCTTGAGGCGAACCCTGACTATGCTCTGGTTCAACTTCCAGATGGTAAGGAGACAACAGTCAACCTCAGGCATCTCGCTCCTGCAGGGGATATTGTCAACAATGAATCTAACTTAGAAGACGTGAATTTTCCAAACCTCGCTGATGATCCTAATCAACACACTGAAGCATCTGAAGACACCCAGCTGAACCTCACTCCAGAAGATTCACCTGCGAAGAACATGAATGATCAAGACCTACCTCAAGTGAACCCAATTCGGACTCCACCCAGATCTCCTCCCAGACCTCAACCTCCACTCCGGAGATCTTCCCGCACCACAAGACCTTCTGAATATCTCAAGGACTATGTCCTTAAATGAAGAGGGGGCGAATGTGGTGATATTGGTTTTAACCTCTTAGCAACCTCTTAGCAACCTCTTTGCATGAACATTGTTTAACCTTCAATATTACCTCTTATTCAAATCTATGTATTAATTCATGTAACAATCTAAGTCATGTTTTGTGCTTAATAAAGCCTTAGTTTCTGATGATAAGGTTTATTATGTCTTTGAAGCTACAAGAATGCAAGACTATTCGGCTCCAACTGCTCCAGCATTATGTTATTAGATTACATGACTACTTGTTTACGTAGCTACAAGTCTATGAGGCTACTTGGATACCAAGCTACAATTCTATGAGGTCCCAAGACATCATGACTACGTGACTACGAGCCATGAGGTTATGTGACTACGGGACTACTAATATTCAAGTTTACGAGACTGCAAAGCTACAGAGCTACGAAGCATCTAGAACACTAGTTTACGTGACTGCGAGGATACAGGACTACAAGTCTGCATGAGTACTTGACTACGAAGCTACTCGTCTACAAGGCTCCAATTGCCGCATCTGTCATCGTCAGAATTTTCTCTTTGGCAACAACTACTCCAGCATCAATTTGTTATAAGATTAAATAACTACTTGTTTACGTAGCTATAACATTACGTGGCTACTTGGATACGTAGCTACAATTCTACGAGGTCCCAAGATATCATGAGTACGCGACTACGAACCATCAGGTGACGAGACTATGTGACTACGAATCTTAAAGTTTACGAGACTGCGAGGCAACAGAGCTACGGAGCTTCTAAAACACGAGTTTACGTGACTGCGAGGATAGAGGACTACAAGTCTGCATGAGTACTTGACTACGAAGCTACTCGACTACAAGGCTCCAATTGGAGCATATGTATTCGTCGGAATTTTCTCTTTTGCTCCAACCGCACCAGCAGCATTATGTTATAAGATTACAAGGTTACTTGCTTACGTAGCTTCAAGTCTACGAGGCTCCAATGCATCATGACTACGAGACTACGAGCCATGAGGTTACAAGTCTATGCGATTGCAAGTCTTCAAGGTTACGTTATCGCGTGGCTATAGGACTACAAAGCTTCAAGAAAGCATGGATAAGAGACTGCATGACTAATTGGCCGCTAGGTTACGAAACTTCATGTCTCTAACTGACTACAATAGCATCATTCAGTGGACTACGTTACTACGAATCTTCATGTTTCCGAGACTGCAAAGCTACAGATCTACGAATCATCTAGAACACGAGTTTACGTGACTGCGAGGATACAGGACTACAAGTCTGCATGAGTACTTGACTACGAATCTACTCGTCTACAAGGCTCCAATTGCCGCATCTGTTTTCGTCGGAATTTTCTCTTTTGCTCCAACTACTCCAGCAGCATTATGTTATAACATTGAATGACCAGTTGTTTACGTAGAAACAAAAATGTTTCGTAGTCACGCGGCTAATTAGTCATGTAGCAAAGAAATAAATATCATTTACCTGCAAGCAACACGTGGCGTCATCTTTTGATGAAAAGCGGAACTACTTGCAACAAGTACCTTTGCATGAGATAATTTAACTGTAACCACTGATTGGTGCTATTGTAGTCAGTAAGATTAATGAAGTTTCGTAGCCCTGCGGTCAATTAGTAATGCAGTCTCGTAACCATGCGTTCTGGAAGCTACGAAGTCAAATAGCCTCGCGATCACGTAACCTTGAAGACTCGCAATCGCATAGTCTCGTAACCTCATGGCTCGTAGTCACGTAGTCATGATGCATTGGAGCCTCGTAGACTTTAAGCTACGTAAGCAAGTAGCCTTGTAATCTTATAACATAATTCTGCTGGTGCGGTTGGAGCAAAAGAGAAAATTCCGACGAATACATATGCTGCAATTGGAGCCTTGTAGTCGAGTAGCTTCGTAGTCAAGTACTCATGCAGACTTGTAGTCCTCTATCCTCGCAGTCACGTAAACTCGTGTTCTAGAAGCTTCGTAGGTCTGTAGCCTCACAGTCTCGTAAACTTGAAGATTCGTAGTCCCGTAGTCACGTAACCTCATGGCTCGTAGTCACGTAGTCATGATGTCTTGGGACCTCGTAGAATTGTAGCTACGTATCCAAGTAGCCTCGTAGACTTGTAGCTACGTAAACAAGTAGTCATGTAATCTAATAACATAATGCTGGAGCAGTTGGAGCCGAATAGTCTTGTATTCTTGTAGCTTCAAAGACATGTAGTTTTGTAGCCACACGGTCTTTTAGCCATGCTGTCTCGTAGCCCTGTATAACTCGTAACCAGCTAGATCCTTTTAGACTCGTAGCCTTGTGGTCTCATTGTCTCTTAGAATCGTAGAATTCTAACCAAATATATTTGGAGCTGATGAGACAAAAGACAGTTGGAGCCAATGACTGTAGGAGCCAATGACTGATGAAGTCACTAGACTGATTGAAACAATGACTGTTGGAGCCAATGAATATTGTAGCCAATGAATATTGGAGTCAATGAATATTGGAACCAGTGAATATTGTAGCCAATGACTATTGAAGCCAATGACTATTGGAGCCAAAATACAAGGTTGAGCCAAAAGACTTATGATGCTTTTTGGAGCCTGTAGGAGCATTTGTAGCAATTGCAGTCAATGAATTTTGGAGCCCATGAATATTTGAGCCAATGACAAATAATGTGTTGCATTTTCGTTGATTGCGCGTAGTCCAAAATGTAGTGACTGAATATATACCAGTTCAAAACCTCTTGGTGTTACTAAAATATTTTCAAGGCCCCTTGGTCCTTTAGTATGTATAAAAAAATGACACGATGGACTAATTGAATATAATTATCTAAGGGCAAAGAAGGTCATGCGGTCCTGAAATGACTAGCTTATACGTCTGATATTGACATGACTCGTTCTCATCGTCCGGAGACACTTGGTCTATAAGTATGGATCGTTTTTTACATTATCGGCTTATAGGTAATTCAGATTAACGAAAAATTATACTTTTATGTTAGGCTAATCGGCATTGTATTTAATTCGTTGGTCAGGTACATTTACTTGAGTGGTTTTTCGTAGAGTGAATGATTAATAAACTACGCGAAAGGTAATGGAAAACCAGAGATTAAAAATGTTTTATATTTAGTTACACCTTTCACTGGTCAAGTATTGAACCGACGACAGGAATCCATCGATTCAATATGTAAATTAATAAGTGATTTTTTCGGTGACTTTTGGAATTTTTCCCAAATCTTTAGCTAAATAAATACATGATTTCAAGATGGCGCCCAAATTTCAAGATGGTGGGCACCTCAGTAATAATAAATGATTACTGCACTGTAGCAGGTTAGAATAAAACCAGCATTATGGTAAGACGAGTATATACAAGATGGTGTCCTCCAGCAGACGAATACAAGATTGCGGCCATGACCACTAGCAGGTGATAGCTCCTGGTAGCATGTACTGAACATAAAATGACGGATCCATGATGGACGTCAAGTTCAAAGTCAAATATCAAGGTCAAGGTCAAAGTTCAAAGTCAAGTTCAAAGTTCAAGGTCATGGTTAAAGTTCAAGGTCAATTTTTTTAAGTTCAATGCCAACAGTCGAGGTTAAAGGAATGGTGAACAGAAAATTATACTAACATGTTGCCGGCACACTCTAGTGGACGAAAACAAGATGGTGGTCTCCAGCAGACGAAGACAATATGGCGGACATGACGTCATACCAACTGACTATATATTCCTTGGTATTGGTGGTAGGTCTGTCTGTAGGTGGCTTCTGTGGAGGAAGGATCTGATTTTTTTTTTTTGCTCTTAGCGGTTTCGAACCAAGGACGTAAATCGATCTCTTCTATCAGAATTATTCTAATAAGTTAATTTTTTGATGAAATTCGGAATTTTTTTTCATTAAAATAGGATAATAAATAAGGATTTCCAAAATGGTGTCCAAATTTCAAGATGACGGACATGACGTCCTTAAAAATACCAGCAGCAAGAAATGTCCATATGTAGGCTTAAGCATCCATGTCTACAGCCTCCGATAAGCCTCTGACGTCATCATGGATAATGACGTCACCGTTGCAGTTTCCGTTACGCCTGCCATCTTTTAATTTATTATCAGATTTTAATTAAATAATATAAAAATTTATAATAAATTCAATTAATAAAATATTTATATATATATAGACCTCTTTTAGCCGCTAGAATGGCCTTTCCGCTTACCCAGGCGTGAATTCGATTATTTGTTTTGGTATTTTAGTAAAAATTTTCTAATTCTTCTTGGATCAATTTTAAGTTGAGCACACGTATTTGTTTGAAATGCATTTTTTGACTATGCTCCAAAAAGTTGAATATTTTAAACAGGCATTTAATTACACACCTGGCGTTGATCGAGGTATAAACAGGAAGCGTTTGCCTGCAGTCACCGGATAGTAATTTCAATGCTCGAACGAGTGAACCTGATTATTTCTAAAGTCCTTCTGTAAATTGTCTAATGCTATCAATGACGTATTGTAAGTAAACTCGTAAAACGCGTACTATAGCAAGGGGAAAACCACAGACGGCGGTGTCAGGTAGGGGCCTATATTCTTTTTTGTGCATGTGCATTCCAAGGAGAATATATTTATTACGCAAAGAATCTAATATTTCTCGCTATAATTTCCAGAAATAATTAGGTTATATTCTACATATTAGCAGAATGTGAATAAAACATATACAAATTCTATTAAAAAAAAAGTATATGTATTTTTTATTTTCCAAAACTCTTAGACCAGTATATGTTTATTCCTAACCGAAATCATTGATATCAAAACTCACACTTCGTATTTTGAAAATGACGTACTTCCCGGAAAATTTTATATAGGTATGTAGGACAATTTTACCATAAAACACTAGCGCATTGAAATGCCACGTTGTGTCAAAAATTCAATTATATCGATCGACTACTTTTCAAGCTGTACGAGCAAAAATTTACGGAGGCTGAATTTATATGTGTATATAATAGCGGACCCGATAGACGTTCTGTTTAAACGTTTTAAATTCGAAAGTTAATTTTCTTTTAATTTTCATTTGCACGTGTGTTTGTAAATTTGTGTCTTAAATTTACATTATCCAACGAATGTTCTTCTGCCGTTCTATTTAATCTACGGTTATGGACAACTTCCGCATGCCAGGTAAGTCGACCAATATTTCCTGCTCTTCCACAAAGACGTGACATTTTTTATGTAAAATAAATTTGTAAAAAAAGTTCACAACACACAAATATAAGTAACTTCTTTATTTGTAGGTTAGGTTGATTGTAATTCAATGCACGCGTAAATTTCATATAAAATCATGTGAAATATTTCAATACTGCACCTATGTATATAGTTTTTAATTAAACTTCAAAACCCTCCACACATTAATTACACTTTTATATAAAATTCTCAATCAACACAGGGTTTTTAATATAATAACAGTACTAAGCTACGACGCAAGTAAGAGGATTTTTAGTTTAGAATATTCGATAAGGTGATCACAGCGCTTCCTACCGGATCCAGTGTAAAAATTCCAAGGTCAACAACACCATAAATTAATTAATTAATTAAATAACATTATTTATCGGATCGAATTGTGAATCCAAACCATTCTTGAATCGACCTGAAACACACAATTTAAAGCGGACCCGAAAGACGTAGTCTTGTTCCAACGTTGTGTAAAAAAATATAATTTTTTGAAAATAAACTATAAATTTAAAAAATATAACTTCAATTTTTATATCTTATTTATACTATATCTATTATAATAAATGTATATTTTTATTTTATAAATGCTATAATTTATTTTAAAAACTGATATTTTTTTAAAGAGGCGTTCAATACGTCATAACATAAGTTGCATAGAATAAAATGAGAACTGACAATTTAAAATTGTTGGTTAAGTTGATTTTTATTGAATGCACGTGTACATATAATAAAAATTCCTTTAAAAAATAGTGTAAAGTACTCACTTCAATACTGCACAACACAAATTTGCACAATGTATATTTTGAAATACATTTTAAAAAAGGTTATTTAAATAAATAATAATATAATATTCTCAATGAGTGCGCAATTCTATTTTTATTTTAATGTAATAACAACACTTAGCTACGACGCAAGTAACTGATATGATAAAATGCATCAAAATAAAAAAAATCCTAGAACACGATCGCAGCACCAACTATTGGGTCTGACTGATATGCCATAAATTAAAAAAATATATATAAATATATATTATAAAACCCTATCGCAGCGCTGTCTACCTGATACAAATGTAAACCTAATCATCCAAAGATGAAAAACAAAACCTAGATTAATTAATTAACTAAAAACATTTTCTATTGGATCAAAATGTGAATCTAAACCATTCTCGAACCAACTAACACATACAAAATTTCATCAAAATCGGTTTAGGAGGAGTTCAGTCACATACACACGCACAGAAGAATTATATATATACTACTAATTATATATAAAGAGAGAGAGAGAGACAACCTATAGGGATATTTTTAAGATGGCTGCCCTAGGCAATGTTAGTGTGAGACCGATTCTGCCTGCAACCCATCACCCCTTAGGTTCTCTAATCTTCACTCTTTTAATATCAACTAATGTATGGGTACCTGAACGTCTTATTGAAAGGAAATTATTCACTTTAGTAGAAATGATGACCTTCAAGAAAAAAAATTAAGAATTGCTTTCTGCTCAACATTGAACTTATAACAATCTAGTGTATGATATTTATACTCGTATATACAATATCGGTTGTGGTGGTAGATAGCGTTTGGTTTACCATCGATTTTAATTGGGTTTGCTGGAAGTGACTGTGCGTCTAAGTTTTTTTAATTTTTAATTTAATTTTTGACCACGTTTTCTTGATGAAAATGGCTGTTGCATTGTTAAATGCTTCCTTCGAGCCCATGGCAACTAATTTTTATTTTGATGCCGCCTAAGGAATTTCTGAATTCGTCAAATGTGCCTGGAATGCCGTTGCACTGCCTCAAATTGAATGTTGGCTCAGTGATAATTTTGCTATGGAATATGAATTATGTGAAATATTGTAATGACTTCATTAAAAGTCTGCAGAATAACATCATTAGTGCTAGAATAATCACCGGCAAATAAAAATTAATAATTTGTATTTATTCATGGAATACTTTTAAATTAAACCAAAATGCCCTTAATTTTCAAACGATTGCAATTTTCAATTAATTTGGTTTATAGTTTTACTATTAACAAACTAACGACACTCACTTTTAATATATTCTTGCCCTGGCAACGCCGAATATTGCAGATAGGTATTGTTGGTTAGCTAAATGTAAACTTAAAAAGTCATAAAAAACCTGTTGAGTCCAATATTTATTCCGCTTATCTTAGTTCTAACAATTTTATGTTTGTTTCATAAATTAAATTGAAATTTATATTAAGTTTAGTTTTGTTTCATGAGTTGGTTTTCGAATTAAATTTACTTTTTTTTTTTTCATTGAGGCGCGGCAATGGCGTACCCACGAGGAGGAGCATCTATAATGAGATGTTCGAGAGCGTTCTGCCTGTAGACTGGCCTAGCAAAGGACGGCTGTAATTGTTGTGAGACAAAATTATTTTAATAACTTAATCTAAATATATAAATGTTTATTTAAAATAAAATAATCATAACACGTTATTTAACGTTGCACATTTTTGTCACCCACTCCCACCAACGATATATCAAAGATCATAATTTTTCTTACCCTTGGCATAGTGACCAGCTTGTAAAATATTTTAAGTAGCTTCGTTTACTATTAAGTTAGATTAAAGGATGGTGCCTTGCAATGAGAGCTTACTATCAATTAATGTCAGTTAATAGCTCACGTTCCTGATTAGCGTGGGGCTGGTACTCAGAACAGATGTTCTTCATAAATAACAAAAAAAAAATATGTATCTTGTTTTAATAAAACTCTTTGTGACAAGAGCTAAGCACGATACGCATTAAAAAATATGCCAAAGTAATTTTATATATATATATATATATTTAAGCCACAAAAATACTTAAAAGAATAAGCACGAATGAACTATCCGCTATTAAATTTGCAGTATTTTTTAATACTACACAAAAATCGTAGATTACATACATACCACCTTGATCTTCAAGTGGGATAACGAAATCTGGTATAGATAAATGAAACAATAAGTGGCGTAAAGTTCAATATTTGGACGGCACTAAACAATTTTTTTTTTAAGTAAACGGTCAGTATCATTACACGTGATTGGTTATTCACTATTTCTTCGTAAAAATACTTCTAAATTGTAACTGTTGATTTTGGCTCAGAGACTTCCACTTCAGGCCGCCACGAAATGGCCAACGATAAGTCTGGAGTTAAAGTTAGGATTTCGGATTCATCTTTAAAATGTTATTTACGCATCAACCTTTGTCAACTGCTTAATCGTTATGATCTGTTGAAGAAACCTGTCTATTTATTGTTAGAAATTACAGTAAATTGGCGGAAATTTCAACGAGCTCTTTGCAATTTTAATTAATTTGGTGTTTGTAGGAACGACATCATTGTTCAACTTACGATTTGTATGTTTCGTTCAAAACAAAGGTATTTAACACAGACTTGTTGACAAAAGAACTGTGTCCTTGATGCAGTTTTTGAATATTTTGTTAATATACTAAGAATATTCTTTTGAGTTCATGTTCAAAGTAATAGAAAATTTACAAAGATCCCTCGAAATTTTGTAATTAGGGTTCTTCGTTAATTGAAAGTGAAAATTCCCAACATTGTGTGGCCTTGTTGAAAAGAAACATTCCTGAAATTACCATAGGTTTTTTTTTTTGAGAAAAAATTAAGAGTATGCATATCCAAGCCCTGGTTTCTGGGTGTGGAGAAGGGAGGCTATATCTGCCATCTTGGATTGTGACGTCAAAACGGCAATCTCGGATGACCTTGAACTTCAACTTCAAAATAGATCACAATTTGCCAAAAATTACTCAAAATTAATCCAAATTACTCAAAATTGGTCCAAAATTATCCAAAAGCAGAAAAAATCTTAGTTTAAAAAAAATTAAGCCCAAAATCTCAATAATAATAATAATAATAATAAACTTTTCCTATTTCAAGGAAAAATACCCGTTTTCAGGGAAAAGTTCCAGTTTGATTACTCAAAAATGTCAACGGTTTGAAATGTCATAAAAGCGGCTTAAAATTACTAAAAGTTAGCCGCCATAAGCCACCCAGGTAATGACCTTAAAATATTAGGATCTCATTGCCGCCATTCCGAATTGTGAAATCATGGATGAAATTTTCGTTACGGCCGCCATATGTTACATCAGTACATTTTAAGCAAGAAAGACGAAAAAAATTAAATTAAAAACAAATATTTATACAAATTCAAGTAAAAAACATTCTGCTATCTTGAATTATGACATCACTTTCACCATCTTGAAAATACGTAATTATTATCAAAATTTAGTGTAAAGAGATTAAATTTATTAAAAATTAAATCATCAAAATTTAAATTTTTAACGTATTTACGTCATAGAGACTTCGGTTCAAACCCAGTGAGAGCAAAAATAAAAATGTTGACGGATCCTTCCTCCACGGAGGTCAATGACCGACTGACCTCCCACCAATAATGCCATTGTATATATATCATCAGCTAGTATGACGTCACGTCCACTAATTTGTTTTCGCCTGCTGGAGGTCTCCAACTTGGATCCGAAATATTGTTTTCGTTTGCTAGGGGGTGCTAGAGATATGTTAGTTTAAATTTTACCCACTAGAGTGCAGTTATTCCTATTTATTGCCAGGGCACACGCCATATTGACATTTGACATTTGACTTGGATATGTGTATTTATTTAGCTTTAAATTCATGAAAAATTCCGTATTTAATAAAACTGATTAATGCGATTTATTGCTATACTTAAATAAAATTACCAAAAACCTGTTTTCGAGAAATACAACAAAGTTACAAACAAATATTTATTACATAAATCCTACAATACTAAATGATTAATTGCTAATGTTAACAATCTAATTAACATTCAGTTTTGCATTAGCTTGAACTGATTAATATTTAGCTTTAATCGGTTTTCTGAAGACACAGACCAACCAATTCCTTTTCCTACATTGTCTTTCTTCCCTACAGAGTGTCTCGATACTGTGTTTAACAGACTGCTCCACATCGTCGGAAATGTAAATAGAAGTACTCACTATCTAGTGTGCACACTTCTTCACTTGGTCCTCGGATGGATACGGTTTACCATACAGGCAGTCCAGCCGCAAGTTATATTTAAAAGCTGATTTATAGTTTACGTCTAGATATCGTCAATAAAAATAGAAATGTTTTTCATCTCAATAAACTTCGTTAGATCATAATATTTTCTTCAAAATCACACGAATTGCAGAATTCGCCAAGTGGAAACCCATGTTCATTTACGTGTAATGCACCGAGCACAGTCGTGTGTTTAGTGTCGTCTCCCAAAGTCATCGCAATCGGTTGCGGAACATCTGCTTGTTTGCTTATACGTATACGAGTCTTCAACCTAAACCAAGGAGTCGAAATATCGGCAGGTAATTCCACATTGGGCACATGGTTATCACCTTTAGAGTTTTTTCGCGTGAGTAGTATACGAATGTACGTCCGGGCTCAGGGTTCAGGGTGTGGAGCTGTGTGTACAGGGTTTTTTGTGTGGTGCCGACCGAGCTCTGACATCACGTCCATCTCTGACGTCACGGCGGCCATCTTGGATGACCTTGAACTTTGACCTTGACCTTAGACCTTGACCTTGGCGGCTATCTTGGATCTGCCATATTGGATCCGCCACCCTTAAATCGAGGGCCCACTCATTCTTGATGAAATTTTCGTCACAGCCACCATATTGATTTTTTCTGTTCCGCTGGAAGCCGCCATCTTGGATACCGCCGACTTTTTTCTGTTGTTTGTTTCTAGAGAGCACCAGCGTCACTCTGTCTCATCACATAAGGTTGATGTTCCATTACCTAGCTATTATGGTCCTTATCGACATATTAAATTTAATTTTTTATGCAAAATACATTGGAAGTGCTGTGATTCGAACCATTGTCGCTCTAATCTTTGGGTTGAAAAACCTACGCCTTTAACCGCACGACCATCGAGACAACCTTGGCGGCCATATTAGATGACATTCACCTTTTAAATTTGACCCGGTAGCCATTTTGGATCCACCATCTTGAATCAAGCACTCCACTCACTAATGCTGCACTTTTCGTTATGCCTGCCATCTTGGATGTGGTTGATGTTACCGTTGCACTTTATGTACGCCATCTTGGATATTGTTTCAGAGTCTTTTTTGGATTCTGATATAATGTCCGCCATTTTGTTTTCGTCTGCTGGAGGCCTCCATCTTGGATGACGACATATCCACCATTTTAGTTTTTTCTGTTTCCATGGCAGCCGCCATCTTGGATACCGACGTCATAGTTTCTGCTGTTTACTCCTAGAGAGCGCCAGTATCGCTATGTCTCATCACATAAGGTCGCTGTTCCATTACCTACCAAAGCTATTATAGTCCTTATCAAAATATAAAATTTAATTTTTTATTACAAAGTATTTTGGAAGTGCGGTGATTCGAAACATCACAGCTCTGACCTTTAGGTTGGAAAACATACGCCTATAACCACATGGCCATCAAGACATTTACCAGATTGTGAATTAAATAAGGTAGATACTAAGTAACACATATATTCGGACTCGTAGTTTTTTTTAATTTGATGGAATAATAGCAACGTCTGTTTGAGACTGAGTAGCCAAATTTGTTTTCAGTACTTGCTACAAGGAGCGCTAGTTAACACACATGTTCTCTGCTAGAGAGTGCTGTCGCCATCTCGTTTGCAGTAATTGAAACAAGGATCGCTAGTGTCATGTAGTACGCATGCCTTCTGCTAGAGTGCATTACCATTACAATAATTTAATATTCGTCCGCTAGAGTGTGGTATTACTGTGGCATCCGCCATTTTGACATTTGGATTCTATTTTGGAAAAATTGTGATAATTAACCTAGAAAATATGGGAAAGTTTAAAATTCATCAAAAAAATCACACATTTATTTACTGATTGATTTGATTAGTTCCTGTCCGTGGTTCGATCCTTGCTCAATAATTTAAATAAAAAATGACATATTCGAGAAATAAAACACCAAAACAATACAAATAAAATTGTATCATGTTGTTTGTTACTCTACTTCAGAAACACTTGCGAAAGTTAAAAATTTAATAAACATTTAATTGTGCATTAGCGTGAATTTACTAATTCTCAGATCCAAACAGTTATTACTAGACAGAGACCTGCCAGATCCTTTACTGATTTCGTCTTCGTCTTCTTAACAGAGTTTCTGGACACTGTGTTCAACAGACTGTTTCATATCATCATAACTGTAAATAGGATTATTCACTGTCTTCAATGCACACTTCTTCACTTTGTCCTCGAACAGATATGGCTTACCATATAGACAGTTTAAGCACAAATTATATTTCAATGGTCAAGGTAAAGATCAAAATTCAAGGTAAAGGTCAAAGTTCAAGGTCAAGGTCAAAGTTCAATGCCGACATTCGAGGTCAAAGTTATGGTGAACATAAAATCATACTAACATGACATCAGCACACTCTAGCAGACTAAAAAAAAGATGGCGGCCTCCAGCGGACGAAGAAAAGGTGGTGGAAATGACGTCATACCAGCTGACGATATATACCTTGTTATTGGTGGTGGTATGTCAGTCTGTAGGTTGCTTCAGTGGAGGAAGGATCTATCGTTTGTTTTATTTTTTGCTCTTACCGGCTTCGAACCAAGGACGGGAATCGATCAAATCAATCAAAATTCTAATAAGTAAATTTTTTGATGAATTTTGAACTTTATTTAATTAAAATCGGATAAAAAATAAAGATTTTCAAGATGTCGTCCATAACGATAATGATACAGTGGTGACATAATTAAAAATGTCGAATGTGCTTTAAGACGTTTTTATTACTTTTTATTGAGAATTTTTTTAATACATTAATTAATTACTGGTGTACTCTCGCTGGGAATCGAACAAATGACCGAATTTGTTTAAATAACTAAACATTTGGAGAAGAGAATTTTTTAAATAATTTTTAAAAAATTTTCGGAATTTCTAGCATTTAAATTACGGATTTTGAAGGTGGCGGTCGTAACAAAACATGAAACGATATTTTTAAAGATTTTTTATTAATAAATTATGTATTCATTTTATAAAATTTAAAACTTTTTTATTAAAATCGGATAATAAATAAATATTCCCAATATGGCTGACATGGCATACTCGCTGACGATATATACACCTTGAAATAAGTGGTGGGAGGTAAGTCTGCCAGCGGCTTCCGTGGAGGAAGTCTCGGTCGCAGGGGCGTAGCCAGGGGGGGGGGGGGTTTAGGGGTTCAAACCCCCCCCCCCTTAGCAACAAATCTTTAATTAATTTCTTATCCATCACTCAAACAAATTTCATATTAAATTAATAAAATTTTTACCATTACAATATTTAAATTTAAGTACTGAAAACTGCTAAAATAGCTCTATTTTACACCTTAAAATCCAAATTTTCCCGGGGGAGGCCCCCCGGACCCCCCGCTTTAATATGGGGGGGGGGCCATGCTTCTTAACAAGCCCCATACACAAATCCTGGCTACGCCACTGATCAGTCGTCATTTTTTTTGCCCTTACTTGGTTTGAACCGAGGACTCCGAGCTCTATGGCGTAAGTGTACATTTTTTTTTTAATTTTGTATTTAATTTTTATTGTTAAATTGGTGTTTTAAATTTTTTAATTTTTAAAATTTTCCTGACTTTCTAACATAAAAATTACGGATTTTCAAGACGGTGACCGTATCGGAAATTGCTACGGTGACGTCATAATCGAAGATGGCGGTCATGGTATCCTTATTCCTAGAAATGGCTTATCAGAGGCTTTAAACATGGATGCTTAAGCCATATTCAGGACATTGTTTTCTTTCTAAGGCAAAAATTATTTTGATGTTTTTCGAAATTCTAATTTTTGAATTGTGGAAATTTTTGATATATTTTTGGCGGGAATTTTTTTCCCAATAAATGGCAATTTTTGATAATTTTGGCTAATTTTGAAGGTCAAAGGTCAAGGTCAACGTTCAAGGTCAAGGTCATCCAATATGGCCGCCGTGACGTCACAAATACAATATGGCGGTCGGCGGTCGGCCTCCGGCTCCGCACCCAGAACCCAGTGCCAGGATGCCCTATTCTATACTGCTATTTTAGAAACCAAATAATTGAGTTACTTTTCAAGTATATACACAAGCAGGTATAACAGGTCATTTTTTTATCTAGCCTGCATTTCATAGTTCTTTGAGTATGAAAAATACTTCTTTGATGTGCGAATATTTTCCTTCACAAAGCGAACCTGTCAACAATATGTTAGGATATTCCCATGATGCGTAATTAATCTCTTCAGCTGTCATATTCCGTGCAGGTTTATAGTAAATTGTTCGGTGGGGGTGGGAAGAAAAGGAAGTCTACTTCATACAGGTCCGTGGGTTGAATTGATGGGGGGAGGGGGGGCGGAATGACGGGAGGGCGGCTGACGTCATGAAGAACCTATGGTGCAGGTGTGAAAGTCACTTGGCTGATCGAAAAGACACAAATTGCGTTATAGACCTCGTCGATTATGCTGGCACCAAATGTACGAAAAATTTTCCAGACGCGTGAGAGTGCACACAGCATTACAATCACTCAACGGTATCACCGAAGCTACCTATTGCCTGTCCAGTTAGCTTGGTTAGCGAGGCAGCTTCTCCGACTATTTAACAGCGACACATGACCGCAAAACTGGGCAAACTCACTGGTTAATGTGTCTTACTCATAAATGGAATTAGTTCATTAGCTCCATCATGGTTTTTAAAGGGCCTAAAGCTGGAGTTCATGTGCGAACAGCAAATAAGTTAAGATCGACCTATAGCCTGCCCAAAGAGAAGTTCAATGCTGGGCGTAATGAAGAAAAACGCTAGCTGGCCAGCAAAACACTCTTAGCTTAGAACACAAAAAGCAATTCCTGCTTGTGGTTAAATAAGTCTTTTAAACAGCCATAGTTCCAGCGTGTCTTACAGTCCAAACCAAACGACCACAGAACTTGGCAGTAACAGGACCGCGATGGAACTAGGAAAAATTTCAGTGTTAAAGTTTAACAAAAATCTGAGTTTTGATTCAAAAGTGTGTGTGTGTGTGTGTATGTGTGTGCACAAAGTAAATGCAGTACCATGAAAAGTTAAAATACTTTTCTGCGCACCACACACTGTATCGGCTGAATCGCACCTTGTTGAAGGCTTACTTGTTGCAATGGTGAATTCCATGATAGACGAACTTCAGAGCATCCAGGTCGTCGGCCATCCGCCCGCTGCGCTGGGGCAAACACCAAGCGACTTCGCGAGAGCCACCGGAACTCCTCGCTCGTCCACGGCGATGGTGGCGCGTTGCAGTGAGTCGGAAAACAACCAGAACGAATGTCCGATAGTTTCGGTACATAAACTACCAATTAAAGTGCACGAGCAAGAGAGAAAAAGAGGCTTAAACTATACATATACAGCTGAATTATAATTAAACACTAAAAATTAGACCGCTGTTAAAAATTTATATAAAAAATATAAAATATATAATGAATACAATAAAACGCTCAACAGGAAATACTGAGAGGCAGAGCAAGCCGCAAGGAAATTTACGTGGTATAAATTAAAATATTATTTTTCTTTTTGGTTTTGTATTTTATATGTTTTTGGTTCTTAAGGCTATAATATATTATATTATTCAATACTAAAATATTAATACTTTATAACATAAATAAAGTGGTAGAACTACCATTTTATTTATATTATATTAGATTGAATCATTTGAATTACATATTCATGTTTAAGCTGGAAATTCAAAATCCCATGATTTTCAGAAATAGAACCGGCACTGGAGTTGATTCCTGCCAGACGGGTCACGCTATCGGACATGGGGAGTCAGCCTTTACACAACAGGCATAGAAACGTAGGGGTCCGACCATACACTTATGTGCTTCGGGCCAATTTTAATTAACTAAACAAAGTTTAAATTTTAGACATAGTATTTTTAGGTGTGTCTTTAGGCAGATATGAGCAAAACACAAGCAAAAAATTGTTCCTTGAAAAAAAGTAGAGGCGGCAACAAAACAGTGGGAAAAAAAAGGGGGGGGGGGGGGCGTTTGGTAAAGGGTAGGTGGAGAATAGGGTAGGGAAGCACACGACCCACCACGTTGAAACTGTCCGATGAAAGCTGAAAGAAAAAAGTCGACAAACAGAAATTTGTTGCAACATTACTAAACGGCTTTCCAGGTTTAACAATACGTTATTTAGTATTGTGAACAATGTTACTCGTTCCTCCCACTTTTGTGTTATGACATAAATTCGAGTGGTTAAAATTAGTTAAAACCAGAAATTATCAGAAATATACTTTATTTTTTTTCTGGCCTGTCATTTATTGAAACATATGCAGAAACATACGCACAGATGTTAGAAAAATTATTTAATTATTATTGTATTTGATATTTTAAATTTAAGTGATTTTTCAAGAACTTTTGTAATGGATTTGTTATGACTCTAGTTATTCATACAGCCTTTGATTTGCTTAGTGTCCCGCTCCTGATGCGATTGCCATGACCCATCTAAGCAGTAATGAATTATTTTACGTGATTGGTATATATTGTTTATTGAAAGTTAAAAACATTTAAGTAATTTTGGTACCCTCGCCAGTTTGAAGATATACTTCTATAGGATAACTAAAATAATGATATGAAACATTTTTAAAAAACAAATTTTAACACTTAAATATGTTAACATATTAGTTTTTGCGTAAACGAACGAAATAATACTAAATATATTCTGTATGCTTCCTAGAAATAAAATCTAATCTTATTTAGCTGATTAAACCTTATTATATAATAATTTATTTAAAAATTGGTTGTCTGTAAAGTCGGTTTACGGAAGACAGTTTAACGTGACGTCATAAAAAAACATTGATGAAATGATTGCATACTTTTATGAATAAAATTGAATCATTTTAATTTTAATAATAAAAGAATAAATACTTGAAATTATACAAGTAATCAGATTTTTAAAATGCAAGAATAATTAACCTTTATTGTCGAAATTATTGTTGTAATAAGCAATGAAAAGCACAGTTTTTCACTTCACTTTATAAACAGTCGACGAAACAGTTCACCTGTAGATGACTTGTAATTAATTTTAAAAACTGGCGTTTAGCTATAAAGTTTAAATATAATTATGAACAAGTTTTCATATAAATAAACTATATTAAATTATCTAACATAACATATTATTACTGCACTCACCGACAGATGCTACTTTTTTAATAATAAAAGAATAAATACTTCAAATTATACTAGTAATCAGATTTTTTTAATGCAAGAATATTTAAACTTTATTGCCGAAATTGTTTTTGTAATAAGCAACGAAAACCACATTAACTTTTTACTTCACTTTATAAACAGTCGACGAAACAGTTCACGTGTAGATGACTTGAAATTAATTTTAAAAACTGGCGTTTAGCTATAAAGTTTTAATATAATTATGAACAAGTTTTCATATAAATAAACTGCAATCAAATATCTAACATAAATTAAATGAATCACCATAATTTTTTAGTCAATTGTAATATAACCTATTATTACTGCATTCGCCGTGCCTGGTTCCCGCGTTAGCGGATAGATATCGCGTTTCATTCGGTTCGCGTCCATCACCGTAGATAGCAGCACGGTTGGGGAATAATATTATTTCGTTTTTATAACACGATTTTATAACAAATACACTTTCCAAATACACCAAACTTATTTATAATGTGTTACAATATTTTTTTAAACATTGTGCAAAATATTCCGGGTGTAATTTGAATTTTTATGTGTAACTGTAAAACACCATTGTTCGTTAAAAATACGTTATTCTTTGAGGAAGTAATTTTTTTTTTAATTTTTCTATCTTTTGTATTATATAATCTACCTCTGTATACTTTTATGAATAAAATTGAATAATTTTTTTTAATTATCACTATTTTATATAGATACAAAGAACGAGTGAAATAAAACCATTAATTTAATTGACAAATTTACTTTTATTTGCACTCATTATTCAAATATGTTTATCACTTTTGTAGTGTCGCGTGCGCCGTATATTTATTTTTACAATTACAAAAATGAAAGTATAGCGGTGGCAGGGATTCGATCCATCAACCTTTGGATTGGTACTCAGGTAGTTTTGTTTAAATTCATTTATTTCAGCAATAAAATGCACAGTTACAAAGAACACAACAGCAAAGAAAATAGCACGCTCCAGCTGACTCAGCTCTTTCGTGCTTAAATATAAATACATGATAAAAGAAAAACAACACAAAAGTACAATAAATATCATCATTATAAATTCCAGGAAAAAGTATTAAAAACCCAGAGCACAGCAAGTAAATAGTGAACAGTAATGAATTAAAAAACGACCCGAAGTAATGGAAGAAATATGGAGGGTCGGAAAAACCAAATTAAAAGAAAGTTCACCAAGTTGCTTTCAGATGGCAGAATATAAAAATTGACTCTGGGGGCTAAAATAGTGTCTTACAAAGGGAAGAAATTAAATATTACAAAAAAAAAATCAAAAATTATGAAAGCGAAGGACCAATAGGCCCACAACTACAGGTAAGTAATACCTGCAAGGAAAGTGAAAAGAAAAGAATAAGGTTAATACAAGTATTTAAAAATTTAGCCCTAAAATACTTACATGCTAGAGAGTACAGAAGGATAAAAAGCACAAGGTAAAAGAAAACACAGTAAGTGAGGCACCTATTGGGGCCGATATAGGGAGGAACAATAAAAAAAGGTGTTTAATACAAAACACGAACATAGCACTTAACAGACACAAGGCATAAACAAAACAAAACTAAATAACACCATAAAAGTACATAAGAACCATGCACGAGCATAACACACTACACAACCATGCACGGGCATGACACACGACACAATCATACATGGGCATGGCACACTACACAATCGTGCACGGACATGAAACACAGCACAAGATGAACCACTTCACTAAGGGGGGTCTTCGAGAGCGAAGTCTTTTATGCGACGATGCACATGTGGCGCCAGCACATTGTAACTGCCGATGCCGGAGATGACGGGGTTGTGATGGCGGGCGGCCCGAAGGAAGAATCTTGAAGCGATGCGGGTGATCAGCTCCGATGGAGACGGGACACAAGTAAGACGATACAGCAGTGTAACGGCGGTGTTCAGCGACATGCCCAGGATAGTGCGAAGCACATGGTGATAGCCCGACAGAATGGGCCAGTGACAGGAGGCAGGGGCATAGGCCCAGAGCGCAGCCCCATACAACAGGATGGGGAGTACAAGAGCCTGCCACAGTTGAACACGCAGGGCCTCCGCCAGTGGACAAGCTGGGATCAGAACAGGACGGACAGAATGCAGCGCAGTCAGAGCCTTGGCGGACATGGCTCGAATGTGGGGGTGCCAAGTCAACGTGGAGTCAATAAGGACACCCATGTACCGCACAACCGACGCCCAGAAGAGGGGGCGGCCCAACAGGACCGGCGGTGCGGGACCTCGCTTCTGGAGCTTGGTGAGAAACATGATTGCGGTCTTGCCAGGATTCGGGCGAACACCCCAGCGCTGAAAGTAAGTGCTGACAGACCTAAGCGAGCACTGAAAACACGCTTGCAGCAGGAGAGCAGTTTCACCGATGAGAAGAATGGCCGTATCATCCGTGTACTCTAAGGTACGAGCAGTGGGCAGCAAAGGTAAGTCAGCCACATAAATGGCGAACAGGAGGGGGCTCAACAGCCAACCCTGTGGTACCCCCACCGCTACCGACAAAGGCGGAGACAGGACGCCAGAGACGCGCACCTGGAAAACTCTATGGGAGAGAAAACTATGGAGAATGGAAATTAAATGCTCGGGGAACTGAAAATGGCGGAACATGCAGAGCAGAGCATCATGAGGGATGGAATCGAAGGCATGGGACAAATCCAACAAAACCAAAACAGAATGACGATGCGCACAAAACTCGGCGGTCAAAAACAAAAGCAACAGCATGTAGGGCAGAATGACACCGGCGGAAGCCGAATTGCGTGTCCGGCAATACATATAGCTGGTCGGTGTACAACATCAGCCGGGACAGCAAGACGTGCTCAGCAACCTTCGACTAAACCGACAGTAAGGATATCGGCCTGTAAGACGTCAGCTGCATAGGAGGAGCATCGTGCTTGAGCACAGGAACAACAACCGCCAACATCCACAACTGAGGAAAGGACATGACCAGAAAGATACAGTTCACAATCTGCATAAGGTAAACAACCCCCTTGCGGGAGAGAGACCTAAGCAACCGAGCAGTCAACAGGTCAGCACCGACAGCTATGCCGCACTTCAGGCGCCCCAGAACTCTGGACACCTCCCGCGTAGTGGCAAGCATCCCCTTGGGAAACTCGGGTGCAGCCGCTGGCTGATAGCGAAGTGAGCGCAGGAGGCGCTTCCACCGGACGAAACGTAGCGCAAAACAATTTGGCCAGCGCCGACGCCTTGGCCGCCGGATCCTCAAAAAGTACTAAATAATATTATCCTCCTTTTTTCAAAGAATCATATTATATAAATGTTGTAAGTATATGATAAATTCGCGGTTGCGCGGGAATAAGGGGATAAGTCAAATATTGGCAAAAATGGGTTTTTTATGGCATGAAATAAAGAAGAAAAAGCTCTACAAAATGGTCCAAATGGGTTAAGTCTAGCACCCATGTGTAAATTTTTATGGCACTGAACTTTTGGAGTTACATCACAAACTGACAGTTTTCGTGCGTGAAAAAGGGGATAAGTCATTCACAATGACTTAACCCCTTTTAAACACCAGATCTTCGGTGATATGTAAAGTGTGTGAAAAAGGGGATGTCATTTACCATAATAAGTCCTTATTTAATCGCAAAAAAATATTTTTGGTGAATAAAATGATATATCACAAAAATCTGATACAGCACATGACCACTATTAGGTGCTTATTATTCTGACTGTTTCATGCTTCCTTTTTGTCAGGTAGTTTTCACCAATAAAATTTTTCTCACTTTGCTCTGTTTTTATTGTTGGAAATTCTGGGAATTTAGCAAGAATAATATTAATGGGATTTTCAGTTCTAGACAGGGAAATCTTATAGTTCGGTGACATGTTGGCACACCTTAAACAGGCTGCTATTGTTGTTAGGTTATTTAGATTCAACACCACGATATTGAGACAGTGAAACATGTAATAAAATGAGAGTAAAGTATTAATATTCTTGAAGGCGTGGCAAAATGAACTCCAAAGAGAAGAAGCTCGTGTCGCTAGTATTAGAAAGTGTAAATAAAGGTAAGAATCATGCGTAATATCAGCCCTTAATTTTAATCTGTAGTCTTGTGCATGTTGTATTTGATTTAAACTGACACAAATGTCACAGAAGTACATTTATGAATAAAGTGATCAATGGATACCTATCAATGCAATAATTTTGCTGTTTTAATGATAATATGTGCTGTATAGTTTATTATCTACAGACACAAACACGTTTTTAGGTTATGTATAAATACATATACAAACAATCGTTACTGTATAGTTCGTTCTGCTGGAGATACAATAATGTTTGTACATCAAAGCTAAAACTTTAACCTTACTTTTAAAATTAAAATGCAGGGAATAATGTTAAAAAATAAACAATTTGATAATGGTAGTAACAAAGTCGTTCTATATAGCGCATGCCATTCTATATAAATATAAGTTTATGGAGCATTTGAACATATCTAATTTGTACTTATTTTTCAATAATAATGTATGTGATTCTTATAATGTAAACATGTTTATTGCCTATGCAAATACAGAATGTAATGAGTGTATTACATTCATATTTACAGGACCCTGCAAAGATATTGCTCTGTCTTCTAAGCCAAATGAATCTACTGTCCCTCCAGCATGTCGTGAACTTATTGAAGCATATGTTAATGATTCTGATGACAGTGATCACGACCCAGATTTTCAGCCTGGGTCATCTTCAGATTCCTCGATCGAGTGTTCATCTAAGGTTTATACTCTATGTTCAAAGCATAAAGATCAATATAAAAAGAGATGTAACAGTGAGCATAGGACTGACAGCAGTAAAAAACAAAACCAAACTCTATAAAGCCAACGGGATGTACAAAAGTGTATCAGCATATGACTGAACTGCCACAAGAGAAAGAAAACCTAACCTTAATTTCTGAACAATGGGAAGACTGTGCTGACTCATTAGACAGTACAACAGAATAACCGCCAAGTTGTTCAAATAAACGTTTACGCCAACATAGAGGGAAAAAACGTAAATTTAAATCTACTAGACAAGAAAAGGAAGAACGGAAAACAAAAAGAAATAAGGGAGAAGAATATGTAACCGCTAAAGGAAAAATAATACATCCAAGAAGAATGATGCCACTAAACCAGTGCAGAATTAAATGCAATGAATGTATGACGGAAGATCAGTGAAAGTAAATTTTTGGATGTTACTGGGGCTTAGGTAATTATGAAAAAAGAGTTACCTATGTTGCAAGTTTACTAACAATATATCCAAAGAAGACATCAAGACCAAGATCTAAAGATGCAGACAAATCTCATTATCGACAAATTACAATTCAGTACAATTTAATAGTGGATGGCACTAATGTTACAGTGTGCAAAGGATGTTTCCTTAAAACATTGGGAGAAACAAACAAGTTTGTGGAAATTGTGGTAAATAAGAAAGGTGCGGACCAACCCGGATTACCTGCAGAGGATTGTCGTGGAAAGCAAAGTCCCAAAAATAAAATAACTGAAGAAGTGTAACAAGTGGTTACCAATCATCTGCTATCCATACCAAGTTATGAGAGCCATTACACACGACGGGATTCTAGGAAAAAATATCTGCCGCAACACTGGACCTTGGCTGCACTTTATGAAGACTACAAGAAAAAAAATCCAGACAAACAAGTCAACAGAAAGTACTACGAATCACAGTTTCACAATTTAAATCTGTCGATAAAGAGGCCAAATAAAGATACTTGTCAGAAGTGTGATCGACTGAACACATTAATACAATGTTCAGAAGACAAAACTATCCTCAAGCAAGAACTTGAAGAACATCACATTGAAGCTGATGCAGCTTACAATGCCAAAGACAGAGATAAGCAAATATCAAATGGTAATCCTACACTGAAAACAATAACGTTTTATATGCAGCAATGTCTTCCGACACCCTTAGTGAGCACTTCCATTGCATTCTATAAGCGTCAGTTGTGGACCTTTAATTTCACTGTCCATGATTGCGATGAACACCAAGCTCACTGTTTTGTATGGGATGAATCGATTGCGGGAAGAGGTGCCAATGAAGTAAGTTTTTGTCTCTACAAATATCTTCTCAGTTTGGATCCATGCATCACTCACATAACCATGTACTCTGATACATGTGGGGGTCAGAACAAGAACAGTCATATGTCTGCAATGTGTTTGGTGGCCTTGTAGAACTCCACAACATTAAAGAACATTGACCACAAATTTCTCACTCCAAGACATACCCACATGGAAAGTGACACTGACCACAGTATCATCGAGAAAAAAAGGGCCAAATTTGCCATTCCCATTCAGCATCCACATGATTGGGCTCAACTCATTCGTCAGTGTGGAAATAAAAAGCCAATGATTGTTTCAGAGCTGACTTCGGAAGAGTTTCTCGACTATGCTGGACTGTTGAAAACTACACTCCAGCTGCGAAAAGAAGATACCGAAGGAAATAAAATGAATTGGCGTCAAGTTAAGTGGCTTCATTTTGAGAAGAACATAAGACTTTTTTTCAAGACTACTTTGGATGAGGATGCCACATTTCGAGAAGTTTCTTTAGTACGAAGAGGGAAAGCAAGACCTAACCTGACACCACACAAGCGATATGATGGGCCACAGAGTATTTCAGCTGCAAAGAAGAAAGACCTTCTTGACCTGTTGCCCTTTATCAATCCAGCTTTTCATCATTTCTATCAATCGTTAAAAACGAACAACAACCCTGATATCTTTCCGGATTCAATTGAGGAGGATCATGATGTGTGAGATTGTGCAAATATGAAGGAGAGAATTACCTCACTGACACTTGTATTAACATTTTGACAGCTAATGTCCATTCATTATCAATTTTTATTGTGTGCTTTTTTATACAACAGGTAGATGTGGAAACTGTCATGCGATGATAGAATATTGTATGTGGTATTCTAAATAATGATTATATGGTTAAATTTCTTAGATAAATAATTATTATTATACAGTGAATACTCAATGTACTTTAACTCAAAAAGGGGTAAGTCAAATTATCAACTGCCCCAAAAGGGATATGTTGAGTGTGTTCACACATTAGCTACATTAATGATGCATTAGAAATGTTAGAATTAATATTGTACAGTTCATGTATGTTGTACGTTTCCTTACAAATCTAATCAAATAGTAAATTCAATCAAAAACCCCAAATGATTATTTAATGATCTTGCATACTTGGAAGAACTTTAAATGTTTAATATCTTAATTTAAGTAATTTTAACTTATCCCCTTTTTCCCGCGCACCCGCGAATTAACATGTGCTCTTTGTGTATTCAAATATCCCAAAATTGTTCCTTCTGCTTTATTTACTGTGAAAATATATAATTTTTTTTTTTATGTGACAATGTCTAATAAATTATGAATGCCGGCTGCACGCACGAAAAAGTGTCCCGTAACGCACATTGTCCCACTAAGGATGTGTCCTGTTATGCTCATTGTACGCATGCGTGGCATCTCTCTTCCACTCGATTGGAACAACCATCGATTTGACTTTTCAATCATATTTCCATCATTTGAATTATTAATATTATGTAATTTAATGATCGTCCACCGATTTTTAGCACAATCAGTACGGTTATTATTTCCCGCCTACCACTATAAAAATAAACATGCCGGACTACATATTTTCTAAAACTTCCACAACACAAATCTAAATTTGTATTAATATATATAACATCTGAAACAATTGTTTCCAATATGGCCTCGTGCCTGTTCGGTTAGCAACGCTGCCCCGAACCAGCTCTTGTGAATTATTGTGATTTACGAGTTTTGTGACATTTTTCGCTATTTATGCTGGTGCCACTGGATTCCTCGTCATTTTCTGCAGGTGTGGAGTTGTTTGTGTGAGTTTTTGTTCGCTATTTCGGCTAATATCTTCATTTGCAGATGTTCGTTATTTTCTTAACATTGTCTTCTTTGTATGTTCAACAATGGTGCTAAGATCGGGTGAATGGCACATGCCTACAGTCTTCCTCTTTTAAGATCGATTTTATGGTATGCTCTGCTCCCTTTACTTGGGGGCTTCCATTTGTGTTAATTATTATTTTGCTGGCTGCTTATGTATTTATGTGTGTTTCTGTTGCTGTTTTTGCAATTTGCTGTGTGTATTTTGGGTTGTGGGTTGTGCTTTTCGTTTTTCTGCATGATTTTGGTGTTAATTTTGTTGGATGTTTTATTTCTTTGATTGACTTTTTGCTTTTTACTTCTCCACTTTTGCTGTCTTCTTCCACTTGCTTTGTGATTTCTTATGGCTGATTCTGATCATTCTTTGGAGCATTCTGGTGATCTTACGCCCCCCTACCCCCCCGTGTCGATGCATCGGGCTGGTGAGGGGCGCTTACCTCCTAATCCTGCTCGTCTCTCTCGTAGGCGTAGTGTTAGGTTGCGCTCTGCGTCCCGGCAGGCCACTAGCACGCCGCGGTATTCTGGCTCGTCGGCTCCCTGCAGCCCAGAGCGTAATGTCGCTTCTGGCGCTCATGTCGATTGGAGCGGCGTCGTTCCGTCCACCAGCAGTCAGCAGGCCACCTTGACTTCCACGACAATGACGACTGTTTCCTGCTCCAGTCTTCTCTCCTCTGCGGTTGTTTAGCAGCCGTCTGCTGCCGGCGTGGCTGATTCTGCTGTTCCTGCGGGCCAATTCTCGCGGCATTCGTCATCTTCTGCGCTCGATGTGGCGATGGCACCTCCCTCTTCCCCGGGACATGGTTTGCCATCTCCAGGTCTTACCCCGGTGCCGCTCGGTGTCGCACCCCCAGCTTCTGTTGTGTCAGGTGGGCGCCCCCTTCCGCCTGGGCCCGCTGCTGAGCTGTCTAGTGCGCGGGACACAACTGTTGACCTGTTTCCTGCTGTTTCTTCGCCCCAGGCCACCCCCTCTCCTGTGGTGGCTTCTGCTCCTGGTGGGCTGTGGACTGGTCTGCTTCTCAGGGCCTCTGCTTCTCTTTCGGGCTCTGGTGGTTTTGTGTTTGGGCCACCTTCTTCCTGCCCTGTTTTTGTGTCTGCGGCTTCTGGGCCTGGTGCTGTTCCCTGCCACCTGCCCCCCTTCTGTTTCGGTGCTTCTAGTACTTTTGGTTCTTCTGCTGCTGCGAGGGCCCAGGCTAGCCCATTGGATGTTCCTGCGGGTCATCTGGGGAAGAGTACTTTTGACACTGGCGCCCTTGGTGATTGGGCTGAAGATCACGACGAGTGGACTGATGGTCCGCCTCCTGCGCGGCCTCCCTCCTCGCGGAGCGGCAATGATTCTATGCCGCTGCCGAAGCAGCAACACTCCCGGCGTGGTGCGCGGGACCCGTTTCCCGCCCTGCCCCGGCCTGTTGCTGGCCCATCTCGGCCAGATACTAGCCGTCCTGCTCTTGCGGCTGGCCCGGCCAGCACCTCGTGCCGTCAGCCGTCCTCTGCTGCTCGGTCGTCGGTGCCCATGTCTGCCGCCGATTCTGCCGCTGCATCACTGCCATCCAGACCAAAGAAGCCCCCTCTCATTGTTTGTCATGGGGGACTGACGCCATCGGCTATTCGTGATCTGTCTGCCCTTCGCAAGGAGTTTTCCTCTGCGTTCATGGCGAGGGACTACTCTACCTCCTCAACGTACCGGATGGCCAATCGTGGGGACCATCTGAAGATGTTGGAGCTGCTGCGCGTGAAAGGGGTGTGCCACCACTGTTGGACATGGCCTGAAGACCGTAATGCACGGGTGGTTCTGTGCAATCTCCATAGTGACACCCCGGTGGAGGATATTTTGGAGAGTCGTACGGCGGCCGGCATCCGCTACTCCCGGGTTCTACGCATGGGGTCAGGCGGCCGCTCCCCCGAGCCGTACCCGCTGTTTTTGGTCATCCTCGATGGTGTCCACCAGCTCCACCAGGTGCTTAAGCTGAATCAGCTTGGTCATGTGGGTTGTCAAGTAGAGTTGTACAGAGGTAACCGTCGGGCCGTTCAATGCTTTCTTTGCCAAGGCATTGGGCATACCTCCCACAATTGTTTTGAAGATCTGGTCTGTGTGTGCTGTGGTGAGGGGCACATGTCAGTTGATTGTCCTCGCCCTCCCTCCGAGAAGCCCACCAGCTGCTTCTGCAAAGGGGACCACACAGCCAACTATTCGGGCTGCCCAGAGAGGGAGAATGTGATCCATGCCAAGGAGTTGCGTCGAAAAGAGCGGATGGATAAGTTGCAGGCCCAGCATGCTGCCTAGCCGTGCCCTGCAGTGGATTCGGCTTGGCGTCAGCCCAGTCGGTCTTTCTCCTCTGCAGTTTCTGGTCGTTCTGCTGCCGCGCATCCGTCGTCCTCCTGTGATGCTGCTCCTTCCGATTTCGGTCCTACTTTGGACTCCCTTCGGGACTTTGTTGGCATACTCCGCTGTCTCGACTTCTGTTCTTGGCTGTAGCGTCTTCGGCAGGCCTTTGGCGGTCTTCGCAGTGCTGGCAACCTGGTTGACAAGTGTGAGGCTCTCCTTTCTGGTCTGCGTGTTGTCCTTGAGGCGCTGGATGCTTTCTCTGTGGTGTTTTTTAATGCTTCTTCAGCGACTGATGAGTGACACTCTTCTTCTTTGGAATTGCCGTTCCCTGGCTCCTCGCCTGCCCGAGTTCCTGGTGTTGCTGGACAGGTTTCGCCTGCTGCTGGTATGCCTGTCGGAGACGTGGCTTAGGCTTCATTCCCGTCTTCACGTTCCTGGTTATGTCGTGCATCGTTCTGACTGCGTCGATGTTCCGCATGGTGGAGTGGCTCTTCTGGTTCGGGATGGTGTGCGCCATTATCGTCGCAATCTCCGGCCGGGCCTGGCCCTTGAGGCTCTGGCGGTTCTGGTATCTGGTTTTCACCGCCCTTTCACGCTTCTGTCTGTTTACTTGCCGCCCCACCGTGCGTTTCCTTCTGGCGATATCGACTTGCTGTCCCGGCTTGATTCTCTCCTCATAATGGCAGGGGATTTTAATTGCAGGCTTGGGGCTGCACCATCACATACTTCCGGGGCCAGGGCCTGTCTCGGTTTGATGCTGCCCATGATTTTCGCATCTTTGCGCCCAGCACTCCTACGTATATGTTCCTGCATGTGCGCACCAGCGTGCATCAGTTTTATATCTGATGGTGACTACTGCTGGCTTTGCTGTTTCCACATTTGGTCACACGCGGGGCTCGATCCGGACCACTTACCAGTGATT